>NC_064868.1:51633317-52233317 GCF_024139225.1 Suncus etruscus | reverse complement strand
AGGTAAAACAAAGCAATTCACACCCCAGAATTCTATGAAAAAGGCAGGAGCTCCTATTTAGAAGGTACAAGTAAAATAAAAAGGGTATGGCAGGTTGTGTGTGTGTGTGTGTGTGTGTGTGTGTGTGTGTGTGTTGGTATAGGCAGAAAACATTGACGAAATTAGAAAGGCCTATAAAACAGGGTATCTTTACCCATGAAGCATCCTGTCATAAGACCAACTACAGGATTCAAGCACACTAAATGTCCAACCCAAGATTTTTCTTAAGTCATTGGAGATAGACTGGGGGAATTAAATTCAAAGCACTGTTTCATTCTGCACCATGGTCTTATAGAGTTTAAGAATGGATTAATAGAAAATAGGCATCAGGTAGTGTCCTCGAGCTGAGGGTCTCTCTGAAGCTGAATATGGTCTCTAATAACTGTCCATGAGGGGAGTTGGGAGAAAAGGGGTCACATAGGATGAATCAGCAGGAATCGGTGGTGGGAGCTTCTTCCAGGGCTGAGACAGGCGGTCTGGGAGGCTGTCCTTTCACTTTGAAAGCAGGCTGGCAGGTTGCTGAGGCAGGGCGGAAGGTTCCAGTCCCTGAAGAGTTAAGAACTGAGGGTACAGCTGCATCATTAAACCTGCTCTCAATTGGGGACATGGAAGCCTCTGCAGGGGGATGCTAGACGACAGGCCCCAGAATTATCCCCTTCAGCAAGGCCGTGAGGCAGCCCATGCATGGCTAGACAGGGAGGTCATGAGGGGTGTGGGGGAAGGGAAAACTAGCAGAAACCCTGCCCACCGGGTGGAAATCAGGCTGTCTAGCATGGCCAGACAGATCGGTCTTGGGGGTGTGTGGGGTCATCCCTCATCAATCCTCATTTCCCAAACCAGCCAGCGTGACTACGGTAGTTAACCATGATACCATAAGGCTCATAATTTTAGGTTGCTTCTAGGAAAAGAAACGGCATGCCCAAGAGCAGCTGGATTATACTCCATGGTATATACTCCCTATATAGTGCTCAATACCATACCACGTGAATTTCTAGAATGCTCTGTACACAATCTAATCTAGGAAGCCTTTCTCCCAGTAAAGTTGACCCTCATCAACCAGGATTGAACCAGAAAATGAAAAATATTTGCTGACTTTGATTTCTTTTTTTTCTCTCTCCCTCTTCATTTTTTAAAAGAATGTTCTATTTTACCTGGGTCAGCTTTTCAATTGTAACCCATGGATCGATCGAGTCTGTCAATACATATGCATGAAAATATATGTTTGTCATACTAATGGCTGTTTAATGTTTGTCTTAAATATATATATAATATAATATCAATTTCATTGTATAGTCTCCCCATACAGTGATCATTATATTGTCACTTAGTTTTTAGACTTGAAAACTGATTGTTTTTTAGAATGCTCTATTCACAACTTAATCTATGAAACCTTTCTTCAGTCAAGTTCACCCTCACCAACCACGGTTGCCCTAAAAATAGGAAAACCTTTACACCAGAATTGCCAGCTTTACTTTTTTCTTTTCTATTCCAGTTAAGTTTTCTGTTTCATATAGCTAGATCAGCTTTTCAAATGTAATCCATGGATCAATCCTCTGTCTCTGCTGATGTATGGACATGAGTGTACATGTTCACTATACCAATGTCAGTCTAATGTTCTATGTAGTAGATATAATGTCTATGCTGTATAATGTTCTCCCCTATCATAGATAACCCTTCCTTCCCCCCCCTTTGCTTACCACCTTACAACCCCCTACTAGCCTTTCATGTTATTTATCCATATTTAACCATTTTTACTCTCAGTCCTTAACTCTTCATGAAGCAGGATATTCTCCCAGACCCCAGCCAGATGCCAACCAGCTCTCAAAGTGAAAAGATAGATTCTCAGCATGAGAAGAAACTGACACTCAGCTGCTATTGATTTGCTCTTGGCAGTCCCTCTCCCCTCACCTCCCCTAAGCATGGACTTTTGATTACTACCTGATTTGGTGGCTGAGAAGTCCCCTGCCTGAATATATTCCTCATGTGACTGCTAGGAGCCATCTTCCCTTGACTCCACAAAACCAAATCACAGGCTACAGCTGTGCTCCAGATCTTACCCCTTCCACACCTATTTCAAAATCTCCTTTGAATATCTCTTTAGATATATTCCTTTAATAGGCACAACCATGATAGAATATTTTCATATGTAGCGGCAAGTTACCCCATCCTCAGGATCTGTTTAATATGGAATTCTAGTAAACAAGTCTTTGTTTAGAGGTCATATAAGAAAAAGGTTATGGGGATTGTTGGTCCTCATACCTCAGTCCCCACATACACAAATAATACCTTGTGGCATTGTTCCTTTTTGCATAGGCGCATTAAAGTAAGAAAAGTTTATATATGCAAACAAGTTCTAAATAAATCTAATAGAGATAGGAACACAACATTTTATATGCAGTGGAACCTTACATCCTGTACACTTGGCATAGTGACTTGGCTTAGACTTCAATTGATCAGACATTGACCATTCATCCCTGAACCATGGATGCCATCTATAGAAACAAACATGGTTTCCTACACTACCACCAGGAATAAAAATTCTACCAAGGAAGGCTCCACTCACTACCCATGGCACTGACTTACTCCAAAGATGGTTCCTGACAACCTCAGAAAAGCAACATTCTGCTTTTAGGGAAGGATTCTCTGCAATGTTACCTAATGAGGAGATGAAACCAGAATATGCTACATACCACCTGGACTTTGACATAGGACCTGTACAGAAACCAGGATTATAACTACAGAAAACTGACAGCAACAACTGGGATGGTAAGGATCTGTTACTGGGACCACAGAAAAGGTCTAAGGGATTGGACAACCTAGTGTGCCTGGAGCCTGGAATTAGTCTTTTGCCAAAATACTTTAGGGGTAAGGTCTCCCTGTTTTTAGGCCAAAGGTTTTCTTTACATTTTTTTATATTTTGCTGTACCTATGCAAACAATTGCCACACACATCTTTTTTTTAGTTGTATCTCCTATTTAAAAAAAGAGCATACTATCCTAGATTTTGTCCTAGGACCTGCACAAATACCAAGATTTCTAGCTACAGTGGCCTGATTTTCTCATCCACAACCGAGAGGAAAGTTTCCTGACACCACAAAAAAAAAAAAACACAACCTGGGATATGGCAATGAGTATGTATGGAGCCAGTGGTTGTTCCCGTAACAGTATGCTTGAAGAATGGAGAAACCCTGAATCTCTTAGGCCATGGGAATTTCTTTCCTTCCCCAATACTTACTGTGCCTATGCAAAAAAAGTGGGGGGAACACCAAACCCTGTCACTCCAGCATTCCTTTTTCTTGTTTTGTTTTGTTTGTTTTTGATATTATTTTCCTTTTCTTTTTTCTTCCACTTCTTTCTTTTTTTACTCTTGTGGATATTATTTGATGATTTTTTGGTAGTTGATACCAAAATTTTCTTCTCTTTTTCTTAACTTTTTATCTCCAACAGAATTGTGGGGAGCCTAGCTGATGAAACCTGGGACATAGGACACCTCAGTAATTCCTAATCTGGTCACCCACGTGACCAAAAGGCCCATGCCTTGAGAACAAAGGAAATAGACAAAAATAAAGTAATTCAGAGCAGCCCAATATATCCAGCCAGAAAGAAAAATATAGAGTTTGCCTTTGTGTTAGCAAACATTATTAAAAACTTTGTTTGAATCTTATGCCTTTTAGTAAAACGTGCTCAGGTCTACCTCTGCCCCTCCCTACTACCTGCCCCAATTTATGCTAATGAATGCTTGTAACTGTGATTGGTGTAAAATTTGTAACACCCCTGACGTGTTTCAGCCCTTAAAAGCTGATCCCCCAACAATAAACTTCCCTTTTTGAACAGCATGTGTTGTCTTGAAGGCTTCTTTTACTAATCTCTCTAGTTCTTCTTTACAGGTCGGTTCTGCTCGAGTGAACCCACTAATAACTAGCAACTTTCATCTCCACACCCCCGCGGGTCGGGGGACTCCCACGAAAGTTGCAGAGTGGCGCCCCGTGGGAGCTCGAGTTACAGAATCTGATCGGGTGGCAGAGTGCGACGAGTCCGGAGCTGAATTACGTCAGGTAAAATAAATTAAAGCAACGTAATTTAGTTAGTCTAATGCCTAGGTAAAAACCGCCACCCCATTACAGTCCCAGAGTAAAGATGGGGACCAGCCCGAGTAAAGGGGCGAAAATTATTATATACAAGAGGAACTAAGAAGTAGGAAGGTTAAAAGTTAAAGAAACTTGTTAAAATTTTTGGATCTGCTCAAAAGCATTATTGTTAACTCAAATCTTAACCCTAAGAGCTTGCAGATTGTGAAAAATGCTCGGGAAAACTTAATAATGGCCTCCAGTGCCGGCTCCCAATCTCTCCAAAGGAAACTCAAAGAAATGTGCTCTCTCTCTACCAGCGTTTACCCCTCCCTTCGAGCTGTCGCCTCAGCTCCCCGGAGGCAGACTCGGCAACAACCTTGCTCTCCCCCCCTGCCTTCCTGGCCAGCTGCCATTTTAGCAATCAGCTAGCAGGGCGGACACCCCTCCCCCCGCTAGCTCTAGCTCGCTGCTGGAGCTCCCACAGCCCCTCCGGCTGAGGATGTCGAGGCAGCAGCCCCAGATCCAAAGCTCCCCAGAGCGCCCCATTCATAAAACCTTTTGGTGTTTTAAAAATTTAAATGTACACACAGGTATTAAAATCTGAGTCTTTTTATATTTCTATTAGAAAATTTATTTTAATTCTTAAGGTATTTAAAAAAATGTTAAAAATAATGTGGTTAACCTTTTTAAATAATATAGTTAATTTTATTGCAGTTAACACCCAGGTGTGCTTCATAATACCCTTAGTTTTAATTTTGTGCTAAAGAAATTGTTCTTTACCTTTGCATTACAACAACTATCCTTTTAAGTGTATTCTAAAGGTCAGCACATTATACAAATCTGTACATTTGTGTCAAAGTAAAAAAAAAATCTAGTATTAATAAAAATATATATATATTTAATTTTATAAGTAATATTATAAAAGCAAATTAACTAGTATCAAATATAATTTTGGTCTTAAGTTCTAGGTGTAAAAATGCATCAAATGTCTTTATATTTTATAATGTCTAAACATTTTGTTAATTTGGTATCTAATATTTTTTACAAATTATTCACTTAAAGTCTTCAAAGTAAAAACAGTTATTTTTTAAGGTCAGTTTTTTATACCTTTAATAATCATAGTTCATGCTCTCGTGTTTAATCATAAAAATTTTAACACTTTATTACAGCTGTCTTACTATTCTACTGTGAAACCAATTTATAACAAACCTGTTCATTTTCAGCAAATAATATCATACTTCACAGTGGAAACTCCTTCTTCAGTGCTCCCCTAACCATTTCACTTAACAAAATTTTTTTTAATTGCTAACATTTTACTTCATGTTTTAAATTTCAAATTAGAATTGTTTTAAAAATGTTTTGTGTTAAAGCTAAACCTTAAAATTTATTTTCAGCAAAGTTCCACTCCAGCTACATTAAAAAAATTTTTTTACAAACATGCCGGCTAAATATTTAAAAGCGCTTGTCAATTTTTCTAATGCAAGTTTTAAATAAATCCTCTTGTCTGTTCATGTGTGTGTGTTATGTGTGAAAGTGGCCACAATGTTGTGTTTCGTGTTGTTTGTTTTGTCTATTTGTTATTTTTGCATTTCATAATAATACAATTTTTAAAGTCTTATCCATTTTTGAAATTTCAATTAATTTTTTTTTATCTGGCTTAGTCTGGTCATCTAACTAACTGTAAAATCCTGCTAAAAAATCCTGTGCTAAGCTAGCTTTGTCCTAACAGCATGGCAGAAAGTGTGGGGAATGGTAAAATCCAAAATTTTTCAATGGCCATCCGGGATAACTTTTCCCTGAAAAATTTCTGAACTTTACAATCCCCAACTTTCCTGCTATGTGTAATTTAAGGCCTATAAAATATAAATTTGTAGCAAAAAAAAAATCATTTAAGTTCAGGTTAAAAGTTTTTGAACAATTGGCTATCATTAATTATAAAATTTTTTTAAGGCTAAAGTCTGGCAAAAGTCAGAAGGCATTCCTGTGGCATTCAAAAATAATCATTTTACCTCCTGCCAAGTTGTTTTCTTATAGACCTCCTACAGCTTCCTGCAGTCCTGTCCTCATTCACTTCAAAAAAGCCTGCCACCCCACCTGCTAGCTGCAATTCCTGCGGACCTGTTTCTGACTAACTCCACCTTTGACAATGCTGAATTTGGTACTCTGCCTGGCTGTCCTTAATGCCCACTGCCACCAACCACCCCCCTTCGCACCAAGGCTTCATTAATTTGTTTGCTACACTTGACTCTCCCTTGCAAGACGTTGACAACACCTCTGGTTCCTTCCCTTCCCCTTTTATGGCGCCGAAGCTCTTCAGAACTCTGCCTGCTTCCCCACCCTTCCAGCCCATGCTGTCCTCCGAACCCCCCTCCTCTTCTCAGCTCATCCTTGTCATAATCAACGCCTCCGCCCAGACGCCTTCGGTACCTGCTATTCACCCACCTCACCGGCCTAAATTGCTGCCTTGACCTGCCTTACTTCACCAATAACACCAACCTTCTGCGATGCGGTATGAAGCTTCAAGAACGTGGCTTAACTTTAAAACTAGTGGTGGGACTTGAACTTTGCCCCTTGGTACCCAATATGATTCCCCCTATTTAAAATTGTAATCAAATTCTTGTCGTTAATTTCTCCTTTCAGTTCATAATTGCCCCCAATTCAACGTTTCTTGCCTGTTTTCACTGGTTTATCTCCCCCATTGTTTTACATTTGTTTCTTTAGTCCTAGAACTACTGTGTTTTGGTTGTTTTAATGCCAAAATTAACTGTTAAATCAAAAATTGCCTTATTACCTCTTAAATATAACTTTGTCTCTCTCCCGCTGCAGTATAAAAACAAACATTGCCTCCACCCCAGCCTTATTGAAAGGCCTGGGTGTTACTGGTGTAAGCACAAAAATCTATTCATTGGTTCATACTCTAAAATCTGTTAATGCCTCATAACTGTTGTTAAAAATGTTTACAAACTTAGAAAAAGTTTACACTACTTAACTGTTCAATCCCTAGCAGTATTAAAGCAGAAAAACTGCCGTGGT
Source organism: Suncus etruscus (assembly GCF_024139225.1). Classification (NCBI taxonomy): domain Eukaryota; kingdom Metazoa; phylum Chordata; class Mammalia; order Eulipotyphla; family Soricidae; genus Suncus; species Suncus etruscus. The sequence continues at coordinate 52,226,176 of NC_064868.1, read as the reverse complement.
TTAAAATTAACCTTTTTTGAGGGAAGGGGAAATTTGTTTCATCCTTAGAATAAAATGTTGCTTTTTAAAATAAACTTGGCTTAGCTAGAGATAGCATTGGACTTGTGGAGGAAAGTCTAGAGGATAGAAATAGACAGAGGGATTAAGATAAGTCCTGATATAAAAATTGGTCCTCTACCTCATCCTGGCTGTCTAAGCTGCTACCTAATTCGGTCCTTTCATTGGCTTTTTGCTAATTTTTCCTTTGGCCCCAAGGCATTCTGTCGCCTCACAAGTTTGTTAAAAATCCGGTTACTGAGATTGCCCTAATGTTCAGTATAGGTCCAATATCAGTGGCTCTCCTAAATGCACCCCGAAGAACTTGAAGCCTTGGATATACCTCTGAGCTTTAAGGAGTTTTGAGTATCTGGCTAAACGCCCCTGCTTGCTCTGCTCCTGGCTGTGGAGATGCCCATGACGGGGAATAGTTTGGTGCCAGTGTCTGGGTGCAAACATGGCATTCCTAATATTTTGCGCGCAAAAACTTTTAATTTGGTCTCTTGTTGCCATGTCCAGAACTGGAAGCCCACCAAATAACCTAAGACAGGTGACTCCACCCACTTCGCTCTTCTTCTTTTATTATTACAGTAAAGGGGGAACTGTGGGGAGCCTAGCTGATGAAACCTGGGACATAGGACACCTCAGTAATTCCTAATCTGGTCACCCACGTGACCAAAAGGCCCATGCCTTGAGAACAAAGGAAATAGACAAAAATAAAGTAATTCAGAGCAGCCCAATATATCCAGCCAGAAAGAAAAATATAGAGTTTGCCTTTGTGTTAGCAAACATTATTAAAAACTTTGTTTGAATCTTATGCCTTTTAGTAAAACGTGCTCAGGTCTACCTCTGCCCCTCCCTACTACCTGCCCCAATTTATGCTAATGAATGCTTGTAACTGTGATTGGTGTAAAATTTGTAACACCCCTGACGTGTTTCAGCCCTTAAAAGCTGATCCCCCAACAATAAACTTCCCTTTTTGAACAGCATGTGTTGTCTTGAAGGCTTCTTTTACTAATCTCTCTAGTTCTTCTTTACAGGTCGGTTCTGCTCGAGTGAACCCACTAATAACTAGCAACTTTCATCTCCACACCCCCGCGGGTCGGGGGACTCCCACGAAAGTTGCACAGAATCGCATAACTTGAATTATTCAGCCTCATAAATTGAGGGGGGGAATGATGATACCAGGACCAGTCATATGAACATGTAGTGAAAATAAAAAATGATCAGACTGGAACACCAGACCCAAAGTCAATGACAGCAGAATAGATACCCAATCTACAACAAGCTGTAAAGTGGAAACCAGTTACACTAGTATTCTGGGGGGAGGTGAGGGCTGGAGATATGGGAGACATGCTGGGGGCAGGAGTGGAGGGAGGATTACATTGGTGGTGGAAGTGCCTTTCATTCATTGTCACTATGTACTGTAAATAATTCTGTGTAATGCACTTCAGTCACAATAAAAATTTAAAAAAAGAGCATACTGATTCTTCTGCTATGGTATTAAGAACTTTATTGGTGATACAATAATGTTTACTAATGTAAATGCCAATGAACTTTCCTCTTCTTTTCCCAATTACTTTTTTCTTTTCTTTTTTCTTTTGATATTTTCTATTTTCTTACTATATTTAATAACTTCAATTTCTGTCATCCTGAAACAATTGTATTATGGTCAGTTATGTCAACTATGTGATACATTTTCTTTAAATAAATAAATTAAAAAAGCTGAGGGTAAAGAAGGTTAAATATTATTCTTTTTTAAATAATATTTTATTTAAATACCTTGATTAGAAACATGATTGTGTTTGGGTTTCTGTCATGTAAAGAACACCCCCTATCACCAGTGCAGCATTCCCATCACCAATGTCCCAATTCTCCTTCCTTCCCGCCCCACCCCTGTCTGTACTCTACACAGGCTTTCTATTTCCCTCATACATTCTCATTGTTAGGATAGTTCTCAATGTAGTTATTTCTCTAACTCAGCTTATCACTCTTTGTGGTGAGCTTCATGAGGTGAGCTGGAACTTCCAGCCCTCCTCTCTTTTGTCTTTAAAAATTATTGCAGTGAGACCATTCTGCGTCTTTCTCTCTTTGACTTATTTCACTCTGCATAATAGATTCCATGTACATCCATGTATAGGAAAATTTCATGACTTCATCTCTCCTGACAGCTGCATAATATTCCATTGTGTATATGTACCATAGTTTCTTTAGCCATTCTTCTGTTGAGGGGCATCTTGCTTGTTTACAGAGTCTTGCTATAGTAAATAGTGCTGCAATGAATATAGGTGTAAGGAAGGGATTTTTCTATTGTATTTTTGTGTTCCTAGGGTATATTCCTAGTAGTGGTATAGCTGGATTGTATGGGAGCTCAATTTCCAGTTTTTCAAAGAATCTCCATATCACTTTCCACAAAGGTTGGACTAGATGGATTTCCCACCAGCAGTGAATAAGAGTTCCTTTCTCTCCACATCCCCGCCAACACTGCTTGTTCTCATTCTTTGTGATGTGGTGTGAAATGGTACCTCATAGTTGTTTTGATTTGCATCTCCCTGATGAATAGTGATGTGGAGCTTTTTTTCATGTGCCTTTTGGCCATTTGTATTTCTTCTTTATCAAATTGTCTGTCCATTTCTTCTCCCCATTTCTTGATGGGATTAGATGTTTTTTTCCTTGTAAAGTTCTGTCATCTCCTTGTATATTTTGGATATTAGCCCTTATCTGATGGATATTGGGTAAATAGTTTCTCCCACTCAGTGGGGGGCTCTTGTATCCTGGGCACTATGTCCTTTGAGGTGCAGAAGCTTCTCAGTTTAATATATTCCCATCTATTAATCTCTGCTTTCACTTGTTTGGAGAGTGCAGTTTCCTCCTTGAAGATGCTGTAGTCTCAATGTCATGGAGTGTTTTACCTACATGTTGTTCTATTACCTTATGATATGAGGTCTGATATCAAGGTCTTTAATCCATTTAGATTTTACCTTCGTACATGATGTTAGCTGGGGGTCTAATTTCAACTTTTTGCTAGGGGCTAGCCAGTTGTGCTAAGACCACATGTTGAAGAGGCTTTCTTTGCTCCAGTTATGATTTCTTGCTTCTTTATCAAAAATTAGGTGATTGTATGTCTGGGGAACATTCTCTGAGTATTCAAGCCTATTCAACTGATCTGAGGGTCTCTCTTTATTCCAATACCATGCAGTTATGATAACTATTGCTTTGTAGTACAGTTTAAAGTGTATATGTACCAAGGTTTCTTTAGCCATTCATCTGTTGAAGGGCATCTTGGTTGTTTCCAGAGCCTGGCTATTGTGGATAGGCTGCAATAAATATAGGTGTGAGGAAGAGATGTTTGTGTTGTATTCTTGTGTTCCTAGGGTTTATCTCTAGGAGTGGAATAGCTGGGTTGAATGGAAGCTCAATTTCCAGTTTTTGAGAAATCTCCATATTGCTTTCCATAGAGGTTGGACTAGATGGCATTCCCACCAGCAGTGGATAAGAGTTCTTTTCTCTCCACATCCCCGCCAGCACTGATTGTTCTCGTTCTTTGTGATGTGTGCCAATCTCTGTGGTGTGAGATGGCATCTCATCATTGTTTTGATTTGCATCTCCTTGATGATTAGTGATGAGGAGCATTTTTTCATGTGCCTTTTGGCTATTTGTATTTCTTCTTTGTCAAAGGTCTGTCCATTTCTTCTCCCCACTTTTTGATGGGCTTAGATGTTTTTTCTTGTAAAGTTCTGTCAGTGCCCTGTATAATTGGATATTAGCCCCTTATCTAATGAATATTGGGTGAATAATTTCTCCCACTCAGTGGGTGGGTCTTGTATCCTGGGCACTATTTCTTTTGAGGTGCAGAAGCTTCTCAGCTTAATGTATTCCCATCTGTTTATCTCTGCTTCCACTTGTTTGGAAAGTGCAGTTTCTTCCTTGAAGATGCCTTTAGTCTCAATGTTATGGAGTATTTTACCTATGTGTTTTTCTAAATACCTTATGGTATTAGGTCTTTATCAAGGTCTTTAATCCATTTGGATTTTACCTTCATACATGATGTTAACTGGGTGTCTGTTCGCTTTTTTGTAAGTGGCTAACCAGTTCTGCCAGCACCACTTGTTGAAGAGGTTTTCCCGGCTCCACTTAGGATTTCTTGCTCCTTTGTCAAAAATTAGGTGACTGTATGTCTGGGGAACATTCTCTGAGAACTCAAGCCTATTCTACTGATCTGAGGGTCTTTCTTTATTCCAATAACATGCTGTTTTGATAACTATTGCTTTGTAGTACAGTTTAAAGTTTAAAGTAATGCCTCTCATATTCTTTTTCCCTAGGAGTGCTTTAGCTATTCGAGGGTGCTTATTGTTCCAGATGAACTTCATAAGTGTTTGATCTACTTCTTTGAAGAATGTCATGGGTGTCTTTAGAGGGATCACATTAAATCTGTATAATGCTTTGGGGAATATTGCCATTTTAATGATGTTAATCCTGACAATCCATGAGCAGGGTATGTGTTTCCATTTCCATGTGTCCTTTTATATTTCTTGGAGCAGGGCTTTATAATTTTCTTTGTTTTCAGACCTGTTATTTCAGTGTGAAAATTTCTTATGTCAATCAAATCCTCTTGATGCTTATTTGTGCTCCAGTCAATTATATCAATGCTTTTTTTGAGCTCCCTAAACATCTTCTATAATTCTACTCTAAACCTCTTATTTGAGAGGATACCTAGTTGTGTTCTACTTTTTGGGCTATCAGAGCAGCCATCTTGATTCTTTAAACATGAAGTTGTACTGCAAAATTTTTTCATTGTTAAGACTGTAGATTTGTTCTTACAATGTGGATAAATGGATTTCAGGGGTAAGCGCGGCAGTGGAGCGAAGCAGAGCAGCTGTGCTCTTCGGGTGTGGGTCCTGGAGAGATTATGATCCTTGGTGTCTCTGGGCTGGCTCCGAAGAAAGAAGGCAGAGAGCAGTGAAGCCATCCTTTTTAAGTCTCTGAGTGCCCAACTACACAGCAGGAATTGGCCCCACAGTAGTTGGGTGGGGACATCTTACCGGGTGTGGGTCATGGAGAGATTATGATCCTTGGTGTCTCTGGGCTGGCTCTGAAGAAAGAAGGAGCACTACTTGTTGAATAAGCTTTTTTTGTTTAAATTCAGTTTTGCCTCCACTTTATCAAAATATAATTTACCATATATCTGAATATCTGTCTCAGGTTCTCAATTATATACCAATGATAAAAGAATCTCTCTTTGTAATTTTTTATTTAAGCACCATGATTACAAAAATGTTCATAGTTGGGTTTCAGTCATTGAATGTACACTACTCATCACCAGTGTAACATTCCACTACCAATGTTCTTAACTTCTCTCCTCCCCAACTCATTGCATGTCTTTAGGAGAGGCATTCTCTTTTTCTGTCTCACTATCATTGTTATGGTAGTTGTCAGTGCATTTATTTCTCTAACTGCACTCACTACTCTTTGTGGTAAGCTTCATAACTTGGGATAATTCTTCTGGCCTGCATCACTTTTGTCTCTGGGTATTATTACTATATTGTGTTTGGTTTTTCTTAAATCCCACAGATGAGTGAGACTGTTCTATCTCTCTCTCCCTCTACCTCATTTTATTCATCATAACAGTTTCCATTTTCACCCATGTATAGGCAAATTTTATGACTTTATTTTTCTTAACAGTTAAGTAGTATTTCATTGTATAGGTGTAACATGGGTTTTTTTAGCCATTCATTTGTTTTAGGGCACCCAGATGTTTCCATATTCTGGCTATTGTAAATAGAGTTGCAATGAACATAGAAATACAGAAGGCATTTTTCTATTTGTTTTTGTGTTCCTAAAGTATGTCCCTAGGAGTAGTATTGCTGAATTATATGTGATCCACAGTAGTCACAGATCAGGAAATGTCCTAGATCCCAGGATCTCTTAAAAGCCGAAAACATTTGTGAGTAACAGTCTTATGGTGGAGAAAAGTGGCAAAAAATGACCACTGAGAACATGTCTGGAATAGTGGTGTGCCTGTTTATTTTTTTTAGCTGTGCTCTGGATTATATCCCCCCTCAAACTATTTCAAAATACTTAAAGGGGATATGTATATTTTATTTTTAAATTAATATCTTTAGGGGCCAGAGAGATAGCATGGAGGCAAGGAGTTTGCCTTGCAATCAAAAGGTCAGCAGTTCGAATCCCGGCATCCCATATGGTCCTCTGAGCCTGCCAAAAGCGATTTCTGAGCATAAGGCTCAGGGTAACCCCTGAGCGCTGCCGGGTTTGACCCAAAAACCAAAAAAATAATATCTTTATTTAAACACCTTGATTACAAACATAATTGTGGTTGGGTTTCAGTCATATAAAGGACATCCCCCTTCACCAGTGCATTCCATATGATCCCTGAGCCTGCCAGGAGTGATTTATCTTTAATTTATTTAAAGAAAATGTATCACATAGTTCACATAACTGACAATAATACATTTGTTTCAGGACAATATAAAGCAAAGTTACTAAGAAATAGAAAGAGAACAGATAATTAAAAATGTAAAATGAATGAGAGAGAGTTCATTAGCAGATGTATTTCTGAAAATTATTGTATCACCAATAAAATCCCTAATACAATAGCCGAAGGTTTAGTATGCTTCCTTTTTTTTCTTTAGAAATGGGAGATACACTAAAAAATGATGTGGGTGTGACAGTTGTAATTTGCATAGGCACAAGAAAATATGGAAGAAATTGGAAAGAAAGAAATTTGGCTTACAAAACAGGGAGATCTTACTCCTGATGTATTTTGGCATAAGATCAACTCAAGGTTTCAGGTTGTCCAAACCCCTAGTCATTCTCAGTGTTCAGCTCTTCAGCCTCACAGTTGTTGCTGTCAGGTTTCCGTATTATAGATCCTGGTTTCTGTACAGGTCTTATGTCAAAGACAGGTGGTGTGTACTGTCTTCTGGTTTCGTCTCACCATCAGTTTGCACTGCATAGAATCGTGTCCTAAAAGCAGACTATTGCTGTTGCCCAGTTGTCAAGGTGATATAAGAACTGTCTTTGGAGTAATTCAGTGCCATGGCAGTAGTGAGGCCTTCCTTGGTAGAATTTACGTTTCTAGTGATGGTGTTAAAAACCATGTTTGTTTCCATAGGTGGTATTCATGATTAAGGGGTGAATGGTCAATGTCCAATCAACTGGAGTCTAAGCCAAATCATTATGCCAAGAGATTAGGGTGTAAGGTCCCACTGCAGTATAAAAAAATTGCGTTCCCATCTCTATTAGAAAAGAACTTGTTTGCATTTGTTAATTATTTCCATTTTAATGTGCCAATGCAAAAAGGGACAATGCCACAGGGAATTACTAGTGCAGGTGGGGGGCTGGAGTGTCAAGACCAACAGTCCTAGAGCCTTTTGCTTACATGTACTCTGAACAGAGATTTGTCTAGTTGTATTCTGTATTGAATGGGTTCCAAGGATAGGGGAAATTGCTGCTACATAAGAAGACATTCGATAATGGTTATGCCATTCGATAACGGTGTATCTAAAAGAAATTTTCAAAAGAAATTTATATGTCCTTTTTAAATCTCTTGAAATAGGTGGAAAGGGGTAAGGTCAGGGGTTAAGCTTCAACCTGTGATTTGGTTTTGTGGAGTCTAGGGAAGATGGATCCCAACAGTTCCATATCAGGAAGTGTCCTCAAGCGGGGGATTTCTCAGGAACCAAATTTGGTAGCAAGCAAAAGACCATGGTGAAGTAAGGTGAAGGAAGAAGGGCCACCAAGAGCAAATTAATAGCAGCAGACTATCGGTTTCTTCTCATGCTGAGAATCTCTTTTCACTTTGGGAGCTGGTTGGCATCTGGCTGGGCTGGGGATAATGTTCAGCTTCGTGAGGAGTTAAGGACTGAGAGTAAAAAAAGTTTAAATGTGGAAAAATAGCATGAAGGGCTCAAATAGGGTTTGTAAGGTGTTAAGCAAAAACAAAAGGGGGAGAAATGGTTACTTATGATATAGGGGACAACACTATACTCCGTAAACATTATATCTATTATGAACGCAGGTTAGACGTACATTGGTATGTTGTACACATTCATATGCCTACATCAACAGTCAGAGAATAGATTCATGGATTACATTTGAAAAGCTTTCCCAGGTGATTTGGACAGAACACTTAAAAAGACGGAAAAAGAAAAAAATAAACCTGGCAAGTCTGCTGTAAAAGGTTTTCCTACCCCTCTTTTTCCTTTGAGTTTGATCATGTTTGGTAAAGGTAAACTAGATTGAAGAAAGGCTTCATAGCTTAAGTTGTGTGTGGAGCATTCTTAAGAACAATCATGGTTTTCAAGTCTGATTAACCAAGTGACATGGTAATGAGCACTGTCTGGGGGAGACTATGCCATGAAATTGATATTATATCTATTACAGATGAACATTAGACAGTCATTAGTATGGTGAACATATATACTCATGTGATCAATCCATGGGTTACAGTTAAAAAGAAGACCCTGGTGAAATGGTTCATAAAATAAAAAAGGGAGAGAGAGGAAGAAGAAATGGTTAAAGCCACCAAAGTTTTTTCTTTCTGGTCCAATCCTGTTTGGTGAGGGTAAACTTTACTTTACTGAAAAGGGCTACCAGGAATAGATTGTATATAGAGCATTCTAAAAATATGTGATATGATAATGAGCACTGTATAGGGAGTATATTATCATGTATTATTATCTAGTGGGTCCTGCGCATCCCATTTCCTTTCCTAGAAGCAACTTATAATTATGAGCATTATGGTATCATGATAGAATATCAACAGTTGTCTTGCTGATGAATTAATGTCCACGCTGTTTGGTAAAAAAGGACTAATGAGAAGAAGGCAAAAGCTCTTTCATAAAGCCTGTGAAGGCCTCAGGACTGGGGTCCTGTTGCCAGGTCTCTTGGTCCAGCAGAGGCCACGTGTTTCTCAGATGATAATAGATTCATAAGGTAGTGACACTGGGAACCCGGGACCTGCCAGGCCTAGGCCACCCAGCCACCCAGTCCTGCCCGGTCAGAGGGGTCACTGACTAGTGATCCCTTTCCCAGGATCCATACAATGGAATTCCATTGATATTCACCAGCTCATCAGCAGTCCTTATCTTCTGAGGCAAATCTGCCTGGCTTCCAACTTTAATATATGTTGTAAGAACAAAACAGAACGTAGGTGTTAAAACTCCTTCAAAATTCTACTTCTGAGTTCTTTCCAAATTAGAGTCAGAAGTTCCAAGGAAGCATCTTTGAGTCTGAATGTGGGTATTATTTACTCAAAGCAAAACTTCAGAATGTTCTAAAAAAAGACTATACAACAATCATGCAATCTCCACTTTGAATGTATTCACATTTCATCTGGAGAAAACAAGAACTTTTAAAAACATTTTTTCTTTTATTTTTTTGGTAATGATTCAAGAGACTGAATACAGGTTTCTTGCACTTTGATGTTGAATAATGCTCCTGATCCTAGAACAAGCACTTATAAATAAGAAAGTGTTGCTTGGTAGGAAACTGATAGTGGGCTAAATTGGCAGCAAAGCTAGTAAACTATGCAAAAAATGAGATCCAGACTACGTAGAGAGATAGATGATGGCAACATAATCTTTGGCTATTCTTCTGTCTTCGTACAGGTTTTGAAGTCTGACAATCTTGAGATTACATCTTGTTTCTATTTCATTGCTGTGTTTCCTTCAGTAAACTCCCTAATGCTTGTGCTTCTCAATGATCTGACATGCAAAATCAAAAAAGTACCAACCTCATTGGGTCATTATTATATAAGACAAAGTCTAGGACTTCTATGGTTTCAGCAATATAAATTATAATTATTATAGCACTGGGTTTGACCATAAGGAATTTATAGTTGGCTATAGTCTAATTATTAAGTGAGTGGAATTGCAAGTCCAGAAACTACAAACTATGTGAAAAGAAAATAAACATTTTTCAGGGCTGGAGAGATAGTACAGTGGTAGGGCGTCTGCCTTGCATGCAGCTGGTCCAGGACAGATGGTGGTTGGAAGCCTGGAATCCCCTGTGATCCTTCATGTTTGCCAGGAGCAATTTCTGAGTTTAGAGCCAGGAGTAACCCCTAAGAGCTGCTGGGTAAGACCCCAAAACTAAAACAAAACATTGTTCTATGTTCTTCAATAAAAACAGCAAATTTCTTCCAGTTCGACATATAGTGTAAAAAATGAGAACATGAATAATCATTACTGTATCACAGATAACAGAATTTTCATTGACAAGATCAATTTTTTTTAAGTTTAATACTTTAATCCATCTGCCAAAAAGATCCCTAGACTGACTAGCCAGGGCCATCTTCCAAAGGCGATGAACGCAGCCCAAGGTCATGAGGAAGATTATGTAGGGAAAGGATATAGGAGTTTCCAGCTTTCTGATCTTTAAAATGATTGCCTATTGTCTAGGGGTACCATCCAACTGTTCCCTTGCCTTTCACTGATAGGCTACCTGGTATGGCCAGGTACCTTGGAGTGGTGTCTATGGAAATAGGCTTCTGAAGAATTATCTCCAAGTCATGATGATTTTTTGGTAAATTTTATTTCTTCGTAGCAGATGCTTAGATATGCACGAAAATAAGATAATCATCAACACATTCTCTAATCTATCAATGCCTTAAATACATAGCCTTCCATCCCTGGCTTTTAACAATAATATTTACCAGATTTTTCTGTTTAAGTGCATTATTTTTTTTTATTTAAACACCTTGATTACATACATGATTGTGTTTGGGTTTCAGTCATAAAAGGAACACCACCCATCACCAGTGCAACATTCCCATCACCCAAGTCCCAAATCTCCCTCCTCCCCACCCAAACCCCGCCTGTACCCTAAACAGGCTCTACATTTCCCTCGTACATTCTCAATATTAAGACAGTTCAAAATGTAGTTATTTCTCTAACTAAACTCATCACTCTTTGTGGTGAGTTTCCTGAGGTGAGCTGGAACTTCCAGCTCTTTTCTATTTTGTGTATGAAAATTATTATTACCAGGGTGTCTTTCATTTTTCTTAAAACACATAGATGAGTGAGACCATTCTGCGTTTTTCTCTCTCTCTCTGACTTATTTCACTCAGCATAATAGATTCCATGTACATCCATGTATAGGAAAATTTCATGACTTCATCTCTCCTGACAGCTGCATAATATTCCATTGTGTATATGTACCACAGTTTCTTTAGCCATTCGTCTGTTGAAGGGCATCTTGGTTGTTTCCAGAGTCTTGCTATGGTAAATAGAGCTGCAATGAATATAGGTGTAAGGAAGGGGTTTTTGTATTGTATTTTTGTGTTCCTAGGGTATATTCCTAGGAGTGGTATAGCTGGATCGTATGGGAGCTCGATTTCCAGTTTTTGGAGGAATCTCCATATCGCTTTCCATAAAGGTTGAACTAGACAGCATTCCCACCAGCAGTGGATAAGAGTTCCTTTCTCTCCACATCCCCGCCAACACTGTTTATTCTCATTCTTTGTGGTGTGTGCCATTCTCTGGGGTGTGAGGTGGTATCTCATTGTTGTTTTGATTTGCATCTCCCTGATGATTAGTGATGTGGAACATTTTTTCATGTGTCTTTTGGCCATGTGTATTTCTTCTTTGTCAAAGTGTCTGTTCATTTCTTCTCCCCATTTTTTGATGGGGTTAGATGTTTTTTTCTTGTAGAGTTCTGTCAGTGCCTTGTATATTTTGGAGATTAGCCCCTTATCTGATGGGTATTGGGTGAATAGTTTCTCCCACTCAGTGGGTGGCTCTTGTATCCTGGGCACTATTTCCTTTGAGGTGCAGAAGCTTTTCAGCTTAATATATTCCCATCTGTTAATCTCTCCTTTCACTTGCTTGGAGAGTGCAGTTTCCTCCTTGAAGATGCCTGTAATGTCCTGGAGTGTTTTGCCTATGTGCTGTTCTATATATCTTATGGTTTTGGGGCTGATATCGAGGTCTTTAATCCATTTGGATTTTACCTTTGTACATGATGTTAGCTGGGGGTCTAAGTTTAATTTTTTGCAAGTGGCTATCCAATTGTGCCAACACCACTTGTTGAAGAGGCTTTCCCTGCTCCATTTAGGATTTCCTGCTCCTTTATCAAAAATTAGATGGTTGTATCTCTGGGGAATATTTTCTGAGTATTCAAGCCTATTCCACTGATCTGAGGACCTATCCTTATTCCAATACCATGCTGTTTTGATAACTGTTGCTTTGTAGTACAGTTTAAAGTTGGGAAAAGTAATTCCTCCCATATTCTTTTTCCCAATGATTGCTTTAGCTATTCGAGGGTGTTTATTGTTCCAAATGAATTTCAAAAGTGTCTGATCCACTTCTTTGAAGAATGTCATGGGTATCTTTAGAGGGATGGCATTAAATCTGTATAATGCCTTGGGGAGTATTGACATTTTGATGATGTTAATCCTGCCAATCCATGAGCAGGGTATGCGTTTCCATTTCCGTGTGTCCTCTCTTATTTCTTGTAGCAGAGTTTTATAGTTTTCTTTGTATAGGTCCTTCACATATTTAGTCAAGTTGATTCCAAGATATTTGAGTTTGTGTGGCACTATTGTGAACGGGGTTGTTTTCTTAATGTCCATTTCATCCTTATTACTATTGGTATATAGAAAGGCCATTGATTTTTGTGTGTTAATTTTGTAGCCTGCCACCTTGCTATATGAGTCTATTGTTTCTAGAAGCTTTTTGATAGAGTCTTTAGGGTTTTCTAAGTAGAGTATCATGTCATCTGCAAACAGTGAGAGCTTGACTTCTTCCTTTCCTATCTGGATTCCCTTGATATCCTTTTCTTGCCTAATCGCTATAGCAAGTACTTCCAGTGCTATGTTGAATAGGAGTGGTGAGAGAGGACAGCCTTGTCTTGTGCCAGAATTTAGAGGGAAGGCTTTCAGTTTTTCTCCATTGAGGATAATATTTGCCACTGGCTTCTGGTAGATGGCCTTCACTATATTGAGAAAGGTTCCCTCCATTCCCATCTTGCTGAGAGTTTTGATCAAGAATGGGTGTTGGACCTTATCAGATGCTTTCTCTGCATCTATTGATATGATCATGTGGTTTTTATTTTTCTTGTTGTTGATGTTGTGTATTATGTTGATAGATTTACGGATGTTAAACCAGCCTTGCATTCCTGGGATGAAACCTACTTGATCGTAGTGGATGATCTTCTTAACGAGGCATTGAATCCTATTTGCCAGGATTTTGTTGAGGATCTTTGCATCTGCATTCATCAGTGATATTGGTCTGTAATTTTCTTTTTTGGTAGCGTCTCTGTCTGGTTTAGGTATCAAGGTGATGTTGGCTTCATAAAAGCTATTTGGAAGTGTTTCTGTTTGTTCCAATTCATGAAAGAGTCTTGCCAAGATTGGCAGTAGTTCCTCTTGGAAAGTTTGATAGAATTCATTAGTGAATCCATCTGGACCTGGGCTTTTGTTTTTCGGCAGACATTTGATTACTGTTTTAATTTCATCAATGGTGATGGGGGTGTTTAGATATCCTACATCCTCTTCCTTCAACCATGGAAGATTATGAGAGTCCAAGAATTTATCCATTTCTTCCAGGTTCTCATTTTTAGTGGCGTAGAGTTTTTCAAAGTAGTTTCTGATTACCCTTTGAATCTCTGTCATATCAGTAGTGATCTCTCCTTTTTCATTCCTGATACGAGTTATCAAGTTTCTCTCTCTCTCTTTCTTTGCTAGGTTTGCCAGTGGTCTATCAATCTTGTTTATTTTTTCAAAGAACCAACTTCTGCTTTCGTTGATCTTTCGGATTGTTTTTTGAGTTTCCACTTCGTTGATTTCTGCTCTCAGCTTTGTTATTTCCTTCTGTCTTCCTATTCTTGGGTCCTTTTGTTGAGCATTTTCTAGTTCTATTAGATGTGTCATTAAGCTACTCAGGTAAGCTCCTTCTTCCTTCCTGATGTGTGCTTGCAAAGCTATAAATTTTCCTCTCAGTACTGCTTTTGCTGTGTCCCATAAGTTCTGAGAGTTTGTGTCTTGATTGTCATTTGTTTCCAGGAACCTTTTTATTTCCTCCTTGATTTCATCTCGGACCCACTGGTTATTGAGCATGAGGCTGTTTAACTTCCAGGTGTTAAAGTGTTTCTTCTGAGTCCCTTTGGAGTTCACAAATAATTTCAGAGCCTTGTAGTCAGCGAAGGTAGTCTGCAAAATTTCTATCCTCTTGATCTTATGGAGGTATGTTTTATGTGCCAGCATGTAGTCTATCCTGGAGAATGTCCCATGTACATTGGAGAAGAATGTGTATCCAGGTTTCTGGGGATGGAGTGTCCTATATATATCCACTAGGCCTCTTTCTTCCATTTCTCTCCTCAGGTCTAGTATATTCTTGTTGGGTTTCAGTCTGGTTGACCTGTCCAGTGTTGACAAAGCCGTGTTAAGGTCCCCCACAATTATTGTGTTGTTGTTGATATTATTTTTCAGATTTGTCAACAGTTGTATTAAATATTTTGCTGGCCCCTCATTCGGTGCATATATGTTTAGGAGAGTGAATTCTTCCTGCTCTATGTACCCCTTGATTAATATAAAATGTCCGTCTTTGTCCCTTACAACCTTCCTGAGTATAAAGTTTGCATTATCTGATATTAGTATGGCCACTCCAGCTTTTTTATGGGTGTTGTTTGCTTGGATAACTTTTCTCCAGCCTTTTATTTTGAGTCTATGTTTGTTCTGACTATTCAGGTGCGTTTCTTGTAGGCAGCAGAAGGTTGGATTGAGTTTTTTGATCCATTTAGCCACTCTGTGTCTCTTAACTGGTGCATTTAGTCCATTGACGTTGAGAGAAAGAATTGTCCTGGGATTTAACGCCATCTTTATTTCAAAATTTGGTGTGTCTTTTGGGTAGTCTTGTCTTAGATTAGGTCTTTCAGTTTTTCTCTTAAGACTGGTTTTGTGTCTGTGAAGTTTCTGAGCTGTTTTTTGTCTGTGAAACCATGTATTCTTCCATCAAACCGGAAAGTGAGTTTTGCTGGGTATAGTATTCTGGGTGAAGCATTCATTTCATTCAGTCTTGTCACAATATCCCACCACTGCTTTCTGGCATTGAGTGTTTCTGGTGACAGGTCTGCTGTAAATCTCAGGGAAGCTTGCTTGAACATGATTTCCCCTTTTGATCTTGCTGTTTTCAGAATTCTGTCTCTATCTGTGGGATTTGTCATTGTGACTAGGATGTGTCTTGGGGTGGTTTTTCTGGGGTCTCTTTTGGTTGGTACTCTTCGGGCATGCAGGATTTGATCACATATATTCTTTAGCTCTGGAAGTTTCTCTTTAATGATATTCTTGACCATTGATTCTTCCTGGAAATTTTCTTCCTGGGTCTCTGGGACTCCAATGATTCTTAAGTTGTTTCTGTTGATCTTATCATAGACTTCTATTTTCGTCTGTTCCCATTCTTTGACTAATTTTTCCATTGTCTGCTCATTTGCTTTAAGTTTTTTGTCCAATCTCTCCTGCTGTATGGAATTGTTATGTATCTCATCTTCCACAGCACCAAGTCTATTCTCAGCTTCTGATACCCTGTCCCAGAGCTTATCCATTTTGTCATTCACTTCGTTTACTGACTTTTTCAGTCCTGTTAGTTGACATGTTATTTCAGTTTGGAGTTTTGTCATTTCTGCCTTCATATTTTCTTGGTTCTTATTAGTGTTCTGTTCAACTCGATCCATGGTTTCTTGGAGTCTGTTGAGCACCTTCCATATTGCTAGTCTAAAGTCCTTATCTGAGAGGTTGATTAGTTGTTCAGTCATTATCTGGTCCTCAGAATTGTCATCTTCATTCTCTATGTCTGATGCTGGCCTGCGTTGTTTCCCCATTGTCACACTTGTATTGTGGGTTTTTCTACGTGTTGTGGTGGTATTCATTGTCTATATGATGTAGGCAGCACACTCCTCTGGCTCCTCCCTTTCTGGATGGGCTGACTTGCCTCTAAGGGAGGGGAGTCCTCCGTGGATGAAGCCTCACACTGGGTCAAATCTTAGGCCCGAGCATGCAACAGAGAAGACAGTCCAGAGAGAAATGTTTGCTTCTGTGATATAGTGCCGTTCTTAGTGTGATTTTTCCTTCTTGTTGCAATGGAGTTCTTTCCTTAGAAAGAGTGCACGGCCGCATAGCGAAGCGGAGCGGCCGTGCTCCTCTGAGCCTCTTTTTGCCCCACTCGCAAGAGTTTCACGCAAGAGGACAGTAGACAGACATAGACAGGTCACACTCACAGTCTTTCACAGTTGAGCCCCACTGGGCCGGTGTACTTTCGCGGATTTTCCCCGCCTGGTGTCACACACAGGGAGCCAGCTCTTGCAAAGCTTAGCCGGTTTTTATGCTCTGAAATCCCTCCCTGAAAATGGCGTCTGGGCGAGCGAGGTTTCTGGAGGCTCTTTTTGCCCCACTCGCAAGAGTTTCACGCAAGAGGACAGTAGACAGACATAGACAGGTCACACTCACAGTCTTTCACAGTTGAGCCCCACTGGGCCGGTGTACTTTCGCGGATTTTCCCTGCCTGGTGTCACACACAGGGAGCCAGCTCTTGCAAAGCTTAGCCTGTTTTTATGCTCTGAAATCCCTCCCTGAAAATGGCGTCTGGGCGAGCGAGGTTTCTGGAGGCTCTTTTTGCCCCACTCGCAAGAGTTTCACGCAAGAGGACAGTAGACAGACATAGACAGGTCACACTCACAGTCTTTCACAGTTGAGCCCCACTGGGCCGGTGTACTTTCGCGGATTTTCCCCGCCTGGTGTCACACACAGGGAGCCAGCTCTTGCAAAGCTTAGCCGGTTTTTTCAAGTGCATTATTTTTTTAAAAAAAGGAAAGGGAAGGAAGAGACCCCCCAAAACCTTTTATTTAAATTGAAAACAATTGCTGGGAGGAGCTTTCCCTCTTGTAGGTAGAAAAACATCTGCTCTAAATATTTTAACTACATTCCTAAGTGTTTTCATATATTAATTACATTCCTATGCCTAGCTGGGTGCTATTATTTTCTCATAAAAAGATTACCTATGTTCCATTGTAGTATGCTTTCCACAAGAAGGGTTATGAATAATGTGTGAAGCATAAAAGTACAAAATATTTTCCTAATAACTAACTCAAGTGCATATAGTGACTTAGATATGTGTCATCTCATTTCTAAAGAATGAAAAACTTATTAAACAAATTTTAAATCAATAGATGTATGCAGCTGTCATTAGAGGCCTTGCCACATATCTTTCCAGTTGGAGGCTTCCTTGAAGCTTATGTCTCCAATGGCAGACCTTGTCATGCCTACTGGCTGGATGAAGCTGTGGAATCAACAAATAGGGGAAGATAATTATCTAAAGTTTATATAGCCATGTAATAAAAAGTTCATAGAACTTATAGATCAATAAAAATTTTTCTTCCAGAGACATAGTAAGGAACAATATTTATTGTCTATTTAAACAAAAAGAAACAAAATAATTAAATTTTGTAAAAAATATTATCCTAAAATGATCCAACTAAGGCGAAATCTTTGTTGTATGTCTTTTAATATTCTTGTTCCTTTGACTCAGCATCACATTCTTTTATATAGCATTTATACATTATATCTCCACATCATGGAAGAATATTATTGATTTTTAGCTTGGTTAGTTCATGTGAAATTTGGCCTGTAAGACCTTCTGAGTACAAAGAAAAATGTTATTTAGGATTTTAATATTTCATCAAGTAAATGGAAATTTTAAGTTAAAATGGTTATTAAATTTATGGTTGCTTGCCCAACAGTTTTATTTTAATTATTCTCTTTTTTTAAAAAAACATATCTTATACATATGTATGTCAGTACTTGGCTCATTGCTCAAAACAAAACAAGTAAATGATGGTATATGGTGAATTAATTAAGATTACATTTTTGTTTCTAATGTCATCATTATTTTTCATAATTTTTTCATAATCACTGCTGGCTAATGCAAAAACTGCTGTACTTAAATTTCAGAAGTTCAAATGAATAACTCATTTTTTGCGATCCACAAGAAATATGCCAGGAAGGCCTATCAACACAGTTCAGCCATTTAATAGTTTCCTTTGTATAAAGCAGAACCACAAACATGAATCTAGAAAAGGGTGTCAGCTCATATTTACCAATATATGTACATTAGACTAAAGTTACTCTACCCATTTTTACTCACGTAATTCATTTATCCTTACTAGCAATATACATAACAAGTTTTCCACTCAATATGTATTACTATTAAGAACCACTAAACACTCTGTTACATCAACAAGCTCTCTGTTTGTCATAGGCTAGAAAATGAAATGGGGAACCTATTTAACAAAAATAATAAATTAATTGCAGCAAATGCATAAGTATTTTGCATCTCCTATTGCCATGCTCTATCTTCTCTTATTTCTTACAGAAATTTGTATTAGTTTATAGCCACAGGCCAACTGTTTCTGCCCCTTTTTTCTATTGCATTCTATACTTCTGTTACCAACATTATCCTCCAGATAAATTCATTCAATAAAATAAGCCATATTAGAACAATTATGGATTAACAAACAATAAAGTATCAAATTGTGGAAATAGGCAACTTTTCCATAGCAGGAAAATATATTATACTGAGTTAAAAATTCCTTGAACCTATACCCCCAAATTAGCCCTTGTCCAGAACATTCACCTAATTATCAAAATAACATATTTTCATTCTTCCTAACTTTACATCATTTAAAATATTGCTCTCAAACCAAGATTAACTGCATACAAGTTTTAACAGAGCAGCAGCACTGAAGCTACCCAGAGCAGCTTGTTCTCGTGTGACCCCAAACATGAAGTTCCTGGAATACCACAGCCCAGCAAAGGGCACTGGACTCATGAAGAAGTAGCAGGGGCTGATCACCAAATTAAAATACCCAAGGATATTGCCAGAGTAAATGAAACGTGGCAGCAAAACACTGTTAAAAAACAAAAACAAAGGCAGGAGCCATAATTGTAGCACAGTAGAAAGGGTGTTCGCCTAACAGGCAGCTAATTGCACCCATATGGTCCCACAAGCCTTCCAGGAGTAATTCCTGAGTGAAAAGCCAGAAGTAACCATAAAGCATTGCTGGATGTGGCAAAAAAAGGAGGCAGTAGTTAAGTGGGAAAGTGTGTTACATAGTATTCCATTGTGCAGATAGACAACACATATGATCTCAGGCACCTAGATAGTGGAGAAGTACTATTAGTATGGAGAAGTGAACACTGTGGCAATAACAGTTGGAATGGGAATAAAATGATATGCAAACTGACACTTCATTGACAATAGTGCACACCACCACAGTGTCTCAAAGGAAAATAAAGAATGAGAGGGTGAGAATGAGATAGAGGAAAGAGAGGTTTAAATGCCTGTCCCAGAGTCAGGTGGGGGGCAAAACTCAGGGATTGACAGCAGGAAGTGTTCACAGGGAAGGGTGATGTGCATTGTAGAACTGAAAATTAATCGTGAACAATGTTATAATCATGGTGTTTAAACAAAAGGAAAATATGATAGAAATGAATAAAAATGTTGCTTGCTAGTATTTTTTTCCCCTTCTCCACTAATACATTCTTGAGATCCAGCACATTTTCTATTTTTGCTTCGGATTCTAAGAGCCATCTATCTTGATAAAGGTTCAACCAAACGTTTCTTTATACAGAAAAAAAATGCAGCTGTTTATTTTTCTAGGAAGAAGGAAGAAAATAGACTTAAAGCAAAAGAATAAAGGAATAAAGAAATAGATTGGCAAGAGTGAAGGAAGAAGATATAATTGTTCTATACAATGTTTAATTTCTTTTACTCACCATCACACTCATAACTCTACCTGTATCCCAGAAAATGTGTTAATCATCAAATATGTTGCAAATAAGCTCTGCTTGAAGGGTTGTGTCTTATAACTTAAATATACTCATTCAAGATGTGTAAACTTTCTAGTTCTGCTTGAATTAAATCTTTAGTGTTCTCTTTTATTTCATATAGAGTGCTGTGATTTATCAGACTGCACCAGACGTTGGAATGTCACTATAAACACATATTGCAGAGCTTGATGTGAACAATGTTTAATTTGTGTGTCATGCTGCTTTATCGAATTGACTGCTTTTTAGCAGTCAGTAATCAAAATGACTAAAATTGATTGTAAAAAGATCAAATTACTAAATACGTGGCTCTCGAAAATCAAGAATAATTAATTAACCTTGGGATACTTATTTTCCTCTCCTTTAGTATCCTTCATTCTTTTTTTTGATGGTTTATTTTTTATTGATTTAATTAGTGAAGCATAGAGGTAGGGACAGGAGTCTGATTTCAGTGTCTGACATTCTTTTTTTATTTACTTCTTTTTTTCTTCTTTATTTGAACATCTTGATTACATAAATGATTGTGATTAGGTTTCAGTCATGTAAAGAACACCCCCTTCACCAGTGCAACATTCCCCCCACCAATGTCCCCAATCTCCCTCCATCCCACCCCACCCCCCACCTGTACTCCAGACAGGCTTTCCAGTTCCCTCATTCATTCACTTGATTATGGTAGTTCTCTGTATAGTTATTTCTATAGCTGTACTCACCACTCTTTGTGGTGAGCTTCATGGAGTGAGCTGGTGTTCCAACCCTCCTCTCATTGTCTCTGAGGATTGTTACAAAAATGACTTTTATTTTTCTTCAAACCCATAGATGAGTGAGACTATTCTGCATCTCTCTCTCTCTCCCTCTGACTTATTTCACTCAGCATGATAGATTCCATGTACATCCATGTATAGGAAAATTTCATAACTTCATCTCTCCTGACGGCTGCATAACATTCCATTGTGTATATGTACCACAGTTTCTTTAGCCATTCGTCTGTTGAAGGGCATCTTGGTTGTTTCCAGAGCCTGGCTATTGTGAATAGTGCTGCAATAAATATAGGTGTGAGGAAGGGTTTTTTGTATTGTATTCTTGTGTTCTTATGGTATATCCCTAGGAGTGGAATAGCTGGGTAGAATGGGAGCTCAATTTCCAGATTTTGAAGGAATCTCCATATCGTTTTTCATAGAGGCTGTACTAGGCGGCATTCCCACAAGCAGTGGATAAGAGTTCTTTTCTCTCTAAATCCCCGCCAGCACTGATTGTTCTCATTCTTTGTGATGTGTGCCAATCTCTGCGGTGTGAGGTGGTATCTCATAGTTGTTTTGATTTGCATCTCCCTGAGTGACGAGGAGCATTTTTTCATGTGCCTTTTGACTCCAAGATATTTGAGTTTGTGTGGCACTATTGTGAATGGGATTGCCTTCCTGACTTCCATCTCTTCCCTATCATTATTGGTGTATAAAAAGGCCATTGATTTCTGTAGTTTGATTTTGTAGCCTGACACATTGCTATATGAATTTATTGTTTCTAGAAGCTTTTTGGTAGAGTCTTTAGGGTTTTCTAAGTAGAGTATCATGTCATCTGCAAACAATGAGAGCTTGACTTCTTCCTTTCCTATCTGGATTCCCTTGATATCTTTTTCTTGCCTGATTGCTATAGCAAGAACTTCCAGTACTATGTTGAAGAGGAATGGTGAGAGAGGACAGCCTTGTCTTGTACCAGAATTTAGAGGAAAGACTTTTAGTTTTTCTCCATTGAGGATAATATTTGCCATTGGCTTGTGGTAGATGGCTTCAACTAGATTGAGAAAGGTTCCTTCCATTCCCATCTTGCTGAGAGTTTTGATCAAGAATGGGTGTTGGACCTTATCAAATGCTTTCTCTGCATCTATTGATATGATCATGTGATTTTTATTTTTCTTGTTGTTGATGTTGTGTATGATGCTAATAGAGTTACGGATGTTAAACCATCCTTGCATTCCTGGGATGAAACCTACTTGATCGTAGTGTATGATCTTCTTGATGATGCATTGGATCCTATTTGCCAGGATTTTGTTGAAGATCTTTGCATCAGCATTCATCAGGGATATTGGTCTTTAATTTTCTTTTTTGGCAGCATCTCTGTCTGGTTTTGGTATCAAGGTGATGTTGGCTTCATAAAAGTTGTTTGGGAGTGTTCCCGTTTTTCTCAATTTCATGGAAGAGCTTGGCTAGGATTGGTAGTAGCTCCTCTTGAAAGATTTGAAAAAACTTCATTAGGAAAACCATCTGGGCCTGGGCTTTTCTTTTTGGGCAGATGTTTGATTACAGTTTCAATTTTCTCAGTAGTGATGGGGGTGTTTAGATATGCTACATCCTCCTTACTTAAATGTGGAAGGTTATAAGTGTCCAAGAATTTTTCCATTTCTTCTAGGTTCTCATGTTTTGTAGCATAAAGTTTCTCAAAGTAGTCTCTGATTATCCTTTGGATTTCTGTCTTGATCTCCCCCTTTTCATTTCTAATATGGGTTATCAGATGTCTCTCTCTTTCTTTGAGTTTTGCCAATGGTCTATCAATCTTGTTTATGTTTTCAAAGAACCAGCTTCTGCTTTAGTTGATCTTTTGGATTGCTTTTTGTTTTTCCACTTCATTGAGTTCTGCTTTCAGCTTTATTTCCTTTTGTCTCCCTATTTTTGGTTCCTTTTGTTGGTCATTTTTTAATTTTTTGAGCTGTGTCACCTTATCATTTCTACATCTCAGGCTGAGCAAGAAGCTGCAACCATCACCCCTGCAGACTCATTTTCTGTGCACTGTTTCTCATACACACCCCTAAATGTAGATTGTTACATGCTACCGATTCAGCTCCAGAAGGAGTCCCAGCTCAAGGACACTATCTGATCCCTTATTGCTGCAAACCATTTCTCAAATCCAGAAGGACCACAGTGTGGAATGTAATGGGCTCTGGATCTCACCCCCCCAAGAATACCTCAAAAGACTTAATGGAGATATTTATATTTTTGTATTTTCAATACCTCAATAGTTATGCCTCTTAGTATGTCTATTGCCAAGTGTAAAAGCAGCCTCCTCCATCTTTTTTATCTTTCTTTTTTAAAATAATTTTTCATTTTTAAAAATTTGTATATATAATTTTTTTCATTTCACTTGTTTGGGTTCTGCTTGGTATGAAATTCTATAAGAAAAAGTCTTGCTTGGAATAAAAGCTCAGGTCAAAACCAGGGCACAGAGGTTTTATAACCTGTCATTCTTACCCCCAAATGCACCAGCAATATAATATGGCACCATTCCCTTTTGCACAAGCATACTAAAACAGAGAAATCTTATGTATAGAAACAAGCTCTTATCTACTAGGGATAAGAACCCATAAATTTTATATACAGGGGAGCAACCCACCCTGAACATATGTCATGGGTACTTGACTTAAACTACGTGTGATCAAATAGTGACTGTCCAACCCCAAACCCCAGATCCCAACCTGTAGAACCAACAAAGCTTCCTGAAATAGCACCAAGAACTCCCCAGAGGAGTCTCAAATACCACTCTGGAACCAACTTGCACCAGGTTGATACAACAGGAGAAAAAGAAAGACACCATAACAACTTTGTGTTAACTGCAATAGAAACCAAAATTCTGAGTTTGGCAGGTAACTAAAAGAGGGTTACCCCTTGGATTATATAGCAAAAGTGAGGATGTATATTATATAGTAGTATAAATAATAAAAAGTATTATTTAAATTAGATTAGTGCTGCATTATGTTCATAACATTGTTTGATATAGTATTGGAGGGTTGGACCTAGACACTAAGGATTTAACTGTCAACATTGGCAAGTCACAATCAAGAGGGACACAAAGTTTCAATGTGTTCTTTTGGTGGCGAGAATCCTGAAGAGAAAGGAAAAGAAAACAAGATTTTTACACAGAAACATTAAAAAATGAATAGAAATGTCCACCTCTGGGCAGCTGTGACCCACTACCAGAAATACCCACCCCCACCTGAATCAAGTCCAAAGGGCAAGAGAAGTCAAATCAGATGGATCCAACCTCATTGGGCACCCCTCCATTGACTCCTCTTTCAAGAACCCTTCAGTGAGGGGCTGCTGACAATCCAGGGCCAGGGGTCTTCAAACTTTTTAAACAGGGGGCCAGTTCACTGTCCCTCAGACCATTGGAGGGTCTGACTATAGTAAAAACAAAACTTATGAACGAATTCTTATGCACACTGCATATATCTTATTTTGCAATGAAGAAACAAAACAGATACAAATACAATATGTGGTCCGCGGGCCATAGTTTGAGGACCAATGATCCAGGCCATGGAGTCAATCACATGAGTCACAACAACAACTTGATCTAAGAGCAGTTTGCCCCACCTCCTCACCTAATGGTAAGATGAAATTAGAAGACATTCCATGCTTGATATAAGCAAAAACCTAGATCACTATTTACAGAAGACTAAATCTGACAACCTTGACTGGGCAGAACTTTACCCGGGTCCAATAAAGACCCTAGCCTAGGCTTCAGCCTAAGATTTGAACAACCAATGTATCTAATTCCAGAGGTCTGATTTTGACAACTATCACTGAGCAGAAATTCTGGAACACTAAGAAAAGACTATACCCAAGGGCTCATCCTAGGATCTGTGTAAAAACCAAGAACACTAATTACAGAAGACTGATTACAATGACTGTCATGGAGCAAGACTTTTAGAACCATAAAGACTCTATCCTAGACTTTGTCTTATGACCTGTGCAAATACCAAGATCTCCAATTACAGAGGATTGATTTTGTCAGACATAACTTAGCAGAGCAATTCATGACACCATAAAAAGTTCTTGGGGTTCAATAATGAGCATGTCTGGAGTCTGGAGTTGTTTCCATGACAGTGTGAGTCAAGGTTGGAAAACCCCATATATTTAGGCCAAGGGAATTCTCTTTTTCATTTCCCCAGTACTTACTAAGCCTATGGGAAAAAAGCACAAAACCTTGCCACACCGGCCCTCCTTTTATTTTATTGTTGTTGTTGTTGTCTATTAGTTGTTTATTGTAGTTGTTGTGTGTTTTATCATAGCCTCTTCTTTTTTTTCACTTTCTTCTTTTAAACTTATATTGATAGCTCCTAGATGGAATCCTCCCAGCTGTTTTCCCCAACAGAACCACAGAACTTGAATCATCTTGTTCTGCCTCATAAATTGAGGGAAAAAATGAAAGTAGATAATAAAAGTACCAGGATCAAACAATCATATGAACATTGAGTAGAAATAAATAATTATCAGGTCTAAATACCAAACCCAAAGCCAATGACAACAGAATCAATATCTACAACACATTATATACAAAGGGGAATGTTTACACTAGCAGTCCAGGGGGGCAAGAGGGGAGGTATGGGATGCATGCTGGAAACAAAGGAAGGAGGACAACACTGGTGGCTGGAATGGCCCTAATTCATTGTCACTGTTTATGTACCTTAAATATAACTGTGAAAGACGTGTAATTCACATTGGTCACAATAAAAAAAGAAAGGGGCCAGAGCAGTGGTGCAAGTGGTAGGGCTTTTACCTTGCACGCACTGACCTCAGATGAACCACGGTTCGATCCTCTGGTGTCCCATATGTCCCCCAAGCCTGGAATGATTTCTGAGTACATATCCAGGAGTAACCCCTGAGCATCACTGGGTGTGGCCCAAAAACAGAAAGAAAGAAAGAAAGAAAGAAAGAAAGAAAGAAAGAAAGAAAGAAAGAAAGAAAGAAAGAAAAAGAAAGAAGAAAAAAGAGAAAGAAAGAGAAGAAAGAAAGAAGAAAGAAAAAGAAAGAAGAAAGAAAGAAAGAAAGAAAGAAAAGAAAGAAAGAAAAAGAAAGAAAGAAAGAAAGAAAGAAAGAAAGAAAGAAAGAAAGAAAGAAAGAAAGAAAGAAAGAAAGAAAGAAAGAAAGAAAGAAAGAAAAAGAAAGAAAGATATACTTATTTCAGACCAAATAACATTTAACCACAAGAAAGGACTCAGAGACAAAGATAGATACTGCCTATAGATCTGGGAATCATTAGACCAAGAAGTACTAACACTAATCAACATCTATGCACCAAATATAAAGCCAGCAATATCTATCTATCTATCTATCTATCTATCTATCTATCTATCTATCTATCTATAAGTATATATTTGCTCATAAACTTAGAGAAACATGTAGATGAAAATACCATAGTCGTGAGAGATTTCTTTTTTTTTTATTTAAACACCTTGATTACATACATGATTGTGTTTGGGTTTCAGTCATAAAAGGAACACCACCCATCACCAGTGCAACATTCCCATCACCCATGTCCCAAGTCTCCCTCCTCCCCACCTGACCCCTGCCTGTACTCTAAACAGGCTCTGCATTTCCCTCATACATTCTCAATATTAGGCCAGTTCAAAATGTAGTTATTTCTCAAACTAAACTCATCACTCTTTGTGGTGAGCTTCCTGAGGTGAGCTGGAACTTCCAGCTCTTTTCTCTTTTGTGTCTGAAATTTATTATTGCAAGAATGTCTTTCATTTTTCTTAAAAACCCATAGATGAGTGAGACCATTCTGCGTTTTTCTCTCTCTCTCTGACTTATTTCACTCAGCATAATAGATTCTGTGTACATCCATGTATAGGAAAATTTCATGACTTCATCTCTCCTGACAGCTGCATAATATTCCATTGTGTATATGTACCACAGTTTCTTTAGCCATTCGTCTGTTGAAGGGCATCTTGGTTGTTTCCAGAGTCTTGCTATGGTAAATAGTGCTGCAATGAATATAGGTGTAAGGAAGGGATTTTTGTATTGTATTTTTGAGTTCTTAGGGTATATTCCTAGGAGTGGTATAGCTGGATCGTATGGGAGCTCGATTTCCAGTTTTTGGAGGAATCTCCATATTACTTTCCATAAAGGTTGAACTAGACGGCATTCCCACCAGCAGTGGATAAGGGTTCCTTTCTCTCCACATCCCCGCCAGCACTGTTTGTTCTCATTCTTTGTGATGTGTGCCATTCTCTGGGGAGTGAGGTGGTATCTCATTGTTGTTTTGATTTGCATCTCCCTGATGATTAGTGATGTGGAGCATTTCTTCATGTGTCTTTTGGCCATTTGTATTTCTTCTTTGTCAAAGTGTCTGTTCATTTCTTCTCCCCATTTTTTGATGGGATTAGATGTTTTTTTCTTGTAAATTTCTGTCAGTGCCTTGTATATTTTAGAGATTAGCCCCTTATCTGATGGGTATTGGGTGAATAGTTTCTCCCACTCAGTGGGTGGCTCTTGTATCCTGGGCACTATTTCCTTTGAGGTGCAGAAGCTTCTCAACTTAATATATTCCCATCTGTTAATCTCTGCTTTCACTTGCTTGGAGAGTGCAGTTTCCTCCTTGAAGATGCCTGTAGTCTCAATGTCCTGGAGAGTTTTGCCTATGTGTTGTTCTATATATCTTATGGTTTGGGGTCTGATATCGAAGTCTTTAATCCATTTGGATTTTACCTTCATACATGATGTTAGCTGGGGGTCTAAGTTTAATTTTTTGCAAGTGGCTAGCCAGTTGTGCCAACACCACTTGTTGAAGAGGCTTTCTTTGCTCCATTTAGGATTTCCTGCTCCTTTATCAAAAATTAGGTGATTGTATGTCTGGGGAACATTTTCTGAGTATTCAAGACTATTCCACTGATCTGAGGGTCTGTCCTTATTCCAGTACCATGCTGTTTTGATAACTATTGCTTTGTAGTAAAGTTTAAAGTTGGGGAAAGTAATTCCTCCCATATTCTTTTTCCCAATGACTGCTTTAGCTATTCTAGGGTGTTTATTGTTCCAAACAAATTTCAAAAGTGCCTGATCCACTTCTTTGAAGAATGTCATGGGTATCTTTAGAGGGATAGCGTTGAATCTGTATGAAAATACCATAGTCGTGAGAGATTTCAACACACCATTATTGCCACTTGACAGATCCACTAGGCAGAACACTAACAAAGACATAAGACCTTTAAATGAATAACTAGAAGAACTAGGACCAATAGACTTATACAGGGCCCTACATCCTCAAAAAACGGAATACACATTCTTCTTAAGTGCACATGAAAAAAGTCAGGACAGACCATGCCTTAGAACACAAATCTAATCTATAAAGTCACAAATATAAGAATTATACCAAGCACCTATCAGACCACAACACAACAGAGATCAAGATTAATTTTAAAAAGAAATGTGGAGAAAATCTAACACCTGGAGACTGAACAACATGCTGCTCAACAATAGCTGATTTAGAAAGAAAATCAAAGAAGAAATAAAAAGAGTCCTTGAGACAAATAACAATAATAAACAAATTGCCAAAATTTATGAGACACAGCAAAAGCAGTAGTTAGGGTGAACTCATAGCAATACAGGACTATGTTAGAAAAGAGGAAAATGACAAAATCAACAGCTTAAAGGGACATCTTAAGTATGTGGAAAATCAGAAACAAAGGAACTTTAACATGAATAGAAGAAAATAAATAATAAAAAACAGATCAGAAATAAAGAACATAGACACAAAGAAAACAATACTTAGAATCAATGAGATGAGGAGCTGTTTTTTTTATTTTATAATTTTTATTTTGACCAAAGTGGCTTATATATCTTTCACAGTAATATTTTAGGTACTTATTAACAATGAATCAGGGGAATTCCCATCACGAAAGTTGTCCTCCCTTCACCTCCATTCCCATCTTGCATCCCATACCCCCCACCTTCACCCCCAGGGCTGCTAGTATAAGTGGTCCCCTTTGTGTCTAGCTTACTATTTAGTGATCATACAACTGTTTAGTCTTGGTACTTTCCACTATTTCCCCCTCTATTTGAGAGACAGAACTAGATAGTTCAAACTATGTGGTTTTGTTTGAAGAAAAGAAAAGCAATAAAATGAGGTAAAAAATAAATAAGCTGAAAATGGGCAGAGTCCTTCTAGAGACTCTCAACCTCAGATTGAGAGAGGAAAAGGAAAAAGGAAGTGAAATACCACAACAATACAAAAGGAGATATCAAATAAAAAAATCCAGTGAGCACTACAGCAATAAAGACACACCACATAATAACCATGGTCCTGAAATAAAAACATAACAGAGCGCAAAAAGGAAAAAAAAAACGAAAAATAAAAAAGTGGAGACAACAACTTCAGTATCCAAACTAAATCAAAGAAATAAAAAATAAATAAATAGGTAGATAAATAAAAAAGATTATTTTGTGCTTTTTTCCCCCCTACATATGCACAGTAAATATTGGGGACATTAGAAAGGGAATTCCCTTGGCCAAGAGATACAGGGTTTCTCCACCTTTGAAATATACTGTCCTGGGAATAACTATAGACTCCTTGCATGTTATATTACTCTCTCCTCGGTGCCTTTGTGGTGTATGGAATGCTTCAGCTCCGTCATGGGTGATAAATTCAGACCTCTGTATCTAGAGATCTTGGTATCTGCACAGGTCAAGGAATGGAGCTTATGATGAAGTCTTTCTTTGTGGTCCTAGAAGTTCTGTTCCTTCACTGTCATTTTAATCCGTCTTCTATAGTTGATGGTCTTGGTCATGGAGCTGTTTTTTTTATTTTTTATTTTTATTGTGGTCGAAGTGGATTACGATTCTCTCACAGTAATATTTGAGGCACATAGTGACAATGAGTGAAGGGCATTTCCACCACCAGTGTTTGTCTTCCCTCCACCCTTGTTCCCATATCTCCCTCCTTTACCCCCGTAATGCTAGTGCAACTGTTCCCCCTTGTACAGCTTGTTGGAGATTGGGTATAGATTCTGTTGTCATTGACTTTGGATTTGGTATTCATGTCTTATCAGTTTTTATTTCCACCAAATAAACATTAGACTACCTGGCCTTGGTACCATCTGGGGGATGAAGGAAAAAAAAAAGGTAAACAAAAAAAGATAAAAACTAGGAGGAGTTCATCGAGGTGTTATACATATCCATTTAGAAGAAGAAAGGGAAAAAAGAAGAAAAAGGTAGTAAAAAAAAAGACAAATCAGAAACAGAAAACAATAAGGGAATATCAACAAGATTACAAAAAGAATAAACACAGAATAAGCCAAATAAAAACCCTCAGCTACGGAAAAAAAAAAATAGACCAGCAATTTCTTAAAAAAATGGTTGTATTTCTTCTGAGCACAGCCGAGTGTGACCCAAAATCCACCCCCCCCCCAAAAAAAAAGAAAGAAAGAAAGAAAAGAAAAAGAAAGAAATAGTCGGGGAGATGGTGCTGAATCCTGGACTCCACTTTGGTCTGTGATTTGGCCTTGTGGAGTTTGCAAAATGACTCCCATCAGTCCCATATCTGGAAATGTCTTTGAAAGGGGACTAATCAGAAACCTACAATGGTAGCAACCACAGTTACACAGTGAAGAAAGGTGGAGGACAGAAGTTCGCAGAGAGTAGATAAGTGGGAACAGAGTACTAGTTTCGGGTCAGCCTGAGAGTCTAGTTTTTCACTTTGGTAGCTGGTTGACAGCTGGATGAGTGGGAATAATGATGTGCTTCATGGGGAGCCAAGAACTGAGGGTAAAAATGGTTAAATGTGGGGTAATAGGCGGTGGGTGTGAGAGAGTAAAGGACTAAAAATGAGCTTCTGAATGGTGAGCCAAAGGGGAAGGAAAGTATACAACATAGACATTCTGTACATGACAAAAAGATTAAACACAATAATATCCTAATTAATTGTCCATACAGTTCACCCAGGGGCATTAGTCCCCTTACGGTTTCGGAATAGACAATGGTAAGAAGGAAAGTTGCCTGCGACTTCCCATAGCCAGCCCCTCTTGTGTTGTGTGGGAGTTGGGGAACACCCAAGGTCCCCTTTAAACTCCTCATCTGCATCCACTTCACTGGCCCAGGATTGCCCTGTAGTTTGGGAGGAAGGAGATGGAAGGGTTCTGGGGTGACCCAAGTCCCGCACCCCCCTTAGGCTTGGTGGAAAGACCTTTGGCATGGAGGCCTGCCATTTCCCATACTGGCAAAAACTCCGGGCTCCCAGAAAGGAAAGAGATCCTTAAAGAGATAGAAGCCCAGAAGTTCATCACCCTCACCCAGACCCACCCTCTTAAACAGGGTGTGGGGAACGGAAAGCCTGTGGTCCCCTTTAAACTCCAGGCCGGCACCCAGCTCACTAGCCCTTGGGCATGTGGCCCAGGGATTTCCCTGGAGTTCAGGAAGAAAGAGATGGAAGGGTGCTGGGGTGACCAAGTCCCGCACCCCACTTTGGCTTGGTGGAAAGGCCTTTGGCATGGAAGCCTGCCATTTCCCATGCTGGCAAAAGCTCAGACAGGAGCTGGTTTTTTGAATAAAAAAATAGACAAACCACTGACAAGACTCACAAAAAAGGGGAGAATACTCAAATAGATCAGATCACAAATGAAGGGGGAGATATTACAACAGACCCTTAAAAAATAAAATACATCATGAAGGGCAGGAGCGGTGGTGCAAGCAGTAGGGCATTTGCCTTGCAAGCGGTGATCTAGGATGAACAATGGCTCAATCCCTCAACATCCCATATGATCCCTCAAGCCAGGAGCGATTTCTGAGTGCATAGTCAGTAGTAACCCCTGAGCATCACCGGGTGTGGCCCCAAAAGTAATAAATAAATAATAAATAAAATACATCATGAGGTTTATTGTGAACAATTGTACTCAGTTAACTTAGAAACCCCATAGAAATGATTGGAAAAATATAATCTCCCAAGACTTAATAAGGAGGATGTAGAAAGTGTAAACAGAACAATAAGTAATGGAATTGAAACAGTAATTAAGAAATTCCTCAAAAAGAAAAGTCTCGAGGGCTGGAGATGTAGCACGAGGTAGGGCATTTTCCTTGCATGCAGAAGGACGGTGGTTCAAATCCTGGCATCCTATATGGTCCCCCTAGCCTACCAGGAGTGATTTCTGAGTGCAGAGCCAGGAGTAACTCCTGAGCACTGTGACCCAAAAACCAAAATAAGTAAATAAATAATAAATAAATAAATAAATAAAAGTCTCAGTCCAGATAGTTTGACAGGTGAATTCTGTCAAACGTTCAAAGAAGAATTACTACCATTGATCTTGAGATCTGTCCAAAATATTGAAGAGATAGGAATACTTCTGAATTTCTTTTATAATGCTAATATCATGCTTATTACCAAAGCTGACAAATATAGCACCAAGAAAGAAAACTACAGAACAATCTCACTAATGAAGATGGATGCAAAAATCCTCAACAAAATATTAGCAAACTGAATACAGCAACACATCAAAAAGACTGTGCATCATTTCCAAGTAGGTTTCAGATGAGAGAATCCAGACAATTGGAATTAAAGGAACTAAGACGCATGTTAGCAAGCCATACTAGTAGAATTACACCACATCAACAAAAAGAAAGACAAAAACCACATGATCATATCAATTGATGTAGAAAAAGCTTTCACAAAATTTAACATCCATTCATGATAAAAAAAAAAAACACTCAGAAAAAGAGGGGTGGAAGGAACCTTCTTCAAGATAGCTACAGCTATCTACAACAATCCCACAGCCAACATTATCCTTAACAGTGAAAAGCTGAAAGCATTTCTACTATGGTCAGGCACTAGGCAAGGCTGACCAGTATCCCCACCCTTATCCACCATAGTATTAGAAGTCCTAGAAATAGCAATAAGACAAGAGAAATGAACCAATTGAATCCAAATGGAATAAGAGGAAGTCAAACTATAAACTATATCTTTTTTAAGATTATATGACAATATACATCAAAAACCCTAAAGAGTCACAAAAAAAACTTCTAGAAACAATAAACCAATGCAACAAAGTGACCAGCTACAAACTCAATACACAAAATACAATAGTATTCCTTTATACAAATAACGAATTAGAGGAGAAAGTGATCAAAGAACTTATCACATTTACAATAGTATGTAAGATTTACAGCATTCCCTTAATCTCTTCTTGGTTCTAGT
This sequence comes from Suncus etruscus, assembly GCF_024139225.1. NCBI lineage: Eukaryota > Metazoa > Chordata > Mammalia > Eulipotyphla > Soricidae > Suncus > Suncus etruscus. Next base: position 52,193,355 of record NC_064868.1, on the reverse strand, counting down.
GCATTTACTATTCATCTGCCCTTTGGGGCCAGCCAGGTTGATATTGGGGAGGAATTAGGAAAGCTCAATTTTAATACCTTCCATCAAATGCATACGGGGTTATCTTTTTGGGTCTTTCTCAGCATCTTTCCTTCTTTCCAATCAGTCCACATTTTCCCAAACTGTGCAGATGCATTTCAATTTTTACCATATTCATCCTAACAGATTGTATCTAGCAAGTCTTTCAACAGCCCAAGAAATCCAGCATTCCATAATACTGAATGTAAAGTTCCAACGGGAAACTAAAGAAGACATCTACTGTTGGGGATATGGAGAGAAATTCTGGCAAATCTCAAGTCCACCCAAATACCTGAACCTTATAGCTTGGGACTTAAAATCAACACTTAATGGTTTAGCAATGGAAATCAAGGAGTCACTAGCCTTTGAAATTAAGAAATCTATAGATGAACAATTCAAGCAACTTAAAGAAGAATGCTTTTAGATGAGAGAATCCAGACAATTGAAATTAAAGGAACTAAGAAGCATGTTAGCAAGCCATAATAGTAGAAGAAAATGGGAAATGGGAAGAACAAGTAGTGAGGGAGATAATAGCAGAGAACTTACCACCCTTGGGAAAGAGGTTTCTCTACAAATCCAAGAGGCAAAAAGTGTTCCAAAAAATAGACCATAACAGAACAACAGCAAGACATTTGGTAATCCAAATGTCAAAAACCAAACATAAAGATAGACTATTTAAAGCAGTAAGTGAGAAAAAACCTCAAGTATAAAGAAAACAACATAAGAATCAAACCATGTCTTCCATTTAAAGTAATCCAGGCAAGAAAAGAGTGGAATGACATATTCAAACTACTGAATAAAAAACTTTCAACCTAGAATCCACTATGCAGCTAAACTCTCAGGAAAAGAGGGTTAAAACCTTTTTCAGACATAAAAGAACTTGCAATATTTGCACTAACCAAACCAACCCTAAATGAGCTATTCAAAGAGCAATTATACAAACAAAACCCCCAATTGTAACAACCTTGCTCAATATAATGGCACAACAGCTTTTTCTGTCAATAGTTTCCTTAAATGTCAATGGATTAAATTCTCCAGTCAAAAACAGATTTAATTGTTTAGTTTGAGCAGGTATCCAACCAACTGATCTTTATAGATATCTATAATAATGCTCTAATGCTTTTATCTACAGAAACAGGTGCAGAATACATTTGGAAGCATTTGAACTCCCACTATAGTCCTCATTATAAGTAGTTCTAATGTCTTAATTTTACTATGTCTATAACAAATCCTTGATTTTTTTTACCACAGTGGTACTTGGAGATAGGTTGGTCACCCCAGTTTGACATTGCAATGCTATATACATACTATACTCAGAAGACAGTGCTAATTATGACAATGCCACGACAAAAAATCTAACCTATTTAGTGTGTTTATTTCCATATGTACAGGTAGCCTCCTCCATCTCTTCATTTTTTGTTTGTTTTGGTTCTGCTTAGTAAGAAATTAAAATAGAAATGTCTTGCTTGGGAAAAGAACATAGGTAAAAGCCAGGGCACAGAGAATTTATAGCATTGTTATTTTTAACTCCAAAGCACGGAATGAGCTGAATGTATCAAAATTAAGAACTACAGAAGGGATCAGAGCAATAGCACAGTGGTGAGGCATTGGCTTCCATGTGGCTGATACAGGATAGACCTTCTTTTGATCCCCATATGATCCCCCATGACAGGAGCAATTTCTGAGCACATATCCAGGAATAATCCTGAGCATCACAGGGTGTGGTACAAAAAGCAAACAAAAAAAGAATCAGAGGATATGGATTTAGAAATAAAAAAACTCCAAACTGACAGAGCAGGACTTAAAAACTCAGTACATAAAATAAAAAGCTCACTGGAAAACCTATGCAACAGAGTAACAGCAGCTGAGGATAGAATCAATGAGCTGTAAGATGAGATACTTAACAACTCCATACAACAGAATAGATTGGAAAAGAGCCTTAAAGCAAATGAACAGACATTGGAAAAAATTCTTTAAGAATGTGAACAGATGAAAACAGAAGTCTTTGATTAACTCAGCAGAAACAATACAAGAATCACTGGAGTCCCAGAGAACCAGGAACAAAATACTCAGGAATAATGAACAGTCAAGGACATGATTACAGAGAAACTCACAGAGCTAAAGACCACATGCAACCAAATCCTGCCTGAAGAGTACCAGCTAAAAACGACCCAAAGGAAAGCACACCAAGACATACAATGACAAATCCCACAGATAAGGATAGAATAGTGAAAGCAGCAAGATTAAAAAGGGAAATTATATTAAAAGAACCATCTTTAATATTTACAGTAGACCTGTCACAAGAAACCCTCAAGGCCAGAAGGCAGTGGTGGAATATAATGAGAAAACAATGAAATGAATGCTACACCTAGAATAGTTCATTCAGCCAGAATCACGTTCAGGTTTCATGGATAAAAAAAGCAGCTTAGTGCCCAGGATACAAGAGCCACCCACTTAGTGGGAGAAACTATTCACCCAATACCCATCAGATAAGGGGCTAATCTCCAATATATACAAGGCACTGACAGCAATTTACAAGAAAAAAACATCTAATCCCATCAAAAAATGGGGAGAAGAAATGGACAGACACTTTGACAAAGAAGAAATACAAATGGCCAAAACACATATGAGAAAATGCTCCACATCACTAATCATCAGGGAGATGCAAATCAAAACAACTAGGTACCACCTCAGACCACAGAGAATGGCACACATCACAAAGAATGAGAATAAACAGTGGTGGGGATGTGGAGAGAAAGGAACTCTTATCCACTGCTGGTGGGAATGCTTTCTAGTTCAACCTTTATGGAAAGCGATATGGAGATTCCTCCAAAAACTGGAAATAGAGCTCCCATATGATCCAGCTATACAACTCCTAGGAATATACCCTAGGAACATAAAAATACAGTACAAAAACCCCTTCCTTACACCTATATTCATTGCAGCACTATTTGCCATAGCAAGATCTGGAAACAACCCAGATGCCCTTCAACAGACAAATGGCTAAAGAAACTGTGGTACATATACACAATGGAATATTATGCAGCTGTCAGGAGAGATGAAGTCATGAAATTTTTCTATACATGGATGTACATGGAATCTATTATGCTGAGTGAAATAAGTCAGAGAGAGAGAGAAACGCAGAATGGTCTCACTCATCTATGGGTGTTAAGAAAAATGAAAGACATTCTTGCAATAATAATTTTCAGACACAAAAGAGAAAAGAGCTGGAAGTTCCAGCTCACCTCAGGAAGCTCACCACAAAGAGTGATGAGTTTAGTTAGAGAAATAGCTACATTTTGAACTGTCCTAATAATGAGAATGTATGAGGGAAATGGAAAGCCTGTCTAAAGTACAGGCGGGGGTCGGGTGGGGAGGAGGGAGATTTGGGACATTGGTGATGGGAATGTTGCACTGGTGATAGGTGGTGTTCTTTACATGACTGAAACCCAAACACAATCATGTATGTAATCAAGGTGTCTAAATAAAATTAAATAAAAAAACAGCTTAGAAACTTTACAGACTCAAAACCAGCACTAAAAGAAAAAAAGTTAAAGATCTAATTTAAGACAAGACAGAGAGACACACCAAATTTCTATATAAAGATGACAGTAAATCCCATGACAATTATTTCTTTCAACATCAATAGACTAAATGCACCTGTTAAGAGACCAAGAGTGGCAAAAATCGATCACAAATCTAAATCCAACATTCTGCTGCCTAAAAGAAACATATCTGAATAGTCAAAACAAGTGTAGAGTTAAAATTAAAGATTGGAGGATAATCATCCAAGCAAACAACTCCCTTAAAAAAGCAGGTGTGGACATAATAATATCAGATGACACAAACTTTAGACTTAGAAAAATTATAAGAGAAAAATATGGACATTTCTTAATAATCAAGGTATATGTAAAACAGAAAGAAATTACACTCCTAAACATATGCACATCCAATGAAGGACCAGCAAAATATTTAATATATTCGGGGCTGGAGAGGTGGTGCTAGAGGTAAGGTGTCTGCCTTGCAAGCACTAGCCAAGGAAGGACCGTGGTTCGATCGCCCGGCATCCCATATGGTCCCCCCAAGCCAGAGGCAATTTCTGAGCGCTTAGCCAGGAGTATCCCCTGAGCATCAAACGGGTGTGGCCCCCCAAAAACAAAAAAAATTAATATAATTCTTGACAAATCTGAAAGAAGACATCAATAGCAAAATAATAATAGCAAAAACAATAATAATAGCAAAATAATAATAATAATAATAATAGGGACCTCAACATCACTTTGTCACCTCTTGATAGTAAACCAGACTGAAACTCAACAAGAACATACTCGCTCTGAAAGGAGAAATGGAAGAAAGTGGCCAAGTATATATACATATACATATACATATACATATACATATACATATACATATACATATACATATACATATATATGGCACCCCATCCTCAGATAACAGAATATATATTCTAATCCAATGCACATGGGTCATTATCCAGGAGAGAGTACATAACTCCATAAAATCAAGAGGATAGAAATTGTATAAACTATGTCCTAAGATTACAATGCACTGAAATTATAAGTGAATTACAAAAGAAAACAGAAGAAATACTTTAACACCTGGAAATTAAAAAAGATCACTTCTGAGCAACCAGTGGGTCAGAGATGAAATCAAAGAGGAAATCAAAACATTCCTGGAAACAAATGTCAATGAAGACACGAATTATCAGAATTTGTGGGACACAGAAAAAGCAGTACTAAGAGGAAAATTGATAGATTTGCAAGCACACATTAGGAAGTAAGAAGGGGCCTACATATATAACTTAATAATGCACTTTGTAAAATTAGAAAATGACCAACAAAAGAAACCAAAAATAGGTAGTCACAAGGAAATAAAGCTTATGACAGAAATAAATGAAGTAGAAATGCAAAAAGTCAATTTGAAAGATCAACAAAAGCAAGTTTGTTTTTTTGAAAAAATAAAAAATATTAATAAATTACTAGCAAAGCACACAAAGAAACAGCGAAACTTAATAAACAAGAATTAACATAAAAAGAAATAGTTCCCTACAGATAATATAGAGATTCAAAGGGTAATCAGAGACTACTTTGAGAAAGTCTATGCCACAAAATATAACATGGAAGAAATAGATAAATTCTTAGACTCTTAAAATCTTTCACAGTCAAACCAGGATATCTAGCATATATATCACTATATCATCACTATTGAGGTAATTAAAATGCTAATTAAAAGTATTCCAAAAACAAAACACCAGGCCCATATGGATTCACTTAGAAATTCTTTCAAACCTTTTAAGAGGAACTACTACCAATCCTTTTTATGCTCTTTCAGGAAACTGAAGAAGCAGAAACACTCCCAAATAATTGTAATAAAGCTACCATCACCCTGATACCAAACCAGATAGAGATGCTGCAAAAAAAAAAAACAAAAAACTGCCGACCAATATTAATGATGAACACAGATCCTCAAAGAGTTCCTAGCAAATAGAATCCAAAGCCTCATCAAGAACGTCAAACATCATGATGAAGTAAGTTACATTTTAGGAATACAAGGATGGTTTAACATAAATAAATCAATCAACATAATACACCATATCAACAAAAGGAAAAATAAAGCATATGATCATGTCAAGAATGCAGAGAAATAATTTGGTAAGGTCCAAGACCCATTCTTGATTTTAAAAAAACTCTCAAAAAGATGGTAATGGAAAGAACTATTTTCAATAGAGTCAAGGCTATCTACCACAAGCCATTGGCAAATATTTTTCTCAATGAAGATAAAATAAAAGACTTTCTTATAAAAAGGCTGGTATACAACAAGACTGTTCTCTCTCACCACTACTATTCAATATAATGCTGGAAATTCTTGCCATAGCAATTAGGCAAAAAAAATTATCAAGGACATCCAGATAGGGAAGGAAGAAGTCAAGATCTCACTGATTGCAGATGACATGCTACTATATTTAGAAAACCATAACGGCTCTACCAATTATCTTCTAGAAACAATATTTTTATATAGCAAAGTAGCAGGCTACAAAATTAACCTGCAAAAGTCAATGGCCTTCTTATACACCAATAATGATAGAGAATAAATGGACATTTGAAAGACAATACCATTCATGTTAGTGCCACACAAATTAAAATACCTTGAAGTCAACTAAAGAGGTGAAGAACCTATACAGAGAAAATTACAAAACATTGTTTCAAGAAATAAAAAAGAAACAAGGAAATGGAAACATATACCCTGTTCATACAATGGGAGGATTAACATCATTAAAAATGACAATACTCCCCAAAATATTGTACAGATTTAATGCACTTCCTCTATGAATACTCACGATATTCTTCAAAGAAGTGGATCAAACACTCCTGAAATTCATTGGGAACATTAAACACCCACAATTAGCAAGAGCAATCCTTAGGAAAATGAATATGGGAGTCATCACTTTCCCAAACTTTAAATTGTACTACAAAGCAATAGTCATTAAAAACAGTAGGGTATTAGAATAAAGACAGACCATTGGATCAATGGAATAGATTTGAGTATTCACAGAATGTTCCCGAGACATAGAATCAATTATTCTTTGAGGAAAAAGGCAATACACGCAAAAAAAAAAGCAAGGAAAGTCTCTCTAATAAGTGATTATTGGATAACTGGTCAGCCACATGCAAAAAATGAACACAGACCTCCATCTAACACCCTCACAAATGTCAAATCTAAATGGATAAAACACCTTGATATCAGACCCAAAACCATAAAGTATATAGAGCAACACATAGGTAAAATACTCTATGACATTGAGACCAAATGCATCTGCAAGGAGGAAACAGCACTATCCAAACAAATATAAGCACAGATGAACAGATGGGACTATATTAAGCTGAGACGCTTCTGAACCTCAAAGAAAATAGTGACTAGGATACAAAAGCCACCCACAGAATGGGAAAATCTATTCACCCAATACCCATCAGATAAAAGGCTACTATCTATGACATACAAGTTACTGACAGAGATTAACAAGAAAAACACATCTAACCCCATCAAGAAATAGGGAGAAGAAATGAATAGACAACTTCTCAAAGAAGAAATTCAAATTGCCAAAAGACACATGAAAAAATGCTTCACATCACTAATCATCAGGGAGATACAAATCAAAACAACAATGAGGTACCATTTCACACCACACAGACTGGCACACACCACAAAGAATAATCTGTGCTGGCAGGAATATGGAGAGAAAGAAAACTCTCATTCCTGCTGCTGGGAAGGCTGTCTAGTACAGCCTTTATGGTAAACAATATGAAGATTCCTTAAAAAAACTGAATTTGAGATCCTGTATGATCCAGCTATACCACTCCTAGGGATATACCATAGAAACACTAAAACACAATACAAAAATCCCTTCCTCACACCTATATTCATTGCAGTGCTATTTCAATAGACAGAATTTGGTAACAACCCAGCTGCCCTTCAACAGATAAATGGCTAAAGAAACTGTGGTATATATACACAGTTGAATACTATGCAGCTATCAGGTAAAATAAAGTCATGAAATTTTCCTATACATGGATGGACATGGAAATTATTATGCTGAGTGAAATAAATCAGATGGTGAGAAATAGACACAATAGTCTCACTCATCTATGGGATTTAAGAAAAATAAAAGACATTATTGTAATAGTACCCAGAGACAATAGAGATGAGGGTTGGAAGAACCAGCCCATAATATGATGCTTACCAAAAAGAGTGATGTGTGCAATTTTAGAAATAACTACACTATCAACTATCATTACAATGGTCGTGAGTGAACAAAGTAGAATGCTTGTCTGAAATACATGCAGGGAATGGGGGAGGAGGGAATTGGGGGCATTGGTGGTGGGAAATTTGCACTGGTGAAGGGGATTATTCTTTTTATAACTAAAACTCAACTACAAACATGCTTGTAATCATGGTGCTTAAAAAAATATATTTTTTGTAAATAAAGAAAAAATAATGTGTGCCATAGAAGAAATCTGGGGGTTGGGAATGGGGTGAAACTATTAGTCTCAGGAAATGTACACTGGTGAAGGAATGGGTGTTGGAATATTGCATGACTGAAACTCAGATTGGAAGGAATGGGTGTTGGAATATTGCATGACTGAAACTTTGTAACTGTGAATCTCATGGTGATTCAATTAAAATATAAAGAATGGGGTTGGGTTTTTATTTTTTCTGAAAAAGTAAATGGAATCATTTTCTTAGAATGAAAAAGTTGATCTATTGAATCACACAAGTTCCATTAAACATTTGTGGGCTGAGGTTTGGGATAAGCATTCAGTTGAACTTTAAAAAGGGGGGGCTATTCTGTTTATGACTGAAATCCATCTATGAACATGCTTGTAAACATGGTGCTTAGAGAAGGATTTATATTAAAAAGATGCTGAATAATTTTTTATCTAAATTTTTTATAATCTCAGAACTGGAGAGTTAATACAGGAGATTGACCAACCCAAATTTAATCTCCAACAGCTCATAAGGTCCCCCAAGAACTGTCAGGAATAATTCCTGTAGGCAAAGTCAGGAATAACCACTGTGTACTGCTGGATGTAGCCCAAAAACAACACTAAAAAAAGAAATTAAATATAATTTCTTTCATTTCTTTCCTTATTTTCTCCAAATTTTTCAGATTTTTTAATTTCAAAACAGTAGACGTAAATGTTACAGTTTTTAGGATTACTATGAGCATATTATATAAATACTTATTTACCTATAATCTCGTATAAATCTCACTATTTTCCTGCTAAGTAAAGAAGTTGTAGTTCCAAATTTGCAATTAAGTCAGCTGAAATTTTAAAAGCCAAAAAATTGGTGGAATTAGAATTTACACTGAAATGATGCTCTTTTCAGTGTAATATGTCATTGCTTTTTACGTCTTTTGATCCTGTATCAAAATATCACTGTGAGGAGGTGGCAGAAACTTTCTAGACAGATTTAATCCTAATCCAATTTTATTGAACCATTAAAAATTTTTCCAGAGTTTTGCAGAGTTTTTGTTTTGTTTTGTTTTAGGTAAGTCGGATGGGCTTAAATTTAAATTGGTAACCAGCCGAGGTCTTGTCAAAGGCCAAAGGGAATTTTAATGAGAGAGAAGAAAATAAGAAGATAGAGAAGTGATTTGCAATTTCAGGATAGACAGACTATTTGGCAGCCTAGTCACAGCCCATGAGGTGAAAAGTAACAAATTAAAGGTGAGTCTAGATCTCTAGAGAGCATAAATACATTAAATGTTAGAATCGTGGCCAGAGCGGTGACACAAGTGGTAGGGCTTTTGCCTTGCATGCACTAACCTAAAACGGACCATGATTCTATAACCCAGTGTCCCATATGATCCCCCAAATCAGGAGCAATTTCTGAGCGCATAGCCAGGAGTAACCCCTGAGCGTCACCAGGTGTGCCCCAAAAAACAAACAAAAAAAAAGTTAGAATCCATTGCCAGTAGTGCCTTACATATATTAGTTTATGTAATAATCTTGAGTTAAATCTTTTGATAAGCTCAAAAAGATTATGCAGTGAGTATAATATGATTCTTGCCTTGCTGACCTGCTTCTGTTCCTGGCACAGCATATGATCTCCTGAGCACTTCCAGGAGTGTTCCCTGAGTGCAGAGCCAAAGTTAATCCTGAAAACAGTCAGGTGTGGCCCAAAATTTAAAAAAATTAATAATTTGATTAATTTTAATTTGCATATAAAACATTGAAGCAAGAAAAGAGGGCCTGGTTTCCATTTAATAGATAAAAATGAGGTACAAATAAGCTTAGTACCTTGCTGACAGTTGGGATACTAAGTGGTACAAATTTAAATTTAGGTTTCTAGCTTCAGAGTCATGTCCTTATTCCCCATGATACATTATTCCTACCAATCTGTTGTGAGGATAAGAATTGTATTTTGAGGAAATAAATTTGGTATATATTTATACACCTGTGTGTACTTGTGTTTGAATGGGCTGCAATGTGAAGACTATTTATTCCTACAAGTCACAAACAAAACTATATAAAAGCTAGCACTCTAGCAATAGGATTTCTGAATTGGAAATCTTTAATCTCCCTAGAATTAATATTAAATAGCACTCTAAAATGATTGTACTGAATCACCTTTCCATCAGTAGTGTATGAGTTATTTGTGTTCTGTATATTCATCTAAATGTAATAGAATCTGACTTCCAAAATGTTGCAATCCAATGGATGTGGAGTTGTAATTTCTGTAGATTTGAATTGAATTTTTAAGATTGCCATGACACTTTTTTATATAATTATCTTTATTTAAACACCGTGATTACAAACATGATTATAGTTGTATGCTTACAGTCATGTAAAGAACACCCCCCTTTACCAGTGCAACATTCCCACCACCAATTTTCCAGATCATCCTCCTCCCCACCCCCCTACACCTGTACTCAAGACAGGCTTTCTACTTCCCTCATTCATTCACATTGTTATGATAGTTTTCAGTGTAGTCATCTCTCCAACTGCACTCATCACTCTATGTGATGAGCTTCATGTCATGAGCTGCACCTACCAGCCCTCATCTCTCTTGTCTCTGAGATACTGTTAAAAATGTCTTTCATTTTTCTTAAAGCCCATAGATGAGTGAAACCATTCTGCGGCCATGACACTTTTATTGATTTGATATTGATTCACATTGAAAGATCCTCAGGATCATTCCCAGAGGTGCTTGTGAGATAAAGCAGTGCTGAGAATGGAATCTGAAGATCCTGCAAGCAACAGCTCCAGTCTTTTCACTGTCCCTTACACCTTTATTATGTCTTTTACCCATTATCTTTTCACATACTTTAGTTCTACATACTTGTAAATCATGTTAACATTCCTTACTTACATATTGCTGTATACAAAAGAAATAAATCTCTCTGAAAAACAGTGTATAGATTAAAATAGCCAGACCTGTGGAGAGAAAGGAACTCTCATTCCTGCTGGTGAAAATGCCATCTAGTCTAGACTTTATGGAAAACAATATGGAGATTCCTCAGAAAACTGAAAATTGAGCTCCAATATGATCCAGCTATGCCACTTTTAGAGATATACCCTAGAAACACAAAAACACAATACAAAAATCCCTTCCTCACTCCTATATTCATTGCTATTACAATAGATAGAATCTGGAAACAACCCAGATGCCCTTCAACAGATAAATGGCTAAAGAAACTGTGGTATATATACACAGTTGAATACTATTCAGCTGTCAGGTAAAATAAAGTCATGAAATTTTCCTATACATGGATGAACATGGAAATTATTATGCTGAATGAAATAAATCAGATGGTGAGAAATAGACACTTAATAGTCTCACTCATATATGGGATTTAAGAAAAATAAATAAATTATAAATAAGTAAAATAAATTGTAATAGTATCCAGAGATAGTAGAGAAAATGGCTGGAAGAACAGGTCCATGATATGATGCTTTCTTCAAAGAGTGGTGAGTGAAGTTATAGAAATAACTACACTAACAACTATCATGACAATGGTAGTGAGTGAGAGAAATAGAATGCCTGTCTTGAATTCAGGCAGGGTGGAGGAGGAAAATGGGGGGGGGGGGGCATTGGTGGTGGGAAGGTTGCAGTGGTGAATGGGGGTGTTCTTTTTGAAAACTGAAACCCAACTACAAACATGTTTGTAATCAGGTGCTTAAATAAAAATATTAGAAAAAGAAAATAAATCAGTAAATAATTTTTAAAAAAGCCAGACTAGGAGAAGCCTTGCTTAAGATCACACAACTAATGAATGGAACATCTTTCTAATGTGAATCCAAATCCAGATACTCTGTATATAACATGATTTTTTATAATGCATGCAAAGATTATAGTGGGAAAGCTAAAGAATAGAAATCAGGGAAAGTAATTCCAAATATGTATCCATATTTCATGTATATAATTATGCTTTATGCCATTAACATAGTTTATTTTTATCCTCATAGCAGTTTGAGTAATGTTTTATCACCATTTTGTAGGTGAGGAGTCTGGGGCTCACAGAAATGAAGAACTTTGTCTTTAAAGTAGTTAAATTACAGCTAAAAAAATCAGTCACAGTTCTAACACAGGCTCTTCTGTTCATAAAATTCACGTTTATTCCAGAACAATATTAACGTATGCTTGGTATGAGATGAAAGCTTCCCACAAATTGAGGTCTAGTCAACTCCCTGAAAATATCTTAATATCCTTGACAACCTCCTTTTTAGAGCCTTAAAAATCCCACTTCTAATTGGGCAGGACCAGTATTATAATGATTTTTATACAGCCCTAACCAGGTGAGTTAACTTTGATACCTATCATTGACCAGCCAGGTTAGGTAATTTTTCCGACAAATTCATATATTCATCACCATTGTCCCAGGCTTACCTGGTGAAGACAAATAAGGATCTCAAAACTTTCTGAAACAAGAAAGAAAATTCTAAGTCAAAGTTCTTAAATTTGACTTCACGTTAAAGTCATCTGAAGAATTTAAAGAAAATCATGGTATCGTTTATTGCATTAGATTGACTTTATTAGAATCTCTGGGAATGTCATCCAGACATTAGGAAGAGCTAAGCTCCTCAGGTGACTTCAATTATAGAACAAATTGAGAACTGATATTAAAGTATCTAAGAGCTCAGTAACCATACTCACTGTGGTTTAGGTATGTTAGCACTTCTTAAAATATTTGTTAAGATTCAGGTTTAACCTCATCCCCAGATTCCATTATTTTTTCTAGACTCAGGAAACTACAGTAGTAAGAAAACACTGGAAACAAGAGGCCTCTAGCCCTTTAAGTACTGATTAAGAGACTATATTTTAAAGCTGTGTGGCTGAGCACGCCGAGATATTTTTCATTCTAGTGAGGGGGAAGTCCTGAAATGGACCTTTCCTTAGAAGTTACTTTAGCGTCTGAATAAAGCTTATTCTTGTTCCAGTCCAGGGAACATGGTCTAACTATTATATCCTTTATGTTGTTTGTTTGGATGCAGAGAGGCCAAGTTAGGCTACCTCCTTTAGACAAAAAGCTGCTCCCAGAGGAAGCAGCATAGGCTATTCTTGCCAGTCTTGTTTCCTCTCACTTTCTCACTTTTTAATTGTGGTGTCTAATTTGTGTGAAAAGGAAGAACCAGAGTGCATCATTGTGCCAGAGCTGGAATGTGTCACTGACTCCATTTTTTCAAAATGATCCACCTCAGTATCCTTCAAATGTTTCTATGGAGACTGGTGTTTTTTATGGAACACAGTGTCCAAATGGCAAACATAGGGCATCCTTCTCTTGCTCTTAGAGCTGAGGCACCTACCTTACCCCTGATTTGGGAGCTGCTGCAAGAAGTTCCTGGAAAAGAGCAGAAACATCCACGTGTTCTAGGGCATTCCTTGCGGTACATGCTGGAGTTATACCATCATTCAGCAGACCCACGTGGACACCCTAGGGAGAATCGCACAATGGAGGCCACCATGGTTAGATTGGTGAGGCCTTCAGCCAACATTGCAAAGCCTGTTAGAGGTGAGTTACATATTCTCATGCTGTCCTAGACGGGCTCTTAGAATTTTATTAACTGATGGGGGGAATGCTTTTACTAACTTTGATTTCAAAGGACATCAAGCTTGGGAGAAATTGGTTTAAATTTGCTTTCCGTTAAGTCCTTGCCTTTAGAAAATTTTCAATTGAGCCTGTTGGATATTTTTGGGGCCTTAAGATAAGCCAGTTATGTGCCAGTGCTTATCTTTTAATGAAAATTGTATTGCTTGTTATATCACTGAAAACTCATTGGGAAGTAACCATGCATGTTGTTGTGAATTCTACTTATGTTTTCCTCTTTAAAAGCCAAAGGATACAGGATCCAGATTTAGGGGAAATGACAATGTCTCAGAGGGGAATAGAAATAAGCTAATACCTGAGGGTCTGTTACTGGCTAGCTAGATGAAACACCTGCAATTGTATTTAATCCATAAACATATTATTAGCTCTTGTAGTACATTTAGTTTTAGTTTCAAAATTTTAACATAATTTTATATACAAAGGTATTATTTGAGCTTTATACATACTACATTCTGAAACTAATTCCACCACCAGTGATCCCATGCTCCCCCATGTCCTCCTCAAAAGTCACATAGACAGGCAAATTTAGAAGATTGATGATTGTCGTTTAGATTTCATGTGTTCAGTGTTTGTGAGTCTGTACCTTGAATATATACCACTACACCACTATCCCACATCACCAGTAGACCTGAAACCACTGACTCCTGTTCTCCCACTACTACTCATCTCATCTTTTTTCCCTTTGAATTTTTTCCTTCTCTGTCCTTCATATTTTCTGGGTTTAAGCATAATAAGAAAACTAAAGCCTGCAGACATTACTTTTAATGTAATGTAATGTTTTAATGTAATTTAATGTTTAAATTTCTATGGTGCTATTTTTGGTTTGGGAGACCAACAGTAATTTGAATTTTTTTGTTGCCATCATGATTGAGTTAGTTTTAAACATCTGCATTAATTGAAGTTCTGGGAAAGCATAGTGCCCCTAAAATAAAAGACTCTCAAGGAAATACAGCTGCTGGCTCCAAGGAAATATTGAAAACTGGTGAGAGTAATCTCTAGTCTTTTCCATGCTTTGAAATGAAAACACAGGTTTTATATTTCTTCCTCCTATTTAAACTGTTATTCTTCTATTCCATTGGTTCTCTCTCCTCATCTCTCTCCCTAGCAATCTTCCTACCACTCTGAAAGTGCTCAGTGTCCTTCGTTTCCCACCTAGACGGTTTGTTCTATTCTAGGACATATGAATGTATCCCTGCAGTATTGGTGATAAATGGTGCCACACACTGCCAATCTTGGGGACTTGCATGTTCCCCAGTAATGTGGAGGATGTGGAGCAGAGGGTTATGATGTGGTTAAAATGAATATACAGCTTATGATCTATCTCTTTCTTATTCTATTTTCCCAAACTCTAACTTTTTAAGTTGTGGGTCATAAACCTGAATTGGGATCCATTACTAATTTTTTCTTTTCTTTTTTCTTTTTTTACAATGTGGACCTTGTGTGACAACACTGACTCAGCAAGTCCAGGCTTTGTGTTTTGGGTGAGAGCCAATAATTTTTTTAATTTTTATTTTGACCATATTGGCTTACATATCTTTCACAGTAGTATTTTAGGTACATATTAACATTGAATCAGGGGAATACCCATCACCAAATTTGTCCTCCCCCCACCCCCGTTCCCTTCCTGCAACCTATATCCTCCACCATCATCTCCCAGGCTGCTAGAGTAAGCGGTCCCCTCTGTGTCTAGCTTACTTTTAGTGATCATATATCTGTTTGGTCCTGGTACCCTCCCTTGTTTCTTAATTTTTTGGGTTTTTTTTGTCCCCCTATTCACAATAAAGACCAGGCAAAGGCCCTGGTTTGAGGTGTATATGGGAAACATTTACTGTACCTCCTCTTCTATACAGTCAGTGTAAAGAACACAGCAAGTGGTAAGCATTGGGAGGCCTTATCTTTTCTTTTTTATTATATATATAAAACCCATAATTTCTTAATTTTTTTGATTGAGAGACAATTGTCTTAAATTTAAGACTTGTTCTCAGTAAGTAGATTATTTGTATACCTGTTTTAGATACTCACAAGAATATAAAATTTTCTCAGGTAAAATATGTTTCCAGAAAACTGCCTTAGCTACCAGTAAGTCATAAAAAATACTTCACAATCTTCATTATTCTATGAATTAGATGCTAATTACATAACCATTTCACAGCAATGCAAATACCTATAATCACAGAAGTACTTAAGCCCCAAGTAGCTTACTCAATGTAACATAGCTTGTAATTGGTAGATTTGGGTGTTAAAAAGCTGCCTGTACAGTCTTTACTTTTAATGACCAAAGTACTGATGTCTTAACAGATTTTAGTTAAGCAGGTACTGCATTTTTGTTTAGTTTATAAGAAGCAAATAAGTGCTTAGTTAACCATTAAAAGCTTCCAAGAAATGTCATACTAGCAGTCACATGAAGAAGAAATCACAGCATAACACATAATTTTAAACGAAGAAGCAGAAGGGCTCATAGGATTCCTAAGAATGAGTGGCATCACTATTTCAAGTCAGGAAACAGAAGCAGGAAGTGTTAGAAAAGTTTTACTGACAAGGTACTACTTGAACTAGAGCATATGTAAGGTTGAATCTATGCATAGAGGCAAAGAAGCACATTCTAGTTAGGGAAAGAAAATAGCCTGGTGTAGGCAGGATCACTCAACAAATATTTATAAAACACCTACAGTGTACAGAATATGAGATCAAGAAAGGCACTGATTTTTTTATGGGTGAGATAAATCAGTTAATATAAGACCTTGTAAGTGCTAACAGAACATGAAATAAATTTATTTGGTAGAGCATTAACAAAATACTGCTCTTTCTTATATAAATATTGTCAGGCAAAATATCTCTGAAATGGTATCATTTTGAGGGGGCTTCTATAAAACTGAGCAAGATGTGAATAAAGTAGAGAAGATTAGGGATAAGTTTCATTTAGATAGAGGGAGCAATGTTTTCCAAAGCCTAGACATGGGAAATAAGTATGTTTGACTTAAAAACAGAAGGAAGACCAACATCAACAGTGTATCATTACTATGGATAGTGAATAAATGTAAAAATGATGAAAATTAAGCAAAGTGTATACCATTATAAGGGGTCTAGATATCTTTCTTAGATATAGCAGAAAGTCGTGCATATTAAATTTGTAAAAAAAATAATATGATGCTAGAAATGAGTATGCTTAGAATTAGGCTTGTACAGTGATATGTTAGTAGGCTATCTTGGCACCTAATAATTCTGCAAATGACCAAAACACATAAAACAAGAGATGATACAGCTAATGGAACTTGCCTACAGAGCTTCTCCAAATTGAATTAAGAATAATGTGCTAATCAGGCATTTCCATGAAAGTTCTGTGCAGACCCTTCCTGTCTATGATCATTAGCAAGCCAACCCTTGTTCAGGAAATATGTCATAGCAAGATCAGAAAGGAGAGCATGCTTCCTTAGCAGATCATCTGCTAGGCATTGGATTGGGTTTCTTTGCAGCAGAGTGGGAAATGTACATGGGTGAGTCTTTTTTTTTTATAAAATTGTTGTAGATATGAGTGTAGATTAATTTATAAAAAAAATCCAAGCCCAGCTTGTGCCTTATATGAGTGATGTTTAGTGCTCCAAGCTTAGAATATATTAAACATTATTTGGAAATTGGAGTTTCAAAACTTGTGATCCATTAATGAGCTCTTGTATATCTCCAAGCTACTGATAATTCAATCTTGTGAATTCAATTTAGAATAAAAGTAAAGCAAATAACATAAATTAATATGGAAAATTTAGCAATGTTTGAAGACAAAATATTCTTGCTGCAATGTCTGGATTATGTAATCTTGACTCTTGACTTTTGCCAGTTGTCAATGTAGAAGTTCAGAGTATTGTGTGCTCAGCCTTCTAACCCATTGGACACTTCATTTCAGCTTTACAATCAGAAGTCAAAAAATCTTGACTACAAAGATGATTGAAAAAAATTCAACTTCTATTAGATTTCTTACAAACAAAGTATATATCACAAACCTTGTTAAAAATAGTAATTAGGGAAATGTTGCTAAAATGAATGAGGTACTTAAAGAATCATTTCTAATAAAGAACAGAAAAGAGTCAAAAGGATAGGGGAAATGGTTAAAAGAAGAGTTTTTTAATATAAATTTCTTGATTGATTGTTGGTTTAAAATACTATGAATGATGGAAGTAGAAAGCCTGTCTAGAGTACAGGCCGGTGTGGGGTGGGGAGGAAGGACACTTGGGATATTGGTCATGGGAATGTTACACTGGTGAAGGATTTTATATATATTAAAAAATAAAAAAAAAGAAAAGAAAAGATAAGGCCTCCCAATTTTTACCACAAGCTGTGTTCTTTACACTGACTGTATAGAAAGAGGAGGTACAGTAAATGCACCCCATATATTCCTCAACACAGGCCCTTTGCCTGGTCTGTATTGTGAATTGGGGGACAAAAAATACTATGAATTTCTGGAGCACATCTTTTTATAAGATTTTATTAGATCTACATTCTTAAGCTTTACTTCTACCTTTCCCCCTCTGGTAGCCATATTTTTTAGATTAAAGTTATTTTGTTGTGGTTTGTTATTTTCAGTTTGCTTTAGCTATTTAGTTAAATCAGAAGAGAGCAGTAATTCAGAAACTATATTTTATTCTAACTTATTTTGCTTAGCATAATCACCTCACTCTTTATCAGTGTTGTTGCAAAAGTCAAAATGTATCTTCACTAACTGATTAGTATCCAATTATATATATATATCAACTTCTTTATCATTTACTGATAATTATCTTGGTTGTTTCTTATGTCTTCAGTAATAGGAATATTTCTATTACCACACCCAGTGAGGCTCAGAGGTTACTCCTGATATGCGCTCAGAAATGGCTCTTAGCTTGGGGGACCATATGGGATGCCAGGGAATGAACCATGGTCCGTCCTAGGCTAGTGCATGCAAGGCAGACACCTTACTGCTTGCGCCACCACTTCAGCCCCTATATTATTTTATTTATGTTACATGGTTACAACAAGTTTAGGCTTTTGACATACAAAGTTACTGAACCTCTATCACCACCAAAATGCAAAGACCCCACACCATTTTCACAAGGGATGGCAGGTGACAGCAATGAGTATTATATATGTTGCCTCAAAGAGAGAAACATATCCTGAGGATTATTTTTATTTGGGGGCCACACCCAAAATACAGGGGGTCACTCATAGTAGGTTCAGAGAACCTTATGTGATACTGAGTGTTGAATATGAGTCACCTTCATGCAAAGCAATTACTGTACTGGCTCATTATTTATACTTTTTTTGTTTGTTTTTTGGGTCACACCCAGCAATGCTCAGAAGTTATTCCTGACTCTACACTCAGAAATCACTCCCGGCAGGCTCTGGGGATCATATGGGATGCCGGGATTCAAACCAGCAGCCTTCCACATGCAAGGCATACACCTTACTGCTGTGCTATCTCTCCGGCCCCTATTTATATATTTTTAAATTAAAATATGAAATAAAATTGCTGTCTAATGTCATTAAAATGTTGAGTATAACCCAATATCTTAATAAACTATATTTAATTTCACCACTAAACTTTACCATAAAATTTACCTATTTTACTTCTCTTTCATTTATTTTCTTACCAAAAGAAGAGTTTGATCTTTCAATCCAAAATTTATTACTGGTTTATTAAGTTAACTTTATTTAAGTACTACATAAAAATTTACTAATATATTGTGTTTGTATCTTCTCTGACTTATTTCACTCAGTTTAATACCTTCTAAGTTATATTGTTATAAATGGCAGACTTTTGTCTTTTTATGGATGAATAAAAGTTTATTGACTACATTGTATCTTTAATCACCTTCCTTTGGTACTTAGGTTGCTGTAACAGTAAACTGTTCTGTACTGCAATTTATTGAATTCCCAGTGGACTAACAGGATTCTATGAAGTGTCTGTTTTTAATTCTCAAGTACTTGGCTTTCTGTTGGTGACTACACAAATTTATAGTCCCAACAAAAATGTACAAGGAATCCTTGATCTTTGTATCTCTGTATCCTACTAACACCTGCTTGTCTTTTTTTCTTTTTTTTTTTTGGTTTTGGGGTCACATTCTGCAGTGCTCAGGGCTACTCTTGGCTCTACACTCAGAAATCATTCCTGGCAGGCTCAGGGGACCATATGGGATGCCGGGATTCGAACAATGACCTTCTGCATTCAAGGCAAATGCCTTATCTCCATGCTATCTCTCCAGCCCCCACCTGCTTGTCTTTTTAACAATAGCCATTTTCACAGTATTAGTCAAAATCTTACATGGTTTTGTTTTGCAAAACTACTTAGAACAACATCTTTTCCTGTGACTGTTGGCTATCTGTATGCTGGATATCCTTGAATCTATTCAGATCTTCTGATCATTTTTAAAAAAATGCTGATGTTTGTGAGGACTTTTTTTTGGTTTTTGTTTTTTGAGTCACACCCAGCAGCGCTTAGGGGTTACTCCTGGCTCTATGCTCAGAAATTGCTCCTGGCTGGCTCAGGGGACCATATGGGATGCTGGGATTCGAACCACCGACCTTTTGCATGCAAGGCAAACACCTTACCTCCATGCTATCTCTCCGGCCCCTTGTAAGAACTTTTTAAATGTATTTTATAGTTTAACCTTCTTTGATATATGACTTGCAGTTACGTTTTCTCTGTTGAAAGGACATTTTTGTTTTTATGGTATTTTTATTTGCTGGCAGAAGTAGTTTTAGTTTCTTTTGTTTCCTTTTGCTTTGTTTTCTGTTCTATATATTGAATACCTGTTGACTGTGTGCAAGACAAACACCTTACCCCTATACTATCAAACTTACCCAAAGACTCAGTCTTAAATCATAATTGGTTCACTAAATCTCTTAAGTGATAAATTTTATATTAAACTAATAATTAATCTTTCATATATAATATATTGAGGCTTTCCCTCTGCCTTTCCATCAGAATAGTTCTGAGAATAATCTAAAACCAAGATTTTTTTCTACTTAACAAATATACATGTGGGGGCCAGGGAGATAGCATGGAGGTAAGGTGTTTGTCTTGCATGCAGAAGGTTGGTGGTTTGGATCCCGGCATCCCATATGGTCCCCTGAGCCTGCCAGGAGCGATTTCTGAGCATAGTATCAGGAGTAACCCCTGAGCACTGCTGGGTGTGACCCAAAAAGCAATCAATATATATATGTATATATATATATATATATACACACATACATATAATATATATATGCATGTGGATTCAACTCCTATTTCTTCCATATTGACTGTACATTTAATACAGCTCCTCTGAGCATAAATTTTCTTTTTTGATATCTTTATTTAAACACCTTGATTACAAATATAATTTTAGTTGGGTTTCAGTCATGTAAAGAACACCCCACTTTGCCAGTGCAACATTCCCATCACCAATGTCCCCTCCTCCCCTCCCCACCCCTGCCTACAGTCTAGACAGGCTTTCTACTTTCCTCATTCATCTAGCATAAATTTTCTTGACTGAAAATGGAAATAATGACTTTTAGTTTAAATAGAAAATGCAATGAAAACATAAAATACATTAATAAATGCTCAATAAATAATGTTTTCATTATCTTATGTTAATTTTATGCTGTGAACAAGTCTTTTTTTAATCTTTATTTAAGCACCATGATTACAAGCATGATTGTAGTTGTATTTCAGTCATAAACAGAACACCCTTCTTCACCAGTGCAACATTCCCACCACCAATGCCACCTGTGCTGCACACATTTGTGAAGAATATTAAGACTTAGAGTTAAGAACTAATGCTCCGGGGCAGAGAAATAGTACAGAGGTTAAAGTGCTTGTCTTATATGTGGCCTACCTAAGTTCAATTCCTGCACCACTTATGGTTCCCCAAGCACTGCCAATAGGCACTGATAATAGTGTGAGGAATAGTCTCTAAGCATTGCTGTTTGTAGCCCAAACCAAGAGATAAAAGAAAGATTCTAATCATATTCTTTTTTTCCACTTACATAGGTCCTTGGCATATACAGATCTTGAAGTTTCCTCTGCAACAAAACCAGCCAACATACCAATTAGTTAGAGCCACTGTGGTTTATCGCCATCAACTCCATCTTAGTCATTTCCACTTCTTCTGCCATGTGGAACATTGGGTCCAGAATAGCCAAACCAACCACTTTATTCCTCCAGAAAGAGGTTCCTTGAAGCCTTCCAGGCTGTCCAAAGCATGGATGGAAATGGATATCACACAATACCTTCAGAAAAGGCTGTGGAATAACAAAGGGCGCAGGATTCTACAACTCTACTTCATGTGTCAGCAACAAAAAGCAGGTCAAGTACTTGAGCTCCGGTGGCATGGAACTTCATCTTTGGACATTGTCTTCTTGTTACTCTATTTCAATGATACTCATAAAAGTGTTCAGAAGACCAAACCTCCCCCAGGAGACCTGGTGGGGTTTATTAAAACGGATCCTTCTCTTTTAAGGTCGGCCCGACAAGCAGCTCCTATAAGGTCTGAGGCTCCTATCCCTTTTCAGGAACATGATGAACCTGAAAGCACCCAGTGTTCCCTCCACCCTTTTCAAGTCAGTTTCCAGCAATTGGGCTGGGATCACTGGATCATTGCTCCCTATCTTTACAGTCCAAATTATTGTAAGGGAATATGTCCTCGGGTACTACGCTATGGTCTCAATTCTCCCAATCATGCCATCATCCAGAACCTTATCAATGAACTGGTTGACCAGAATGTTCCTCAACCTTCTTGTGTCCCTTACAAGTATGTCCCTATTAGCATTCTTCTGATTGAGGCAAATGGGAGTATCTTATACAAGGAGTATGAAGATATGATTGCCCAGTCCTGCACATGCAGATGAGAGTAATAATTCATTTTGCTCAGGTTTCCCAGCAAAAATCCAGCTTGCTCAGGTCTCTGAAGAAATTAGAGAAGAGTTTTAAATAAATAACTATTATACTAAAGCTAAAAATTATCCTCTATCAAATCTGTGTAATCTGTTCCATAAGTTTTAATTATTTACCCCATGTATAAACACTTCTTTATAAATATAGTTCTAATACCAAAGCCATAGACCTTATTACTTGAGTAAGAGGTTTCTGTGGATATGCCCTCTATTTATTCATCAATTGTTTTACTTTGCCAAAATTTATTCGTCTTTGATAGTACAGCTTTAGAAATTGTCCCAACAAGGCCCAAAATGTGAACTCTTCATGATTTTTTATCTTCTTTGAACCTCAAGAAGAATTTGAATGAAGAAAACAAGGGAATTTTACTCTTCATTGGCTCCTAGATCCTAAAAACTGGTACCTAATCTGTGGTGACTGCCTGATTTTGTGCTTTAATTGTCTGATAAATCTAGATTAAATTTCCTCAGATGGGTTAAGCAAAAGATATGGGCATAATAATCTCACAGTCTTTAATATGTCAATAAGGAATTGTTGCATATAGATCTATTCAATATTATATCACTTTACAACCACCTCTATTTATAAAGAAGAGAAGAACTGTCACCACTGATTTAGAATTATGTGCTGAGAGTCATTTTAAATTTTATTGTGGAGCAGTGTATTTCATGGGTATTTTCTTGTTTTGTGTAGTTCAGTTCCTGAAAGTTACTTCCTAAAGAAGCGAGGAAGTGCTTGTTTGGGGATGTAGAGGGCAGAATGTTGCAGTTAGGAAACTTGAATGATTCTAAGGAAAGGGTGAAATGTATGGAAGTCTAAAACCAACTTCTCTCTGGAATTATCTATTTGTGTGTTCATCTTCAATTTGTGCATGAATCTGTGAGGAAGATGTGCTTGCCATCATGGAGGCACATCCTTGAACTAGACAATGTCTGTAATATGACTCTTTTCTACTCCTATGCTATACTGAAGTAATGGAGACCAAACTATTTTGCAAATAAATTGCTGATGTTAAAGAGAATATTTGTTTTTTGACTGGTAAAGAGTAGACAAGATATATTTATTTCCTTTGTTACCTTTAGCTATGGGCAGTAATTCAATCCAAATTCCCAAGGATGGAACTAAAGGTGCCACAGAGTTCTCTCTGAAGGAGCTTTCTCATGTAAGTACAGCATGTAAGGCACTTACTTGTCCTGAACTCAGCAAACCCAAGTTCAATCCACATCACTGTATATAATCCTCTGAGCAACACTAGGAGAAACCCTTAAGAAAGAAACAGGAGTAAGCTTGAGTACTTTTTTGTATGGCTCAAAATGCAAAGATAAAAGTTCTATCTTCAGGTGATATTGTTAGCAATAATCCTTCTTGTGTGATACTTTTTGGAAAACACAGTGAGGTAATTAACTTAACCATCTGTTAAGTTAAGGGAATGGGACTCATTGAGAGTAAGTAAATATGCTTACCAAATGTAAATTCCTATATCTTTTTTATATTTTATTTAAACACCTTGATTACATACATGATTGTGTTTGGGTTTCAGTCATGTAAAGAACACTACCCATCACCAGTGCAACATTCCCATCACCTATGTCCCAAATCTCTCTCCTCCCCACTCAACCCCTGCCTGTACTCTAGACAGGCTTTCCATTTTTCTCATACATTCTCATTAAGACAGTTCAAAATGTAGTTATTTCTCTAACTAAGCTCATCACTCTTTGTGGTGAGCTTCCTGAGGTGAGCTGGAACTTCCAGCTCTTCTCTCTTTTGTGTCTGAAAATTATTATTGCAAGAATGTCTTTCATTTTTCTTAAAACCCATAGATGAGTGAGACCATTCTGCGTCTCTCTCTCTCTCTCTCTCTCTCTCTCTGACTTATTTCACTCAGCATAATAGATTCCGTGTACATCCATGTATAGGAAAATTTCATGACTTCATCTCTCCTGACATTTGCATAATATTCCATTGTGTATATGTACCACAGTTTCTTTAGCCATTCGTCTGTTGAAGGGCATCTTGGTTGTTTCCAGAGACTTGCTATGGTAAATAGTGCTGCAATGAATATAGGTGTAAGGAAGGGTTTTTGTATTGTATTTTTATGTTCCTAGGGTATATTCCTAGGAGTGGTATAGCTGGATCATATGGGAGCTCAATTTCCAGTTTTTGGAGGAATCTCCATATCGCTTTCTATAAAGGTTGAACTAAACGGCATTCCCACCAGCAGTGGATAAGAGTTCCTTTCTCTCCACATCCCCACCAACACTGTTTATTCTCATTCTTTGTGATGTGTGCCATTCTCTGTGGTCTGAGGTGGTACCTCATAGTTGTTTTGATTTGCATCTCCCTGATGATTAGTGATGTGGAGATTTTTTTTTTCATGTGTGTTTTGGCCATTTGTATTTCTTCTTTGTCAAAGTGTCTGTCCATTTATTCTCCCCATTTTTTGATGGGATTAAATGTTTTTTTCTTGTAAATTGCTGTCAGAGCCTTGTATATTTTGGAGATTAGCCCTTTATCTGATGGGTATTGGGTGAATAGTTTCTCCCACTCAGTGGGTGGCTCTTGTATCCTGGGCCCTATTTTCTTTGAGGTGCAGAAGCTTCTCAGTTTAATATATTCCTATCTGTTAATCTCTGCTTTCACTTGCTTGGAGAGTGCAGTTTCCTCCTTGAATATGCCTGTAGTCTCAATGTCCTGGAGTGTTTTGCCTATGTGTTGTTCTACATATCTTATGGTTTTGGGTCTGATATTGAGGCCTTTAATTCATTTGGATTTTACCTTCATACATGATGTTAACTGGGGGTCTATGTTCACTTTTTTGCAGGTGGCTAGCCATTTGTGCCAACACCACTTGTTGAAGAGGCTTTCTTTGCTCCATTTAGTATTTCCTGCTCCTTTTTCGAAAATTAGGTGATTGTATGTCTGGGGAACATTTTCTGAGTATTCAAGCCTATTCCACTGATCTGAGGGCCTGTCCTTATTCCAATACCATGCTGTTTTGATAACTATTGCTTTGTAGTAAAGTTTAAAGTTGGGGAAAGTAATTCCTCCCATATTCTTTTTCCCAATGATTGCTTTAGCTATTCAAGGGTGTTTATTGTTCCAAACGAATTTCAAAAGTGCCTGATCCACTTCTTTGAAGAATGTCATGGGTATCTTTAGAGGGATCACATTAAATTTGTATAATGCCTTGGGGAGTATTGCCATTTTGATTATGTTAATCCAGCCAATCCATGAGCAGGGTATGGGTTTCCATTTCCGCATGTCCTCTCTTATTTCTTGGAGCAGAGTTTTATAGTTTTCTTTGTATAGGTCCTTCACATTTTTAGTCAAGTTGATTCCAAGATATTTGAGTTTGTGTGGCACTATTGTGAATGGGGTTGTTATCTTAATGTCCATTTCTTCCTTATTACTATTGGTATATAGAAAGACCATTGATTTTTGTGTGTTAATTTTGTAGCCTGCCACCTTGCTATATGAGTCTATTGTTTCTAGAAGCTTTTTGGTAGAGTCTTTAGGGTTTTCTAAGCAGAGTATCATGGCATCTGCAAACAGTGAGAGCTTGACTTCTTCCTTTCCTATCTGGATTCCCTTGATATCTTTTTCTTGCCTAATCGCTATAGCAAGTATTTCCAGTGCTATGTTGAATAGGAGTGGTGAGAGAGGACAGCCTTGTCTTGTGCCAGAAAAATTCCTATATCTTTTTAATGTATACACCATAATGACTTTCTTTAATATCTCTTTAAAATTCAGCTCAATC
Source organism: Suncus etruscus (assembly GCF_024139225.1). NCBI lineage: Eukaryota > Metazoa > Chordata > Mammalia > Eulipotyphla > Soricidae > Suncus > Suncus etruscus. The sequence goes on along the minus strand of NC_064868.1, from coordinate 52,167,009 downwards.
ATTTGTCTTCATTACCTCAAAGTCCTTATGACATTGAAGAATCTAGTAGATTACCTCTCTTCCCTGGTTTGCCTGGCTTGCTGAAATCACTCTATTTGATTTTTAGTACTCTAGGGGACAAAAATAGAAATAGTACAATGCACATGCCTTGATTGCAGATGACTTCAGATCTTCAGCACCATGTGGTATTTTTAAGTGTGACATCTGTGTTTTAGTTTTTTATTTTTATTGAAGTGTGAGTTTGTTTTAACCATTTTTTCTTTTGCGCTATTGAGGGGTCACATTGGTAGTACTCGGGTGTTACTCTTGGCAGTGCTCAGAGGACCATATGGGATGCAAAGAATTAAACTTGTGTCAACTGCATGCAATGCAAGTACCCTACCCCTCTCCAAGCCTATATTTTAACCATGTTTATATGCCTAGATCCCAGGAACAAAGGCAAGGACATTTTCGTGTCTGTGAGAGATAAGTTATTCCTTACTCTGAATACTTAAATGCTCACATTTTAGTAAACTTTATAATGGAATAGTGATATAAAACATTTTTGTGTCACTGTGGATACCAACTCAGGGCCTTATGCATGCAAGGCATATCAACTTCTGATCACATTTATAATCCTCAGGTACTTTGTACTTAAAGTAGAATTATTCATTGCATTCTCAAAATCACAATTAAATTTATAATGTGGCAATTGATTTCTTTGTTTTGGGAACACAACTGACTATGCTTAGAATTTAGTCCTAACACTGCTTTCAAGGACAGTTCCTGGAAAAGTTTATCAAGCCATTTATGGTCCTGGGGATTCAATTCAAGTCACATGAGCTTTTCAGTTCTTGACCAAGACCGTTTTCAAAATCATTTGATGTTCTAAATATTGAAAACAGAGAAAATAGGGGAATCTATTTCATCCAAATCCCCAGTTTACTAGGATGTAAATACAAATACCCTGAAGATGGAACTTGACATAAGACCGCAGTTTAGCAGTTAATAGGGTTCTTTGAAATTTTCTGAAATTTCTTAGTCTCTCAAGTCCTGAGTACATCTGAAACCTAATTAATATATATACCTAACAGGGGCCGGCGAGGTGGTGCTAGAGGTAAAGTGTCTGCCTTGCAAGCACTAGCCAAGGAAAGATCGCAACCGCGTTTTGATCCCCTGGCGTCTCATATGGTCCCCCCAAGCCAGGGGCAATTTCTGAGCACTTAGCCAGGAGTAACCCCTGAGCATCAAATGGGTGTGGCCTGAAAAACCAATATATATATATGTATATATATATATATCGAACATGGCTCAAGTTTAATTGGTCTCTTTATTACAGAAAGCTGAGTTTAATAATGTCTATTAAAATACTCATGGAATAGTGTATGTTGTATGTTTTGTATGTTGTATATATACTTTCTAAATGTTTTCAGCTCAGAATTTTTTCTCAAGTCCAAAGTAACGGATACTTGAACCCTTTCTCTGGGAGAATGGAGATGACCTTCCTAGTAAATGAAATCAGTGGGTGTAGAAATTTTTTTATTTGGTTTATAAAGAGAAAACAGGAAAAAAAATAGGTTGCCCCATGTTTCTTTTCTTTTGTTTTGTTTTGTTTTTAATTTTATTTTTTTATTGTGACTGAAGTTCATTACACAGAATTATTTACAATACATAGTGACAATGAATGAAGGGCATTCCCACCACCAATGTTATTCTCCCTCCACTCCTGTTCCCAGCATGTCTCCCACAACTCCCTCCTTTACCCCCCAGAATCCTAGTGCAACTGATCTCCACCTTACAGCTTGTTATAGGTTGGGTATCTATTCTGTTTGGTGTTCTAGTCTGGTCATTTTTTATTTACACTACATGTTCATATGACTGGTCCTTGTATCATTCTTTTTCCCCCTCAATTTATGAGGCTGGGTGATTCAAGTTATGCTATTCTGTTGGATATAAAAAGGTTAAGGAAATGAGGAGGAAAATTTTGTTATCAACTACTAAAAAAGAAAAAAAGCTTCTCATTTCTAATTTCATAACCTCTTGAGTCTTGTTGAATGTCTGTTCCACAATTACTTTGAGTTCTTTGAACATCCTCAACATTTTTTCTCTGAAGAATTTTCTTTAAAAATTCTTCTCTCCTTATCAGACTATATAGCTGGCTGATATTTGTTGGATCATCAGAATTACCATTTTTTCACTAAGTGTGGTTTGGATTCTGCATTTCTTTCCCATGATAACATTTGCAGTGTGGTGGTGTTTTTTATGTGTTGTGTTGGGTCATCTTGACTATGCACAATACTTTGTTGATTCAAAAAGCCACCCACTGCCACCACCAGTAACAGGTCATGTGTATATCATGACCATGATCTTCTATGGGCAAAATAACCTGAGGTCAAAACTTTTTATTCAAAAAGCTACATACCACCACTGCCAGTCAATGATCCTTTCTGTCTCATGACCACCCTCTTATCTGGGTGTACTATCCTGAGGTCAATATGACTGTTTTATTCAAAGAGATGCCACTGCTGCTGGTTACCTGTCATGTCTGTCTTGCAGCCATGCTCTTTCCTGGGTGCACTATCCAGAGTTCAAAATGCCTAATTTGATTCAAAAAGCCACCTGATGCTGCACCTGTTTCCTGGACTTACCTGTCTTGTGTCCATGTTCTCCTTCAGGAGCACTACTCTGAGTTCAAAATAGCTACTTAATTTAAAAAAACTGCCAGAAACCACTGTTGGTCACCAGTCCTTCTGTCATTTGATAACATTTTTCTTTGGATGCACTAACTTAATTTCAAAATGAATTTTTGAGTCAAAATGTCACCTATTGCCATTGCCTGTTGCAATGTATTGTATCTGTTTTGCAGCCTCAATATTCCCTGCATACACTAAAATGAGTTAGAAATGGCTCTCTTGATTAAAAAAGCTGCTCAACTCCACTGTCATTGCTGTTCCTATGTTTTATGACCACATTCTTCTGAACTGTTCATTTTTCCTGCAATGAGTCACACTTGCTAATGATGTTTCATGTACTAAATACATTCTATTTGAGTTCCTTAAATTTTGTTAAGGATATTTGTAACTATTTTAATCAAAAATATAAATAAGGGCCCGGAGAGATAGCACAGCGGTGTTTGCCTTGCAAGCAGCCAATCCAGGACCTAAGGTGGTTGGTTCAAATCCCAGTGTCCCATATGGTCCCCCGTGCCTGCCAGGAGCTATTTCTGAGCAGACAGCCAGGAGTAACCCCTGAACACTGCCGGGTGTGGCCCCAAAACCAATATATATATACATGTAATTTTCTCTTTGTGGTGGATGTTCGGCCTTTTCTGAGAGGCTAAAGAAGTGGTTGGTACTTTTCTGGTCATCAGAGCTACCATCTTTATTCTTTAAATATAGTGGACGCCTGTGTTTTTTCCCCATTGTCATAGTTGCAGTCTGGTCTTTTCTATGTCAGTGCTGAGTTCATTGATTAGGAGGAGTGTGGGCCCCAGATCTAGAGAAGCTGCTGCCGTTGCAGCAGGGAAGTAGATTCCACCCTTCTGGCTCTTTCCTTTGGGCTGGCTCCACTAACCTGGGGCAACAACATGTGTTCTGGGCACCAAAGTTGTAGCTGCAGCTGCATCTGTAATTGCTAAGCAGTAGTCTCCACCTATCTGGTTCTTTCCAATGGGCTGCATCACAGTACCTCTTGGCATTCTGTGTCTTCTTAAATCAACTATTTATCTCTTATCCCAACTCAGTGATGCTCAGGGGTTACTCCTGGCTATGCACTCCAAAATTGCTCCTGGTTTGGGGGACCATATGGGATACCTGGGGATTGAATTGCTGTTTGTCCTAGGCTAGTGCATGCAAGGCAGATGCCTTACCACTTGCACCACTGCTCTGGCCCCAATAATTTTGTGTTTTTAAAGTTTTACTATATTTCTTAAAGTTTTAAGTTTGTTTTATATATCTTGGATATTACCTATTGTCAGATGAATGGTGGACACATATTTTCTCCAAGTTTACAGTGTGAATTTATATTCTAGTCATCATTTTTTATTTTTTTCTAGTCATCATTTTTATAGTAAGGGGCATTGCTTTTTATTTTGGAGTCTTAATAAGAGGAAAACTGAGGAAAAACTGCGAAATAAAAAAATTACAAGGATTTACCTAAATGGAGTTGCATCAGTCACTTAATTACACCAGCTTCATCTAGATAGTTTATTACAGAATATTTTTGAGTTCCCAAGTCCAGCCACATCAGCTTTGGCTGTAACTTAGTTTGTGTAAAAATGGAACTTTGCTTGATGATTACTAGAATGTGTAAAAGCACTTTGGATCCTTTTATTGGGGTCTAGAGTTACCTGGACTCTTCTGTTCCTGTTTCCATGTGTCTTATCTTTTAGCAGTCTCCCTTTCTTTTTGGAGGGGGGCATATTTCATGATGTGTAGGGGTTACTCCTGAATTTGTACTCAGGAATTAATTGTGGAGGACTCTGGAGACTATATATGAATCCTGAGATAGAAATTGGATTGGCTGAATTTAATACTATTGGCCTAACAGCTACACAACCACTCTGGCTCCACAGGTTTTTTTTTTACCTATTTTCTGAATCCAAAGTACTTTATATTTTGAAGCACAATTTTGATTGGAATTTTGTCTATTCATCTATTCTATTTCATTGTTTGCCTATTAAAATTTCACTGATCTATGGGGCCGGAGAGATAGCTTAAAGGTAAAAAGTGTTTGCCTTGCATGCAGAAGATTGGTAGTTCAAATCCCGGCATCCCATATGGTCCCCCGAGCCTGTCAGGAGCGATTTCTGAGCATAGAGCCAGGAGTAACCCCTGAGTATGGCCGGGTTTGACCCCTCAAAAAAATTTTTTTTAATTTCACTGATCTATGTGTGTTGGTTTTGAAACTTACCACTTTATTGTACAGAATATTCCTGAACAGTTTATATGAGCATACATTAACCTAAACCAAAACTACACATTAAAATTTTAACACTATATAAAATTATATACCTGATGCACAAAAATAATATCTAGATGAATCTATAGTAAACCAATAATATTAAATAGAATTCACCCCAGGCATACAAAGATAGTTTAATGTATATAAGTAACTAAACATAATATATCATACAGGAAAGGTAAAATTTCATGATTATATTGATGGAGGAATGTTGTGCTCTGGCGCAGGGCCCCCGATGAGGCCAATGCGAGGGTGAGTAAGGGTCTCTTTCAGCCCATAGTCTTTGAGGCAGGACTTAGGTGAAGGGGGGAAGACTGAGCCACAGACCGCTCACAGGGAAGCACTATCAGAGCAATAGACTTTATTTATTGAAGGTAGGGGCAAGGCTTTTAAGGGCAAATGTTAGGTGGGAAACAATGTGGGTAATACAGCTTAGACATTACAGCAACAAGATGGTATGTAAAGACAACAGTCATAAGGTACATGGCATCATTGATTTGGGTGGTATGCAAAGATAGTGGTTACAATCATTAAATCAGGAAGCATGGAAAGATAGCATAGCAATGCCCATGGCATCATTAAATCAGGAAGTATGTAAAGATAGTGGTTGCAATGCTTGTGGCACTATTAGCCTAGACAGGTTTTTTGACCTGGATGACTTTTTTCTGCACTCATAAGAGCAGGGACACAGTCTCTAAACAGAGACTTTTTATATTCAAGTCCAGCTTTCAGAAATCCCCTTACTTCCCAGCCTCTCTCCCCACATCTCCATCTTCTTATAAGAACCAAGTGAGTTGTGCAGGAGGGGCTGGGGCTCTATGGGATTTGTTCCTGTCTTAGGTTGTCCCGGTGACACCTGAAAGATGTCCCAGAATCTTACCAGTCATTGACTACCAAGCCAGCCTATAGGCCATGGGTTTCTGCTAACATAACTTATGCTGCAGCCTCTCTGTTTCCAATTTATATTATTAACTCATTTACTACATTAGCAATCATTGGAACCGTGTGATAATGGCTTTAAATCATGGTCACCAAATGATTTAAAATTAAAGTCCAAAAGTAATAATAAAATAAAATTTAACGGTCCTGGGCCCGGAGAGATAGCACAGCGGCGTTTGCCTTGCAAGCAGCCGATCCAGGACCAAAGGTGGTTGGTTCGAATCCCGGTGTCCCATATGGTCCCCCGTGCCTGCCAGGAGCTATTTCTGAGCAGACAGCCAGGAGTAATCCCTGACACCGCCGGGTGTGGCCAAAAAAAAACAAAACAAAACTACAACAACAACAACAAAAAATTTAACGGTCCTGCCAATGCAGATAAAAAGGGTTGTAAGCCAAGGGGACCAAATAAACCAATTTTGATACCAGAATGATCCCGCCTCTCAATCTTTTACTTTGTTCAATTTCCACCTGCAATTTATTAATAAGAGTCCTCAGTCCAATTTGGACAGTATAGATGCAGCAATCCTCACCTAGGGCAGCACAAAGGCCACCCTCTTTCAGGAACAGCCTTTCCAGGCCTCGATTTTGCAACACCACCTTGATCAGGGAGCATAGGGAAGTTTGCAGGTATGTGACAAAGTTGCCAATTTCAGCCAAATCCTGGTCAATTTGTAGTCTCATTGCTACAATAGCTGTATGCTGGGTTCCAAAGGTTGTTGCTCTGGTGTCTGCTCCTGTGAGGCTTATAAGGGAGGCCACAGTGATAGCAGCCACAGTACATGGGTCCCACTCAAAGTGAATCATGGTAGCAGAGGTGTTTATATCTGGAATAGAATGCCAGGTAACTCTGGGAATTAACTAGGCAGTGACACATACATTTGGGTCATTGCTTTAAAATGCTGATTGATATAAGCACTTCGTAAGGCCTATATTTTTACACAGCCATTGTCTAGCAGTTGGAATTGCCCAAACAAAAAAATGAGAAGTCCAATTGGTAAAATTGAGGCAATGAGGGGGACAATTGTACTGTCTCCCTCGCCCACTCTATAAGCAGGAGCCTTGACCCTGGACCTGTCTAAATGTCAGGCCCAGGATGTCAGAGGTGAAACACCATTGAGTTTCAGTGCACTTATATAAAAATGATTGATTAAGGCCTTGTAAAAAAGTGTGGGGCTGCATCAAAACAAAGCCAGCAAGCCTTAGTTAAATTGGGCCTGGTATAATTAAGCATAACATAGGTGGAGTTCATAAGTTGCCAAAGAGCATGTGCAGTAGGTGATAAACCTAAAAGAACATGGCACATAGGCAGTTGCCCCTTAGGGGTCATGGTAAATTGGGATCTAAATATTGGTGACCTGGAGTTCAGAGAAGTTGGACTTGGTGATAAAAAGCTGAGAGATGTTAAAGGGAGAGCAGGAAGTGGTATGGGGACAAGGGGCCATAACTCAGGCCCTATTTTAAAGGTAGAATAAGTGATGTTTAACTGGGTTTTCAAAAATAATCCAGAAATCAGGGCTAGATTCATGAAATCTTAACCCCCACATCATTCCTCTTTTAAATTTTTCTACACTTTTCCTTTCAAGTTCCTGTAAATTATAAAAGCAAAGGGTTACATTGAGTAACCCCAGATGAGCATACAGCTGATGGTGATTTGGTAATTTTTTTTTTGGTTTTTGGGCCATACCTGGTGACGCTCAGGGGTTACTCCTGGCTATGCGCTCAGAAGTCGCTCCTGGGTTAGGGGACCATATGGGACGCCGGGGGATGGAACCTTAGTCCGTCCTAGGCTAGCGCTGGCAAGGCAGACACCTTACCTCTAGTGCCAGCCCCTGATTTGGTAATTTTAATAAAATCTTCAGTGTTATGCTTTATCTAGCTGTCTGAATCTGTAGATTCACACCCCCATGTGGCACAATAATAATCCATTTTGGTTCCACATTTAGTTCTAGAAAAAAAGGACATGACAAGGGCACATAAAAAGTTGTAAATCGTTTTCCCCTTTGACCACCCCCAAATGCACCGACAATATAAGATAGCACCATTTCCCCCTGCAAAGGCACACTGAAAAAGGGGAATTCTTACATAAATAAAAAGAGCCCTTATCTACTAGAGATCGGAACTCATAGTTGTTTACAATACAGGAATATCTCCTACCTTGAAAATATGTCATGTGGAATCAACTTAGACCTCAGGTGATTAAATACCATCCATCCAGCCTTGAACCCTGGATCCCAGGCATAGAAACGGCACAGTTCTTCATAACTGCTACAGGAAACAAATCCCATCCGGGACAGCCTTAATACTGCGAGGTCATCAACAAGTGCCAGCTCTAATATGACATCCTGACAACGAAGAAAATGGGAACAACTTGACCTAAGTGCAGGTTATCCTACCTTACCAGCTAACGACAAGACAAAATCAGAAGACTTGTCACCCTTTGGCAGGTCCAAAAGCCAAGATTGCGAGTTACAGATGACTGGCTGCTAGAACCATGACCAGACTGTATACAGCCTGGGACCAATAAAAAAAGCCTTAGCCTAGGGTGTGAACTACGACCTGCACGACCAACATGATCCCCAGTTCTAAAGGTCGGGCAGAGACCAATGTAACGGAATGGGGCTTCTGGAAGTACAAAGAAAGATACTATCCTAGGTGCCATCCTAGGTTCAGTGCAAAGACCAAGATCACCAACCACAGAAGATGGATTAAAATGGCACTGTTGGAACAGAACTTCTAGAACCACAAAGACTGACTTCATCATAAATCCCACCCCTGGATCTGTGCAGATACTGAGATCCCTAGACATAGAGGCCTGATTGTATCACCCAGGACAGAGCAGAGGTCTTCCAAACACCACAAAAACACCACTGGGAGAGTAAATGATCCTGAACAGAGTCTATAGTTGATCCCATGACAATACACTCCAAGGGCGAAGAAACCCCATATCTCTTAGGCCAATTGAATTCCTTTTCGAATGACCCCAATATTTACTGTGCCAGGGCAGGAGGGAAAAAACAAAAAGCACAAAACATTGGTTTTTTATTTTATTTTATTTTATTGTCATTTATTATTATTATTTTTATTTACCTATCTACTTTTGGTTAATCTCTCCGTTTAGATGTGATTATTGATGGTGTCCCCAGTTATACTTATTCTTTCTCTTCCTTTCTGTTCTTTCTTTATATGCTATGCCATGTTTCTTATATCAAGACCATGGCGGTTTTTTTGTTGTTGTGTTGTTGTTGATGTTGTTGTTTTTGTTTTGTTTTGTTTTGTTTTGTGTTTTTCTTCTTTGTTTTTTTTTGTGCTTATCGTTATTGTTGGAGTCCTCACTGGATATTTGACACTTCTTTTTGTACTGGTGGAATGTTTCACCTTTTTTCTCTCCTTCGTTTCTCAAACCAATGATGAGAGCCTCTAGAAGAATTCTGCTTATTTTCGGCGTATTAGACTTTTACCCCAGTTTATTACTTTTCTCTCCTTCAGACAAAACCACGTAACTTGAACTAGCTAGTCCTGCCCCCCCCAATTAGAGGAGGAAACAAGGGAGGCACCAGGACCAAACAGGTGCAAGACTAATAAGTAGTAGGCTAGATACAGAGGAGACCACATATTCTAGCAACCCTGGGGGTGAGGGAAGAGGATATGGGAGGTAGGACAAAAAGGGAGGTGTAGGGAGGTCAATTTGGTGATGGGAATCCCCCCTGATTTTATGTAAATATGTACCTAATATATTATTGTCAACAATATGTAAGCCACTATGATCAAAATAAAAATTATATTTAAAAAAGTTGTAAATCACTGAGGTCCAAGTGGTGGCACAAGTGGTAGGGTGTTTGCTTTGCACGTGCTAACCTAGAACAGACCTTGGTTCAATCCCCTGGCATCCCATATGGTTCCCCAAGCCAGGAGCGATTTCTGAGCACATAGCCAGGAGTAACACCTGAGTGTCACTGAGTGTGCCCTCCCCCAATTGTAAATCATGCAAACTTATTTTTTGCATTTAATGTGGAGCAACTATAAGATGAATTACATGGATCATAGTACCTAGGGCCTGTCCAAGGTATTTTAATGCTGGATCAAAACAGGTCCACAAGGTCACATAAATCAAACTGCATGTTCAGAAACTAGGCTCCGACTGGGTAGGCAGAGGATTCAACTGTAAGGGCATTAACAGCAGTTGTGGCTCAAATAACTTGCCATTGCTACTTAACTGGTTCGGGGGGTGGTGGTGGCACTAGATGGCAGCTGGGTAAAAAGAAAATCCGGCAAATCGTCATCCTGCAAAACAAAAGAAAATCTAACCTCAGGTTGAATTAACCTGGGTCGAATTATCATTATCAGTATTTTTACTAGGTATGTTTCATATTTCTGGCTGGGACTCAAATGGCTCTAGGTTCTTCCTGTGAGGACACACAGCCAAAGCCATGACTGCTGACAACCAAGGATCCATTTCCCTGATTTTGGGTCATTCCAACAGGCCATCACTTTGGGCTCTGCTGATTTCTTTTTTCAATGTGAGTCAGAGGCTGACAGCCCATCCTTCATACTAGAAATTGAGTCAGCTAAAAGCACAGGGGATCTTTATAATTCTGCACCTCAAGGAGAGAAGCTCTTTGTGATACAACTATCAATATTTTTAGCAAAGAGTAATGAAAAATTTTTGGTTGGATGGCAGCAAATACAAAAGCTTGTTAGACAAAAACATGTCTAAATATGTTTAATAATCATTTAGTTTGATCACACAGTTTTCTTAGAACACATCTTTAAACCTTTTCACATTTCTTTAAATTTATTTTGCAAATTTCCTCCAATACTATTTGCAACCAAATTATTACTCTTTTGCAAAATTTTCTTCCTTTTTCCAGTATTCATAAATTACTACATTATTTTTCTTGCATAAATCACACACCTGCATTCCTTTTTTCTTAACCCTGTCTTACCTGTTTAATCCTCTGAGGGCACTTTAGTAAAACACCTGCAGTAGCCTATTTTAAATGCCCCAAATAGTGAATATTACTTTTATAATTTAAGCCATAATTTAAAAGACTTAATTAAAACACTGAACCAAAAGTAAATAAATTTAGAAGCTATGGTCTCTTAGTGTGCTTATATGTATTGCACTTTTAAATTTTCTTAAAAGGATTCTCAAAATTTGTAATCCAGAGAAATTAGAATTTTCAAGGTATGGCCTCACCACACTCATTATTAGTTACTTTGCTCTTTTGTTTTTTAATAACTTAGAACGCTATTGAAAATAGTTCTCTTTCTCTGATTCAGGCATATTATTTTGCAGTTTTTAAGAATATTTTTATAATTTCTTGCTTCTTCAGTTTATTAACTGATGGTGAATTGTTAAATTTGGTAAATGCAAAAGTTTAAAAAGGCTAACCACAATAGTTTGTACATAATTTTCTATTTTCAGATACCTTTAAAATAAAATAATTCTCAATAGAAATATAAAAGACCCAAATTTTAGTACTGTTGTAGCCTGTTTGAATTTAAAATGACAAAAGTTTTTATTTACTGTTAATTCTTGCTCCAAAGTTTCTAAGGGGTTTTTCTTTATCTGTTTTAAAGCATATAATTTTATTTGAGAGAGTAGCCACTGCTCCACCCAGACATATTTTCCCAGTCACCAGGATGTTAATGGCACCTGAAGGGCAGTGGCCTCTAATATTGGGGATGGGCCTGGCCACCACCTTTAGATATTTTGGAGACATAATCTTTCCATTGCCCCAGTATATCCTGTCATAAGAGATTAGAGCATAAGCCTCTGGCTATAAGGGGTTTCATAGCTTATGGATTTTTGTCTGACTCTTCCCATATTAACCATTTAATGGTTTTAAGGGAGGGAATATCTACCCCTACTGCAGTAGTCTGGGGACTCTGTTTTCACCGTGAAGGGCCCTTAGCAGCAGCCATTTTAGTACTTCTCCTTGGGGTGATGGGGCTGAGGGATGCCCAGATTTAGATTAAAGGCTTCCCCATCCATATCAAATTTAGATTTACAGTCAGCCTGCCAGTGAAACCTGTTTTTGCATTGCAGTCATGAGGTGGTGGGAGCTTTTTTGTTGCGCCTTCCCCCATGTTGATTATGGCACTCACAATATTTTCAATATCATCTTGTAACCAATTGTTATCTACCCAATTTTTAGAAATTTCTCAAGTTAAAGAAAGTTCTTTATTTTCAATAGAAATTTTAAAAAGCCCCAATTTTTTTTCTTTCCCTAGCTAGCATAGAGACAATAATCTGCCTAGGGCAATTTCCCTTGTCAGAAAACAAACAAGTTTTAAGGCTGCTTGGATTTAAAATGGAAATTTTTTTCTCTTTAGCCAATTTTTAACCTAAAATGCAGCAGTACTCAATCATAAACATAGCAAAAATCACAACACAATTTAACACACAAATTAAACAAAAACACAGAACACAAATTGACAAACAAAATGAATAAAAAACAAATTTTTCACGATCTTCATCCCTTAGGGGGATAGAGAAACAACAATTCTTGATGTCAATAATTACCAAATGCAAGTTACTAGGAAAGGCTGGAATCCATGGTATATTCCTTTGGGGGGCTGGTTATAATTCTCTTAAACATATGCCACTTCCCAGAGGTCTTTTGAGGACTGGTTGATGGTATAATGTGGTCAAGTTTTAGTTGTTACTTGATTGTATGTTTTAAAGTGTCCAGTTTAATTGAGGACAGAGGCCACTCTTCCACCCAGACTGGGTCCTCCTTCATTTTAATTTGGGGGACCCACAAAACAGTGACCTGAACAATTGGAGGGGCGGCACATTCTTTTTTTGTTTGGAAAGGTATGTTTTTGCCTGCCCAATATATCCCACCCTAACAAGTTATTTCTTAAACCTTTCGCTACTAGAGACTTAATAAAACCAAAATCTCCATTTGAATTAACCCATTTACTAAAATTCTTAGTTTCAAAGGTTTCTAGTGGAACCTTGCCCACACCTTGCAATTTGGGTCCTGAAGACAGGTTCCACTCACTTGGAGTTTTCTCAATTCCAATAATGGTTCTATCTGCCCCAGAATCCAACAGCAAAGAAAACAATGTACCCCCTACGTTGACAGTTTCCCTGGGGGGGCAAAGGCCACTGAAGTTACTACTAGAGGGCCATTCTTGACTGAAATTACAGTCAGGGGTCTTGGCTCTGTAAGGGTGGGTTATTCTGCCTTTGGTCGAAAGTTTCTCATAGCCGGAATGGAGAGATAAGGGCTTATAAGTGATGGCAGAAACACAAGGATGAAAGTAGAAGCAGTCTTTCAAACATTTTGGGACAATGTTTTGCGTAATCCAATGCTTTATCTAATGCCTAATTGTTGCACAATTTGTTTCTGCGGAGGACAGGTATTTATGTCAGACCTGTTTGTGACCCTCTTATACTGCCACAGGTGATTTCTTTTTTATTTAAACACCTTGATTACATACATGATTGTGTTTGGGTTTCAGTCATGTAAAGAACACCCCCCATCACCAGTGCAACATTCCCATCACCAATGTCCCAAGTTTCCCTCCTCCCCACCCGACCCCTGCCTGTATTCTAAACAGGCTCTCCATTTCCCTCATACATTCTCATTATTAGGACAGTTCAAAATGTAGTTATTTCTCTAACTAAACTCATCACTATTTGTGGTGAGCTTCCTGAGGTGAGCTGGAACTTCCAGCTCTTTTCTCTTTTGTGTCTGAAAATTATTATTGCAAGAATGTCTTTCATTTTACTTAAAACCCATAGATGAGTGAGACCATTCTGCGTTTTTCTCTCTCTCTCTGACATATTACACTCAGCATAATAGATTCCGTGTACATCCATGTATAGGAAAATTTCATAACTTCATCTCTCCTGACAGCTGCATAATATTCCATTGTGTATATGTACCACAGTTTCTTCAGCCATTCGTCTGTTGAAGGGCATCTGGGTTGTTTCCAGATCTTGCTATGGTAAATAGTGCTGCAATGAATATAGGTGTAATGAAGGGGTTTTGTATTGTATTTTTATGTTCCTAGGGTATATTCCTAGTAGTGGTATAGCTGGATCGTATGGGAGCCCGATTTCCAGTTTTTGGAGGAATCTCCATATTGCTTTCCATAAAGGTTGAACTAGACGGCATTCCCACCAGCAGTGGATAAGAGGTCCTTTCTCTCCACATCCCCGCCAACACTGTTTATTCTCGTTCTTTATGATGTGTGCCATTCTCTGGGGTGTGAGGTGGTATCTCATCGTTGTTTTGATTTGCATCTCCCTGATGATTAGTGATGTGGAGCATTTTTTCATGTGTCTTTTGGCCATTTGTATTTCTTCTTTGTCAAAGTGTCTATTCATTTCTTCTCCCCATTTTTGAAGGGGTTAGATGTTTTTTTCTTGTAAAGTTCTGTCAGTGCCTTGTATATTTTGGAGATTAGCCCCTTATCTGATGGGTATTGGTTGAATAGTTTCTCCCACTCAGTGGGTGGCTCTTGTATCCTGGGCACTATTTCCTTTGAAGTGCAGAAGCTTCGCAGTTTAATATATTCCCATCTGTTAATCTCTGCTTTCACTTGCTTGGAGAGTGCAGTTTCCTCCTTGAAGATGCCTGTAGTCTCAATGTCCTGGAGTATTGCCTATGTGTTGTTCAATATATCTTATGGTTATGGGTCTGATATCGAGGTCTTTAATCCATTTGGATTTTACCTTCGTACATGATGTTAGCTGGGGGTCTAAATTCAATTTTTTGCAAGTGGCTATCCAGTTGTGCCAACACCACTTGTTGAAGAGGCTTTCCCTGCTCCATTTAGTATTTCCTACCCCTTTATCGAAAATTAGGTGATTGTATGTCTGGGGAACATTTTCTAAATATTCAAGCCTATTCCACTGATCTGAGGACCTGTCCTTATTCCAATACCATGCTGTTTTGATAACTATTGCTTTGTAGTAAAGTTTAAAGTTGGGGAAAGTAATTCCTCCCATATTCTTTTTCCCAATGATTGCTTTAGCTATTCTAGGGTGTTTATTGTTCCAAACGAATTTCAAAAGTGCCTGATCCACTTCTTTGAAGAATGTCATGGGTATCTTTAGAGGGATAGCACTAAATCTGTATAATGCCTTGGGGAGTATTGCCATTTTGATGATGTTAATCCTGCCAATCCATGAGCAGGTTATGCGTTTCCATTTCCGCGTGTCCTCTCTTATTTCTTGGAGCAGAGTTTTATAGTTTTGTTTGTATAGGTCCTTCACATTTTTAGTCAAGTTGATTCCAAGATATTTGAGTTTGTGTGGCACTATTGTGAATGGGGTTGTTTTCCTAATGTCCATTTCTTCCTTATTACTATTGGTGTATAGAAAGACCATTGATTTTTGTGTGTTAATTTTGTAGCCTGCCACCTTGCTATATGAGTCTATTGTTTCTAGAAGCTTTTTGGTAGAGTCTTTAGGGTTTTCTAAGTAGAGTATCATGTCAGATGCAAACAGTGAGAGCTTGACTTCTTCCTTTCCTATCTGGATTCCCTTGATATCTTTTTCTTGCCTAATCGCTATAGCAAGTACTTCCAGGGCTATGTTGAATAGGAGTGGTGAGAGAGGACAGCCTTGTCTTGTGCCAGAATTTAGAGGGAAGGCTTTTAGTTGTTCTCCATTGAGGATAATGTTTGCACTGGCTTATGGTAGATGGCCTTAACTATATTGAGAAATGTTCTTTCCATTCCCATCTTGCTGAGAGTTTTGATCAAGAATGGGTGTTGGACCTTATCAAATGCTTTCTTTGCATCTATTGATATGATCATGTGGTTTTTATTTTTCTTGTTGTTTATGTTGTGTATTATATTGATAGATTTACGGATGTTAAACCATCCTTGCATTCCTGGGATGAAACCTACTTGATCATAGTGGATGATCTTAATGAGGCATTGAATCCTATTTGCCAGGATTTTGTTGAGGATCTTTGCATCTGCATTCATCAACAATATTGGTCTGTAATTTTCTTTTTTCGTAGCATCTCTGTCTGGTTTAGGTATCAAGGTGATGTTGGCTTTATAAAAGCTATTTGGAAGTGTTTCCGTTTGTTCAATTTCATGAAAGAGTCTTGCCAGGATTGGTAGTAGTTCCTCTTGGAAAGTTTGAAAGAATTCATTAGTGAATCCATCTGGACCTGGGCTTTTGTTTTTGGGCAGACATTTGATTACTGTTTTAATTTCATCAATGGAGATGGGTGTGTTTAAATATGCTACATCCTCTTCCTTCAACTGTGGAAGATTATAAGAGTCCAAGAATTTATCCATTTCTTCCAGGTTCTCATTTTTAATGGAGTAGAGTTTCTCAATGTAGTTTCTGATTACCCTTTGAATCTCTGTCATATCATTAGTAATCTCTTCTTTTTCATTCCTAATACGAGTTATCAATTTTCTTTCTCTCTCTTTCTTTGTTAGGGTTGCCAGTGGTCTATCAATCTTGTTTATTTTTTCAAAGAAACAACTTCTGCTTTCGTTGATCTTTCAGATTGTTTTTTGGGTTTCCACTTCATTGATTTCTGCTCTCAGCTTTGTTATTTCCTTCTGTCTCCCTATTTTTGGGTCCTTTTGTTGAGCATTTTCTAATTCTATTAGCTGTGTCATTAAACTACTCAGGTAAGTTCCTTCTTCCTTCCTGATGTGTGCTTGCAAAGCTAGAAATTTTCCTCTCAGTACTGCTTTTGCTGTGTCCCATAAGTTCTGAGAGTTTGTGTCTTTATTGTCATTTGTTTCCAGGAACCTTTTGATTTCCTCCTTGATTTCATCTCGGACCCACTGGTTATTGAGTATGAGGCTGTTTAACTTCCAGGTGTTAAAGTTTTTCTTCTGAGTCCCTTTGGAATTCACAAATAATTTCAGAGCCTTGTGGTCAGCGAAGGTAGTCTGCAAAATTTCTATTCTCTTGATATTATGAAGGTATGTTTTATGTGCCAGCATGTAGTCTATCCTGGAGAATGTCCCATGTACATTGGAGAAGAATGTGTACCCAGGTTTCTGGGGATGGAGTGTCGTATATATATCCACTAGGCCTCTTTCTTCCATTTCTCTCCTCAGGTCTAGTATATTCTTGTTGGGTTTCAGTCTGGTTGACCTATCCAGTGTTGACAAAGCCGTGTTGAGGTCCCCCATGATTATTGTGTTGTTATTGATATTATTTTTCAGATTTGTCAACAGTTGTATTAAATATTTTGCTGGCCCCTCATTCGGTGCATATATGTTTAGGAGAGTTATTTCTTCCTGCTCTACATACCCCTTGATTAATATAAAATGTCCATTTTTGTCCCTTACCACCTTCCTGAGTATAAAGTTTGCATTATCTGATATTAATATGGCCACTCCAGCTTTTTTATGTTTGTTTGGATAATTTTTCTCCAGGCTTTTATTTTGAGTCTATGTTTGTTCTGACTATTCAGATGCATTTCTTGTAGGCAGCAGAATGTTGGATTGAGGTTTTTTGATCCATTTAGCCACTCTGTGTCTCTTAAATGGTGCATTTAGTCCATTGACATTGAGAGAAAGAATTGTCCTGGGATTTAATGCCATCTTTATATCGAAATTTGGTGTGTCTTTTGGGTAGTCTTGTCTTAAATTAGGTCTTTCAGTTTTTCTCTTAAGACTGGTTTTGAGTTGTAAAGTTTTTGAGCTGTTTTTTGTCTGTGAAACCATGTATTCTTCTGTCAAACTGGAAAGTGAGTTTTGCTGGGTACAGTGTTTTAGGTGAAGCATTCATTTCATTCAGTCTTGTCACAATATCTCACCACTGCTTTCTGGCATTGAGTGTTTGTGGTGACAGGTCTGCTGTAAATCTCAAGGATGCTTGCTTGAACGTAATTTCCCATTTTGATCTTGCTGTTTTCAGAATTCTGTCTCTATCTGTGGGATTCGTCATTGTGACTAGGATGTGTCTTGGGGTGGTTTTTCTGGGGTCTCTTTTGGTTGGTACTCTTCGAGCATGCAGGATTTGAACACATATATTCTTTAGCTCTGGAAGTTTCTTTTTAATGATGTTCTTGACCATTGATTCTTCCTGGAAATTTTCTTCCTGGGTCTCTGGGACTCCAATGATTTTTAAGTTGTTTCTATTGATCTTATCATAGACTTCTATTTTCATTTGTTCCCATTCTTTGACGAATTTTTCCATTGTCTGTTTATTTGCTTTAAGTTTTTTTTCCAATCTCTCCTGCTGTATGGAATTATTATGTATCTCATCTTCCACAGCACCAAGTCTATTCTCAGCTTCTGATACCCTGTCCCAGAGCTTATCCATTTTGTCTTGCACTTCATTTACTGACTTTTTCAGACCTGTTTGTTGACATGTTATTTCAGTTTGGAGTTTTGTGATTTCTGTCTTCATATTTTCTTGGTTCTTATTAGTATTCTGTTCAACTCGATCCATATTTTCTTTGAGTTTTTTGAGCATCTTCCATATTGCTATTCTAAATTCCTTATCTGAGAGGTTGATTAGTTGGTTGGTCATTATCTTGTCCTCAGAATTGTCATCTTCATTCTCTATGTCTGATGCTGGCCTGCGTTGTTTCCCCATTGTCACACTTGTATTGTGGGTTTTTCTACGTGTTGTGGTGGAATTCATTGGCTATATGGTGCAGGCACCACTCTCCTCTGGCTCCACCCTTTCTGGATGGGCCGACTTGCCTCTAAGGGAGGGGAGTCCTCTGTGGATGAAGCCTCACACAGGATCAAATCTTAGGCCCGAGCACGCAGCAGAGAAGACAGCCCGGAGAGAAATGCTTGCTTCTGTGATCCAGCAGGGTTCTTAGTGTGATTTTTTTCTTCTTGTTGCAATGGTGTTCTTTTTCGCTCGCTCGCTGGATAGCTTCAGAATGCAGTTTTTTGGGGGTTCACTTCCCAGCGCTCTGAGGAGAGCCGCTCGCTGGGTAGCTTCCTAATGCAGTTTTTGGGGGTTCGCTTCCCAGGGCTCTGAGGAGAGCTCCAAGGTTTCAGAAAAGACAGAGAAGCACAGGGCAGGGCTCCCTTCAGGTCCTCAGTTTCCTCAGAAGAAGCACAGCCAGGCAGGGACTCCGCAAGTGAGTCAATCAGCACTTCACCTGGCAGTCCCCACGGTCAGCCATTTTTTACTCCGCCACAGGTGATTTTACAGCTGCCCTCCTACAGACTTATTCAGTGGTGCTGTGCCTAAGAGGATATTCAGACTGCTTCAATGAAGAGGAATGTCACAGAATGAGAGGCAAGAGGTTTTTAGGATAAGAGGCACAGCAGAGAAAAATAGCTAAACAGAGAGCCAAAAAGGAGAAGCAGGAAAATAAAGTAAATAAAAATGAGAAAGAAAAAGAAATGCCCATAATTTGACTATATATATATATATATATATATATATTGAATTGCATGAGTCTCAGGGTTAAATCCCTCCCCTGAAAAACAACAATAATTACTGAAGCCCTAAAGTTAAAAATTAATTATCTTGATCCACAATGAGTTGCCAGCAGCTGGAAGCGTCCCCTTGTTCCTGAAGCATTCGAGGGTCCTGAGAAAGAACGCTGGGCACCAGATGTCGTGCTCTGGCCCAGGTCTCCTGTCGAGGCCAATGCAAGTGTGAGTATGGGTCTCTTCCAGTCCATAACCTTTGAAACCAGATCGGGCAAAGGAGGGAAGGCTATGGGCCACAGACTGCTTGCAGGAAAGGATTTTCAGAGCAATAGACTTTATTTATTGAAGGTAGTAGGGACAAAACTTTTAAGGGCAAATTTTAGGCAGGAAACAACGTGAGTAATACCTTAGGCATTACAGCAACAAGATGGTATGTGAAGACAACAGTCACAAGGTACATGAAATTATTAAATAGGAAGTATGTAAAGATAGCAGTTGCAATACCTATGGCACTATTAGCCTAGACAGACTGTTTGACCTGGATGACTTTCTTCTTAGTTCATCCTCCATTTAAAGAGCAGGGAAATCTCTAAACAGAGATTTTCTTTTATATTTAAGGCCAGCTTGCAGAAATCCCTTTATTTTCCAGCCTCTCTCCCACAGAGGAAAAGTATGCATTTGATAAGATCTAATACCATTGATGAATTTTAAATAAAAGCTCTTAATAAAATGGGAAAAATAAATTTTCCTCAGTGATGAATCTCATGAACTAAACTTCCAGTGCCAATCTGAGCTAGCCTTTTCAAGACAATCACCTTTAAAATTTACCATAATAATGTCCATCTGCCTTCTCATACTATCTTTATTATCATAGGTGTTGGCCCTCTTTGGGGGAGCTGAATATCTTTGCTAAGGTCTCCCTCATGGAATCTGAGCCTCTCACCTTTCAAGGCCATGATCAGAGAGTTACCCATCCTAAAATGGCTCTGACCTCTCATCGCAGTTGCATCATCATGTGCATAAGACTTGACTTTTGGAGCTGAATCTCTGTACCTCAGATTCCCCATTCTTCTGCACAGCTCTAATTTTGAGACTATTGGACAGGACTCACCTATCCTTAATTGTTTCTGTTCCCTCATCCCAGAAGTTTTATCCTTGGGGGATTGCCTGAATTATGAAGCTTAATATGTCCTAGATCCCTCACTGACTGTGCCATTTGATTTTTAAGGCCATTAGCTAACAATGCCCAACATGATGACCCACTGAATTTTCATCTCAGGTCCAGTCATCCTGGAGCAAGGTATCAGGTGCTGAATTCCTATGCCTGAGAATTTACACACTAAGTTCTTGCTGTCCTTTCAGTGGTTCCCACTCAGGAGTCACCCAACCTGATATCACCCTGCCATCTTATCAAAGGTGCTTCCTCCTTATGGTGGATCTGACTACTGGAGCTGAATCTCTATATGACCCAATCTCACACCATCACACACATTCCTTTTAAAGCTGTTGGCCAGAGAATTCTCAAATTGAAATCTCTAAGCTTTTTCCTTCCTGATGTAATTTTTAAGGCACTGTCATAATTTGTGAAGTTGAATCTCTAAGCTCCAGAAACTGTATAATACATATCTCTCTGCACTCTCATCCCAGGTGCTTCATCCTCCAGGCAGGACCTGACTGCTGCATCCTAATCTCTGTGCAGCAGACACTCAATCCCACCTGCATAACACCAATTTCCAGGCCATCGGAGCTAGAGGCACCCACCCAGGTTATTCTCTATTCACTCACCCTATGTGCTTCATCCTCAAGTTGTACCAGACTATTATAGCTAAATCTCTACATACCAGACTCTCTGTAAAATCTACACCACACACATTTCAAGGCCATTGATAAGAGTATGACCAACTAAAATCCCACAGCCTTTTCATCCCAAATGGGGCATTCTGGGAATGGTAACTAATAACTGGAGCAGAATTACAATGCTTCAGACTACCAACTTCATCTGTAGCACTCTGTGAAGACAGGTGCTTGGGAGTCACCCATCCTGGTGGTCTTCTGCCCTTTTATACAAGGAACTTCATTTTTGGAGCTGAAACTGACCCTTGGCACTGAATAACTATACCCCATCTCCCCTCCACGATCTGCGACACACTGCTTTCAAAACTATTGATCCAAGTGCCTTGTCCTGACCTCCCTCTGTGATCTCTATCTGGTGCATCATCATCTGGAGCTGAATCTCCCGGCCTTAAACTCTCCATCCAATTTGTGAAGAAACTATTTTAAGGCCATCAGATCAGAATTCTCCTATCCTGAAATCCATCTGCACTCGCATCCCAGGAGATTTATTCTTTAGTTGGGATCTAAATTCAAGATAGTTACCTTTATATCAAGAATGCTCATGCTATTTGTGTCACTTCTATTTCTAGACTGTTTACCCAAAAGTTGCCCATTCTGACGTTTCTCTGCCCTCTCATCCTAGGTGCATCAATTTATGAACATGACTGAATTCTGGAGCTGCATCTCTAAGCCCCAGACTCCCCCACACTTCTGTACAGTTTTTCTTTTAACATTGTTAGCCTGATATGTCTTGGCTCTAGTATACAAGGTATTATTTGGGGTTTTTTTGGGGGGGCATACCCGGTGATGCTCAGGGGTTACTCCTGTCTATGTGCTCATAAATTGCTCCAAGTTTGAGGGACTATATGGGATGTCAGGGGATAGAATCCCGGTCCAACGCGGGCAAGGCTTACCACTTGCACCACCATTCCAGACCTAGGTATACAAGTTATTTTATCGTCCAGGAAGTACCTAACTTCTGGAGCTGATTATGCACTAAATTCCACCCACCAACTGCATCACTCCCCTATCAGGCCATCAGTCAGAATGTTGCCAACATGATCCCCCTCTGCCGTCTCATCTCAGTTGCATAATTCTGGGGGCTAGCTGTAATATCTGGAACTGAATATCTTTCTGAGCCATCTATATAGCTCCCTTTTCAAGGCTTTCATCCTAGTAGATACCTGTCCTGATGACCCTCTGCCCTCTCAGTGCAGATTCTTTTTATAGGATGGTGTGATCTTTTTATTTCTGAACTTGAATCACCATGCCACAGACGCTTCACTCAATTTTTACAGCAACCATTTTGAGATCATCAAACCAAGTGCTGCCTATCCTGTTATTCCTCAGCCCTCTTATCCCAGGTACTTCACCCTTGCAGTGGGACCTGACTTCTAGAGCTGTATTATCTCTACAATCTAGAATCCACAAGCCATTTGATCCACTTCTCATTTAAGGCCATCAAATTTTGAGTTCATGCTGATGTCCCTCTTCCCTCTGTTCCTAGGTGTTTCATATGTAAGTTGGACCTGACTACTAGAGCTGAATTATTATACCCCACATTCCAAGCTATCTGAGACACCTTTCAAAGCTGTCAGCTACTAAATTGCCAACCTAAAGTCTCTCTGCCCTCCCGTCCCAGGTGAAATACCGTAGGTTCAAATCCTTATTTCCCACGTCATTAGCTCTAGTCTCCTTTCAAAGTCGTTGCCCTGGATTCAAACATCCTGACACCCTGCTGTCCACTTTCAAGGCCAACAGCCTGAGGGTTGCCAAACTTATGTAATACTATCTATCATGCCAGATGCTTCATCCTACAAACAGTTCCTTACTTCTAGAACAGAATCTCTATTTTACAGATTTCTGTACTGCCGCCCTTTTAGGACATCAGCAGGAATATTAACACATTATGAATTATTCATGCTCTCTCATCTTGCAAGCATAGAGGATAAAATTGACTTCCAGATGAATATTATGACATAGACTTTCAATGCCATCTGACATCACCTTTTAAGGTCATTACCCCAATAATATAACATAATTGCATCCCTCTGTCTTCTAATACCATTTTTATCATCATAGGGGTCAGGCCTGTTTTCGTGAGCAGAATATCTTTGCTAAGGTCTTCCCATGTGATATGAACCTTTCCTCTTTCAAGGCCATGAGCAGAGTGTTGCCCATCCTAAAATACCTCTGATCTCTCATTACAGGTGCATCATTCTATGCACATGACTTGATGTCTGGAGCTGAATAGCTCCAGATTCCCCATGCTTTTGCACAGCTCTGCTTTCAAGACCAAAACACACCATCCTGAATTACATTAGCACTCTCATCCCAGAAATTTTATCCTCAGGGCAGTGCCTGTATTCTGAAGCTTAATATGCTCTATACTTCCCTCACCAATTGCACCATTTGGTTTTTAAGTACCATATTTGCCGGTGTATAAGATGGCTGGGCATATAAGACGACCCCATAATTTTGCAGTTAAAACATAGGTTTAGGCCTATATTTGCTGTATCAGACAGAACGTCCCTGTGCTGCAACTGTATGTACTACAGTGAGCCAATCACAACAAGCAAAGGTTCAAAGGTTATACTGTAATAGACTTTCTCTCTGACTCTGGCCAATATGAGCAGGCTTTTTACAGTGTAAATTCGGGTACAGAACATTGTCTAATTTGCATGCATAAAAAGCCTGCTTGCTGAGTTAGAGAGGTGGTTCGAGCAGCCTTGCAGTGATTGGTGCAGGGTCGAGTAGGAAAATTTGTTTTGTGGCAATATTCAGACAATTTTTGTTTAGCGGCATATTGAAACATTTTTCAGGATATACTCGGCGTATAAGATGACCCCCGATTTTCAGTTGACTTTTTTTGTTTCAAAAGTCGTCTTATACACCAGAAAATACGGTAGTCACCCATCCTGACAATCCTCTGCTGTCACAATACAGCTTCATCCTCACAGTGGACCTGACTAATGGATCTGAATCTCTACGGCCCCAAGCCCCACACGTCTCCATACTCCCCTTTCAAGGCTGTTAGCTACAAAATTTTCAAACTGAAATCCCTTTGCCTTCTCCTCCCAGATGTGATCTATGAGGCTGTACTAAATTGTGGAATTGAATCTCTTAGTCCAAGATATGTATGATTTCACTTTACATTTTCTCATTCATATGATTCATCACCAGGGCAGGACCTAACTGCTGGAGTCTAATCTCCATGCTGCAGACACCTGAACCATCTGTGCATAACCTATTTCCAGGCCATCAAAACTAGAGTCTCCTATCCCAATGTTTCTATGTTCTTTAATACAAGGTACTTCATCCTCCTGGTGGACCTGAATTAAGTTAAATCTCTATATCTCTGAATCCTACACCACTTCCGCCACACCCATTTTTAAGGTCATTGACAAGTGTATGGCCTACCTGAACTCCTACTGCCATTTCATCCCATATGTGACATTCTGGAGTGGAAACCTAATATCTGGAGCAGATTCACGATGCTACAGACTACTCATTCCATTTGTGCTACTCTTCTTTGAAGGATAATGCCTGAAAGTCACCCGTTGATGTTCCTCTGCCCTCTCATTCTAGGAGCTTTATTGTTGAGGTAGATACTGGCCTCTGCAACTAAATATATATGCCCTGTCTCCTCAAAGAAACTACAGCACTCCCCTTTCAAGACCATTGACCCAAGATTCACTGCCTTGATCTCCCTCTGTAATATTTCTGGTGCATCATTATATAGGTAGAACCTGATTTCTGGAGCTGAACTGTCATGCCACAGACTCCTCGCCCAATTTTCTTTTTTACTTTTTTTATTATAAATTTTTATTTTGACCATATTGGCTTATATATCTTTCACAGTAATATTTTAGGTACATATTAACATTGTATCAGGGGAATTCCCATCACCAAATATGTCCTATCTCCACCCCCGTTCCCAATTTGTATCCAATATCCCCCACCCTCACCCGCCAGGCTGCTAGAATAAGTGGTCCCCACTGTGTCTAGCTTACTGCTTAGTGATCATACATCTGTTTGGTCCCGGTACTCTCCCTTATTTTCCTCTCTATTTGAGAGGCGGAACTAGATAGTTCAAGTTATGTGGCTTTGTTTGAAGAAAAAAAAAAGCAATAAAATGGGATAAAAATCAAATAAACCGAAAATGGGCAGAGTCCTTCTAGAGGCTCTCAACCTCAGTTCGAGAGAGGAAAGGAAAAAAGGAATTAAAACACTGCAACAATACAAAAAGAAATATCAAATAAAATATCCAGTGAGCACTATGGAAATAAAGACAAGCACCACATAATAGCCTTGGTCCTGAAATAAAAACATACCAGAGCAAAAAATAAATAAATAAATAAAATAAAATAAAACAAAATTGGAGACATCTACTTCAATATCTGCACCAAAAACAAATAAGTCAAAAAATAATAAATAAATAAATAAATAAATAAATAAATAAATAAATAAATAGCTAAATAAGTAGAGAAGATTATTTTGTGCTTTTTTCCTGCACAGGCACAGTAAATATTAGGGACATTAGAGAGGGAATTCCCTTGGCCTAAGAGATACAGGGTTTCCCCACCCTTGAAGTAAACTGCCATAGAATTAACTATAGACACCTTGCATGTTCACTTACTCTCCCCTGGTGCTTTTGTGGTGTATGGAAGATTTCTGCTTTGTCATGGGTGATCTCTGTATCTCTGTATCTAGAGATCTTGGTGACTGCACAGGTCAAGGAATGGAGCTTATGATGAAGTCTTTCTTTGTGGTTCTAGGAGTTCTGTTCCTTCAGTGTCATTCTAATTCATCTTTTGTAGTTTGTGGTCTTGGCTATTGCGCTGATCCTAGGATGAAGCCTGGGATAGAGTCTTTTGTTATGTTTCCAGTAACCCATTCAGTTGTGATTGTTTCAGTCAGACCTCTGGAATTAGAGATCTTATTTGTTGTACAGATAGTAGACGAAAGCCTAGACTAGGCTTTTTTAAAAATATATTTTATTTTATTTAAACACCTTGATTACATATATGATTGTGTTTGGGTTTCAGTCATGTAAAGAACACCACCCATCACCAGTGCAACATTTCCATCACCAGTGTCCCAAATCTCCCTCCTCCCCACCCAACCCCTGCCTGTACTCTAGACAGGCTTTCCATTTCCCTCATACATTCTCATTATTAGGAAAGTTCAGAATGTATTTATTTCTCTAACTAAACTCATCACTAGGGCTTTTTTATTAGTCCCAGGATACGTACTGTCCAGTCATGGTTGTAACAGCCAGTCATCTGTAGATAGTGATCTTGGCTTTTGCACTGTTCAAAGAGCGACAATCTTCTGATTTTGTCTTATCGTTGGTTGGTGAGGTAGGACAACCTGCACTTAGAGCAAGTTCCTATTTTCTCATTGTCAGGATATAGTATTAGAGCTGGTACATATTGGTGTCAGAGCAGTATTAAGGATGTCCCGGAGAGAATTTGGTTTCTGGAGCTGTTGTGGAGAACTGTATTGTTTCTATGTCTAGGATCCGGGGTTCAAGGCTGGACGGTCAGTGTCTAATCCCCTGGTGTCTAAGTTGGGTCCACATGACATATGTTCAAGGTGGGAGGTACCCCTGTATTGTAAATAAGTATGAATTCTTATCCCCAGTAGATAAGAGCTTGCTTTTATGCATAATATTTTCCCCTTTTTAGTATGTCTTTGCAGGAAGAAATGGTGCTACATTATATTGCTGGTGCATTTGGGGGTGAAAAGAGAAGAAAACAGAAACAAGACAAAAATAACAATATATATGCTCACATATATAAAGAAAAAAAGGTTTTTTTATGAATTAAAAAAGTAATTTAAGGAACAAAGTGATACTGGATACTACCTTACATTTGGGGAAAAACAGGTTAGAGATAGTGTTATATAGGTCTTATACTTATGATGGAGGTATAGGCTTCCCCAATGTCTTTTAAGATTTTCTTGTGGGGTGTGGGCTCCAGGGCACTTTTTTATCACACACCCTGGCCTTCTTAAGATTGAGAAAAGATTTGCAACACGGAGGTCTTGGGTAGAGTTCCTGCAGTGGGGATCGTTTTGGAACTAAGTCCGGTATCAAGCAACAGTCTGTGTTAGGTAGAGGTAATAAGGAAGGCTATACAGCAAGAGTCAGCAGGGGTGTTAGTTGTATTTTCTTGCCGTAGACGAGGTGTGAGTTTGAGTAGGTGTCCCTTTGCTTGGGTGCTGGCTACTGGTTCATTGGGGGTAAGAGGTCGGTCTTGATGCCTAATGGGTTAAGAACTGAGGGTGAAGAGTTTTAATAAGGTGGAAAATCGGGATGGGATTGAGGGGTGAAGGGATAGTCGAATTTCTGAAGGGGGTAGAGGGGATAGTAATATGGGAGGGTCTATATACACTATAGGTATGGGTTGTTTGTAGTTTAGGTTTGGCTCTCAAGGAGGGTTCCTATCTCTGTGTGCTGCTGCCCACATATAAACATATAGAAGTTAGCTTAGGTATAGCTTAATGAAAAGAGGTGAGGAGAGCAGGAGATAAGCTGAGTACAGAAAGATAGGTAAATATAGTACATATAAGGTAAAGAAACTAAAAGATCAACTTTTGGATACATATAGGTTTCACATCTCGAGTACTAAATATTGTGTTCGTGAGGTTTACCTATATAGATGTTTACCTTATGCAGAAATATCTGCAGCACCTTATATATCAACTTTCCTTTCCTAAAGAGGAGATAACAGTATGGTTTTTATTTGACATGGATTGAATTGATGATAATGAGGAGGAAAATGTAGAGGAAGAAGAGGGAGAGAAGAGGAGAAAAAAAGAAAAAATGTAGTTAGAAGAGAGGAGAAAAGAGCAAGGGAATGTTAATTTGCTTGAACATGTTTGATAAGTAGGCCCTGTAGTATAAGTCTGTGGGTCACAGTTGCTGTTTCTGTGGTCTGGCTGGTCATGTGCTTCAGGTCCAAAAAAAAGGGCATAACCTAGAGATAAAGAGTATGTTAGTGAGTTCTATCAAGACATTTTCATAATGCAAGCTGAGTATGTTATCTCGTGAGATTGAGCACCGAGGTGCCACCTTAGGTTGTCCACCCTTTGCATCCCAGAACCCCTGTGGACATAAAAGCTGAGAAATTACTTTAAATATAGTAAAAAATAAGGCATTAAAACATAATGTTTTGAAATGTTTTCTTTGGAATCATTGATTTCCCATCATATTCTTTACCTGTAATCCTGTATAAGATCCTTAAGAAATTATTATGAGCCTTTGTAGTAAAAGGCTGATTACATACCTGTTCTCTCTACACTGCTGTTTCTGCTGTTTCTAGTTTCTTTGTGGTATAATGTGTAGTTGAGGCTTTGTGTTGTTCCTCTTCCATTTGTTTTGGGCACTACTCCCTATTATATGTTGACTATTACAGTGTTTGGAGTTTATACCCTGATAAACTCTGTTATTTGATCCTGGAGTATTGGTTGTATATATGGTATATATTCTAGATACTTCAGAATAGTGCTATCATTTTTTGTTTATCTTTCATCTTCTGGCTTACTTCACTTAACATAATATTTCCTAGGTCCATCCACGTTGCTGCAAAGTCTATGACTGTATTATTTCTAACTGCTATGTAGTATTCCACTGTGTATAGATACCACATCTTAATGATCCATTCATCTGTTGTTGGACATTGAGGTTGGTTCCAAGTCATGGCTATTATACTGAGTGTTGTAATAAATAGTGGAGTGCACACATATTTTAGGATGAATGTCCTTCAAACTTGGGGATAGATACCCAGGAGAGCAATTTTTGGGTCATATGGCTGCTCAATTCTGAGTTTACTGAACACTATCCACACTGTTTTCCATAAGGGTTGGACCAGGCAGCATTCCCACCAGCAGTGGATAAGAGTTTCTTTCTTACCACATTGTGCCAACAGAGATTTTTCCCATTATTTTTGATGTGAGCCATCCTCACTGGTGTATGATGGTACCTCATTGTTGTCTTGATTTGGATTTCCCTAATGATGAGTGAATGTGAGCATGTTTTCCTGTGTCTGTTGGCCATCTTTCAGTCTTCCTCGGAGAAGTGTTTATTCATTTCTTCTCCCCAATTTTCTATAGCTTTATTAGATTTTTTGGAGCTTACTTTTCTGAGTGCTTTGTATATTCTATTCAGCTCTTTATCTGACATGTTGAGTGCAAAATTTTTTTCCCATTCCATTAACTGTTTTCTAGTATTGGTGAGGGTTTCTTTCGCCATGCAGAAACTTTTTAGTTTGATGAAGTGCCATTTATTTAGGTTTGATGAGAAAGTTCTTGCCATTGACATTCTATTCTCAAAGACTTTTTTGATATACAGGTCTTCGAGTGTTCTGCCTATTTTTCTTCAAAAAACTTTATAGATTCAGGTCTGATTTCAAGGACTTTAATTCACTTTGAGTTGACTTTTGAGTAAGGTGTGAGGTATGGGTCCATTTTTAATTTCTTACAGGTGTTTATATAGTTGTTCCAACACCATTTGTTGAAGAGACTGTCTTTGTTCCATTTCAAGTACTTGGCTCTTTTGTCAAATATTAGTTGATTGTATATTTGGTGGTTTATATCTGGATATTCTGTTCTAATCCTCTGATCTTAGATTCTGTCTTTGTTCCAGTACTATGCTGTTTTGATCACTATGGCTTTATATAAAGCTTCAGGTTAGGTAAAAAGATGCCACCCAGCTTCTGGTTTTTCAGTATGTACTTGATTACCCTGGGTTTTTTGTGGTTCCAGATGAATTTTATAATTGATTGTTCTAAGTCCTTAAAAATGATGTCTGAATTTGGATAGGGATTGCATTGCACTTATATAAAGTTTAGGTAAGATAGTCATTTGAATATGTTGATTCTATCTACCCATGTGTACAGGATGTTGTTCCATTTCCTTAAGTCCTCTTCAATTTCTTTCTGAAGTGTTTTGAAGTTTTCATGGTATAGGTTCTTCACTTTTTTTGTAAGGTTGACACCTAGGTACTTGATATTTTTGGATACATTTTAAATGGGATTGTTTTCTTAATCTTTTTCTCTTGTACTTCTTTATTTGTATAGAGGAACACTACTGTCTTTTGTGTATTGACTTTGAAGCCGGCCATTTTGCTGTATTGGTTAATTGTTTCCAGAAGTTTTGCTCTGAACTCCTTAGGGTTTTCGATGTATATCATCATATCATCTGCAAAAAGAGATAGTTTGACTTCCTCTTTTCCTATTTGGATTCCTTTGATTCCCTTCTCTTGTCTGAATGCTATTGTTAGGACTTCTAAAACTATATTGAATAAGAGTGGAGAGAGTGAACAACCTTGCCTAGTTTCTGACCTGAGTGGAAATGCTTTCATTTTTTCACCATTATGTTGGCTGTGGGCTTTTTATGGATAGCTATAACTATCTTAGGAAGATTCCTTCCAGTACTATTTTTGCTGGGTGTTTTCATCATGAATGGGTGTTGGATTTTGTCAAATGCCTTCTCTGCATCGATTGATATAATAATGTGATTTTTGTCATTCTTGTTGTATGATGTTGTTTGATTTGCTTATGTTGAACCATCCCTGCATCCCTGGGATGAAATGCACTTGGTCATGGTGTATAATCTTTTTGATGTAGTGCTGGATTTGGTGTGCTAAGAATTTTTTGAGGATTTTTGCATCTATGCTCATTAGTGAGATTGGTCTGTAGTTTTCTTTTTTGGCAGTGTCTTTGCCATCTTTGGAAATGAAAGTGATATTAGCCTCATAAAAAGATTTAGGAAGAGTTTCTGTCTTTTCAATGTTTTGGAAGATCCTGTGGATCAGTGGTAATAAATCTCTGAATGGTTGATAGAATTCACCTGTAAAACTATCTGGACCTGGACTTTTGTTCTTGGGGAGTTTTTAAATTACTGATTCAATTTCCTCTGATGTGATGGCCTCTTTAGGCTTTCTACATCCTCCTTATCCAGTTTTGGAAGATAATATTTTTTCCAGAAATTTGTCGGTTTCTTCTGGGTTCTCTAACCTGATTGAGTATAGTTGTTCATAATAAGTCCTCATGATGTGTTGGATTTCTTGGGGTTCTGTTGTAATCTCTTCCCTTTCACTTGTTATCCTATTTATTTGGGTGTTTTCTTTCTTTATTTTGGTGAGTCTTACCAGTGGCTTGTTAATCTTGTTTATTCTTTCGAAAAACAAGCTCCTGGTCTCATTCATTTTTGTATTGTTTTCTTAGTTTCTATGGTTTAATTCTGCTCTGGTTTTTTAGTATTTCTTTCTTCTGGTTGTGTTTGGTTTTCTTTGCTGCTGTTTTCCAGCTCCTTAAGGTGTCCCTTTAAATTATGGATTTTGTCCTTCTTCTCTTCCTGACAAAGGCCTGTATTGCTATGAGTTTCTCCCTAATTATTGCTTTTGCTGTGTCCCATAGATTTTTTCTGTTTTTTTTTTCTACTTGTGTCCCATAGATATTGACAATTTGTCTCTTCATTGTCGTTTGTCTCAAGGAACATTTTTATTTCTTCCTTGAGTTCCTCTTTTTTTTTTTTTTTTTTTTTTTGGTTTTTGGGCCACACCCGTTTGACGCTCAGGGGTTACTCCTGGCTATGCGCTCAGAAATCACTCCTGGCTGGGGGACCATATGGGATGCCAGGGAATTGAACTGCAGCCTGTCCTATGC
The DNA here is from genome assembly GCF_024139225.1 of Suncus etruscus. Taxonomy (NCBI): domain Eukaryota; kingdom Metazoa; phylum Chordata; class Mammalia; order Eulipotyphla; family Soricidae; genus Suncus; species Suncus etruscus. The sequence goes on along the minus strand of NC_064868.1, from coordinate 52,135,273 downwards.
TAGTGCTTGCAAGGCAGACACCTTACCTCTAGCGCCACCTCTCCGGCCCCTTGAGTTCCTCTTTGATCCAGCTGTTATTGAGCAGCATGTTTTTTAATCTCCAGATGTTGGATTTTCTCCATAGTTTCTTTTTACAGTCAATCTTGATCTCTATTGCATAATGATCTGATAGGGTATTTCTAATAATCTTTGTATTTGTGACTTTATGCAAGTTAGATTTATATCCTAATGCATGTTCTATTCTGTAGTTTGTTCCATGTCCACTTGAAAGAATGTGTATTCTGCTTTCTGGGATGGAGTGCCGTATGTAAGTCTATTAGCCCTATTTTTCTAATTTCTCATTTAGTGCTTTCACTTCTTTGCTAGTTTTCTGTCTGGTGGTACTGTCCAGTGGTGATAGTGAGTATTAAAATCTCCTACTACTATCACATTACCTTCCATATGTTTCTCCAGGTTTGTGAGCTAATGCCTTACACATTTTGCTGGCTCTGCATTTTGTGCATAAATATTGACCAGAGTTAGTAGTTCTTGATCTAGCATTCCCCTGATCAGTAAGTAGTGACACTCTTTGGCTCTGATTACTTTCTTGAGGTTGAGTGCAATTTAGTCAGATATAAGAATGGCTGTCCCAGCTTTTTGTTTTCCATTGGCTTGAATAATTTATTTCATCCTTTTACTCTAAGCTTGTGTCTATCCTGCACTTGTAGGAGTGTTTCTTGCAGGCAGCAGAAATCCGGTTTTTGTTTTCTAATCCGACTCTCTACTATATGTCTTTTAATGGGAGAGTTTAGTCCATTGACATTTAAGAATATTATTGATAGAGAGGGCTGTTGTAAATTTGTATTGTGTAGGGTGGTTATTGTTACAATCGGGGGTTTGGAATGTGTACTTCATCTCTGAGTATATAATTTAGAATCAGTTTTGTTTGTACAAATAATGCAAGTTCTTTTTTGTCTAAGAATATTTTTAATCCTCCCTCCCATATGAATGAGAATTTGTCTGGGTAGTAGACTTGGAAGTTTCTTTCATTCAGTTGTTTAAATATGTTGTTCTACTGTCTTCTTGCTTGAATTGTTTCAAATGGGAGATCTGGTTTGATTCTTACATTCCTTCCTTTGTACTTGAGGTTATTTTTCTCCTTTATTTCTTTAAGGAGTTCATCTTTCTATTTGTTTTTATTTTTTGTTTATTTATTTATTTTTATTTTTTGCCATTTAGATTACTATGTCTTGATGTTCGTTTATTAGGGTCTATTTTATTAAGTATTCTCTTCACCCCCTGAATTTGCACTGGAGCCTCTATCCAGATGGTGGGAAATTTTTCTGCTATTATTTCCCTAACCACTTGTTCTCCCTCTTTCCCTAATTCCTCCCCTTCTGGTATCCCTACATATCATGGATTATTTTTTTTGTTTCCATTCATTAAATACCTAACTTTTTCTTTCTATTTATTCATTAAATATCTAACTTTTTTTGCCTTTAATTTCCTTATTGACTTCTTTGACATTGTGGTTTGTAGTTTTTTCTTCAAGTTCTTCTATGTGATTCTGCAACTGTGTAATTCTGCTACTATATCTTGATAAGGCATTTTTTCATTTCCTTTAATTCCATTTGTATGGATTCTTTCATGTTCTGTAAAAGTTCTTCTTTGAGTTGGTTGATTTGTTCTTCTATGAATTTCTTGAATTCACTGGCTAGTGATTCCATGATTTCTTCTGCCATGGCATGCAATGCTGCTTTTAGGTCTTTATCTATTGGGGCCATGCATTTTGGTGGACTTGGAAACTTGCTAAGATTTCTCTCCATATCCCCAGTTGTTAGTGTTTTTCTTACTTTACCCATATTTCTTCACATTTGGTGGTTTGACTTGGAGTGATTGAGCTCCAAAGACTCGGTCAGTGTGGGTCAACCGCCCCTCACCCTACCTGGCATATGGTGTGGTTCAGCCCCAGCTGCAGAGACTGAGCTCCACAGGTCGGCTTGGATCAACCTCCGCTCTCCCTCTACTGGCAGATGGCATGATTCAGCCCCAGCTGTTACTCATATTCTTATCATAACTTAATCATTTGGGGATGATTTTAAGAAAATTCCCTGAATATATCCTCATTGAATCCATTTTTCCCATGATGATAATGCGATTTCCTTAACTACATTCAAAATTTCCTTTGGTAAAGAAGCTTGCACTTGAATATTTGAATTATTAATTTTCACCCATCAAAAACCATTGTAGGATGAAGGTGCAAATAGCTTTAGCTCTTTCAGAAGTCATAGTTTTCTCCAGATAAAGTGTGAATCAAGTACCATGGAGATAATGTTTGTTTTGAACGAAATCAACATGTGTAATATATTTTGCCATACTTTATCTGTCTGTTAATCTCAGGGGTTGGCCCAAACTACAGGGTGCTCCTAAATTTCAAGTTAGAAACAAGGATATGAAAAAATTTCTTGAAAAGAGTTTGACTGATAAATATACATCAGTTTTATTGGCTCTGATAGATAAGTCAAATATCAATGATTTTCTCATAGCCTGTCTAATGTGCAAGACATAACTCAACCCTCATCCCACACAAACCCAGTATAAGCTTTCACAACAACAAAGGGTGCCACAGTTTCTACCTAGAGGGGTTAAAACATAATCAGAAATCCTGGATTTTGCCTGCAGTGCTGGAAGGACAGACATTGGGCAAGGGACTGCAGGTCTGGGAACCATTTTGATAATTACCTAGGGAGAGGTCTGAATGCAAACGCAGGGAGGCAAAGTAACTACTTCCATTTTGGAAAGCCAAGACACTTCAAAAAATGCCAATTCCTTTTAAATTGTTCCCCAGTGACACAAACCCATGATTCCAGAAAACTTTTTACAGGGCCTCTCAAAACCATTGGCAAAATCCCTCAACCATAATGTTCCCCAGCCCAGCTGAAGGGAATGCTGCACTGTAAATGATCTGAGTCCTGCAACCTCAGGAAGTAGCAGTCTTGATATAATATGTCCAAAAGACATTACCATCTACACAGGACAATGATCTTATATATTGAAAACAGGTATTTTGGGCCTAATACCCCCAAACACAGTTGGATTGATTTTGGGTAGAAGCAGTATGAACATCGAGGAGATATCAATCAGAAATGAAATAATAAATTCAGATTCAATGGGAGAGATAATTGTGCTTATTAAAGTACCAGTTGCCTAAATTTTTAAGAGAGGAGAAGAGTTGGGGAGGCAGTGGGGGGCTAAAAAGAGAGAGGAGAAGTGATTGTTTAACACTATTACCATATGTTTTGCCAGGAAAATCAGATAAGGAAAGAATTGGAGGTTTTGGAAGTACCAATCCAGGTGCTTTCCACAAGTCACTTGTGGCTATGACTGCTAACACAAGGAATGAGAATCCAATGTTAAGACTGAAGTTACAATGGAAAACTTTCAAAGGACTCCTAGATACAAGGGCCCAGGTTACCATAATCTCTCAAAAGGACTGGCACAAAAATTGGGCTCTACAAGAAATTCCATATTCTTTGGAGGGAGTGGGCGATTAAGCTCCTGTGTGCTGAACACAAAAATTATGGTGTGCAAGGGCCCAGAAAATCAGAGAACCATAATTAGACCACATGTGGGCGCTTTTTCACCGTTTTTGTGGGATCACAACCTTCAGAAACAGTGGAAAGCAGAATTTCATATCCCCCTGACTCCAGAAGAACATGAATTATCCTCTGATTCAGAACAAAAATTTATTATGGGCCACTGCCATTAAAAATATAGCACCAATAAAATTAGATTGGAAGTCTGATGAACCAATATGGACAGGTCAGTGACCCCTTAATTCTGATAAAAATAAAGGTACTGGAAGAATTAGTGGATGAACAATTGAAATTGGGACATATTGAAACTTGCTTCTCTCAATGAAATTCACCCATATTTACTATTCAAATAATCCAGGAAATGAAGATTTTTGATGGACCTTAGAGCTGTGAATTTATCCATGATCCTCATGGGCAAACTGCAAGCAGGTTTACCTTCACCTGCAGTTATTCCTAAATACTGGTCCATGAAAATTGTTGATTTAATTGACTTCTTTTACCATATTTCAATACACCCAGATGATAGAAAGCATTTTTGCATGTTTGGTTTCCTCACAGAACAACAGTTGACCTAATAGGCATTTTCAATGGAAGGTATTACCTCAAGGGATGACCAATTATCCAATAATTTGCCAGTTTTTCATGAATAAGATCTTGAGCCTGGCTCGTGAAAAGTTCACTCAAGTTATTATTAGCCAATACAAGGATGATATTTTATTGATGATGAACAATGAGACATATTTGCAGAATTTTTATTCTTTTGTCACTGACTGTTTACAAGCATCAGAAATAAAATTAGCTATGGAAAAAATACAGACTATGCCACCTTTCAATACTAGGGTTTCATACTAGATCAGACTTCTATTTTTCCACAGAAGATTTCCATTAATTAGAAAAACCTCACAACACGTAATGACTTTCAAAAACTCCTATAGCAGGATTTGTTGGAAGAAAGTTCTGTGACAGGCAAAGCTAATCACCTGATGGACACTGAAATTTTTAAACAATCTGGGCAAGAACACAAAGAGTTTAATGAGTTTGCTATTTATGTCTTTTTAAGGACAGCTAAAATCCATATTACAATGCCTTGCATGCCACCAAAAATCTGAGTATTATGAGATGTTTGTTCACTTCTTCCTGTCTGTCACATTTACTGATAAATGTACATTACAGTAATGCTTTATTGAATTTTTCAAAGAATAGTTGAGAGATAACATCAAAGTGTTTTGCAACTTCTGCAACACTGAGATTTTTTTAAAGAAAACACATATATGAAAACTTCCACTAGTGCTGATAATACATTTGAAATGCTTTGCTTTTAATAGCAAGCAAATTTAAAAAATGCACACCTATGTGGATTTTCCTTCAGAAGACCTCAATTTAGCAGAACTCACCTATGAGTATAAAGACAAGATTGAGAAATACAACTTATAATAAGTTTCAAACCCCCATGGTAAATTTTATTACGGACACTGTCAATCGTATTGTAAAATTTCTGCAAGATAACATTGGATTAATTTTGATGACAAGAAGATCAGAAAATTCTTCAACATGTCAGTGAAATATACAGCAGCATTTTTTTCACATTTTTGGAGACCTACAATAAATTATATTATTTTCCAGCTAATTATTTCCCTTCCTTTTCAAATTTTATTAATGCTCTGTTTTTCTCTACAGATCTGAATGCAGAAAGTATTTGAAAATACCCACTTCAGCAATCCTTATGGTGAATCTGTGTCTTGCTTATACATTTTATATAATCAGTCTTTTTTACACAGGGATTTTCCAAAAAAAGACATCCACATTTTATTAATGTTTTTCCATATTATTTTATTAAGGTATATTTCTCTAAAGAGTTTTATTTTTATATTCTAATATTACTGCTTTATTTTCCTCATTTAGTTCTCAGGATGGAATTTAAATGCCCAGTTTAGGAAAGATAATACTTTTTGATGTGGACTCCCTTTTCAGTGCCCCTCATCCTTGCTTGATATATTGTAGAGTTCAGTACTTGTAGTAGGATTCTCCATGCTTGTGTTGTACATAAAATTCTTTTTCAGATCTGCTCTACTCTACATCTGGAAAGTTGGTTTTTGTTTGTGAGTTTGAAGTTATTCTGCTACCTAGTCTGCCAGCTATTATGTTTTGAAGCATTTTTCACCTTTTCAGATGACTTTTCTTTTGCTTTATTTTGAATCCATTGCACCGGATATTTGGTTAACCTATTGTGTGAGTGTGAGTGAGTATGGTGGCCACCATTATGTCTATTCTGTGTTTGTCTGTTTTGTTACTTGGCTGTCTGTTTTGTATATTTTGTATATAGTTCCTTGTTCTTAGTTGTCTCTTCCCCCAATTTATTCTTCCTGTTCCCCTCTCCCCCTAGACCCTAACCTTTCTTTTTTTAAAAACTCTCCCCTTTCCTCAAATCATCTCCTCTACAGTCAGCTACAAACTTTCTAATTTGCCCTTCAAAAGAGATCCATGGCTTTTGGAGTTTCACTTCCTGTGCGAGTTATAAACTGTTTATCTAAACTTTTCAAGTCTCCTTGGGGGTATTTCTTAAATTTTCAGACTCTTCATAGTTCCAGAATTGTATTAGACTTCGAAGGACATTCACCTTTTGTATTTTTCTTCTCAGTGTACATATTTGATTTATATTAGATGCTAGTCTCCTTTTGCCTACTATAATTATAGTTATCCCCAATTTTAGTTTTTACTTATAGGAATTTTCTTTGTATTATATTTTAGCTGTTCCTTATAACAATTTAAGGTTAGTAGGCTGGAGAGATAGTACAGTAGTAGGACTTTTGTCTTGCAGGCAGCCAATTCAGAACAGATGATGGTTCAAATCCCGTCAACCCACATGGTCCCCCGTGCCTGCCAGGAGTGATTTCTGAGTGCAGAACCAGGAGTGACCCCTGAGAGCTGCTGGGCATGACCCAAAACAAAAAAATTAGGTTAGTGGTTTTGTTGTACTGCTATTATTATCCCAAATGATGATCCTTGCATACTGGCAAAATTTATACGTGGGCACATAATATAGGAAAAAAATGTAGGTTCAAAAGTAGTTTTTATCCATTTTGGATGGAACCTCCATTTATTTTTTACACAGGGAGGTCGCCAACCTGAAACATCTTATCTTGGTTTTTATTTCAGCTCCTATCACTAAGACATTGGCTGTACTCCCCTGTACTTTGTACATTATTTTTGGATCTTTCATGGACTTCTACATGGACTCTATCTGTGGAGGAACTTGAATTAATCCTAAACTCCTATCGGTCTTATATTACAGGTGTCTCCCTAGTATTCCTGGGGACATATCTACCTTCTCCCAGGAAAGGACTCAAATCTGCACCTCCAAAAATGGGCTTCTTTGCCATCCTGAGAGTGACTTAAAATTGAAACTCACTTTGCATGTAGGATGGCCTTTCTGACATCTCTTCAGAGGATCTCTTACTTTGGAGTACAGTGGAATTGTTCGGTTGCTTCTTAGGATCTCCATAACTCATTAGAATCAGTGGTCGGATACCTGTAGCTCGCGAGCCACATGTGGCTCTTTACAATTTTTTTTATTTAAACAACTTTATTACATACATTATTGTGTTTGGGTTTTAGTCATGTAAAGAACACCACCCATCACCAGTGCAACATTCCCATCACCAATGTCCCAAATCTCCCTCCGCCCTACGCAACCCCTGCCTGTACTCTAGACAGGCTTTCTATTTCCCTCATACATTCTCATTATTAGGATAGTTGAAAACGTAGTTATTTCTCTTACTAAACTCATCCCTGTTTGTGGTGAGCTTCCTGAGGTGAGCTGTAACTTCCAGCTCTTTTCTCTTTTGTGTCTGAAAATTATTATTACAAGGGTGTCTTTCATTTTTCTTAAAACCCATAGATGAGTGAGACCATTCTGAGTCTTTCTCTCTCTCTCTGACTTATTTCACTCAGCATAATAGATTCCATGTACATTCATGTATAAGAAAATTTCATGACTTCGTCTCTCCTGACAGCTGCATAATATTCCATTGTGTATATGTACCATAGTTTCTTTAGCCATTCATCTGTTGAAGGGTATCTTGGCAGTTTCCAGAGTCTTGCTATAGTAAATAGTGCTGCAATGAATATAGGTGTAAAGAAGGAATTTTTGTATTGTATTTTTGTGTTCCTAGGGTATATTCCTAGGAGTGGTATATCTGGGTCATATGGGAGCTCGATTTCCAGTTTTTGGAGGAATCTCTATATTGCCTTCCATAAAGGTTGAACTAGACGGCATTGCCATCAGCAGTGGATAAGAGTTCCTTTCTCTCCACATCCCCGCCAACACTGCATGTTCTCATTCTTTGCAATGTGTGCCAATCTCTGGGGTGTGAGGTGGTACCACAAAGTTGTTTTGATTTGCATCTCCCTGATGATTAGTGATGTGGAGCATTTTTCCATGTGTCTTTTGGCCATTTGTATTTCTTCATTGTCAAAGTGTCTGTCCATTTCTTCTCCCCATTTTTTGAATGGGATTAGATGTTTTTTTCTTGTAAATTGCTGTCAGTGCATTGTATATTTTGGAGATTAGCCCCTTGACTGATGAGTATTGGGTGAATAGTTTCTCCCACACAGTGGGGGGCTCTTGTATCCTGGGTGCTATTTCTTTTGAGGTGCAGAAGCTTCTCAGTTTAATATATTCCCATCTGTTACTCTCTGCTTTCACTTGCTTGGAGAGTGCAGTATCCTCCTTGAATATGCCTTTAGTCTCAATGTTCTGAAGTTTTTTACCTACGTGTTGTTCTATTTATTTTATGGTTTCAGGTCTGATATCGAGGTCTTTCATTCATTTGGATTTAACCATCATACATGATGTTAGCTGGGGGTTTAAGTTCAATTTTTTGCAAGTGGCTAGCCAGTTGTGCCAACACCACTTGTTGAAGAGGCTTTCTTTGCTCCATTTAGGATTTCTTGCTCCTTTATCAAAAAGGAAGTGATTGTATGTCTAGGGAACATTCTCTGAGTATTCAAGCCTATTCCACTGATCTGAGGGCCTGCCCTTATTCCAATACCATCCTGTTTTGATAACTATTGCTTTGTAGTACAGTTTAAAGTTGGGGAAAGTAATTCCTCCCATATTCTTTTTCCCAATGATTGCTTTACCTATTCTAGGGTGTTTATTGTTCCATATAAATTTCAAAAGTGCCTGATCCACCTCTTGGAAGAATGTCATGGGTGTCTTTAGAGGGATCACATTAAATCTGTACAATGCTTTGGGGAGTATTGCCATTTTAATGATGTTAATCCTGCCAATCCATGAGCAGGGTATGTGCTTCCATTTCCATGTGTCCTCTCTTATTTCTTGGAGCAGAGTTTTATAGTTTTCTTTGTATAGGTCCTTCACATTTTAGTCAAGTTGATTCCAAGATATTTAAGTTTGTGTGGCACTATTGTAAATGAGGTTGTTTTCTTAATTTCCATTTCTTCCTTATTACTATTGGTGTATAGAAAGACCATTGATTTTTGTGTGTTAATTTTGTAGCCTGCCACCTTGCTATATGAATCTATTGTTTCTTGAAGCTTTTTCGTAGAGACTTTAGGGTTTTCTAGGTAGAGTATCATGGCATCTGCAAACAGCGAGAGCTTGACTTCTTCCTTTCCTATCTGGATTCCCTTGATATTTTTTCTTGCCTAATCGCTATAGCAAGTATTTCCAGTGCTATGTTGAATAGGAGTGGTGAGAGGACAGCCTTGTCTTGTGCCAGAATTTAGAAGAAAGGCTTTCATTCTTTCTCTATTGAGGACAATATTTGCCACTGGCTTGTGTTAGATGGCCTTAACTATATTGAGAAAGGTTTCTTCCATTCCCATCTTGCTGAGAGTTTTGATCAAGAATGGGTATTGGACCTTATCAAATGCTTTCTCTGCATCTATTGATATGACCATGTGTTTTTTATTTTTCTTGTTGTTGATGTTGTGTATTATGTTGATAGATTTACGGATGTTAAACCAGCCTTGCATTCCTGGTATGAAACCTACTTGATTGTAGTGGATGATCTTCTTAATGAGGCATTGAATGCTATTTGCCAGTACTTTGTTGAGGATCTTTGCATCTGTATTCATCAGCGATATTGGTCTGTAATTCTCTTTTTTGGTAGCACCTCTGTCTGATTTAGGTATCAAGGTTATGTTGGCTTCATAAAAGCTATTTTGAAGTGTTCCTGTTTTTTTGATTTCATAAAAGAGTTTTGCCAGGATTGGTAGAAGTCCATTCTTCTTAAAAGGTTTGAAAGAATTCATTAGTAAATCCATCTGGGCCTGAACTTTTGTTTTTGGGCAGACATTTGATTACTGTATTAATTTCCTCAATAGTGATGAGTGTGTTTAGATATCCTAGATCCTCTTCATTTAACCGTGGAAGATTATGAGTCCAAAAATTTATCCATTTCTTCCAGGTTTTCATTTTTAGTGGCATAGAGTTTCTCAAAGTAGTTTCTGATTACTTTTTGGATCTCTACCATATCAGTAGTGATCTCTCCTTTTTTATTTCTAATACGAGTTATCAAGTTTCTCTCTCTCTTTCTTTGTTAGTTTTGCCAGTAGTCTATCAATCTTGGTTATTTTTTCAAAGAACCAACTTCTGCTTTCGTTGATCTTTTGTAATGTTTTTCGGGTTTCCACTTCATTGATTTCTGCTCTCAGCTTTGTTATTTTCTTCTCCCTATTTTTGGGTCCTTTTATTGAGTACTCTCTAATTCTATGAGCTGTGTCATTAAGCTATTCAGGTATACCCCTTCTTCTTTCCTGATGTGTGCTTGCAAAGCTATAAATTTTCCTCTCAGTACCACTTTTGCTGTGTCCCATAGGTTCTGATAGTTTGTGTCTACATTGTCATTTGTTTCTCAGAAGGTTTTGATTTCCTTTTTGATTTCATCTCGGACCCACTGGTTATTCAGCATTAGGCTGTTTAACTTTCAGGTATTAAACATTTATTTTCTGTTTCTTTGTAGTTCACATATAATTTCAGGGCCTTGTGGTCAGCGAAGTTAGCCTGCAAAATTTCTATCCTCTTGATATTATGGAGGTATGTTTTATGTGCTAGCATGTAGTCTATCCTGGAGAATGTCCCATGTACATTAGAGAAGAATGTGTATGCAGGCTTCTGGGGATGTAGTGTCCTGCATATATCTACTAGGCCTCTTTCTTCCATTTCTCTTTTCAGGTCTAGTATATTCTTGTTGGTTTTGAGTCTGGTTGACCTGTCATGTGTTGACAATGCCGTGTTGAGGTCTCCCACAATTATTGTGTTGTTATTGATATTATTTTTCAGATTTGTCAACAATTGTATTAAATATTTTGCTGGCCCCTCATTTGGTGCATATATGTTTAGGAGAGTGATTTCTTCCTGCTGTACGTATCCCTTGATTAATACAAAATGTCCATCTTTGTCCCTTACAACTTTCCTAAGTATACAGTTTGCATCATCTGATATTAGTAAGGCCACTCCAGCTTTTCTATGGGTGCTGTTTGCTTGGATGATTTTCCTCCAGTCTTTTATTTTGAGTCTATATTTATTTTGACTATTCAGGTGCATTTCTTGTAGAAGGTTGGTTTGAGTTTTTTGATCCATTTAGCCACTCTGTGTCTCTTAACTGGTGAATTTAGTCCATTGACATTGAGAGAAAGAATTGTCCTGGGAGTTAGTGCCATCTTTATATCAAAGTTTGGTGTGTGTTGGTCAGTCTTGTCTTAAAGTAGGCCATTCAGTTTTTCTTTTAAGAATGGTTTTGAGTCTGTAAAGTTTTTGAGCTGTTGTTTGTCTGTGAAACCATGTATTGTTCTTTCAAACCTGAAAGTGAGTTTTGCTGGGTGTAGTATTCTAAGCGAAGCATTTGTTTTATTGAATTTTGTTACTATGTCCCACCACTGCCTTCTGGCCTTGAGTATTTCTAGTGACAGGTCTGCAGTAAATCTCAAGGATGTTCCCTCGAATGTAATTTCTCTTTTTGATCTTGCTGCTTTTAGAATTCTGTCCCTATCTGTGGGATTTGTCATTGTGATGACAAATGTGATGTGTCTTGGGGTGTTTTTTCTGGGATCTCTTTTAGTTGCTACTCTTCGGGCATGCAGGATTTGATCGTATGTATTCATTAGCTCTGGTAGTTTCTCTTTAATGATGTTCTTGACCATTGCTTCTTCTTGGAGATTTTCTTCCTGGGTCTCTGGATTCCAATGATTCTTAGTTGTTTCTGTTGAGCTTATCATAGACTTCTATTTTCATCTGTTCCCATTCTTTGAGTAATTATTCTATTGTTTGATCATTTGCTTTAAGGCTTTTTTTCCATTTCTTCTGCTGTATGGAATTGTTATTCATCTCATCTTCCAGTGTACTAATTCTATTCTCAGCTGCTGTTAACCCGTGGGAAATCTCAACCATGTTTTTCTTCAATTCATCTACTGAATTTTTCAGACCTGTTATTTGACCTGAAATTTCAGTTTGGAGTTTTCTGTTTTCTATCTTCATATTCTCTGGGTTCTTATTAGTGTTCCCTACTATACTTTCTTTGAGTTCTTTGAACATCTTCCATATTGCGACTCTAAACTCCTTATCTGAGAGACTGACTAGTTGGTTGGTCATGTTCAAGTCATCAGAGTTGCCATCATCATTCTCTATGTCTGGCACTGTCCTGCATTGCTTCCCCCATTGTCACACTTGTATTGTGGGTATTTCTATGTGTTGTGGTTGTATTCATTGGCTAAATGATGTGCATGGCCGGGAAGTGAAGTGGAGCGGCCCTGCTCCTCTGGCTCCACCCTTTCTGGGCTTGTAAACTCACCTCTGAGGAAGGCTCCAGGGGAAGGTGGCCGTCCTCAGATGAGCCACACACAGGATAAAATCAGGCCAAAAATGGAGCACAGCACAGAAAACAGGCAGATAGTGGTGCTGGCATCTGAGTTCCAGCAGAGTTCAGCGGCTTCCCCTTTCTGGACTTGTAAACTCACCTCCAGGGAAGGCGAGCCATCCACAGATGAGCCACACACAGAATAAAATCAGGCCAAAAATGGAGCACAGCACAGAAAACATGCAGATAGGGGTGCTGTCCTCTGAGTTCCAGCAGAGTTCAGCTTCCAGCACAGTTCTTAGTGTTTTTTTTCTTCTTGTTTCAATGGTGTTCTTTCCTTAGAAAGAGCACACGGCCGCATAGCGAAGTGGAACAGCGTGCTCTGCTGGAGCCTCTTTTCGGTCCACTCCCAAGAGGTTCAAGCGACAGGACAGGAGACAGACACACATAGGCAGCACTTACAATTTCTCATGGTCGTGTGTTCTGTATGTAAATAATTTAGGGGATTACTATGTTACCCTAAACTGATTGGTGATTGTGCCCTACCCTAGGGTGTGAACTGGCATTCTGCCCCCACCCTAGGGTAGTACCTGATTCTGCTTCCACCATTGGTTGGTATCTGATCCCACCATTGGGTGGTACCTGATTCTGGTGGATAAAAACAAGAGTCTGTGGAAGGCCAGGGCTTTTTGGCTGGAACTGAAGCTGAGTCTTTGGACTTCAGTCTTGTCCACCGAATAAAGCAAATATTTCAACGAGCTGACTGTCTGCGAGCTGTTTACCCGCCGTTTTACCTCAGAACCGTGGGCTAGACAGGGTGGCAGACGCGTTCTCCGAGCTGGAAGGGAAAGACCTCATCCTCCATCCCTCCATCAGTCAACCTCTTCAGGGGCTGACTTGCTACATAATGATGCCCGAACAGGCTGAACCTGGACCCTCAATAACTGTAAGTGAAATACTTCATTGGAAATTTCCTCTGCTGACCATTAAATGGTTTCTGTGGTTAGTCATGTGGATTTTGCCACCCTTTGTCTTACGCATTGGTGCTCTAGTATACAAGTGGATTATTCCATTTTGTTTAAAACTAATTGGTTTTGATCTAAGGACAATCACTGCAGTTGGATGGTTGTGGTCTATATTTCAAATGAAAATTGCAGTGTCTCCAGCCATCATAGTTTGTGGAATTTCTGTGTTGACTAACATTATTGTGAGCATAGTTATTGGCTGGTATTAAGGAAATAGAAAGTGTAGAAATGGTGAGGCTAAAACCAATATAGATAATAAGGAAATCTATCTGATGAAAACTCAGACCAAGTTGCGGGCTGACAAATCCAGCCCCACTATCAACAATATAGAAATTTTTGCTGGAAGAAAAACAACTCGGAATGTTAAGCCTGATTCTAGTGAATCGCTTGACAGTAGTGACTCAGATAATGATCAACCTCCAGTGCTAACTTCACAAGGGAGGCCTCGTTCTATTCACAAAATTGAATCGCAAAGCAGTGCAGATTCAGACGATGAACCACATGCTCGGTCTCAGAGCTCTATTCAGAGTAATTTTGCTAATCCGGCCTCATCCCCTATAGACGGGGTAAATGTTTCTAACTATGTACCCTATTAGATGGAAGAATTAGATCGGTTTAAAAGAGCATGTAAAGGGGCCGGGCGGTGGTGCTAGAGGTAAGGTGCCTGCCTTGCCTGCGCTAGCCTAGGACGGACCACGGTTCGATCCCCCGGCGTCCCATATGGTCCCCCAAGCCAGGAGCGACTTCTGAGCGCATAGCCAGGAGTAACCCCTGAGCGTCACCGTGTGTGGCCCAAAAACCAAAAAAAAAAAAAAAAAAAAAAAAAAGAGCATGTAAAGAGCATGGGCCAAAATCGCCATACAGTGTGGAGTTATTAAGACTTTGGAGTCATAACTCATCTTGGACTTTGTATGATTTCAAAAGAATCACTGAAATATGCCTGTCATCTAAACAGCGAATTGAATGGGAAATGTACTATTCAGAAGGCGTAAAAGCTAAATTATATAGCCCAGATGGTACAAAAAAGCAAGTGGCAGGTGTTACTCTATCGTATGAATTATTGATGGCAGAAAATCAATTTGCAAATATTCAGACACAAGCAGCTTTACCTAAGGAAATCTTAAATTTTATTAGGGATATTGCATTGTCATCATGGGAAAAAATTGATTCTAACAGCATTGGTAGAGGAAACTTTTTAAAAATTACCCAAGGCCCTTATGAGTCATTTGCAGAGTTTGTAGGTAAGATTAAAATGCTCTGAAGTTACACGTCGAAGATGAGGAGATGAGAAACTTCCTAGTAAAATCTTTGGCCTATCATAATGCAAATTCATCCTGTAGATTAGTATTGAATACATTAAATGAAAAGGCAGATGTGAGTGATTACCTTTATGCCTGCAGGAATGTCTATGGGGAACCCCAACCCCCACCCCACTTAGACTCAGTACAAACCTTCGCAGTTACCAAGGGAAAAATGCCTTACTCCCCTCGGGGACAGAACACTTTCCGGAAACCAGGTCTTTGCCCAAAATGCAAAAGGGGTCGCCACTGGGCAAAAGATTGCAGATCCAGAAACCTCATTAATAATAACCTAAGTAGAGGTTTCAACACAGTCCCCAGGAGGCAAATCGCCTGCTACCATTGTGGAAAACAGGGACATATCAAAAGAAATTGTCGTCTCCTTATAAATTCAGCTCCTCAAGAACACACATACAAGATGCAGGGAAACACCCACAGGGCCTCCCCCCAGGCCCTTCCAAATCAGGGGCAAAGTTCACAGAAACGGGCTAGCACAAATGATCAGGTTCAGACTACAAACTCCCCTTCAGAGCAAAAACAGAATACTAAAGACACTAACAGCAGTAATATTGCTAAGGTCTCTGGGGCAGGGAACAACGATTTAGCTGTCACACACCATACAATGAGTGAGACTGATGATAGTGATAAAGCCTTACACTCCGAGATGCAAAAGGAAAGACTTAACTGGGCTCCAGAATATAGGAAACTCTTGCTACATGAACTCAATATTGCAATGCTTGTATAATATTTCAGACTTGACTCAGTATTTTCATAAAGATCATTATAAAAAGGATATTAACGAGAAAAATCCGATGGGGCATGAAGGTAAATTAGCCGAAGAATTTGGTCAGCTCATCAAAACCATGGGAAATGGATTTCATAGATATATTAACCCTGAAAGCTTCAAAGTAACAGTTGGTTTACTTAATGACCAGTTTGCTGGACACAATCAGCAGGATCCTCACGAACTACTGATGTTCCTAATAGAGGGACTACATCAGGACTTGCTTACTGTAAATCTAATGACAGACAAAGCTACACATCTTATGGAAAATGAAAATTATGAACAATTTAGTCCAGAACACCAAAAGGCTCACAAATCTATTATTTATGATCTCTTTCAAGGACAATTCAAATCTATACTACAGTGTCTCACTTGCCACCTAAAGTCTGAGGTTTATGAGACATTTGTTCATTTGTCTCTGGCTGTTCCATCTACAGATAAATGTACATTACAGGAATGCCTCTCTGAATTTTTTAAAGAAGAAGAATTAAGAAATGACAACAAAGTTCTGTGCAACAGTTGAAAAACTAGAAGGGATTTTTCAAAGAAAACGTACTTATGGAAACTGCCACCAGTACTTATAATACACTTGAAACGTTTTGCTTTTGATGGCAAACAAATAAAAAAAATTGCATACTTATGTAGATTTTCCTTTAGAAGACCTCAATTTAGTGGAATTCACTTCAGAGAATAAAAGCAAGATTAAGAAATACAACTTATCATCGGTGTCAAACCATTATGGTAAAGTTCACTATGGACACTGTACTTCATACTGTAAAATTGCTGCAAAACAACACTGGATCAATTTTGATGACAAGAAGATCAAAAAAGTCCCTAATACATTGGTGAAATCCACAGCAGCATACATCCTGTTTTATACTTCTTAAAGATCTACAATGAACACCAGATAATCATTTCACTTCCTTATCGGTTGCTATTAATGCTCTAGGATTATTTCCACAGGCATGATCAATGAATATGGATTGAAAATCATGAACCCCCAATGTGTTTCCTTGTATGATGGATTTATGTCTTAATTTCATTATTGCTCTAGGTCTCAGTTAATCATGAAATTTTACAAATTAATTTAGTCAAGGTTCACCTGAAAGAGAAATTTCTCATCATATTAATGTTGTTTTTCTTTCTAGGTATACTCATTTAACGACTTTCACTCTTTATTTTAACATCATTGCTTTATTTCCCTCAATTTAGGTTTTAAGACGCTGACATAATGATAATTTTAGGTGGACTTTCTTCACAGTGCTTCTTGCCTATGATTGATTATCATAAAGTTACTGTTATACAATAACTTTGTATATATACTGTTATACACTTATAGTTTTCCATGTTTGTATTACGCATGAAATTCTCTTTCAGATCTGCTCTGCTCTGCCATAAAAATATATTTTTTTGAATTTTAATTGATTTATCTAAACAGTTGCCGGCTATTACATTTTAAGGTGCTTTTAATTGATTCAGGTGAATTCTCTTTTATTTTGCTCTATTTTGGAACCTTTCCAACAAATATTTTTTAGTATGAGTGAGTGTTATGGCCATATTTTTTGTGAAGTCTGTATGTGTATGTCTTGTTTAGTGTCTGTCTGTTCTGCATATTTTGTATATAGTTCCCTTTTTCCTAACTTTATCTTCCCCAATTTAGTCTTCCTTATCCTTCCTTCTCTCTTCCTAGTCCTTAACATTTAATTTTCAGGATTCCCTTCACATGTGCAACTCATCTCCTTCACCTACAACTACAAGCCTCCTGATCTCGGCCGAAATAAGAAATCCGTGACTGTTGGAGTTTTACACCATATATGCTGCAAACTTGTTGGAAATGAAGCCACCTGGAATTTCTGTCACAATGTAACCTCAGAGAAAAGATCCATGGATAAGACCCACAGTCTCTGGATCCCAGTTAAACTGTGCTATCTGAATTTCTGGTTTTCCATCCACATACACAGTGCTATTGTTGACCGTTTCTACAATGGCTACCCCAAGATTGCACCGATCCCAAAGGAAATGCAGAAGCCCAACCAACTCATGATGTAATGATGTAACGCCTGGGGATGCCCCAACACATGGATGACTGTACTGGCCTTCCTTCTTCATTCAGCTTGATGTTATCTCCTGTACAAGGCTTCAACCCGCTTTTCCAGACCCATCAAGTATCTTTTGCCGGTCTTTTTGGAGTTCCAGACCCCTCATATTTACAGATTGGAATTGAACTCTGTAGAAATTTCACCTTTTGTATTTTTCCTATAATTGTAATCCTTTGAAGTTATATTTGGTACTACACTTCTTTTGACTATTGTAATTAATGTTTTTCTATTTTAGTTTTTAATCTTAGGATTCAATGTTGTATTACATTAAGGTTTTGCTTTCTTGACTTTAGGTTTGTGAGTTAGATATTGTTGTCTATAATTTCCTAAATGATATTTTTGTCTGTTCTCTGGGTTTTTTTGTGTGGGTGCATCATAGGCAAAATACTAGGTTTATAGGAGGTTCCATCCATTTTGGATAGGCCCTCAAGTTGTTTATTTACACAGGGAGGGTCTCTGCCTTAAACATTTTGTTTTGGTTTGTGACTTAAGCTCCCATCTATAAATAATCGACATCAATTTCAGACATCTTATGGACTTCAGACTGGATTAAGAACTTGGACTATGTTCAGATACCTATTGATCATCATTGCAGTGGCTCCCCACTGTGCAGAGGGTGTATGTGCCTCTTCTTCCGAAATAAAGGCCTAGTTCATTGCCCTCAAAGATGGGCTTTCTGGTCTACCTGAACTTGAATGAAAATGGGGATGGAGAGATAGCATGGAGGTAAGGCGTTTGCCTTTCATGCAGAAGGTCATTGATTCGAATGCCGGTATCAGCCAGGAGCGATTTCTGAACGTGGAGCCAGGAGTAACTCCTGAGCACTGCCAGGTGTGACCCAAAAACCAACAACAACAACCACAAATAAAGAAAAGGTGCTTCTTCTTGCCTGCTACACAACCTTTCTGGTGTCTCTTCGAAAGATCTATGTACATCTTAGATTTATCTTCTCAGGAGCTTGTAGTTGATTCCTTATTACATGTTTCTGGTTTTAGACACCCTGTGTTTAGGTTAGAAGTTTTTCTTTACATTTTCCTGTGATGCGCTTATGCAAACAGCAGCTCTGACTGGTCCAAAAATTGACTAATTTTTCCTTTAATAATTGTAGACAATATTGTTTGTTTACTAAAAACAAACGGGGGAATTTTATGTAGCAAGTCAGCCCCTGAAGAGGTTGACTGATGGAGGGATGGAGGATGAGGTCTTTCCCTTCCAGCTCGGAGAACGCGTCTGCCACCTTGTCTACCCAATGGTTCTGAGGTGAAACGGTGGGTAAACAGCTCACAGTCAGCTCGTTGAAATATTTGCTTTATTCGGTGGACAAGACTGAAGTCCAAAGACTCAGCTTTGACTGATGGAGGGATGGAGGATGAGGTCTTTCCCTTCCAGCTCAGAGCACGCGTCTGCCACCCTGTCTAGCCGACGGTTCTGAGGTGAAACGGCGGGTAAACAGCTCGCAGACAGTCAGCTCGTTGAAATATTTGCTTTATTCGGTGGACAAGACTGAAGTCCAAAGACTCAGCTTCAGTTCCAGCCAAAAAGCCCTGGCCTTCCACAGACTCTTGTTTTTATCCACCAGAATCAGGTACCACCCAATGGTGGGATCAGATACCAACCAATGGTGGAAGCAGAATCAGGTACTACCCTAGGGTGGGGGCAGAATGCCAGTTCACACCCTAGGGTAGGGCACAATCACCAATCAGTTTAGGGTGAGTAACATAGTAATCCCCTAAAATATTTACATACACAACAGTCGGGTTCCACTGGTCAGGCGTAGTTTCGTAGATTTTCCCAGCCTGATGACACAAACAGGGGACCTGACTTTTGCAAAGTACTGCTTATAGCCGGTTTTCACGTTGTGAAACAGTTCCTTGGTGTGCCTGCCCTTGAATGAGCCTCTGGGAGAGCGAGTTTTCTGGAGCTTCTTTTTGGCCCACTCCCAAGAGGTTCAAGCAACAGGACAGGAGACAGACACACACAGGCAGCACTCACAATTTCTCACGGTTGGGCCCCACTGGGCAGGCGCAGTTTCATAGATTTTTCCCAGCCTGACGACAGAAACAGGGGACCTGACTTTTGCAAAGTACTGCTTATAGCCGATTTTCATGTTATGAAGCAGTTCCTTGGTGTGCCCGCTCTTGAATGAGCCTCTGGAAGAGCGAGTTTTCTGGAGCCTCTTTTCAGCCCACTCCCAAGAGGTTCAAGCGACAGGACAGGAGACAGACACACACAGGCAGTACTCATAATTTCTCACGTTCGGGCCACACTTGGCAAGCGTAGTTTCGTGGCTCTTTACACTTTTAATCTGGCTCTTCTGTATGCCAGGCAGCCACTCCAGGAGTCAGGACTCTGCTCCTAGCCTCTGTCAGTGCATGCCCTATGTGGCTCTCAAAATAAATTTCAATCGTGGTTTTGGCAAAGTTTGGCTCAATTGAGAAAAAAAAAAGGTTGCCGACCACCGCACTAGATCTTTGATCTCCAAATTCTGACATCACTAGATCTTCTTAGAAGACCTTGTTGGAACTCTTCATCTTGTACTTAGTGAATTGTAGAATTATCTTCTCTGGAGCTTATGGTTGATTCCTTGACCCATGTTTACAATTTTGGACGCCCTGTCTTTAGGTTTATAAGTTTTGTATTACAACTTTCTTTTGTTGTGCCTATACAAATAGTCACCTTTTGTTAGCTTGGGGTTTCCCTTGTACTTATAGTGTATATTACTTATTGACTACATTGTATTATAATTTTTATACTAAAAAGGGAGAATTGTTAAGTATTTAGAGGCTTTCATAATATTTCTCTTTGGTAGGTTTCCCCACCTGCTTTCCCATCTAAAAGTACAGTCATAAATTGTGATGCACCACTGAAGACTAGAATAAGTTATAGCATCCCTCTGCAATCTTATTCCAGGTGTTTAATTCTTGGTGCAGGACTTGACATCTACAGCCTAATATCTATGCCACAGACACCCGACCCCATTTATGAAGATCCTATAACAAGACTATCAGACAGAGTCACACACCTGATCTAATCTACCTTTTCATCTCATGTACTTCATCCTTGGGGTAGACCTGATTACTGGAGCTGAATCTTTTTATACCAGACTCCCCATGCTATTTGTGTCATACCTGTTTCAAGGCTTTGTACAAAAGAATGACCAACTGGAATCCCACTGCTTTCCCTTTGAAGGTGTAGCATTGAGGGTGTGGGACCTATATGTGGAGCTGAACCACTATATTTCAGACTACCAAATCTATCAGTGCCATTCGTCTTTGAAGGCTGACACCTGAGAGTCACCTGTATATATGTTCCTTTGCCCTCTTATCCCAGGTACATCATTACTGGGGTGAATTCTGACTTCTGTAGTTGAATCTACATATGTCTACATTATCTGTGACACTCCCCTTTCAAGGCCATTGGCCCAACAGTTACCTTCCTGACATCTTGCTGTGAGAATTTCTCTGTTGCGTCATCCTAGTGGCCACACCTGACATAAAGAGCTGACTCTCCATGCAATAGATTCTCTTTATCCAATTTATGCAGCATTTATCTCAAGGTCATCAAACGTACAGTCATCCTTGCTAATGTTCCTCTGCCCTTTTACCCCAGGTACTTCATCCAGATGGGGGATCTGATTCTGGTGTATCTCTATGCCTTAACAAACTCACACTATTGTGCCACTTAGATTAAAAATCATCTTCCCTTGTGTCACCCATCCTCACACTCCTCCCAAACTCAGTCCAAGAGTTTCATATATGAGCTGGACCTATCTACTGGAGCTATAGCACTATGCTTCAAACATGCCAATTCATCCCTTTCAGTGAATGGATAGCCTGAAGTCTCTGTGTTCTCTCCAATCAGGTGCAACACTCAAGTTGTAGGACTGCAACTGGAGCTGAAACTCTGGGCAACAATATTCCCCAGCCATGTTTTCAAGTCCAATTTCAAGTATGTTACCCTGAGAGACACTGATTATGACTTTTAGCTACCTTATCATACCAGGTGATTCGTACTATGGCCAAGACATAAAATTGGAGCAGAATCTCTAAGCTCTATACTCCACATGCCATCCATGCCAATCACCATTCAAGGCTGATGGCCTCAGTGTTGTTCAGCTGGTGTATTGCTGCCCTGTTATGCCTGGTACTTCATCCTACAAGCAGAACCTTGCTTGCAGTGCAGAATCTCTATGCCCCAGACTCTGCAGACCTTCTATGCTGCTCTCCTTTTAATGGTTTTGGCATTAGAGTCACCGGTTGCAAAGTCTCTATGATCTCTCATCCCTCAAGCATCATCTAGTGGCTGAACTTATCTTCTAGAGCTGAATCTCATGATATAGAAACTTCATGAAATCTGAGCCTCTCTCTTTCAAGGATGACACCTGAGAGTCGTCCTTCCTAAAGTCTTCTAAAGTTTCTCTCTCATCCTAGGTACTGTTCTGTCAGTTTTTCTTATTTAGAAAATAACATGAGGATGCGAGTAGCAAGGTTGATACATAAAGGTCTCAAATATCTGAGACTTTTGTGACAGGAGAGGCGTTGTCCTGGATTTGAACTGACCCCGAAAAGTGTAACAATAATATAATCATTAAACTGTTTTCTCTGCCAAGAAAGTTCTGCAGTGTTCAAGTCATAATTTTTCATATTATTTCATTTCATGATCATTATTTTCTTCTTTTCTTCTCTGATTATCTGATATATTAGTGGAAAAAATCATCAGCAATAGAAGCAATAGTGTGAATTGGCTGTATCCAGCAAATTGGTAATATTCCTAATGGTTATGTGAAAGTGTTTTTGTTTGATGTCTGTAGTGTCTTACCCAAAGGGCTTTCATAATTAGTACAAATTCTTCTGCCACTTTAAATTTATATCTTCAAGAGATTCAACTTGTTAATATCAACCTGGTAATAGTTTAAATTGAAATAATAAGTCTAGTAAACATAGTCTAATAAACATGTAGCATTACACATACATTGCAATATTGATTTCATGTTACAAAATCTAGTGAGAGCTGGACAATTTTCTCCAAAACATGACTAAAATTTTGAATCTGATTACTCCTAAGCCTTGATTACAAGACTGTTTTAGGATATGTTAACTTGTTATCCTGGTTAACTTTTGGAGTTGCTACTGTTTTTATTTTCTCCTTTATTGGATCTTGGGAGGAGTAGAAATGATTTGGCTTGGAGAATTCCTCATCTCTCTCAGTAGGAATATTTGGCTTGGTTTTATCATTAGTAATAAACCTACTTCTGATGAGGTGTAATGGGACCCATAATTTTTGGTGGGTTTGTCATCTGTAGAAATATAAGCATATCTTTTTCCTAGAATGAGGTTACCTGCTACCTGCTATTTGTCAATTTTTACCCAAACAGGTGAGCTAACTGTGTTTTGAGCCTGTGTGTCTTCTCAAAAGTGTCATTCATTTACAATAGCCAGACTCTGGAAACAACCAAGATGCCCTTCAACAGATGAGTGGCTACAGAAACTGTGGTACATATACACAATGGAATACTATGCAGCCGTCAGGAGAGATGAAGTCATGAAATTTTCCTATACATGGATGTACATGGAATCTAATATGCTGAGTGAAATAAGTCAGAGGGAGAGAGAAAGACACAGAATGGTTTCACTCATCTATGGGCTTTATGAAAAATGAAAGACATTTTTAACAATATCTTAGAGACAAGAGAGATGAGGGCTGGTAGGTGCAGCTCATGACATGAAGCTCATCACATAGAGTGATGAGTGCAGTTGGAGAGATGACTACACTGAAAACTATCATAACATTGTGAATGAAAGAGGGAAGTAGAAAGCCTGTCTTGAGTACAAGTGTGGTGAGGTGGGGAAGAGGGAGATCTGGGAAATTGGTGGTGGGAATGTTGCACTGGTGAAGGGGGGTGTTCTTTACATGACTGTAATCATACAACTATGATCATGTTTGTTATCACGGTGTTTAAATAAAGATAATTATAAAAAAATAGAGTCCATTCCTAACAATGCTTGTGAAGCCAAATTGTTTAATCATAAATTCAAAACTTTGCATATGCTAGACATGCATGTGATTATGTGAGAGCTATATTCCTACTTTCCAATATTTTGTTTCCAAAAAAATTTATCAAATAAAGAGGCTATAAATATTTCAAAAAAGAGAAGTGTCATTCAGCGATTTTGTGGTGCTCTCCTTGGGGTAAGTTCAAGATGCTTAGTGAAAATAATGTCAAGGATAAAAAGTCAAGTGGTGGCATACCTCCTTTCTATATTTTAATAATTGAGTTTTGAGGGTCCTGTGAGCACATGCAATGATGCTTTCCCCTAAGAATTTAAGAAATGAGGGCCCGGAGAGATAGCACAGCGGTGTTTGCCTTGCAAGCAGCCGATCCAGGACTAAAGGTGGTTGGTTCGAATCTCAGTGTCCCATATGGTCCCCGTGCCTGCCAGGAGCTATTTCTGAGCAGACAGCCAGGAGTAACCCCTGAGCAACGCCGGGTGTGGCCCAAAAACAAAAACAAAATAAAACAAAAAAAAAAGAATTTAAGAGATGCCAGGGACATGTTTGATTTGCCATTCTTTGCAGGATTATTGAGAAGTTTTACAGTGTACACTGGGCCACTGCCAGTTTTAACAGTACAGAGAATGTCCATGTCAGAAATATATTTTAGTTAAAAGGGACAAATAGCTTTAGTTTTCTCAGAAGTCAAAGGGACTGCACATATAAAATGAGAATAAGTGTCACCTACTACGTGATTATAGGTTTGTTTGGGAAAAGGTTAACATGTATAAAATCTACATGCCATAGTTCATGCAGTTCATGCAGACTTCAGCAGTTGAGTCTAGCTAGATATGAAGCAGTGTAATAGGGCACAGATATGACATGCCTGCATGATCTGTCTGGCATGCCTCCATTCAATGCTATAATGCACATGAAGGTGGCAGGCATTTGTGTGTAGGGCCTCAGGCTCTTCCACAGGTATTTTTACAGGCAGTGCTAGACAATCAACAGCTTCATTTCTTTCCCAGGGGCTGGAATGAGATCAAGTATAAGTAATGAAAATAGGTCCAGATTGCTTTTGTAAAAGCTTGAAATTTTTGAAGCAAATCCTAGATCTCATGGTTATGGCATTAGGGAACATTGACAATTCCAGGAATAAGCCTGACCACATATGTTGAGTCACGCAACAGGTTACATGGACCAGACACATGGGATAGAAGATAAACAAAGTTGTGGGTTCCACTTGTTAGGCAGACTTGTAATTTGTAAACACGATTGTGGTCAATGAGAGGCCAGTGATATCATCATCCCCCGGTGAAGATACATAGATGTATGTAATATACTGGCACATTAGCAATGGAATAATAGTGGATAATTTAAGAAATTACTAAATACATCCTTTTGAAAAATCCTAGGCATTTCTATCTAGATAATGGAAGAATATTTCTCCTAAGGAACCTGCTAGAGCTCTTTGATGAGACTTCTTGAGTGGCATAATGGATTCAATTTCCTTTTTCAGGATAGGTAACAAAATGACTTGAGAATTATAACCCAGTAATTCATGCTCCTACAGACCCTCCTTAATGATCATATCAGCTATTAACTAAAAATACTGCACAAGGGTGTGAGGTTGTTTGTTGTATACATATAGCCATTCTAATAAGCCAAATAATGAGACTATAGTAGCAGTTGGTGATGGTGATGGGAGCATGGCAAAGAGCAATAACCATACCTTTTCTCGAGAGGTGAACCAGGAAATATGGGATATTTGGAGTCAGTCCATAAAAAATTCTAATTCCTTTGGAGCTTCAGGTGCTAACTCCTTGAGCTATTTAGAGCAGAGTCCTTTTGAAAAGTCAGAAATAAATTACTGACTATATATTGGAAATTCCAAGGGATAAATGGATACAATTAGTGTCTCCCCAAAGTTTTTTTTTATAATTATTAAGAGTGCTGGCGAAAGTACACCGGCCCAGTGGGGCTCAGCTGTGAAAGACTGTGAGTGTGACCTGTCTATGTCTGTCTACTGTCCTCTTGCGTGAAACTCTTGCGAGTGGGGCAAAAAGAGCCTCCAGAAACCTCGCTCGCCCAGACGCCATTTTCAGGGAGGGACTTCAGAGCATAAAAACCGGCTATCCTTTGCAAAAGCTGGCTCCCTGTGTGTGACACCAGGCGGGGAAAATCCGCGAAAGTACACCGGCCCAGTGGGGCTCAGCTGTGAAAGACTGTGAGTGTGACCTGTCTATGTCTGTCTACTGTCCTCTTGCGTGAAACTCTTGCGAGTGGGGCAAAAAGAGCCTCCAGAAACCTCGCTCGCCCAGACGCCATTTTCAGGGAGGGACTTCAGAGCATAAAAACCGGCTATCCTTTGCAAAAGCTGGCTCCCTGTGTGTGACACCAGGCGAGGAAAATCCGCGAAAGTACACCGGCCCAGTGGGGCTCAGCTGTGAAAGACTGTGAGTGTGACCTGTCTATGTCTGTCTACTGTCCTCTTGCGTGAAACTCTTGCGAGTGGGGCAAAAAGAGCCTCCAGAAACCTCGCTCGCCCAGACGCCATTTTCAGGGAGGGACTTCAGAGCATAAAAACCGGCTAACCTTTGCAAAAGCTGGCTCCCTGTGTGTGAGTGACACCAGGCGGGGAAAATCCGCAAAAGTACACCGGCCCAGTGGGGCTCAGCTGTGAAAGACTGTGAGTGTGACCTGTCTATGTCTGTCTACTGTCCTCTTGCGTGAAACTCTTGCGAGTGGGGCAAAAAGAGCCTCCAGAAACCTCGCTCGCCCAGACGCCATTTTCAGGGAGGGACTTCAGAGCATAAAAACCGGCTAACCTTTGCAAAAGCTGGCTCCCTGTGTGTGAGTGACACCAGGCGGGGAAAATCCGCAATAGTACACCGGCCCAGTGGGGCTCAGCTGTGAAAGACTGTGAGTGTGACCTGTCTATGTCTGTCTACTGTCCTCTTGCGTGAAACTCTTGCGAGTGGGGCAAAAAGAGCCTCCAGAAACCTCGCTCGCCCAGACGCCATTTTCAGGGAGGGACTTCAGAGCATAAAAACCGGCTAACCTTTGCAAAAGCTGGCTCCCTGTGTGTGAGTGACACCAGGCGGGGAAAATCCGCAAAAGTACACCGGCCCAGTGGGGCTCAGCTGTGAAAGACTGTGAGTGTGACCTGTCTATGTCTGTCTACTGTCCTCTTGCGTGAAACTCTTGCGAGTGGGGCAAAAAGAGCCTCCAGAAACCTCGCTCGCCCAGACGCCATTTTCAGGGAGGGACTTCAGAGCATAAAAACCGGCTAACCTTTGCAAAAGCTGGCTCCCTGTGTGTGAGTGACACCAGGCAGGGAAA
The DNA here is from genome assembly GCF_024139225.1 of Suncus etruscus. Taxonomy (NCBI): domain Eukaryota; kingdom Metazoa; phylum Chordata; class Mammalia; order Eulipotyphla; family Soricidae; genus Suncus; species Suncus etruscus. Next base: position 52,108,337 of record NC_064868.1, on the reverse strand, counting down.
ATCCGCAAAAGTACACCGGCCCAGTGGGGCTCAGCTGTGAAAGACTGTGAGTGTGACCTGTCTATGTCTGTCTACTGTCCTCTTGCGTGAAACTCTTGCGAGTGGGGCAAAAAGAGCCTCCAGAAACCTCGCTCGCCCAGACGCCATTTTCAGGGAGGGACTTCAGAGCATAAAAACCGGCTAACCTTTGCAAAAGCTGGCTCCCTGTGTGTGAGTGACACCAGGCGGGGAAAATCCGCAAAAGTACACCGGCCCAGTGGGGCTCAGCTGTGAAAGACTGTGAGTGTGACCTGTCTATGTCTGTCTACTGTCCTCTTGCGTGAAACTCTTGCGAGTGGGGCAAAAAGAGGCTCAGAGGAGCACAGCCGCTCCGCTTCGCTACGCGGCCGTGCACTCTTTCTAAGGAAAGAACTCCATTGCAACAAGAAGGAAAAATCACACTAAGAACGGCGCTATATCACAGAAGCAAACATTTCTCTCTGGACTGTCTTCTCTGTTACATGCTCGGGCCTAAGATTTGACCCAGTGTGAGGCTTCATCCACGGAGGACTCCCCTCCCTTAGAGGCAAGTCAGCCCATATAGAAAGGGAGGAGCCAGAGGAGTGTGCTGCCTACATCATATAGACAATGAATACCACTACAACACGTAGAAAAACCCACAATACAAATGTGACAATGGGGAAACAGCGCAGGCCAGCATCAGACATAGAGAATGAAGATGACAATTCTGAGGACCAGATAATGACTGAACAACTAATCAACCTCTCAGATAAGGACTTTAGACTAGCAATATGGAAGGTGCTCAACAGACTCCAAGAAACCATGGATCGAGTTGAACAGAACACTAATAAGAACCAAGAAAATATGAAGGCAGAAATGACAAAACTCCAAACTGAAATAACATGTCAACTAACAGGCCTGAAAAACTCAGTAAACGAAGTGAATGACAAAATGGATAAGCTCTGGGACAGGGTATCAGAAGCTGAGAATAGACTTGGTGCTGTGGAAGATGAGATACATAACAATTCCATACAGCAGGAGAGATTGGACAAAAAACTTAAAGCAAATGAGCAGACAATGGAAAAATTAGTCAAAGAATGGGAACAGACGAAAATAGAAGTCTATGATAAGATCAACAGAAACAACTTAAGAATCATTGGAGTCCCAGAGACCCAGGAAGAAAATTTCCAGGAAGAATCAATGGTCAAGAACATCATTAAAGAGAAACTTCCAGAGCTAAAGAATATATGTGATCAAATCCTGCATGCCCGAAGAGTACCAACCAAAAGAGACCCCAGAAAAACCACCCCAAGACACATCCTAGTCACAATGAAAAATCCCACAGATAGAGACAGAATTCTGAAAACAGCAAGATCAAAAGGGGAAATCATGTTTAAGCAAGCTTCCCTGAGATTTACAGCAGACCTGTCACCAGAAACGCTCAATGCCAGAAAGCAGTGGTGGGATATTGTGACAAGACTGAATGAAATGAATGCTTCACCCAGAATACTATACCCAGCAAAACTCACTTTCCGGTTTGATGGAAGAATACATGGTTTCACAGACAAAAAACAGCTCAGAAACTTCACAGACACAAAACCAGTCTTAAGAGAAAAACTGAAAGACCTAATCTAAGACAAGACTACCCAAAAGACACACCAAATTTTGAAATAAAGATGGCGTTAAATCCCAGGACAATTCTTTCTCTCAACGTCAATGGACTAAATGCACCAGTTAAGAGACACAGAGTGGCTAAATGGATCAAAAAACTCAATCCAACCTTCTGCTGCCTACAAGAAACGCACCTGAATAGTCAGAACAAACATAGACTCAAAATAAAAGGCTGGAGAAAAGTTATCCAAGCAAACAACACCCATAAAAAAGCTGGAGTGGCCATACTAATATCAGATAATGCAAACTTTATACTCAGGAAGGTTGTAAGGGACAAAGACGGACATTTTATATTAATCAAGGGGTACGTAGAGCAGGAAGAATTCACTCTCCTAAACATATATGCACCGAATGAGGGGCCAGCAAAATATTTAATACAACTGCTGACAAATCTGAAAAATAATATCAACAACAACACAATAATTGTGGGGGACCTAAACACGGCTTTGTCAACACTGGACAGGTCAACCAGACTGAAACCCAACAAGAATATACTAGACCTGAGGAGAGAAATGGAAGAAAGAGGCCTAGTGGATATATATAGGACACTCCATCCCCAGAAACCTGGATACACATTCTTCTCCAATGTACATGGGACATTCTCCAGGATAGACTACATGCTGGCACATAAAACATACCTCCATAAGATCAAGAGGATAGAAATTTTGCAGATTACCTTCGCTGACCACAAGGCTCTGAAATTATTTGTGAACTCCAAAGGGACTCAGAAGAAACACTTTAACACCTGGAAGTTAAACAGCCTCATGCTCAATAACCAGTGGGTCCGAGATGAAATCAAGGAGGAATTAAAAAGGTTCCTGGAAACAAATGACAATAAAGACACAAACTCTCAGAACTTATGGGACACAGCAAAAGCAGTACTGAGAGGAAAATTTATAGCTTTGCAAGCACACATCAGGAAGGAAGAAGGAGCTTACCTGAGTAGCTTAATGGCACAGCTAATAGAACTAGAAAATGCTCAACAAAAGGACCCAAGAACAGGAAGACAGAAGGAAATAACAAAGCTGAGAGCAGAAATCAACGAAGTGGAAACTCAAAAAACAATCCGAAAGATCAACGAAAGCAGAAGTTGGTTCTTTGAAAAAATAAACAAGATTGATAGACCACTGGCAAACCTAACAAAGAAAGAGAGAGAGAGAAACTTGATAACTCGTATCAGGAATGAAAAAGGAGAGATCACTACTGATATGACAGAGATTCAAAGGGTAATCAGAAACTACTTTGAAAAACTCTACGCCACTAAAAATGAGAACCTGGAAGAAATGGATAAATTCTTGGACTCTTATAATCTTCCACGGTTGAAGGAAGAGGATGTAGCATATCTAAACACCCCCATCACCATTGATGAAATTAAAACAGTAATCAAATGTCTGCCGAAAAACAAAAGCCCAGGTCCAGATGGATTCACTAATGAATTCTATCAAACTTTCCAAGAGGAACTACTGCCAATCTTGGCAAGACTCTTTCATGAAATTGAACAAACAGAAACACTTCCAAATAGCTTTTATGAAGCCAACATCACCTTGATACCTAAACCAGACAGAGACGCTATCAAAAAAGAAAATTACAGACCAATATCACTGATGAATGCAGATGCAAAGATCCTCAACAAAATCCTGGCAAATAGGATTCAATGCCTCGTTAAGAAGATCATCCACTACGATCAAGTAGGTTTCATCCCAGGAATGCAAGGCTGGTTTAACATCCGTAAATCTATCAACATAATACACAACATCAATAACAAGAAAAATAAAAACCACATGATCATATCAATAGATGCAGAGAAAGCATTTGATAAGGTCCAACACCCATTCTTGATCAAAACTCTCAGCAAGATGGGAATGGAGGGAACCTTTCTCAATATAGTGAAGGCCATCTACCACAAGCCAGTGGCAAATATTATCCTCAATGGAGAAAAACTGAAAGCCTTCCCTCTAAATTCTGGCACAAGACAAGGCTGTCCTCTCTCACCACTCCTATTCAACATAGCACTGGAAGTACTTGCTATAGCGATTAGGCAAGAAAAGGATATCAAGGGAATCCAGATAGGAAAGGAAGAAGTCAAGCTCTCACTGTTTGCAGATGACATGATACTCTACTTAGAAAACCCTAAAGACTCTATCAAAAAGCTTCTAGAAACAATAGACTCATATAGCAAGGTGGCAGGCTACAAAATTAACACACAAAAATCAATGGCCTTTCTATACACCAACAGTAATAAAGAAGAAATGGACATTAAGAAAACAACCCCATTCACAATAGTACCACACAAACTCAAATATCTTGGAATCAACTTGACTAAATATGTGAAGGACCTATACAAAGAAAACTATAAAACTCTGCTCCAAGAAATAAGAGAGGACACACGGAAATGGAAACACATACCCTGCTCATGGATTGGCAGGATTAACATCATCAAAATGTCAATACTCCCCAAGGCATTATACAGATTTAATGCCATCCCTCTAAAGATACCCATGACATTCTTCAAAGAAGTGGATCAGACACTTTTGAAATTCATTTGGAACAATAAACACCCTCGAATAGCTAAAGCAATCATTGGGAAAAAGAATATGGGAGGAATTACTTTTCCCAACTTTAAACTGTACTACAAAGCAACAGTTATCAAAACAGCATGGTATTGGAATAAGGATAGGTCCTCAGATCAGTGGAATAGGCTTGAATACTCAGAAAATGTTCCCCAGAGATACAACCATCTAATTTTTGATAAAGGAGCAGGAAATCCTAAATGGAGCAGGGAAAGCCTCTTCAACAAGTGGTGTTGGCACAATTGGATAGCCACTTGCAAAAAATTAAACTTAGACCCCCAGCTAACATCATGTACAAAGGTAAAATCCAAATGGATTAAAGACCTCGATATCAGCCCCAAAACCATAAGATATATAGAACAGCACATAGGCAAAACACTACAGGACATTACAGGCATCTTCAAGGAGGAAACTGCACTCTCCAAGCAAGTGAAAGCAGAGATTAACAGATGGGAATATATTAAGCTGAGAAGCTTCTGCACCTCAAAGGAAATAGTGCCCAGGATACAAGAGCCACCCACTGAGTGGGAGAAACTATTCACCCAATACCCATCAGATAAGGGGCTAATCTCCAAAATATACAAGGCACTGACAGAACTTTACAAGAAAAAAACATCTAACCCCATCAAAAAATGGGGAGAAGAAATGAACAGACACTTTGACAAAGAAGAAATACGCATGGCCAAAAGACACATGAAAAAATGTTCCACATCACTAATCATCAGGGAGATGCAAATCAAAACAACGATGAGATACCACCTCACACCCCAGAGAATGGCACACATCACAAAGAATGAGAATAAACAGTGTTGGCGGGGATGTGGAGAGAAAGGAACTCTTATCCACTGCTGGTGGGAATGCTGTCTAGTTCAACCTTTATGGAAAGCGATATGGAGATTCCTCCAAAAACTGGAAATCGAGCTCCCATACGATCCAGCTATACCACTCCTAGGAATATACCCTAGGAACACAAAAATACAATACAAAAACCCCTTCCTTACACCTATATTCATTGCAGCTCTATTTACCATAGCAAGACTCTGGAAACAACCAAGATGCCCTTCAACAGATGAATGGCTAAAGAAACTGTGGTACATATACACAATGGAATATTATGCAGCTGTCAGGAGAGATGAAGTCATGAAATTTTCCTATACATGGATGTACATGGAATCTATTATGCTGAGTGAAATAAGTCAGAGAGAGAGAGAAAAACGCAGAATGGTCTCACTCATCTATGGGTTTTAAGAAAAATGAAAGACACCCTTGTAATAATAATTTTCAGACACAAAAGAGAAAAGAGCTGGAAGTTCCAGCTCACCTCAGGAAGCTCACCACAAAGAGTGATGAGTTTAGTTAGAGAAATAACTACATTTTGAACTGTCCTAATATTGAGAATGTATGAGGGAAATGTAGAGCCTGTTTAGGGTACAGGCGGGGGTTGGGTGGGGAGGAGGGTGATTTGGGACTTGGGTGATGGGAATGTTGCACTGGTGATGGGTGGTGTTCCTTTTATGACTGAAACCCAAACACAATCATGTATGTAATCAAGGTGTTTAAATAAAAAAAAATTAAAAAAAAAAAAAAAGAGTGCTGACATATTTCTGTTAGGTGGAAATTTTTTTTAGAATATGTTTTAGTGTATTCCAGACACAGCTCAAATATTCATATGTGGGGCAGCATATGAATTTTCTGTGGCTACCTGAAAACTGGTTGCTGGCAAGCATGTCATCACAACCTCATGTAACCTCTAAGCTCCCTGTCATTAGAACATGAAAGCAAGATGTCATACATATAGTGAATAATATAAGCATGGAGAAACCTTGCATGAGACGAGCATAAAACCACATCAACAAAATATTGTTTGGTAGGTCAACTGGTCTTTCTGAGGTAAAACAGTCCAATAAAATCTATGCTGAGGCATTCTATTATTGAGAAAAACTGGAAAAATGTAAAGCATTTACAGTCCTTTAAATGTATGGGTATGTTGTAGAAGTGGTCTTTTAAGTCTATCACAATAAGCAGCTATTTTTAAGGAATAACCACAAAGACAGGCAGGCTGGGTTGCAAGGCACCCAAGTGAACCATAAAATTAACTTCCCTTAAATCAATTCACCACCTCAATTTGCCTAACATCTTTGTGTACCAAAATAGAATTTCATTCTGAAAATGAGGTTTCAATATGCCCCAGCATAAGCTGTTCCTGTCAAATCTACTAAAATTTATACTTTTGTTATTAAAGGGGGCCATTATGGCACCATGAGATTTCCACTGAATGCCAAGAGCTGGTGGGCATTGTCCCACAGTAGCTCATATTTAAAAAATGGCCTTTGAATTAGGGGCCAGAGAATGAGATGGAGAGGAATATTGTACTGAGCATGTCAATGTTCATGTAGATTTGACAGCATAAATTTGGGAGCAGAGGAGCTACATATGGTTGGAAGGTGGCTACATGTCCTTCTGGACCAATGCATTTGTCAGACAAAGGAAGAAAACAATGAACCTACTCCTTGCAGGCCATAAGGTATCTCTTCCATGGTCAGTATTGCAAAGAGAGGATAGAAACATTGGCATCTGTGTCAAAAATGCCTTTAAAATTAACATGAATCTCAAGGATGAGAAGTGGGAATTTGACTTTGTAATATTAGAGGTAAAGACCATCAGAGGATCATCAGAGGCTGTAAAGAGGTTGGTGCTACCAAAGCTTCCAATTCTAGGGCAATAAGAGTAGCCAGGAATTACAACAAAAGCTGGACAATGAACTCTCCCTTCTCAAAAGTTCAAACAGATCACACTGAAGGTGATTATTTTTCCAATATGATCAGAATCTATTACCCCTACATGAACATTGATTCCCTTAAGAGTCAGATTGCTTCTTCTCAGGAACAGGCCTATAGTGCCTGGTGGAATATGCCCCTTTATGCCAAATTTTAATTTGTTGGGGCAGCCAGTGTTCTGGTATAGCCTCAGGATATATTCAAGGCACAACTTCCTGCAGTAGCAGGTTGCAGCAAATCTATCACATCGTGGGGAGGAGGGAGATCTGGAAAATTGGTGGTGGGAATCTTGCACTGATGAAGGGGGGTGTTCTTTATATGACTGTTATCATACAACTACAATCATATTTGTAATCACGGTGTTTAAATAAAGATAATTTAAAAATAAAAATAATTTTGGAAAAGACAAAAAAAAATCTATCACATCTCTGTTGGTCCAGACTGGGGAGTGGTGGCACAATAAGAATGTCCCTTGATTCTGTAGGGCCTGGGACTGGCTCCTTACCCAGTTTCCCAAGACTGGATGATTGTGCTGTAGTTTTAAGAATGCAGGTCCAGGAGGATTACTGAGTTTTCTATGAAAATGCCCCAGTTTACCACAGTTAAAACATTTGCTCTGAACTTGTGAAACCTGAGGCTGGTCTCTTCTCCATTTTTTGAGACTAACTTACCAGACCAGTGACATTCTCTAGCCCAATGTTTTCCCTTGCCACACCTCAGACAAGGTCCAGGTGGTGCCCTTGAAGGGGTGATAATGTGAGAGGCTCACAGGGGATAGTTAATTCATTCTGATTACACTGAGCTTGGCTTCACGTAGAATAGGCCTCAAATAGCATGAATGCATGCCTGGTGTTTAATAGAATCAACACTTCGACAAGCTCTTATGTACCTCATAATATGTACCTTCTGTACCTCTATGATAGGGCAAAAGATAACCTGGCAGTCTTCATTTGGCATTCTCAAAGCTATTAGGTGCTGCTTTGTTTCCTTATTTTAACTCAAATTGGATTGCATCTGTCAGTTTCCCCAGAAATTCTGCATATGGCTCAGAAACTCCCTAAAAATCTTTGTATAAATTTGGCACTAGCATTCATTTTTTTCCCAAGCCCACAATGCTATCTTCTGGATCTGTGCTATGAGAGCACAAGGTAGAGCAGCTTGATTTCTTATGTCAGTATACTGCTCTTCTCACATCAACATTTCACAAGTCAACTGAGCCCCTGAAATTCCACTTCCAGAGTGACCTAGTGTGTGTTTTTTCTTAGCCTTATCACTAAGCCATATTTTCCACTGCATATATTTTGAAAGGTTCAGGGAGATCTTAGCAATTGTATAAAAATTTTGAGGAGTCCAAAGTACACTCTCACTCCAGCCTGTAAGCTAGTCAGTATTCTACAGGGATGTTGAGGTTCAGGCCTTTTTAAACCTGCTGAGTCCATATGCAAGCCCTCATAAGATGGAGGCTAATTATTCTCTAGATGGTTAGGAGAGAAACAGTGAGGTTCATGGGGCCTAGATGGTAATTGTGAGATTTTCCTGGAGCTATGTCTCGGGTGGTCTCTATGGGTTTGTGGTGGAGGAAGAGTAGATGATGTTTATATTAAGCCACTTTCAGATGCAGAGTCCAATGAGGTATTAGCCAGTTCGTCATGATCATCTCCCTCATTTGATGTAACAAACCTGGCAGATAGTGGTCTCTCTGGTTTAATACCAGTGGAGAGCAACAAATTATTGGCTCTGTGATGGCCTCTAATTCAAGAGTGCATCATCACTGGGAAGGTGTTTTTACTCCCTAATGCAGAAGACATTTTAAAGAGTATGGCATGTAGATCTGAAATAAGAGATGTACATGAATGCATCAGAATAACATCAAGGCACATTACATGTATGTCACCATTCTATTAAAGGTAAAGGGTATCCTATAAAGGGCATAGTACCTCCAGTCAAAAAACAAAGATATATCATATCCTTGATCCACCAAGGGATCATGTCACTCACTACTGTTCAGGTCTTTTTTTCTCAGGTCCCTGTTCAATGCACCAGATGTAAGGCTCCATACACCATAATTCCACCCCAAGAAAATTGGGTCTGGAGTAGGGGTCACCCCAGGAAAAATACAAACCAAGCTAAAGAGGGTGAAATTTGTGTGTTCTGGGAGACTTCCACTTCATGGAATGTGTGAGCTAGAGCTCACCAAAACCGGTTTTTATTAGGTACCAACAGCACTTCCATAGGCTGGTGGAGCGTATTTGGAACATGTCCTACCTAGGTGAGTCTTTGAATGTAAAGAAAGGGGGAAAGACCAGAAACCAAAGTTGTTTACCATGAAAACCAGTATTAACCCAACAAATCATATGGCTGGATCTTGTTTGGAGGGAATATCCTTATTCTTTTAATATTTTATATCTGAAACTCATTTTAAAATTTTATTGAAAATTCACAATTTACTAGCTAGTAATCAAAGAGATGTAACACAGTAATGAAAAACAAAATTTATTTGGACCATAATGGATATATAGGAATTAAAAATCATACAGCAAGAATTGGGTGTCACCAAGAGTGCTGTTTTCCTGCTAGGGTAACATATCACAGAAATTATTTGCTTTCGTAATTCACCATGATTTAGCCTTGCACTTCAATCTTAGAGAACTACCGTCTGATCTTGGTCATATCTTAAGTTTCATCCAAATCCAGATGATGAAGTTAAGCTGATTACATAGTAAGACTGAAAGATATAAAAAGAGGACATTTTATTAATTCATATTGATAAATAAAATTAGCATACAAATCAGAAATTTTGGTAAATAATATTCTCAACTTTTCATTATATGCAGTTTATAAAAGATGAAATATTAAGTGTTTTTTCATAAAAATTAAACCAAGTGATAAAATACTACTAACAAATATCAAGCTTTCTACTTGACTTATCTATCTGCACAATATTCACCCATCATATAGACTATTTCCAGCACCACAGGAATATTTTTATAAGATGTCCAATTTGTTTCTTGTTTTGATGAAATTGGCCTCATTCTGTCCTCATCCCCATCAGTGAATCCTTGTAGTCTTTAAAAACAATGCAATTATTTACACAAATATATATGTAATTATACTATATAATTGAAACAACTGGAAAATACTCCCATGCCTCTCCATTCCTTCTAATCAGGAGAAAGCACATGTATCAGTTCTCATTAAATGAGGCAGATGTATTCAAAATATATAAACATATAGTACTTAGAGTAAAATAGCTTTAGAAAGGAAGCTTTAAATATAAATCATTATATCATATATTATGCAAATGTTGTCCTCTTAATATGTCTTAATTATTTTCAATTATAAAAGATATATCCTGGTGTTAGGACACATACATACACATGAATAAATATGCCACATCAAGGAGTTACCATTAAAACTAACAGAAATTCCCCAGACAATCAATTCATTTTTATAAAGGAGCAAGAAATCCAAAATGGAGCAAGGAAAGCCTCTTCAACAAGTGCTGTTGGCACAACTGGTTAGCCACTTGCAAAAATGCTCTCAGACACCCATCTAACACCATGCACAAAGGTCAAATCAAAATGGATTAAAGACCTTGATATCAGACCTGAAACCATAAGGTATATAGAACAACACATAGGTAAAACACACAAAGGCATCTTCAAGGCAGAAATAGCACTCTCCAAACAAGTAGAAGCAGAGATAAACATATGGGACTATATTAAGCTGAGAAGCTTCTGCACCTCAAAGGAAATAGTGCCTAGGATACAAAAGCCACCTGCAGAATGGGAGAAATTATTCACTCAATACCCGTCACATAAGGTGCTAATATCAAAAATATACAAGATAATGACAAAACTTAACAAGAAAAAATCAAACCCCATCAAAAAGGGGAGAAGAAATGAGCAGACACTTTCTCAAAGAAGAGATACAAATGGCCAAAAAAAACACATAAAAATGCTCTATACATTGATCTTTTCCATTTCTACTACGTTTTCTCTTGGTTATGTCCTACCCTACATTTCAAGTTTCTATTTTGTGTTGAACTTACTTTTTTCATATTGAAAAGATGACATTGCCCCACGAGCGAAAAATAAATGGGACTTGAAAAAAAATGCTCTACACCACTAATCATCAGGGAGATGCAAATCAAAACAACTATGAAGTACCATCTCACACCACAAAGACAAATCACATAGAATAAGATCAATCAGTGCTGGTGGGGATGTGGAGAAAAAGGAATTCTCATTTGCTACTGGTGGGAATGCCATTTAGTCCAGCCTTTATGGAAAACAATATGGAGATTCCTCAAAAAACTGGAAATTGAACTCCATATGATCCAGCTATACCACCCCTAGGGATGTACCCTAAGAACACAAAAATACAATACAAAAATGCCTTCCTCACACTTATATTCATAGCAGTTTTATGTACAATATCCCAAATCTGGAAACAACCAAGATGCCCTTCAACAGATGAATGGCTAAAGAAACTGTGGTACAGATACAGAATGGAATATTATGCAGCCATCAGGAGAGATGAAGCCATGTAATTTTTCTATATATGGATGTACATAGAATCTATATGATGAGTGAAATAAGTCAGAGGGAAAGAGATAGATACAGAACAGTCTCACTCATCTGTGGGCTTTAAGAAATATTAAATACATTATTGTAATAATGCCCAGAGACAATAGAGATGAGGGCCAGAAGGACTGGCTCACAATAAGAATCTCACCACAAAGAGTGGTGAGTCCAGTTAGGGAAATAAGGACACTAAAAACTAGCATGACAATGTTAATAAGTGAGAGAAGTAGAATGCCTGTCTCGAATACAGGCAGGGGTGGGATAGGAGAAGGGGTGTATTGGTGGTGGAAAAGTTACACTGGTGAAGGGGGGTGTTCTGTTTATGACTGAAACCCAACTGCAATCATGCTTGTAATCGTGGTGCTTAAATATTTTAGTAAGAAATAAAAAATAAACCTTATTAGAAAAAATAAAATGGAGCCGGCAAGGTGGCGTTAGAGGTAAGGTATCTTCCTTGCAAGTGCTAGCCAAGGAAGGACCACAGTTCGATCCCCCGGCATCCCATCTGGTCCCCCCAAGCCAGGGGCAATTTCTGAGCGCTTAGCGAGGAGTAACCCCTGAGCATCAAATGGGTGTGGCCCAAAAACAAAACAAAACAAAAAAGAAAACAACCAGAAAATAATTCTATCTCATATAAGTCATTTTTGTTTATTATCATATAATATATAATCAATTCAAGTGCTATTTAAGTTTGTGTGCTCAAATGTTGTGGCATTGAAAGAACAGGGAGAAGAGTGCCAGAGCTACAGATAATAACTAAGAAAAATAAAGAACTGTGAAGTCATAGAGAGATAAATTGGGGAGGAATCAAACTTTGGGGCACACCGGGACCCTAATATGCTTTTCTAATACGGGCAAAATATCTATTTTAGTGTTAAAACCTGGTGTAGCAACTAAACTCAAATTTCGCAATTTTTCAAAATTTTCATGAGTAAATATTTACAGGTAAATTTTTAATACTCTACACCATATTTATACTGTCAATATTCATCCACCACTGCCCAAAGACCCTTTCCCTTTTCTCCTTAGCTTTGGTAACCTCTAGAAGTCTGAGGTAAATCCCATACATTTACAAAGCACTGTAGGCAGAATCCTTTGTCTCTATGCCTCCCATGCTAAATGATAATAGCTGCCACAGCCACAGGCTACAAAACCAATCCAAAATCTGTCCTACTTAGGATTTTAACGATGGAAGCTACAGTCCCATCAGTGAAATTTTCAAGAAATTGAGAACACTCCTATCTCCAGTATTCCAACAAGCTTCTTCACAGAAAATATAAGGATTCACATGTCTGCCCAAGATGAGGAATTAAGACTAAACCAAAAGTATCAATGAATATAGCAGACATAACATGGCAGATATATCACTAACTCTGGGACTGCCAAGTGCTAAGTAATTCCAGGTGCCAGAGCCTCAGAGTATAAAAACCAGTCTTATAGCATAGAGCAGGAGATAACTGGCATAGTATAAAATGCTGAGACCACTAGCCAGATACATCCCTAGATGCTGCTTTCTGCTCCAAGAACCCAGCCTAGCCTAAGCTTTGAAAGGAGCCCTTCATCCACCTACAGATGACTCCCCAGTACCACCAGCCCACCCCCTAAGACCATCCTTCTAGATAAGCTCCAGCTTAACCTACCTCCATCTTAAACAGATAAATCACAAGGTGTCTCCTCCTATCCCAGCTTCCAGTCTGAGCCTCATCCCCAAGGCTACTGCTCCAAAACTATGGACAGTACTAGCAGGAAATGTGTAGGAGTGAAGGTTGTTGTAAACTGTATAAATGTAACTCAATCATGAACAACTTTATCTGTGAAACAAAACAAAACAACTGTATTATGAACAACCTTGTAACCATGGTGTTTAAATGAAAAAATGACTGCCCTCCAAACATGCTTCAGTTTCCAGAAGAGGCCCCAGTCATCATGCTGACCCAAAGCCATGTGGACATTAACACAACTACATGTCAACCTTCAAACGCACTAACACTCAGGCTGTTGGGTTATAGAAGGTTCACAGTCCTAGAATACTTTCACAACAACTTAGGTTATGAAATGGGAGTAACTAGACCTACACCTGTTTGTCTATTAAACATCATCGCAGGGACATGGCAATAATTAGAAAAAGACATCACAAACAAAAACAACAAATAAGATTCATGTAAAATAACTTAGATCTGGACATTTAAAGGTGAACTAATAGAACCTGCAGACAGACAACCAAAGGACAAAAAGGCAAAGGAGTTTAGCTGTGTTGGCAGACAGGAACAGAAATGCAGGAAAAATCTCAATTTCAAAAAAATCATAGAGGAAGACCTCAGATCAAACTGCATGAATAAAAACATGCAAGAGGAGAAATACATTAGCTCAAGGATGATGACTCAGAATATGAGCCCACAAAAATGAAATTAAAGTACATAAAGAACAAAAAAGCAAGCCACTGCACCAGAATTCAGCAAGAGAATTGTTATCAGCAACAATAAAGACAAGATGCTGCCATTACCAACGATAGTTAGCAAAAGAAAAGAAAAACACCTTGCATTCATTTCTGTATTCAAAGGTAATTTTTTTCTGACATTTTAAATAGTTTAACTGAATCACCATGAGATACAGTTACAAGGTTGGTCATGTCTGAGTTTCAGTCATACAATGTCCAATATCCATCCTCTCACTCGTGTACATTTCCCACCGTCAGAGTCCCTTGTTCGCTTTCCCCCTTCCACCTGCCATCCCCCTGCCTACCTCTATGGTCTCATTGTTTTTCTCTCTCTTGCTGGCTTTCACTCTTCCTTTATTCCCATTTAAGAACTGTGATTTTAAATAAGGTTACTGAAGGGATTATCATGCACATCACTACTACCTCCTTTCAGCACCCAGTTCACCAGAGTTATTTCCAAATATTATTGGCCTAAGTGGTTATTTCTTTTCTCTAACTTCACTTCCCCACTCTTAGTGGCAAGCTTACTACCATAGGTGAGTCCTCTTGGACCTCATCTGTATTATGTTTGGAAATTATTATCATACTATATTTATATCACACAGATGAGTGCATTAATTCAATGTCTATCCTTAGCTCTTTTAACTCATTTCATTCAGCCTGATATTCTCCATATCCTTCCATGTATAAACAAATTTCATGACTTCATTTACCCTGTTACATAGTATTCCATTGTGTAGATGGACTACAGTTTCTTTATTCACTCATCTGTTTTTTAGATACTTGCATTTTTCCAAATTCTGGCGATTGTGAATAGTGCTGCAATAGGAATGCAAGTGTCTTTTCTTCGTTGTGATATGGAGAGAAGGTAAAATTCCTGATATATAACAACAATAATATACTATAAATCATAATAACAGGACAAAAATGTGAAAGTGGAAGAATAACTATTGAAATAAATAGTAACAAAACTTTTACACTTTATGGGGAGAGGCTTCTGCATAGATTCAAGATGCCCAAAAAGCACCAAACAAAACAGATGCAAAACAACATCAAGACACAAAGTTATTAAAACAATAAAATAAAGAAAGCAGACTAATTAAAACATAATGTGATGGTCAGGTACAAGGGGAAATGCATAAAAATGCATAAAAAGACCCACGACATTTTTTAAGAAGTGGATCAAACACTTCTGAAATTCACTTTGAAAAATAAATGCCCCGGGGCATTTATTACATGCAATATTACAAAAGCACTCAGAACCTGGTTACATAATGTACATACGCTCCCATCCTGGTTTCCCTGGTCCAATGACTCTAGGAAATGAATTAGCTGATCATTGGTAATGCCAACATTGATATCACATGGAAAAATATGATGCTCTGCATCTAAATGCTCATTGCCTTCATGTACAATATTGAATTCCACAAAGACAAGCTAGACATATTATCTGGAGCTGTTCAGTCTGTGTGCTCCTCTGCACTATAAAAGTCATGTGGCAGTAGCTGACCCTTGTAGTCTCAGAACAAATGAACTATGGCAAATGAATGTGACCCATCTTTCTCAAACAAACCATACCTGCATGTGGTCATTGACACTTTTTAAAAATTTATATGGTCAATCCATTGTCATCAGAGAGAGCTAAAGCAGTTTGCACTTTTTTATTGTAATGCTTTTCAGTTATGGGAATTCCTAATACATTCAAGACAGATAATGGACCAGCATGTACCAGAAAAACTTTCCAAGCCTTTTGCAATGAGTGGCAGATATAGCACATAACAGGGATACCATACAATCCACATGACAAGCTATAGTTGAAAGAGCACATAGAATACTTAAAACACAATTAATGAAAAATAAAAAATGGGGAATATCTTCAATTGACTTTCTATTAATATCATTTGCTCTGAATTTTCTAAATGTACCACAAGGAGAACCAACACAACCACTGAAAAACATTTTCAGGAAGACCTAAGAACCCAAAAGATAAAATAACTCACCTATTTAGGTGAAAATTGACAACAACTGGGTTGCAGGAAACTTCATCATCAGAGGTAGAGAATACATTTACATTTCCAAAGAAGATACTCTCAAAAAAGCTATGGATTCCACTGTGCCATACAAGGACTTATCAAATTTAAATCCCAGAAAGATTTTAAATTTTCATTGTTTTAAAAACTATCTTTACCTCAAGGAACTTAGCTCCATTTACACATTTCTTTAAGCTTGTGTAGGAATTTAGTCATTTATTTTATTTTGTTTTACTTTTTGGAACAAATAAGATACTAGATAGCTGTTATTTATATTAGTTAGCAATAAGATAGAAAAATTCTGACATTACAAAGCTCCTACATCAGCAGAAAATATCAAAAGATCACCTCATTCCTATTCCCTGACTACAGAGTTTATATTTCATTGTAATTATTTTGTTGTAAATAGTCATGTTTCAATTTCTATCTTTTTCAGATAGTTCTCATGCCCACATGCAACTTAGAAATATAAATCCAATTACAGGTAAGTAAGCTCTTGTTGATATATCACATTTACTAAACAAAGTTTCCATTTTTTCCCTTTCTATTCCCTTGATAACAAAAATGGCCTTGACTATATTGAGTAAAGTTCCTTCTATTCCCATCTTGCTGAGAGTTTTTATCAAGAATGAGAGTTGGACCTTATCAAATGCTTTCTCTGCATCTATTGATACAATCATATGGGTTTTATTTTAATTTTTATTGATATGGTGTATTACGTTGATTGATTTACGTATATTAAACCATCCTTGCAGACCTGGAATGAATCCTACTTGGTTGTGTTGTATGATCTTCTTGATGAGGCATATTTGCTAGAATGATCCTATTTGCCAGAATTTTGTTAAGTATCTTTGCATCTGTGTTCTTCAGGGATACTGGCCTGTTCTTTTCTTTTCTTGCAACACCTCTGTCTGGTTTTGGTATCAGGGTGATGTTAGCCTCATAAAAACTATTTGGGAGTGTTCCTGATTTTTCAATTTCATGAAAGATCTTGAAAAGAATTAGGGGTAGTTCCTCTAGAAAGGTTTGAAAAAATTCATTAGTGAATCCATCTGGGCCTGGGCTTTTGTTTTTAGGAAGATGTTTAATCACTCTTTTAATTTCTTCAGTAGTGATGGGTCTACTTAGATATTCTAATCTAGATCATACTGGTTTAACTGGGGAAGATTGTAGGAGTTCAAGAATTTATCAATTTCCTCCTGGTTTTTATGTTCTGTGGCATAGTTACTCAAAGTAGTCTCTGATTACCTCTTTATTTAATTTTATTTTTACCAAAGTGGATTACAAATCTTTCATAGTAATATTTTAGGTACATAGCGACATTGAATCAGGGGCTTTCTCACCATCAATGTTTTCCTCCCTCTACACCTGTTCCCAGCATGCAACCCATATCCCCTTCCTTTAGCCCTTGGGCTGCTAGTATAAGTGGTCCCATCTGTGTCTAGCATGTTGTAGTTTGGGTATGATTCTGTTGTCATTGGCTTTGGGTTTGGTGTTTAAGTCTGATCATATTTTTATTTCTTTTTTTTTGGTTTTTGGGCCACACCCGTTTGACGCTCAGGGGTTACTCCTGGCTATGTGCTCAGAAATCGCCCCTGGCTTGGGGGAACCATATGGGACGCCGGGGGATCGAACCGCTGTTCGTTCCTTGGCTAGCGCTTGTAAGGCAGGCACCTTACCTCCAGCGCCACCGCCCGGCCCCATATTTTTATTTCTATTTAATGTTCATACGATTGTTTGGCCTTGGAACCCTTCATTATTTCCCCCTCCATTTGTGAGGTGAAACAATATGGTTCAATTTATGTGGTTCTTTTTGAAGAAAAGAAGAAAAAAATGAGGCAAAATCAAACAACCGTGGCCGGAGAGATAGCATGGAGGTTAGGCATTTGCCTTGCATGCACAAGGACGGTGGTTCGAATCCCGGCATCCCCTATGATCCCCTGAGCCTGCCAGCAGCAATTTCTGAGTGTAGAGCCAGGAGTAACACCTTAGCAATGCCGGGTGTGATCCAAAATCCCCCCCCCCAAAATCAAGCAAGCAAAAAATGAGAGGAGTCCTTGAGGGTATAAATAGCAATTTAAAAGAAGAAAGGGAAAGGAAGAAAAACAACAATACAAAAAATTTTTAAAAATCAAAAAAAATTGGAAAAGCACTACAGCAATAAAGATAACAACCACACAATAACCACGGTCCTGAAATAAAAACAAAACAAAGCACAAGAACATGGAAAAACAACAACAACAACAACAACCAGGTTTCTCTGGGTTGACCTATCAAGGGGTGATAGGGCAGTGTTGAGGCCTCCCACTATTATTGTGTTGCTACTGATGTCTTCTTTCGGGTTTGCCAACAATTGTATTAAATATTTTGCTGGTCTCTCATTGGGTGCATATATATTTAGAAAAGTGACTTCTTCCTGCTGTACATATCCTTTGATTAGTAAGAAATGACCGTGTTTGTTCCTTACAATTTTTCTAAGTTTAAAGTTTGTGTCATCTGATATTAATATGGCCACTCAAGCTTTTTTAAAAGAGTTGTTTGCTTGGATTATTTTCTTCCAGCCTTTTATTTTGAGTCAATGTTTTTTCTGCTTATTTAGATATGTTTGTTGTAGACAACAGAATGTTGGCTTCAGCTTTTTGACCCATTTTGCCACTCTGTGTCTCTTAACTTGTGAGTTAGGTCCATTGATATTGAGAGAGAGAATTGTCATGGGATTTAGTGTTATCTTTGTGTAGAAGTTTGTTGTGTCTGTTGGTCTGTCTTGTCTTAAAGTAGACTTTTCAGTTTTTCTTTTAAGGCTGCTTTTGTGTCTGTAAAGTTTCTGAGCTGCGGTTTATTTGTGAATCTATGTATACTTCCTTCAAACCTGAAAGTGAGCCTGGCTGTGTGCAGTATTCTAGGTGAAGCATTTATTTTGTTAATTTTTGACACTATATCCCACCACTGCCTTCTGGTCTTGAGGGTTTCTTGTGACACGTCTGCTATAAATCTTAAGGATGCTCCTTTGAATGCAATTTCCCTTTTTGATCTTGCTGCTTTCAGTATTCTGTCCCTAACTTTGGGATTTGTCATTGTGACGAGGATGTGTCTTGGGGAGCTTTTCTTTGGGTTCTTTTAGCTGATACTCTTCAGGCATACAGGATTTGGTTGCATGCCATCTTTAGCTCTGGTAGTTTCTCAGTAATGATGTTCTTGACTATTGATTCTACCTGGTGATTTTCTTTCTGGTTCTCTGGGACTCCAATTATTCTTACATTGTTTCTGATAAATTTGTCAAGGACTTCTATTTTCACCTGTTCACATCCTTTGAGTATTTTTCCATTGTCTGATCATTTGATTTAAGGTTCTTTCCCAGCCTCTTCTGCTGTATGGAATTGTTCTGCCTCTCTCCAGCTCACTGATTCTGTCCTCGGCTGCTGTTACTCTTTTGAAGAGGCCTTCCATTGAGTTTTTAATTTCATCTACTGATTTTTTTCAGTCCTATTATTTCAGTTTGGACTTCTCAGATTTCTATCTTAGTTTTCTGTTCAGCATGATCTATTCTTTCTTTGAGTTCTATGAACATCCTCCATTTAGTACTCTAACTCCTTGTCTGAGAGGTTAACTATGTGATTGGTACTCTCTGGGACATCAGAGCTGACATCTTCATTCTCTGTGCATGCTGTTGTCTGGTGTTGTTTCCCTATTTACACACTGGTATTGTGACTTTTACTGCATGTTGTGGTGGGGATCATGGTCTGGGAGATATGCGCAGATATGGGAGATATAGGTAGCAAAGCTGAGCAGCCGCGCTCCTCCCAACTGGTCGTTGATCCTTGATGGGGTTAAGTTGATTAAGTTTACTGAGGTCTCTCTCAGCAGTCTTCCACAGGGATCAAGAAATCCTCCATTCCCATCTTGTTGAGAGTTTCTATCATGAATAGCTGTTGGACCTTATCAAATCCTTTCTCTGCATCTTTTGATATGATTGAATGTTTTTTAGTTTTCTTTTGTTGATATGGTGTAATATGTTGATTTATTTAGGTTTGTTAAACCATCCTTGCATCCATGGAATGAAACCTACTAGGTCATGATGTATGACCTTCTTGATGAGGAGTTGGATTCTATTTGCTAGGATTTTGTTGAGGATCTTTGCAACTGTGTTCATCAAAGATATTGATCTCTAGTTTTCTCTCTTTTGTAGCATCTCTGTTTTTGGTATCAGGATATGTTAGCTTCATAAAAACTATTTTGGAGTGTTTCTGTTTTTACAATTTCCTGGAAGAGCCTGAAACATTGGTAGTAGTGTAGATCTTCTTAAAATGTTTGAAAGAATTTGTTAGTGAATTCATCTGGGTCTGGACTTTTGTTTTTAGGAAGACTTTTGTTTAACAATTTAATTTCCTCAAAAGTTATAAGTCTGTTCAGATATGCTAGGTCATCCTGTTTCAAACTTGGAAGATTATAAGAGTCTAAGAATTTATCCATTTCTTGCAGATTCTCATGTTTTGTGGCATGGTTTCTCAAATATTCTCTGATTACCCTTGAATCTCTGTAGTATCTATAGTCATCTCCCCCTTTTCATTTCTAATCCAGTTTATTAAATTTTATTATTTATCAAGTTTATTATTTTTCTCTCCATTTCTTTGTAAGTTTTATTACTGGATTATCGATTTTGTTGACTTTCTCAAGAACAAACTTTTGCTTTCATTGATCTTTTGAATTTTTTTTGATTTCCACTTCATCAATTTCTGCTCTAAGCTTTGTTATTTCCTTCTGCCTACCTATTTTTATTCCTTCCATTGATCACATTCTAATTTTATAAGTTGTCATTAAGTTATTTATGTAGGTTCCTTCTTCCTTCCTTATTTGTGCTTGTGAAGCTATAAATTTCTTTCCTAGTACTGCTTTTGCTGTGTCCCACAAATTCTGATAGTTTGTGTCTTCATTTGCATTTTTTTTCAGGAATCTTTTGATATCTTCTTGGATTTCATCTCTTGGTTTCTTTTGTAGTGAGCTATTTTATTTCTAAGTGTTAAAGTTTTTCTTTGTGTTCCGTTGTAGTTCACTTCTAATTTCAGTGCATTGTGCTCGAAGAAGGTAATTCGAACAATTTTTATCCTTCTGATTATACATAGGTATGTTTTATGGGCCAGAGATTAATGTATTATCACAATGTGATACATATATAATGGAATGTTATGCAGCAGAAAGAATGATGAAATAATGAAATTTGCTACAACCTTTTTGGAACTGGAAGATATCAGTGAACTAAGTTGGAACAAAAAATACAATCAAAGAGTGATCTAAATGATCTGTGGTATATAAAATAATTATATTAGGAACCATAATGTAATAAATGTGGAATGCTGAGATCACTCGACCCCAGAGCCTAAAAAAGAAAACAGAAAAGAAAAGAAATCAAGGTGGGGAGGAAGTTGAGAAAGGGAAGTAATCAGTGAATGAGGCCCTGGGCTTCAGTTATATTGGGAATGAGGCAAAGTGGTACAGCTATACATTCAAAGCACTGATTCAGTATCAGTAAAATGAGCAAGCTGAAAAAAACCAAAAATTTAATGTGACTACCAACGTTGGGGTGAGGGAATTATATTGGGGAGTACGGGATAAGCATTAGTGTTATGAGTTAACACTGGTGGTGGGGTTGGTGTTTAAATAGTATATGCCTAAAACTCAACTACCAATAACTGTGTAAACCAAGGTCCTTTAATTTAAAAAAAATTCAAAAATAGATACTATTGCTAAGTAATTCCCAGAACTGAAAAAAATCTACACCCAGATCCCGTATTCCTGAAGGGTACCAGCTAAAAGAGATCCAAATAAAGTCTCCAAGATACTTCTTAATCAAAAGGATAAAATTACAGATAGAAATATAATTCTTTTTTTAATTTTTTATTTTTAATTATAAGAACAGTGATGAAAACAAAGAGGACAAGGTAAAGTTACAGTGGAAGGACAATCATCCATAAACAGAGTTCTCAGAAGAAATCCCCTTGCTGACGCCTAAATTTTGAACTTACAGTAAAAGAACATTAGAAAAAATAAAACAGAACCCAAGTACAATTACTTTGTCCACAAGTCCCTAGATTGTAGTACATTATAACATTTCTTAGCAGTACACAAAGTAATCTAATGCCATGAAATTTATGTGACTCCTTAAACATTAAAGGCATAGTATTTTTTTACATTTTCATGCACATGCATATTAGTTTAAGTTAACATCAAAAGTTTAATTAGTTTTTCAAGGTTTAGAGTCAAAGGAGCACAGTATAAACGGTGTTAGAGTGGCATATATTGTTTGCATAGGCCCACCAAAATAAGGGAGACATGGAAATGAAAAGCCTTGGCCTAAATACAAGGAGACCCTACCCTTGAAGTTTCCTGGCATTAGACCAACTCTAGGCTCCAGGCAAACTAGTTTGTTCAATCCAAGTCATTGTCTGTAGTGCCAATACAGTTTTATTTTTCATGCAGTTTCTATTGTTGGCATCAGGTTTCTGTATTAAAGATCCTGCAATCTGCATATCCTACATTAAAGTCAGGCTGGTGTGGAACATCCTCTAGTTTCACCTCACAATTAAAGGGCAATGCAGAAAGCCCTGTCCAGTAAGCAGGTCGTTTTTGTTAAGTCTTCTCAGGGTTAAGGGAAGTCTCTTTTGAGTAGGTCGATGTCAGAGCAGCGGTAGGGTCTTCCCTGGTAGATTGTTGCTTGCAGGTGATGTTATAGACAACCTTGGATGTTTTGTAGATGGCTTCCCTAGATCAGGGGTGAATGGAGAATGCCCATTCTTCTGAGGCCTGGGCCAGGTCATTATGTCAATGTTCAGGGTGTAAGGTCCCATGCACTACAAAATTTGTGTGTTCCCATCTCTATTAGATAAGAACTTATTTGTTTGCATAGTGTTTTCATGTTTTAATGTGCCTATGCAAACAAGAAATAAAGCCATGTGGTGTTATCGGTGCATATTGGGGCACAAGAACACGTCCAACAATACTCATCACTTGGTTCAAACATAAGCATTAAACTGAGGGACTCTTTCACCAAATTCCCTATTGAAGAGTTCACAAAGAGAAGAAAATATAAAAAATGGGGAAAATCATCACTGTATAAGAAAATATTCAGCTTAGTGGCTATGCTTGTGGGATAGAGTAAAATGGCCATGATCTGAAGAAGGAGGATTTCTTTGTATCCTCCTCCTATATGAAATGGCTGAACAGAGAAACTGGTGCAGTTGATAAAAATGTAATTGTGTATAAAATTTTCAAGTTGTCTAAAGTCTACTCTCCCCCCTTAAACTTTAAACAGAAAAAAAAGAAAATATTCAGCAAAGAAAAGACATAAAATATTGAAAAGACATACGTGTCTATTTTATGCCTTTTGAAATAGTTGGGGGGTTTTAACTCCAGTGCACCATTTTAGTCTGTGACTTAGGACTCTGCAGTACTGGAGTTAAAAAGGGTACATGTGGAGTAATGATGGTAGGATGTGAGAGAGTTAAAGAGAAAAATAAGATTTTGTAGGGATGTGTGAAAAGCAGAGTACAAAATGGACATTCTGCATACACAAAACATAATTCAAGGATAAGGAGTACTATTAATGTATATTGTACCCCTGCACGGTTTTGAACATATAGACTGGTAAGAAATTACCAGTGACTGCTTTAGTGCAACCGAGCAACTCTCAGCACCCAAAAGTTAAGTGTAGGGTAGGTAACCTTCAAGCTCCTTCAAGGGACCCACCTCGCTGGATTGCCTAGGCATGTGGCCCAGGGGAAGCCCCGGAGATCCGGAGCAAGGCGGTAGAGGGGTGCTGGGGTCACCCAAGTCCCGCACCCCCCCCCAGGCCTGGATAAGAAGGCCTTTGACATGTCGGAGGCCTGCCGAACCCTGTGCTGGCAGAGATTCCCAGCTCCCAGGAAGGAAAGAGATCATTCAAGAGCTGGGAGGCCAGAAGTTCAAAGTCCCCATCCAAACCCTCCCTAAGGAGCCAGGTGGGGAATGGGGGAAAGCCTAGGGTAACCTTCAAGCTCCTCCAAGGGACACACCTCGCTGGCTTGCCCAGGCATGTGGTCCAGGGGAAGCCCTGGAGATCCGGAGCAAGGCAGTAGAGGGTTCTGGGGTCACCCAAGTCCCGCACACCCCAAGGCCTGTTTAAGAAGGCCTTTGGCATGGCGGAGGCCTGCCGAACCCCATGCTGGCAGAGATTACCAGTTCCCAGGCAGGAAAGAGATTCTTCAAGAAGAAATATAATTCTTAAAGCAGAAGACTGAAGAAGGAAATAACTTATAAAGGAACATCCTTAAATTTTAAAGCAGATTTACCAAAGAAAACCCTCAAGGCCTGAAGGCAGTGGTGGAATATAGTGAAAATCTCAATGAATATGAACACCTCCCCAAGAATACTTTACCAGTCAAACTCTCAGCCAGAGTTAAAGGAAGGGTACTGAACATCATAAATAAAAAACGAACAGGAACTTTATAGACTCAAAAAACAACTTTCAAATAACTGAAATAAGACAAATACCACAAACATAGTAAGCTTCTATAAAGTGATGGGGAAAATTCCATGACAATTATCTTTCTCAATGCCAATAACTAATGTACTGATTAATAATTATATAATTCTGAATTAATATAAAATATACTATATCATAATCATATAATTGTAAGTAATATAATTTATCATTAATAGCTGTTATCATAAGTATATAATATTAATTATATATGAATATTATTAAGAATACTAACTAATGCAATCAAATGCAATAATTAACAGACAGAATAGAATGACAGACTCCCTGAAAAAGGCTACACAGGCTACACAATTATAAGATAACATAGATTTCAGGCTCACGAAGGTTAAAACAAATAGGAGCATTTCTTAACAAAGGGATATTTTGATTAGGAATAAATCACACTCCTAAACATATATGCATTCAATGAGGGGCCAGGTAAAATACTTAAAACAATTGCTAATAAACTTGAAGAAAGACATTGATGCAACAAAGTAATTGTTGAGGACTTCAACACTACTTTATCAACTCTTGATCACTCAGGTGAAACATAAGGAAATACTAAATTTAAAGGAAGAAATGGAAGAGAGGGGTTGGCATACATCTATATAGCTTTCCATCTACCTAAAGCCTACTACACATACTTGATAATACACATAATTGCACATGGGACAATTTCCAAAGTAGACCACATACTGTGCCACAGCATACCTCCATAAAGTCAAGAGGATAGAAATTATATCAACTATCTTCTCAGACCATGATGCACTGAAAATGGAAGTGAATTACAAACAGAAATGTCGAAATGACTCTAAAACCTAGAAATCAAACATCTCACTACTTAAAACAAACAAACAAACAAAAAACAATGGATCAAAAAGAAAATTGAAAGATTCACAAAAAGAAATGAGCATGTTCAATGAGCTATTAAAGTTTGTGGGACATAGCAAAAGGGGTGTTAAGAGGAACATTTATATATTTTCAAGCCACTCAGTGGAGCTAGAGGAAGAAGCCAGATGAGATCACAGTTATTGGGAAATTAAGACCACCCTCATGACTAGGTGGGTCTTTCACATGTAAAGAGGAAACCATCTTTGTTCTAGGTGAAGACTGGCAAGAAAGCAGTGAGACATATGGAAGGCAGACCTTGCAGTTTTGGCTCTGCCATTATTGGTCAGCCATTTGGATAAAATCAAATCCCCACTGAAGGAAACTCTAAAGGCATTTGCTGGAGGAGTCTTTTCAGGGGAATTTGATTGTATGAATTCAGGAGGCCAGTTTTCTCACAACCCAAGATTTCAATGCATTTTGAGTATCAGGACTTTTGCACTGAGAGTCCTGGACAGCTCCCTGAGGCAGCCATTTTGTCACTCCAGAAGTTTTTAAACCTTTTTATCCAGGGTATAATATCGTCATCCTGCCTTAGGATGTGGATTCCTTCATAGGAAAACTTTCTTTATAGGAGTGGACAGGATGAATCAAGCCATATGGGGAGATATCCCTTCACCATGATCAACACTTTCCACTGGCTCCAAGCCTTCCCAAAACAACTCTACCCCTGCTCCTAACTCTGACTCAAAGTCCACATAATGGCAAGGTAGATTCCATGTTACCTGCCCCAATAAGCCACTACCCAGCTCCCAAAGCAAAAGGACACCTTTTTAGTTCCAAATCATGTGCCCCAGCAGGAAGCTGGAACCACTACCCTATTGACTCATTTTATTTGGCTCTTCTTCTCACCACCACCCCCAAATGTGAACTGTTGCATGCTACCAGATTCTGCTCCAGAAGGACTCCCAGCCCAAGGACTCTACCTGATCCCTTACTGCTGCAAACCATTTCTCAAACTCAACAAGAATATGGTGAGGGGTGAAAATGTGCCCTGGATCTTCCCCCAGCCCCCGAGAATATCACAAACAACTTCACGGGATATCTATATTTTCCTTGTATGTTTAATACCTTAATACTTATACTTCTTAGTATGTTTATTTCCAAAAATATAGGCAACATCCTCCATCCTTTTTAGTTATTAATTTTTCTTTTTATCACTTTTATATCTATATTGTTTAATTTCGCTTGTTTTGGTTATGCTCAATATGAAATTCTAGAAGAACAAGTCCTCCTTGGAATAAAAGCTCAGGTCAAGGGGCTGAAGTGGTGGCGCAAGTGGTAGGGCATTTGCCCTGCACGCACTAACCTAGGATGGACCAAGGTTTGATCCCCCAGCGTCCCATATGGTCTCACAAACCAGAAGCGATTTCTGAACACATATCCAGGAGTAACTCCTGAGCATCACCAGGTGTCCCACCCCCCCAAAAAAAGCTCATGTCAAAAACAGGGCATAGAGATTGTATTGCCTGTCATTCTTACCCCCAAATGCACCAACAGTATAATATGACATGTTCCCTTTTGCATAGGCATACTAAAAAAGGGGAAATCTTATGTACAGAAACAAACTCTTATCTACTAGGAATAAGAACCCATACATTTTATAATACAAGGGCACCTCCCAGCCAGAGAAATAGCATGGAGGTGGGTCGTTTGCCTTGCATGCAGAAGGACGGTGGTTCGAATTCCGGCATCCCATATGGTCCCCAAGCCTGCCAGGAGTGATTTCTGAGCGTATAGCCAGGGGTAACTCCTGAGCGCTGATGAGTGTGACCCAAAAACAAAAAAACAAAAACAAAAACAAACAAACAAAAAAACAAAATCAAGTGTACCTTCCAACCTGAACATGTGTCATTAGGACCTGTCTCCATATGATTGGACAGCGACCGTCCAACCCCAAACCCCAGATCCCAAATGTAGATCTGGCACAGCTTCCTGCAACAGCACCAGGAACCAAACTCCCCCTAGGGAACCCCTAATACTGCTCTGGCACCAACTTGCACCAGGTTGATACAACATCCTGACAATGAGGAAACAGCAAGAACTTGAACCAACAGCAGGTTGCCCTATCTCATCACCTAAAGGTAAGATGAACACAAAAGACACGCCATCCTTTGACCTGTGCAAAAAACAAAATCACTAATTACGGAAGACTGACTTTGACAAATGTGACTGGGCAAAACTTTCCCTGGGACCAATATAAAAGATCTTAGCCTGGGCTATGGCCTAAAATTTATACAAAAACCAAGATCTCTAATCCCAGAGATCTGACTTTGACAACTGTGAATGAGCAGAACTTCTGGAACCATAAAGAAGGACTCTATCCTAGGCTTTGTCCTAGGATCTATGCAAAAACCAAGATCACTAATTACAGAAGACTGATTACAGCAAACGTGATGGGGAGCAGAGCTTCTAGAGTCATAAAGAGAGACTCTATCCTAGACTTTGTCCTATGACCTATTGAAATACCAAGATCTCTAGCTACAGAGGACTAATTATGTCATCCAAAACTGAGCAGAACATTTCCTGGCACCTTAAAAAGACCTTGGGGTTCAATAATAAGCATGTATGGAGCCTGTAGTTGTTCCCATAACTGGATGCTTTAAGAGCGGAAAAACCCTGTATCTTTTAGGTCAAGGGAATTCCTTTTCTAATTTCCCCGATACTTATTGTGCCTATGCAAAATAAACAAACACACAAACAAAGCCTTGCCACACCAGCCCTCCTCCTTTTTTCCTTTTCTTTCTTGTGATTGTTGTTTTGTTGATTTTTATGCTGCTTTGTTTAATGTCATTGCTGTTTTGTTTTTATTTTGTTTTTGTTTTCCTTTTTTCCTTTCTTCTTTTAAATTGATATTTATAGCCACTGGAAAGACTTCTCCCAGCTTTTTTTCTTTCTTTTCTTTTTCCAATAGTACCACAAACTTGAATCATCTTGTTCTCCCTCATAAATTAATGAGAAAAATGGATGGTACCAGGAGCAACCAATCATGACATTGAGTGGAAATAAAAAATGATCAGACTTCAACACGAAACCCAAAGTCAATGACAACAGAATCTATACCCAATTTACAACGAGCTATATATAAAGGCGACCTGTTACTCTACCAGTCCATGGGGCTAAGTGGAAAGTTATGAGATGCATGCTGGGAAGAAGGGTTAGAGAGGACAACTCTGGTGGTGGGAATGGCCCTAATTCATTGTCAATATGTACCTTAAATATTGCTGTGAAATATTTGTAATTCACTTTGACCACAGTAAAAATTATTTTTTAAAAAATCTACAAATAAAAACATTTAAAAATAATAACAAAAGATTAAAATTTTAAGTATATTTGTTCATGTAATTATATCAATTTATAAATACCACATATTTATTATGGTTATATAAAATATATACAATGTTATAAAACTTCAGCTTGAGATCACCAGGTGGGTGCAAACCTACAGTCCAAACTTAACCTTAGAATATATTTTATAAGACAAGGACAGAAAAACCAGAAGTAATTCTGCAAAACTGAGATCAAATTTTCTATAATCGCCCCCTGACCAGTTGCTGGCTCTTATATTTCCATTATTTTCTATTTTGTTTTCTTTTTCCCTTAATATTTTCTTGCTCCTACCACTTCTTAGTTCCTCACAGTTTCTATTGTCATTCTCATATACCTCCTTTCAGTGTCTTCCAATTCGGCTCCACATGGAGCCCACATGGAGCATTAACAGGCATTCCAGATCCCACCCTTTCTCCCCATTTTGTCCTTCCTTGTCATGGGCTCTTCCAGTCTCCTTCCTATGTTATTCCACTTCTCATACCTGTGTCCCTCATAAAGAAATTGCGGAAATCTGGTGTAAGGACAGAGTGGATGAGGGAAAAGTTGGGTGTAAGGGGAAACTTATTGTCATTTCTGGTGCAACAGTGCCATCCATTGAAATGTGATAAGCAGACAGCACAAATCTGTCTACCATTGGGAATGGGAAGTAAGTGGCTGAGGTATCAGGGTATCTACCCAAGGCAGAGCTCTCCCCAGTCTCATCCCTTGAAAGCAGTCTATGAGCATTCCTGTTAGTGGGACATTATGACAAGAATGAAGTCCGAGGTACCTGGAGACCACACAAGTAGCTAAAACTTTGTAGTGTTGGCAATGGCAGTGGCTACAGGCTCAACAATTTTGGGTCTAGATCCACAAAGCAATTCAAGTCTCAGTGACTTCAGACACATTTGCTATACACTCTATTCAATTCTAGGTGGCCTCCCTCTCTAGAGGCCATTTTCCTCATAAGAAATTAACTGCTTTTGGGGTTACTTGCACTGCAAGCTGAGTCCTCACACTTAATAAAAATTTTTAAATGCTTAAAATTACAAAGAAGATAAATTTTACCTAAAATTAGATCTATTCATGCATTTTAAATATAAAAACAAATTGATTATGTAAATGTACACAATGTTACAAGATGTGTATGTATCTTTTTGTGTATGCCATTAGTTTATATATTACTTATTGATTATAATATTTGATAACAAGGTAATGGTGATAATCATAATCACATAAAACATGGTAACTCTAATTAAACAGGAGAGACAGGAAGAGAGAGATAGTCCAGTGGGTAAGGCATTTATCTTATTCTGGCTAACCCATTTGGATCTGGGCACCACATATATTCTCTTGAGTACCATTAGGAGTCATTCCTTAGCAAAGAGCCATCGGTAACTGACTGTGTAGTCTGGTCATTTGCACTGGAGTCCTGGGCAGCTTCCTGTAGCAATTTTGGACTATCCAAGAAAACTTCATTCCTTTTTTTTTTTTTAATGCATAATTTTTTTTTATTTAAACACCTTGATTACATACATGATTGTGTTTGGGTTTCAGTCATAAAAGGAACACCACCCATCACCAGTGCAACATTCCCATCACCCAAGTCCCAAATCTCCCTCCTCCCCACCCAACCCCCGCCTGTACCCTAAACAGGCTCTACATTTCCCTCATACATTCTCAATATTAGGACAGTTCAAAATGTAGTTATTTCTCTAACTAAACTCATCACTCTTTGTGGTGAGCTTCCTGAGGTGAGCTGGAACTTCCAGCTCTTTTCTCTTTTGTGTCTGAAAATTATTATTACAAGGGTGTCTTTCATTTTTCTTAAAACCCATAGATGAGTGAGACCATTCTGCGTTTTTCTCTCTCTCTCTCTCTGACTTATTTCACTCAGCATAATAGATTCCATGTACATCCATGTATAGGAAAATTTCATGACTTCATCTCTCCTGACAGCTGCATAATATTCCATTGTGTATATGTACCACAGTTTCTTTAGCCATTCGTCTGTTGAAGGGCATCTTGGTTGTTTCCAGAGTCTTGCTATGGTGAATAGAGCTGCAATGAATATAGGTGTAAGGAAGGGGTTTTTGTATTGTATTTTTGTGTTCCTAGGGTATATTCCTAGGAGTGGTATAGCTGGATCGTATGGGAGCTCGATTTCCAGTTTTTGGAGGAATCTCCATATCGCTTTCCATAAAGGTTGAACTAGACAGCATTCCCACCAGCAGTGGATAAGAGTTCCTTTCTCTCCACATCCCCGCCAACACTGTTTATTCTCATTCTTTGTGATGTGTGCCATTCTCTGGGGTGTGAGGTGGTATCTCATCGTTGTTTTGATTTGCATCTCCCTGATGATTAGTGATGTGGAACATTTTTTCATGTGTCTTTTGGCCATGCGTATTTCTTCTTTGTCAAAGTGTCTGTTCATTTCTTCTCCCCATTTTTTGATGGGGTTAGATGTTTTTTTTCTTGTAAAGTTAAAACTTCATTCCTTAACCTTCTTTAGGATGCTATAACGGTCAGCTTGGGGTGTGCATCTTTTGATAGAAAAAACTTGTTGAATAGGAGTGGAGTGCGGTAAGGGTGCGGATTGCCCTGTGGGGGCACTAGAGTTTTCCTCTCACCCTCATACCTACACCTAGCTACCAGCTCCAAATCTGCCCACAGCAATCCCAGCACTCCTCCTTTCTTTGACACAAAAAATGGCCACATGATGGCACTGTGGACACACAAAAGATATGCCTGGTACCTTCCCTCCAAGGTAAAACAATAATAAATAAATAAATAAATCTATCAATGGGTGTGGCTCAAAAACTAAAAAATAATCTTAATAAAATAAAATGAGTAAACCGTAATAAAGCAAATAAAATACCAGAGACAGGGCAAGAGAGAGAACTGTGCTATGCACTTGTCTTGCTCATGTCTGGTGTACACTGGATCTCTGGTACCACCTGTTTGCCTGAATATAATCTTTATAGGGGAGTTGTGGTTTGCTTTCCTAGACTCAGGATACCTGTTTCCTCACAGCCCCAAAACTCACTGGTTCTCAGGGATCAGGTCTTTTGTACTCAAGTGTCCAGCCATTTTGGACCACCACTGAAGTTTTTTACCTTCTTCACCAGCATGTGATATGGTCAGTCTCACCTGCCCTGGATGTGGAATCCATGACAGAAAGAACTTTCGGATAGGAGTGAAGTAGATAGGGTGGGTCAGGACATGTGTGGAAAAAAATTGAGATTCCCCTCATCCCCATAACTAACTCTGTCTACTATCTACCAACCCTGCCCAGAGCAATACAAACCCTGTTCCTGCCGATCACACATACACACACACAACACACACACACACACACATACACACACACAGTTCCACATGAGGGTACTGTGGCTTCACAAAAGACATTGACCATTTACCTTCCCCTCCCCCAATGCTCTCCCAGGGCCTTAATCTGTGAATTTCTCCAGATTATAAACAATTGCTGGGGGGGGCACAGAGCAATAGCACAGTGGTATGGCATTTGCCTTGCACAAGACATACCTGGGTTCAATCCCCAGCATCCCATAATCCTCAGCATCCCTGAACACTGGAAAGAGTAATTTCTGAGTACAGCCTAGAGTATCCCTGAGAGCTGCCTGGTATGGCCCTGACGCAAACAAAAAACAAAAAATAATTGCAATAGTGACGGATGTTGTACACTGTATGGCTGAAATTAAATCAGGAACAACTTTTAACTGTAAAAACAAAACCAATTGTATTATAAACAATTTTAAACCACAGTAATTTAAAAAAATCTGTAAAAAGAAGAGAATAAGAAATAACAAAATTGGGCCGGGCGGTGGCGCTGGAGGTAAGGTGCCTGCCTTGCCTGCGCTAGCCTAGGATGGACCGCGGTTCGATCCCCCGGCGTCCCATATGGTCCCCCAAGAAGCCAGGAGCAACTTCTGAGCACATAGCCAGGAGTAACCTCTGAGCGTCACAGGGTGTGGCCCAAAAACAAAACAAAACAAAACAAAAAAAACAAAACAAAACAAAAAAAAGAAATAACAAAATTAAAAGCCATAGTACTGACCAAAAAAGTCAGAAAGCCATAGCAAAGAAAAATAACAATTCCCATTAAAAAATATCAGGTGGTAGGGGCTAGGGTGCTTGCTTTGCATGTGGCTAACCAGGGTTCTATTTCTGTCAGTCCCTAAGCCTGCCAAAAACAACTTTTGAGCACAGAGACAGGAGTAAATCTGAGCAAAGCCAGGTGTAGCCCAAAAACAAAGCAAAAAAAATCAGGTGGTGAGTTGGTTTGTAAAATTGAATGCCTGAGGGGCCGGAGAGATAGCATGGAGGTAAGGCATTTGCCTTTCATGCAGGAGGTCATCTGTTCGAATCCGGGTGTCCCATATGGTCCCCCGTGCCTGCCAGGAGCAATTTCTGAGCCTGGAGCCAGGAATAACCCCTGAGCACTGCCAGGTGTGACCCAAAAACCACAAAAAAAATTGAATGCCTGAAACAACTCTATTAACTTTGTAAACCATGGTGTTTAAAGTTAAAAAAAATTCCATCAGGGGCTGGACAGATAGTAATATCTTGCCTTGCATGTGATTGACCCAGGTTCAATCCCCAGACTAGAGCAGAACCAGGCAGAGCCAGTAGTAATCCCTGAGTACCTCTGGGTGAGGCCCAAAACCAAAATCAATAAAATTTTATCCATAAAAATTGTCTTAAATAATAAGAATATTAAATAAATATTCAAAAATATTCAAAATTATAAATAAAATATATTTGTTCTTATAACTAGATTTATAAATTTAATGCTAGCTGGCTGTTGCATTTCTTTGAATTCCTTAAATATGCTCAACATTTCATCTCTAAAGTACTTATCAAAGAGCCTATACAGCTAGTTAATTCTGGTTGGGTCTTCAGAACTACCATTTTTGCTCACTAAGATTCTGTTTTGCTTTGTCATTGTTATCTTTGAAGTCTTCAGGTTTTTTACTGTGGTGTGGCTGAGTGACTGAAAGAAATGGATAACCACATAACAAAATGGACTTGCAAGAGGACTCCTCTGTCATAGTTTTTGAGACAGTGTAACTGGAAGACCTCTCTCCTCACCTTGGTATTTCTCTTTTCTCCAGAGCAAGTGGTTTGGGTGCTGTTGTTCTGTCTGACTGCCTCATTTTCTTGGGACTCTTTCTTGAGAGAAAGAGCACTACCAGTCTCTCTTGATCCTGCTTACATAGCCTGGACTCATTAGACCCTTTGGTCTTTTTCAGTGTGTCCAATTTCATTTTGATACTGGAAGATATGGTTCAGGCTCTTCATTAGGCCTAAACTCCTATTTATGGATAATTCAGAACCCATTTTATGGATAATTCAGAACCCATTATGGTATGTAGAACTGACCCCTGTGATCAAAAGTGGCTTGCCTGGGTGCCTTGGGATAATTGATACCATTAACTGCCTTGGCTAGTAGTGCAACTTGGGACTTTCTTTTCTGCCTTGTCTTCACAGCACCACACCTTTAATAATCATGCTGATGACTCTGCTGGACTAAATCCATTACAAAGGTGACATTGGCATAGTGCAGTGCTTCTCAAATAGTGGGGTGCACCCCTCCCCAGGGGGCACAAAGCTCTGTAAAGGGGGAAGCATTTGACCCCGGCAAACACTGTGTTTCTGTCTCTGTATGTCTCTGGAGCTGAGAGTTGCTGTGTCCTGCTTCAAACCCCGCTTTGCAAAGCTATGCATTGCAAAACATGCTCATTGTAGCCATTAATCCAGAAATCACCTCTGATTAAAAAAATCAGCTCAAATGATTTTATATATTTTTGTTTTGCAGGTTTAAAGTTTTTTAATAATGATACTATTTACAGTCACGCGGGGGGTGCAAAAATGTTTTCTTCCTAGGGAGGCATAACAGAAAATAATTGAGAAACACTGGCATAGTGAGTGGCATTCCTTGGATTTTCATTTTTCCTTTAGTTTTCTAGTTATTGTAAGGGCTCCACTTGCTGTAATCCAATCCTGTGAGACTGGTCTGACACAGGGTTGCCATGAGGATTAATAAACCAAGACAGTCATAAGAAAAGGCACGTGGGTCAGGGGGTTCCAGTTTCTAGAAAAGTGTGCCAAAGGACCTTCCTTTGCAATCTTTATTGACCAGGCTCAATTCACATGGAAGGAGGAGCAGACTTTGTCCACAGACAAAAGTACCTATCTCATGCTAATCAAGCCTAAGTGTGTCTTTACCTCTCAAAAGGGGTGAGTGAAGGGAAGAAGCAATGGCAGAGTCTTTTTTTTTTGGTGGGGTGTAAAGCAGAGTGTGGTCTCTGGAGGCTTGGTGTATTGTGAATCCCCTAGCAGCTCTGCTTATTTGGTTAAAAGGGATTCCCTGATGAAGGAGGCATAATTCTCAACTCTTTCCTTTCATCCAGCTGTGGGTTGAGTTCAGCTCATCCTCCTTTGAGACAACCATGCAGTTCTTCTTGGATAAAAAGGCAATATAATCTCTACTTTGCTTTCCATTCATTGTAGTTCTTGCCTAGAAAATCTCTTCAAAGACAACCAGAAGGCTACTGGGTCCTCTTTATCAAGCAGTGCACTGCTTCTTACTTTTTAGGGTCCAAATTATGAGCCAACAATTTAGAACTAAGAGTGTATTTATAATTTCTCTTCTACTTCACCGTGCTCAAAATAGAGCTCTAGGAGCTCAAACACTGGCTAAAGTTAAAGATCTCACTCAGTGATTACTAAGAACTCTGTCTTCATGCTACAAGCACTGCCTCCACACACCCACCATTTCCAATATATAAGAATCACTCTTAGTACACATATATATTCACACCCACACATACCACACCACAACACACATATTTGCTCTATTGCCCACACCTCACTCTAATTCAGACCCATATCACACCCTAAGGATAATGACCCTCTTACACTTTGTACTGATCAAGCAACACAGGCAACAAAGCAACCCTGTATCAGCCTGTCTGAATCTCCCATAAGCTTTCCCTTTATCTCTATGAGTACAGACACCCCACCATTATCATTATCCAACACACACAGGCTGCCAGAGGAGTGTACACACAATCAGAACTGCTCCCTTTTGTATTCCCTATAATAGCATCTATGAACAGTTTTCAGTGGTACAGTTGCAATCCTAGTGATTATAAGGTATTTAATCGTTTTACCAGACCATCTGGCCCATAGTGAGGTGAGGAAGTTAATCGCCTTGAAGGAAAACTTCCTAGATTCTATGCAGATATGGCTAGCTTAAACTGGTAATCTCAAAGTGGAGCCTCAGGCTTGGAAAGATGCAGTCTTATGAAGAAGTGCAGAGTAAGTAACTAGCTGGTAACGGGAGCTACTTGGAGTGTCTCATTTGTGCATTTCTGTGAGTGTGTATGCTCACCTGGTTTGCCTGAGGCAGTATATTGTTCTACAGTTTGGCAGAAGGAGGAAGCAGGGGCTGCAGTGTACCAATCACTTGGGTTGTCATTCAGTTATAGTTGTTTGAGGGACAGTGTGTGTCCTGATTTATATATTCTTTGTGTCTCTCTCTCTTTTTTACTTTTTAAAAATTTGATAAATCTTAAAGACCCAGCTAGCAAAAATTATGTCCATTTCTGGTGTTACAGTGCCATTAAGTTGTATCACTGAGCTGCATTCTACTAGGCAGAGGCAGCAAGACTATCAGAAAAGGATAGATCTGTCAGGACTCTGCTTTGAACTAGCCCCCCACCCCTAAACTCTTCTTTGAGGAGGAGATGCTGATGATGAGATCCAAGCATGGATACAGAGCTCCACATAGCAGGCAGCCTCTAAAGTCTGGAGTAAGGAGGTCAGTTTCCAACAAGAGCACACTACTTTTGGTCATTTGCACTGGACAGTCCAGGGGAACTCCCCCAACTTGGATTTCTTCTAAAGCCTCTTAGCCTTTTTCACCAGGGTTCTAGATGGGTCAGCTTTCACCTGCCCTTGGGTCTGAATTCCTTAAATGGAAGAACTCTCTAAATAGGAGAGAATTGGTGAGGGTGGGGCTGGCCTTTCAGGGGACACTGGAGATGCTTCCTCACCACCATAAACAACACTGTGCCATCTCCAACCCTGCCCAAATAAACCTCATATCCTTCTACCATCTCTGTGCAATTTCTAAATTGGGGGCAGGTATGATCAGTGGAATGAGGTAGATAAATTAGACTAGGAGGGCCAGCGGGGAAAGAAAGTGCAAAAGGGGTGAATGAAGGAAGGCTAGATACCTGTAAATGCAACTGAGTTCATGTCGAGGCACCTTGGAAGATACGAAAGGTGGGATGGGAGAAGGGCAACTGGCAAGAGACACTTTATAGAGGTGGTAGGAGGAAGAGAATCATAAGGGAGACCTAAAGTGAAACAGAAAATAAAAGCAAGTTAGAGCCATGGGGCCGGAGCAGTGGCGCAAACGGTAAGGCATTTGTCTTTCACACACTAACCTAGGAGGGACCAACCTAGGAGGGACCGCGGTTCAATCCCTGGGAGTCCCATATGGTCCCCCAAGCCAGGAGCAATTTCTGAGCACATAGCCAGGAGTAACCTCTGGCCACCACTGGGTGTGCCCCCCCCCAAAAAAAGGGGGGGAAGCAAGTTAGAGCCAGCAGGTGGTAGGGAAATAGTTGTAGATAAAGGAAAATGTGATCTCAGCTTTGCAGGAGTAATCCTGGCTTTCCATTCCTTCTAGTTACTGATTACAAAAGCTTTACAAAGGTAATCTCCTTTAGGGGAAGCATCCTGGACTCTAATCTTTTTGAACTGCAGGTTTGGCTAGCCTAATCCGTAGATCTTCAAAATGAAGCTGTAGATCTTTTCCTATCAAAAGTACCTGGCAAGCCAGAATGGGTGACACATGCTACCTGGAGTGTCTTGTGTTTGTTCCTGCATGTGTGCTCACTATGTTAAAATCTTCACTGCTCACCTGGCATCCCAGAGGTAGTTTATTCTTCCAGAGAATTGGGAATGAGATATGGGTATGTTAGGAGAGGACTAGAGCTGTAGGCTGTCAGCCTTCTGGGCAGTGGCCATACAGTCTTGAATATTTGAAGGTCAGTGCTGGTTCTACTGTTTCTGTTCTGTCCTTGTATATGTCTCTCTAGCTCTTTAGTTTGCTTTTTAAATGTTATTAATGTTTAGGGCCTTGGGTCCAAAGAGATAGTACAGCTTGTCTTGCGAGCTGTTGACCAAAGTTTGATCCCTGGTATCCCATAAATACAATATTTATTGTTTAGAACCAGTAAACATAGGAAGGACAAATGTTAACAAATATTTGTCTATCTATGCTAAACTAACTTAGGTATCCATTACATATCAAAGGTGCCTGGGTAGGTTATTCAAAAGTCTCTGGATTATCTTCTGGGATAGGTGGTAGATAAAAGAGTGAATCATCCCCAATAATAGGGCATTCCCTAAAGGTGTCAGTATTCCAGTAATTAGTAATTAATTGTCCCTGAATCACCTTTCAATCCCTTTCCTCAGACTATCACCTTTCTAGCTAAATCTATTTAATTTCTGGATGTTTGTATATCCAACACAAGAGTTGATACTTCTGAATTAGTTGCCTGTTACCTAGGCACATTTTCCCCAGGGCTCTTTTCCCAGGGTTCCCTGTCTCTGATATTCAAACCTGCTTGTGCTTTTGCATGTACACACACATATGGTACAGGAACTAGAGATACTCTTAGATCAAATGAAATAACTTGTCTGGAAACAAGGGAGGAGAGGCAGCAGTATCATGTATGCCACATAATTCGGAAGGTACTTGGTAAAGGATTGGGTGGATGAACATGGCTATGTACTTGAACAATCACTACAAGGTAACCACTGCCCAGCTCAACATCCCAAGCTCCTGTGTCACAAAGTCCCTTATCCTGAGTATTGCTTTGTCTACCTGGATACTCTGCACTACCTTAAGACATCAGGAATGGGTGTTTCAGTGATTATTGGAATGTGTGGTTCATTACAGGACCTATGCTTTTCCTTTCTAAGGTCACCAATGTTTTCTGATGTAAAAGCTATCAACATCTGAGCTTTATCTGAGCACCAGAGTCATCTCTTTACCTGGCCAACCCCAGGACTCATATTCTTTCTGTCACTGG
This sequence comes from Suncus etruscus, assembly GCF_024139225.1. Taxonomy (NCBI): domain Eukaryota; kingdom Metazoa; phylum Chordata; class Mammalia; order Eulipotyphla; family Soricidae; genus Suncus; species Suncus etruscus. The sequence goes on along the minus strand of NC_064868.1, from coordinate 52,069,427 downwards.
TCCATGTACACGCTGGTTGCCCCTGAGATAAAGAGTTATTGGGACTTTCGCAAAACTAAATATGACATCATAGCTGGGCTTTGGGATGGGTTAGAATGGAACCCATGCACTAACAAATAGCCCTAGAACATTATGACCTTCATGTGAAGTTGGAAACACATGTACTTAGTAAGGATACACTATCTCCAAATGATATGCAAAGTTTCTATCCCAAAGGTCTAACTGCTTAATTCATCCCACTCACACATTTGTGCACATGCAGGTAGGCATAGTAGCACATATATCCAAGAATTATTGGGAAGAATTGACTGGTGGTGCTCAGAGATATGTATCTTGTAGAGAGATCTACATGATGAACAAGTTTTTTGTTTATTTGTTTTTAGGCCACAGCAAGTGTTGCTCAGAGGTTATTCCTGGCTTTGTACTCAGGAATTACTTTTGGCAATGCTCAGGGGACAATAAAAGATGCCAGAAAATGTCTTTCACACTGTACTATTTTTACAGCCCCTTTGGTCTAGCTTTTTTGACCCCTGTGGTGCCTGGCTAATTCTGCCCTAAACCTTGACTCACCTATGTACGCAACTTCAACACCATGAGTCTGCTACCCAAATAAAGGTACAGTGTAGATAAGCAAGAGGCCAACTCTAACATCCAGAAGAAAGTGCAAGTGCAGGACAAGAGAATGGATTGCTTGAGGGGTACCAGTGTGCCTATCAATGAGGATGAGAACAGTCAAGAAAGCCCCAGAAGTCTTGCAGAATTGCCACAAAGTAACTCTTGTTTGTGAGGTAGCCCAGTTCTGTTCAGTGTATTCAATTATCTTTTTTTAGCTTCTCTCCCTACTTTGGATGCTTAAGTGCCTACACCTGCCCACTTGCTGCCTGCTTGCCTATGTCCATCTGCCTACCAGTTCCTTTCATTATTTTCTATTTTCCTTAATGCTTATTATTTTTTCTTTCATTTTTTAATTTTTGGGGGCCCACACCCCTTTGACGCTCAGGGGTTACTCCTGGCCATGCACTCAGAAATCGCCCCTGGCTTGGGGGACCATATGGGATGCCGATGTATCGAACCCTAGTCTGTCCTAGGCTAGTGCTTGCAAGCCAGATGCCTTACCTCTAGTGCCACCTCTCTGGACCAGCCTTTCATTATTTTCTACTTCTATCTCTCTCTCCCCTCTATTTCTCTCCTGCCTCCAACACTGTCTCTCTCACAGCTCCTGCAGCCCTTCTCTCATTTCCCTTAAATCTTTAAGAATCTTCTAACCTTCAGTGTAGACTGCATTCACAGGCATCCAATCTCCCTCTCTTCTCCACATTTGCTCTTCTTCCAAATCTCCAAGTCTCTTTTATCTGGCTCATTCCACAACTCATCCCATTCCCCATCAGATAGGATTTGATGAAGCAGGAGAATTGCAGTGGGGGAGGAGGGCAATAGAGTGTCAAAAGGAATGGAACTGTCATTTCTGGTGCCACAGTGCCATCTAGTGAAATATGAAAATCCCAGACAGCACAGACATGCCTGTTGACTGGGCACTTTCGGCAAGGAAAAGCGTTATCAGGACTCAGCTCTGGGTAGTTTCCATCAACCCCTTCCCTTGAGAACTAAGGCTAGAGGGCATGGCTCTGCTGATGGGTCGCCGTAGGCAAGTACTGGATTTCTGGGTCCCTACGAGCCAACACAACAGGCAGCCCCCAAGACTTTGTTATGCTGGAGCTGAACTTCCTCATCAGCCATTTTGGGTTTCACAACCATAGGTACTAGAGGATTTTGCTGGAAACATTTCAGAAATTCTAAGTGGCCAATGGACTCAGGAAGCCAAGTTCCTCACAAGGTACTGTCCAAGAGTTCACTGATTGTGGGGCGTCAGATCATTTGCACAGGACAGACAGCCTCCGGCAACCTCCGTGGCAGCCATTTTGAACTATCCCTGAAGTGTCTTAGCCTTCTTCCCCAGGGTGCTAGGTAGGGTGCCCTGGGGTCTGGATCCCTTGATAGGAAGAATTTTCTGGACAGAGTAGCGAGGGTAGGGTTGGCCTTTTGAAGGACACAGGAGATTCCCCATCATCCCCATAACCAATACTGCCTGCCAGCTTTGGATCTGTACAGCCTGCTTCTGCCTCTGTAACAATGTCCACACGATGGCACTGTAGTTACACACTCCCCCCTCCCCCAACCCTAGCCTTAGGACTTTTGAATTTCCCCAGGTTAGAAAAAATCCGGAGCTGGAGAGACTTTGGCCTTATACCAGCTGCTGAACAGAGTTCTATCTCCGCACCTCAAAAGTGATTCCGAATGCACAGCCCAGAATAAGTCCAGAGCACAGCGTGATGTGACCCAAACTCTGCACTCGGAGCCACTCCCCATTCCCCCAAAAAGGTTGCTGGAACAATAATACAGCAAAAATCAAATTATATGGCTCTCCAGGAATCAAATCTTGGCATTTCTAAAGGTCCTACCAAGAGTAATTCCTGAGCACAGAGCCAGGAGTAACCCCTGAAAACCATCAGGTGTGGCCGCCACAAAAAAAAGCATCTCATTAATGAAAAATCTTTAAAGTAATAGTAAGAATTTAAAATGATAAATGAAGCATTTTTCATAAACTTAAATATATTTACATATCTTAAATACCACATGTATTATAGGTCTATAATATGTTTGCAATGTTATATAATTTGTTCTTTTTGTATATATCATTAACTTAAATGTTAATATATTATATCTGAAAATAAAATAATGTTGATAATAATCTATAATAACATAAAACCAGTAAGTAAGAAGGCCAGTAAAAAGCAGAGATAGGGCAAGCAAAAGACCAGTGTGTAGGCACTAGTCTTGACCCTGGCTGATGCACATTGGATCCCAAGCACCACATATCTTCCCTGGAGCATTACAGGACAGATCCCAGAGCCAGCAGTTAGTCCTGAACATTGCTAGGTGTGACCCTAAAAAGCTGTGTTTATGCAGGACTTATGAAGGACTGCCCTTTGATCCAAGAGAAACTTCTAGATTAGAGAAAGGATGGCCTGGACCCATCCCAATGACTGATTAAAGAAAAAAATTGAACTTTACTAAAAATGCTTCCTTCACCTGAGCATCTCTTGTACCCAAAAAAATAAAGCCGTGAGAGAAATGCACAGCACATAAGCTCCTAATGACTACAAGCTGAAGTATAAAAAAAAATACAAAGCATGCTATGTCTACCCACTATGCCAGTGCCAATTCTAAGATTTAGCCTAGCAGTGATTCTATAGGACTGGTGGTGGAAGGGGGTGGAACTGATGACACAATGACAGACAAAAAAGCCCAAGTTGCACTGCTTGATAGGGAAGAACAGATCACAGCTGCCAATGGACAAAGGAATATTGTCAAAAGCAGGAAGAACACATTGTTTAAGTGTGGTGTAGATTTGAGTGACATATGAGCAACAGAGTGAATATGTGAGTCTGGTTTCAATATCTGGCACGTACCCTTTTCTACTTATATCAAGTGACCTTATTAATAGATATGTAAGTCAAATGTTAGATAAATATTTATTCCCTCACAAATACAAAGAGTACACTCTGTTCAATGTCTAGCTTCAAGTAATACTTAAAATGAAGAAATATTTGCAGGAAGATAATGTATTTGAACCCAGATTTTTTGATTTACAAAAAAGTTTATTACAACACAAGGATGCTTCTGTTCCTTAGAACATAAATGTAAAGTTATAGAACAAATTGGCACAATGAGTTAGTCAAAGAAAATAGGACAAAAAGTAATTTCAGTGATGTTTCTTATAGAAAATACTTAAGCTGAATCTATTGTTTTTATTATAATTAATATCTTTATTTAAACACTGTGATTACAAACATGATTGTAGTTGGGTTTGAGTGATACAAAGAACACCCCCCTTCACCAGTGCAACACTCCCACCATCAATGGCCCCCATCTCCATCCTCCCACATCCCCTGCTTGTATTCGAGACAGGCATTTTACTTAGCTCACTCATTAACATTGTAATGGTAGTTGTTAGTGTAGTTATTTCTCTAACTGCACTCACCACTATTTGGGTTAGCTCATATCATGAGCCAATCCTTCTGGCCCTCATCGCTGGGCATTAATTCAATAATGTCTTTTATTTTTCTTAAAACCCATAGATAGGTGAGATTATTCTGTGTGTCTCTCTGACTTATTTCACTCTGACTTATTTCACATGATAATTTCCATGCCCATCCATATATAGGAAAATTTCATGACTTTATCTCTCCTGAAAGCCACAGGAAAGACAGAGAGACAGGAGAGACAGCGCATAATATTCCATTGTGTGTATGTACCACAGTTTCTTTAGCCATTCATCTGTTGATGGGCATCTTGGTTGTTTCCAGAGTTTAGCTATTGTAAATAGTGCTGCGATAAATATAGGTGCGAGGAAGGGATTTTTGTATTGTGTTTTCATGTTCCTAGAATATATACCTAGGAGTTGTATAGCTGGATCTTATGGGAGTTCAATTTCCGGTTTTTGGAGGAATCTCCGTATCATTTTCCAGAAAGGCTGGACTAGACGGCACTCCCACCAGCAGTGAATGAGAGTTCCTCTCTCTCCACATTCGTGCTAACACTGATTGTTCTTGTGCTTTGTGATGTGTGCCAGTCTCTGTGGCATGAGATGGTACCTCATTGTTGTTTTGATTTGCATCTCCCTGATAATTAGTGATGTGGAGCATTTTTTCATGTGCCATTTGGCCATTTGAATTTCTTCTTTGAGAAATTGTTCATTTCTTCTCCCCATTTTTGATTGGGTTAAATGTTAATAATAAATGTCTTTGTCATGATTTAAACAATGACATAAATTCTAATGTCATATAAAAACATTAGACAAAGTAAAAATGAATAACATTCTATAAGATAACGTGAGATCTTAAATCATTTTTTCTCATACAAAGAAAAGATTGTGGATTAAAGGAAATACATGATAACAATATTTAATGTAATAATCAGATATTTTCTTTTTACTTGGTAGGAATTTTATAATATAATTGGTAAAAATGGGTAAATTGTTTTAGAAATTATAACATGAAAGTGTTTAGGAGCCGTAAAGTAAAATGGTAGACAAAATGCAAAGGAGTGGAAAAGTTATGTCCACAAAAAAACCTGCACATGGATCTTTTTATTTATAAAAAATATTATTTTTGCCTTTGGGCCACACCCAAAGGTTTTTAGACCTTACCCCTAGCTTTGAACTGAAGGATCACTTTTATTGGGGTTCAAGGAACCATATGTGGAGCAGAAATTGAACTCGGGTCAACTGAGCACAAGAGCCCTATCTGCTGTATTATTGCTACAGGCCTGCACATGAATATTTTAGAGCAGTTTTGTTTGTAATTATCAAAATTTGGAAGCAATCAAGACAAGCAAGGCCCACCTTAACAATGGAACATTAATTAGCACTAAAAACAAATGAAATTGCAAGTCCTGAGGCAACATGGAAGAATCCTAAATGTATATTGGGTTTAGTAATAGTAAGTGTAATATTTGTTTTTCGTTGTAATAGTGATTGTAATATTTCAATGCATCAACGTTCTGGTAATACTGATAATAGTAATAGTATATAATAATGTTAATAAATGTCTTTGTCATGATAAAAGAAAAAGCTGTATAGAGATAGGAATTATATGAAAAAATCTTTTTTCAATTTTACCATGCACTTAAAATTACTCTTTAAATTTATTTTAAAAAGTGCATACATTTTGGGGCCTCTCAGCTGCCAACACAAAAGCTCAGACAGAAAGGCCAGGAGAACAGCCCCAACCCCTACCAAAACCTATACTCTCTAACTCTAACTGGGGGTTGGGGTGGGCAGGAACCACTGGGCCACACCTTAAATTCATCCCGCTGAAAACATCTTCTCCCCCACCCTTCCTGCTCCAGACAGAAAGGCTGATAATACCTCCAACCATGTCTAATAATTTAACAGACCACTTTTTTTAAACACACTGAAACTCCAACACTCCAACCCACCCAATTCAAAGAACAATGGAAAACTAAGGAAGACACCAGCAGCTGAGGGTATGGAGAGGAATCCTAGCAAATTTCCAAGTCAAAGTACACAAACCCTATAATCAGCATTTAATATCTTAGCAATGGAATTCAAGTAACCACTAACCAAAAAATTAGGAAGTCCATAGATGGAGGTAAAAAAAGAAATCCATAGACCAAAAATTCAACCAAATCAAAGAACTCTATCAGAAGATGAGAGAATCTATACAAATAAAACTAAGTGAACTAAAAACATGCTAGCAAAACATAATAGCAGAATTATGCACATAGAGAATCAATTGGATAAATTTAAGGACAAAATACAAGCCAACAACAACAAAGAAGTCAATAAAGAAATAAGAGACAAAACATTGGGAAAAAATGTAAGGTACCTAATGAACAAAGACAAAAGAAATGATCTACGACTAATAAAAATACCAGAAGGGGAGGAAAAGGGAAAGAGGAAGAACAAGTAGTGAGGGAAATAATAGCAGAGAATTTTCCCACCATCTGGAAAGAGACAGCTGTACAAATCCAAGAAGCAAAAGGAATACCAAACAAAATAGATCCTAACATTCAACACTGAGACATATAGTAATCCAAATGTCAAAAAACAAAGAGATGAGTTCTTCAAAGCAATAAGGGAGAAAAAAATCTCATGTACAAATGAAAAAATCAAACCAGATTTTCCATTTGAAACAATTCAGGCAAGAAGACAGAGGAATGACATATTTAAATTACTGAATGAAAGAAACTTCCAACCTAGAGTTCATTACTCGGCAAAACTCTCATTTACGTAGGAAGGAGAACTAAATACATTCTAAGACAAAAAAGGACTCACACTATTTGCGCTAAACAAACAGACTCTAAATGAATTACTCAGTGATCAATTATACAAACCAAATCCCCAATTGTAACAACAACCACCTACACAATATAATTACACAATAATCCTCCTTGTCAATAATTTTCTTAAATGTCAATGGACTAACCTCATTAAACTATCACCCATTAAACAAACAGAGTAGAAGGTTGATCAGGAAACAAAACCCAGATATATGTTGCCTACAGGAAACACACTTAAAAAATCAGGATAGACACAGACTGAGAGTAAAAGGATGGGAATCAATTATACATGTCACTGGAAAAAAAAATGAAAGCTGGGACAGCCATACTCATACCAGACCAAATTACATTCAACCTTAAGAAAGTACTCAGAGAAAAAGATGTACCCTACTTATTGATCAGGGAAAATTTAGAGCAAGAAGTTCTAACTCTGATCAACATTTATGCATCAAATGTACAGACCGCAAAATTGTAAGGCTTTTACTCACAAACCTGTAGAAATATATGGAAGGAAATATGATAGTAGTGGGAGATTTCAACACACCATTATCACCACTAGACAGATTCACTAGGCAGAACACTGGCAAAGACAGAAGAGCCCTAAATGTTAAAATAGAAGGCGTAGGACTAATGGACTTATACAGGGCCCTCTATCTTCAGAAAATGAAATAAACATTCTTCGCAAGTGCACATGGAACCTTTTCTAGGATATACCACACCTTAGGATTCAAATCTAACTTACATAAAATCACAAATATAATAATTATACCAAGCACTCTAACAGACCACAATGAAACAGAGATCAAGATTGACTGTAAAAAGATGTGGACTCGCCTAAAAATGGAAAACCTTTATATCAGACTTGCCAGCTTTATCTTATTTTATTTTTTAATTTAATTTTTATTTTAATTATAGTGGCTTGCATATCATTCACAGTAATATTCTAGGTACATATTTACATTGAATCAGGGAAATTCCCACCACCAAATTGTCCTCCCACAACTGCTTCCTTCCTGCCTCCCATATCCTCCACTCTCGCCACCACCCCAGGGGCTGCTAGAATGCGTGGCCCCTTCTGTGTTTAGTATTACTTAGTGGTCTTATAACTGTTTGGTCTTGGTGACTCCATTACTGCCCCCTTTAATTAGGAGGTGGGATTAGAAAACTCAAGTTATGTGGTTTTGTTTGAGGAAGAGAAAGGTAATATGATGGGGTAAAAATCGACTATGCCGACTATGAGCAGAGTCATTCTAGAGGCTCTCATCCTTGGTTTGAGGGACGATGGAGAAAAGAAGGTGAAATACCACAACAGTTCAAAAAGAGGAATCAAATAAGATATCCAGTGAGCACTACAGCACTAAAAATATGCACCACATAGTTGCTATGGTCTTGAGAAAAGAAATATGACAAGGTGCAAAGAGGAAGACGAGAAGAGAAGAAAGAAAAAGTAAATATATAATTGAAAAAATGGACATCTACTTAAATATATACCCCAAAACAAAGAAATCGACAAAAACTAGATACAAAAATAACAAAAAATAAAAAATAATAAAAAAGGAGAGATTATTTAGTGTTTTTGTCTCTTCCCCCCCTGCATAAGCACAGTACATATTGGGGTCATCCGAAACGGGAATCCCCTTGGCCTAAGAGATACAGGGTTTCTCTACTCTTAAAATATATTGTCATGGGATTATCTATAGACTCCTTTCATGTTCATTTACTCTCTCTTTGGTGTTTTTGTGCCGTATGGAAGACTTCTGCTTCAATCTGGATAATAAAGAGAGACCTCTAAATCTAGAGGTCTCAGTCTGTGCACAGGTCAAGGAGTGGAACTTATGATGAAGACTTTCTTTGTGATTTTAGAAGTTCTATTTTCTTGATGTCATTTTAATGTCTTCTGTGGTTAGTGGTCTTGGCCCTTGCTCTGAAGCTCGGATGGAGTCTGGGATATCGTCTTTCGTTATGTTTCAAGAAGACCCGTTCAGTTGCAATTGCCTCAGTCAGAACTCTGGAGGTCATGATTGTTATGCAGGACGTAGACCAAACCCTAGACTAGGGCTTTCTTGTTGGTCCCAAAATACATACTGCCCAGTCATGGTTCTATCAGCCGGTCATCTGTAGATCACGTTCTTGGCTTTTGCACAGCCCATAGTGTGGTAGGTCTTCCGATTTTGTTTTATCATTAGTTGGTAAGGTAGGATAACCTGTTCTTATGTCCATTTGTTCCCAATTTCCTCGTTGTCAGGATATCATATTAGAACTGGCACCTGTTGGAGACCGAGTAGTATTCAGAATGTCCTAGGTGGGCTTTGGTTCCTGTAGCTGTTGTGAAGAACTGTGTCAATTCTATGTCTGGGGTTCAGGATTCAAGTCTGGACGGTAGGTGTATAATCTTCTGGCGTCTAAGATGGGTCCACTTGACATATTTTCAAGGTGGGAGATTCCCCTGTATTGTAAATAAGTCTGAGTTCTTATCCCTAGTAGATAAGAGCTTGTTTATATACGTGGGATTTCCCCTTTTTTAGTGTGCCTTTGCAGGAAGAAATGGTGCTTCATTATATTGCCGTTGCATTTGGGGGTGAAAAGAACAGAGAAACAGGTCACACACCCAAAAAAACATAAAAATAGAAATAAGGGCCCGGAGAGATAGCACAGTGGCGTTTGCCTAGCAATCAGCTGATCCAGGACCAAAGGTGGTTGGTTCGGATCCCGGTGTCCCACACGGTCCCCCGTGCCTGCCAGGAGCTATTTCTGAGCAATGCCGGGTGTGGCCCATAAGCCAAAAAAAAATAAATAAATAAAATATATATATATATTTGCTCACATCTGTATAGTGGAAAATGATTTTAAGTAAAATAAAATAGAAAATAAAGATGTAGTGTTATACAGGTCTTATATTTATGATGGAAGTATAGGTTTCCCTATTGCCTTTTGAGATTTTCTTGTGGGGTGTGGGTTCCCAGGTGCCTTTTCATCGCACATCCTACCCTTCCTGAGATTGGTAAAAGATCTGAGGGGGGGATCTTGTGTAAAGTTCTTGCATTGGGAGTCCTTTTAGGGCTAAGTCCGGTATCCAGCAACAGTCCACGTTAAAGTTGGTAGGGAAAGCCACACAGCATGAGTCAGTAGGGGTGTTGGTTGTCTTTTCCTTCCGGGGATGAGGTGTGGGTTTGAGTGGATGTTCCTTCGCTCACGTGGTGGGTACTGGTTCGTTGGGGTAGGAGGTCAGTCTTGATGCCTAATAGATGAAGAACTGAGGGTGAAGAGTTTTAATAAATTGGAAAATCTGGATGGGATTGAAAGGTGAAGGGGTAGTCAGATTCCTGGAAGGGGGATAGGGGAGAGTATTTGGAAGGGGCAGAAAGGAAGAAAGGGGAAAATAAGATTAAATAGGGAAAGAAAAAAAGAAAGAGGGAGTAGTGAGAAGAGAGGTGAAAAGAGCGGGGGCACATCATTTTGCTTGAATATGTTCGACGAGTAGGCCCCGTAGTATAAGTCTGCAGGTCACCGTTGCTACTTCGGTGGTCTGGCTGGTCATATGCTTTAGGTCCTAAAAGAAGGCATGCCCTAGAGATTAAGGGTGTGTTAAAAAGTTGTCCAGACAATTTTTAACGCAACCTGGGTATGGCATCTTATCTGGCTTAGCTCTGAGATGCCATCTTAGGATGTCCATCCTTTGTATCCAAGAACGCCTGTGGACAGAAAAGCTGAGAGGTTAGTTTAAGTATATTAAGCTTAAGGCATTAACACCTATTATTTTGAAATACTTCGGTTGTAGTCAGTGATTTCCCGTGGAATTCTTTACCTGTAACCTTGTATGAGATCCCTAAGAGATCATTACAAGCCTTTGCAGTAACAGACTGATTACATACCTGTTCACTCTACGCTGCTGTTTCTGCAGTTGCTGGTTTCTTTATAGTTTAATATGTGGTCAAGAGTTTATGATGTTATTCTTTCATGTGTTTGGGGCACTTCTGCCCAGTATATGTGTGGTATTACAGTGTTTGGAGTTTCTACCCTGTTAAGTCCTGTTATTTGATCTTTGAATATTAGCTGTATATTTGGTGTAGTTTCTAGGTGCTTCAGAATAGTGCTATCATTCTGTGTTTATCTTTCATCTTCTGACTTACTTCGTTTAACATAATATTATCAAGGTCCATCATGTTGCTGCAAAATCTGTGATTGAATCATTTCTTACTGCCATGTAGTATTCCATTGTGTATAGATACCACATCTTAATGATCCACTCATCTGTTGTTAGGCATCGAGGTTGATTCCAAGACTTGGCTATTATACTGAGTGCTGCGATAAATAGTGGGGTGCACACATATTTTGCGATGAATGTCCTTCCAGCTTGGGGGTAGATACCCAAGAGAGCAATTGCTGGGTCAAATGGCAGCTCAATTCTGAGTTCCTTGAGCACTCTCCAGACTGTTCTCCATAGGGGTTGGACTAGGGGGCATTCCCACCAGCAGTGGATGAGAGTGCCTTTCATACCACAACCCTGCCAACAAAGATTGTTTCCATTATTTTTGATGTGAGCCATCCTCACTGGTCTAAGGTGGTACTTCATTGTTGTCTTGATTTGGATTTCCGTAATGATGAGTGAAGGTGAACATGTTTTTATCTGTTTGTTGGCCATCTTTCGATCTTCTTCGGTGAAGTGTCTTTTCATTTCATCTCCCCATTTTACTATGGCTTTATTTGGTTTTGTGTAGCTCATCTTTCTGAGTGCTTTGTATATTCTGGATATCAGCCCTTTAACGGACATGTTGAGTGCCAAGATTTTTTTCCCATTAAGTTGTCTGTCTTCTTGTGTTGAGTATGGTTTCTTTTGCCATGCAGAAGCTTTTTAGTTTGGTGTAGTCCCATTTGTTTGTTTGATGCTAAAGTTCTTGCCATTGGCAATCTACCATCAAAGACATTTTTGATATATAGGTCTTCGAGTGTTCTGCCTATTTTTTCTCAATAAATTTATGATTTTGGGTCTGATTTCGAGGTCTTTGATCCATTTTGAATTGACTTTTGTATATGGGGTGAGGTATTGGTCAATTTTCAATTTCTTACAAGTGGTTTTCCAGTTGTACCAACACCATTTGTTGAAAAGACTTTCTTTGTCCCATTTCAAGTTCTTGGCTCTTTTGTCAAATATTATTTGACTATATGTCTGGGGGCTTATGTCTGGAACTTCTGTTCTAACCCACTGGTCTGAGGCTCTGTCTTTGTACCAGTACCATGCCATTTTGATCACTATGGCTTTATACTATAACTTCAGGTTAGGTAGTGAGATGCCACCCAGCTTCTTGTTTTTTAGTATGTGTTTGGCTATCCTGGGTCTTTTGTGGTTCCAGATGAATTTTATGATTGATTGTTCTAAGTCTTTAAAGAATGATGTGTGAATTTGGATGCGGATTGCATTATATCTCTATTAGAGTTTGGGTAGAATGGTCATTTTGACTATATTGATTCTACCTACCCATGAGCATGGGATGTTCTTCCATTTCCTTAGATCCTCTTCAATTTCTTTCTGAAGTGTTTTGAAGTTTCCCTGGTATAAGTCCTTCACTTCCCTTGTAAGGTTGATCCCTAGGTATTTAATGTTTTTTGTTACTATTTTAAATGGAATTAAAGTCTTAATGTCTCTCTCCTCTACTAATAATGATTTGTGTAGAGAAATGCTACTGTCTTTTGTGTATTCACTTTGTAGCCAGCCACTTTGATGTATTGGTTAATTATTTCTAGAAGTTTTACTGTGGACTCTTTAGGGTTTTCAATGTATATCATCATATCATCTGCAAAGAGGGATAATTTGAGTTCCTCTTTCCTAATTTGGATTCCTTTGATTCCCTTCTCTTGTTGGATTGCTATTGCTAGGACTTCTAAGAGTATATTGAATAAGAGTGGAGAGAGTGGACAGCCTTGCCTAGTTCCTGACCTTAGTGGAAATGTTTTCAGCTTTTCTCCATTGAGGATAATATTGGCTGTGGGCTTTTCATAGATAGTTGTAACTATCTTGAGAAACGTTCCTTCTAAGCCTATTTTGCTGAGTGTTTTCAACATGAATGGGTGTTGAATTTTGTCAAACGCCTTCTCTGCATCGATTGATATGATCATGTGGTTTTTGTTTTTCTTGTTGTTGATGTGGTGTATAATGTTGATTGATTTACGTATGTTGAACCAACCTTGCATCCCTGGGATGAAGCCCACTTGGTCATGGTGTATAATCTTTCTGATGTAGTGCTAGATTCGGTTTGCTAAGATTTTGTTGAGAATTTTTGCATCTATGTTCATTAGGGAGATTGGTCTGTAGTTTTCTTTTTTGGTGCTGTCCTTGCCGTCTTTGGGAATGAGTGTGATATTAGCCACATAAAAGGAGTTGGGGAGGGTTCCTGTCTTTTCTATGGTTTGGAAGAGCCTGTGAATCAATGGTTCAAGTCTTCTCGGAATGTTTGATAGAATTCACCTGTAAAACCATCTGGACCTGGACTTTTGATCTTAGGGAGTTTCTTAATTACATCTTCGATTTCCTCTGAAGTGATTGGCCTGTTTAGATTTTCTAGATCTTCAGATTCCAGTCTTGGTAGCTGGTATTTTTCCAAGAATCTGTCGATTTCTGCTGGGTTCTCTAGCCTGAGTATAGTTGTTCATAATATGACCTCATGATATGTTGTATTTCTTGGGGTTCTGTTGTAATCTCTCCCCTTTCATTTGTGATCCTATTAATTTGGGCGATTTCCCTCTTTTTTTGGTGACTCTTGCCAGTGGTTTGTCTATCTTGTTTATTTAAAAAAAAACAACTCCTGGATTCATTGATTTTTTTTTGTATTGTTTTCTTGGTTTCTATATTGTTTATTTCTGCTCTGGTTTTTATTATTTCTTGACTTCTTGTTGTGGTTGGATTTCTTTGCTGCAGTTGTTCCAGTTCCATAAGGTGATCCTTTAAATTGTTGATTTTGTTATTTTCCTCTTTTCTGACATAAGCCTGTATTGATATGAGCTTCCCCCTAATTACTGCTTTCGCTGTGTCCCACAAGTTTTGACAAGTTGTCTCCTCATTATCATTTGTCTCAAGGAATCTTTTTATTTCTTCCTTGAGTTGTTCTTTGATCCAACTGTTGTTGAGTAACATGTTGTTTAATCTCCAGGTGTTTGGTTTTCTCCATTGTTTTTTCTTACAATCAATTTTGACCTCTGTTGCATAGTGATCTGATAGGGTGCATCTGATGATCCTTACACTTGTGGTTTTATATAAGTTAGATTTATATTCTAAGGCATGGTCTATTCTGGAGAAGGTTCCATGTGGGCTTGAGAAAAATGTGTACTCTGCTTTTTGGGGGTGGAGGGCCCTATATAAGTCTACTAGCCCTAGATCTTCTAATTTTTCATTTAGGGCTCTTACTACTTTGCTATTTTTCTGCATGCTGGATCTATCCAGTGGTGATAGTGGAGTATTGACATCCCCTACTACTATCACATTTCCCTTCATGTGTTTCTCCAGGTTTGTGAGTAATTGCCTCACATATTTTGCTGAGTATACATTAGATGCTTAAATATTGACCAGGGTTAGTACTTCTTGATCTATTGTTCCCCTGATCAGTATGTAGTGACCTTCCTTGTCTCTGATCACATTCTTGAGGTTGAATGCAATTTGGTCTGATATTAGGATGGCCATCCCTGCTCTTTTTTGTTTTCCATTGGCCTGAATAATTGCTTTCCATCCATTTATTCTAAGTCTGTGCCTGTCCTGCATTAGTAGATATGTTTCTTGCAACCAGCAGAAGTCCGGTTTATGTTTTCTAATCCAGTTCTCTAGTATATGTCTTTTAATGGGAGAGTTTAAACCATTAAAATTTAGGGAGATTATTGACAGAGAGGGTTGTTGTGTAGTTGTGTTGTGTAGGGTTGTTGTTGCTGTTACAATTGGGGATTTGGATTGTGTAATTCGTCTCTGAGTAGGTCATTTAAAATTGGTTTTGTTTGCGCAAATATTGCTAGATCGTTTTTATTTGAGAATGTTTTTAGTCTTCCTTACCATATGAATGAGAGCTTTGCTGGGTATTGGACCCTAGGTTGGAAATTTCTTTCATTCAGTCATTTAAATATGTCATTCCATTGTCTTCTTGCTTGAATTGTTTCAAATAGGAGATCTGTTTGATTCTTATGTCCCTTCTTTGTACTTGATTTTTTTTTCTCCCTTATTGCTTTTAAGAGTTCATCTTTCTCTTTTTTTTTGCCATTTGGATTACTATATGTCTTGGTGTTGGCTTATTAGGGTCTATTTTATTTGGGACTCTTTTTACTTCCTGGAATTGCATTGAGGTCTCTTCCAGAGAGTTGGAAATTTTTCTGCTATTATTTCATGACCACTTGTTCTTCCCCTTTCCCTGTTTTCCTCCCCTTCTGGTATACCTACTATTTTTAGATTATTTCTTTTGTCTTTGTTTATTAAGTACTGGACTTTCTCTTCCAGTGCTTTGCCTTTTATTTCCTTGTTGGTTTCCTGGATGGTTTTTGATTGCAGTTTTTCTTCGAGTTGCTCTATATGCTTTTCCAGCTGTGAGATTCTACTCGTATAACTTTTTACATTATTCATTGTTTTCTTAAATTCCATTTGTATGGAGTTTCTCATATTCTGTAGCAGTTCTTCTCTTAGTTGGTTGATTTTTTCATCCATGGTTTTCTTGTACTCGCTGGCTAGTGCTTCTTTCATTTAATTTACCATGATTTGCATTTCTTTTTTTATGGCTGTTTTCAGATCTTCATCTCCTGGATCTGTTCGTTTTGGTGGACTTGGAAACTTGTTTGTGTTTCCTTCCATATCTCCAGATGTTAGGGTCTTCCTTGGTTTACCCATATTTCTTTGCAAATCTTGGTGTTGCCTGGTTTGCAGGGTCTTTCGATTAGAGCATACTTTTGCCACCTGCCTTGTTTGATATAGGTATTTCTGGTTTGTTTAGTATTTTGCTTGTAATTTTATGGGCTCTTAATTATTTAAGAAACTTGGGTCTTAGATCTGAGCTAGCTAGACCTATATGTTGTGTTAGGCTATATTCGTGCATTCGGCATGGGTGAGCGGAGCTTCCCTACCTGGGGCAGTCAGGGATACCCAGGCAGGGGGTGGCTAGGGCTGTTTGCGCGGTCAGCGTGGGTCATTTTATTTTTTAAGCATACTGTCCCATTTCATTTGGGTCAGGTTTTCAACTGTAACCCATGGCTCAATCCTGTCTGGTGATGTATGCGCATTAGTGTACAGGTCCACCATACCTAAGTCTGTTTAATGTATGTTTGTAATATACAGAATGCCTATGTTGTATACTGTCCTTCCCCTTTGCTCATCACCTTACAAGCTAGTCCTTCAATTCCTCACCCTCACCTGTTATTACCCCACATTTAACCCTTTTCACCCTCAGTTCTTGGCTCCTCATGAAGTAGATCATTATCCCTACTCCAGTCAGCTGCCAACCAGCTCCCAAAATAAAAAGATAGACTCTCAGCTCGAGAAGAAAGCAATACTCTGTTGCTACTGATTTACACCCAGCAGCCTCCTTTCCTCCTCTTCTCTTCACTGTGAATCTTCACTTGCTACCAGACTAGGTTTCTGAGAAGCCCCCATTAGAGAACACTTCCTGGTGTGGGACTGCTGTGGAGTTTTTTACACTCCACAAGGCCAATACATATATCAAAGCAGCACTCCAGCTTTTACCCCTCCCCCGATTATTTCTAAAGACTTAAAAGGGACATTTTGAATATTTCTTTATATTTATCCTCTTAACAGGTATTACTTTGTTGAATATCTCCTTATATAATGACAATTTCCCCCACTGTGGGTTTTTTTGTGATCTGTTCAATAAAAAATTCTGGTAGAAAAGTCTCTCTGTTTAGAATTCAAATTAGAACCAAGTTATGGGGATTGTTGGACTTGTTCCCCAGGCCCCAGATGCACCAATAATACCTTGTGGTATTGTTCCTTTTTTGCATAGGCACATTAAAATGGGAAAATATTACATGTGCAAACAAGTTCTTATCAAATAGAGATAGGAATACACAAATTTTGTAATGCAGGGGGCCTTACACCCTGATCAATGGCGTAATGACTTGGCTTAGGCCTTAGAAGAATGGGTATTGTCCATTCACCCCTGAACCATGGATATCATCTGCAGAAATAACCATGGTTGTCTATAACATCACCAGGAAGCAAACCTCTACCGCTGCCCTGATGTCGACTTACTCCAAAGAGGGTTCTTTTACCACCCAGACAACTTAGAAAATGCAACAATCTGCTTTCAGAGCAGGGCTCTCCACATTGCCCTCTAATGGTGAGATGAAACTAAAGGAAGCTCCACATCATCCTGACTTTGATATAGAATATGCACAGAAACCAAGATCTATTTACAGAAACCTGACACCAACAACAGCGATTGTTCAAAAAAATTTTTTATTGTGACTGAAGATCATTTACATAGAATTATTTACGATACATAGTGACAATGAATGAAGGGCATTCTCACCACCAATGTTATCCTCCCTCCCGAAAAATTTTTACTGGGACCACAAAGAATGACTCGGGTAGGACAACCTAGTATGCCTGTAGCCCAGAGTAGGTCTTATGCCAGAAAACTTCAGGGGTAAGGTCTCCTTGTAGTTAGGCCAAGGCTTTTCCTTTCTGTTTCCCCCATATTTTGCTGGACCTATGCCAAAAGCAACAATTGCAACTCTCACACCTTTTTACTATATTTTTTAACTCTTATCCTTTAAAATGTTTACTAAATATGCTATTTCTTTAAGAAATTCATTGGTGATACAATAATTTTCAAATATACTTACTACTGAACTTTTTCTTCTTTCCTTTCTCAATTTTTTTAGATTTTCTCTCTATTTACTATTTTTAATAAGTTTGATTTTGGTCATCTTGAAAAAATGTATTATGATCAGTTATGTCAACTATGTGATACATTTTCTTTAAATAAATGTAATAATCAACAAGCAAACAAAAAAGATGTGGAGAAAAATCTAACACCTAGAGACAAAACAACATGCTGCTCATCAACAGCAGGATCAGAGAATAATTCAAAGAAGAACTAAAAAGATACCTTGATATGAATAACAATGCAGAAATAAATTGCAAAAATCTATGGGACACAGCAAAAGCAGTAATTAGGGGGAAACTCATAGCAATACAGGCCTACATTAGGAAAGATGAAATGATAGAATCAATAGCTTAAAGGGACACCTTTAAGGATCTGGAAAACCAGCAGCAAAGAAACCCAAAGACAGGTAGAAGACAAGAAATTAAAAAAAAAGGAGCAGAAATAAACATAGAAACAAAGAAAACAACATAAAGAATCATAGAGATCAGAAGCTGGTTTTTTGAAAGAATAAATAAGATAAACAAACCCCTGGCAAGACTCACAAAGAGAAAAGGGAAAGCCCCTAATAAATCAGATCACAAATGAAAAAGTGAATACATTTTGGGGCTGGACTGATAGTATAGTAGCTAAGGGATTTATTTGCTTTGCATGTGAAAGATCTCGATTCAGTCCCTGGCATCCCATAATAAGGTCCACTGGGTGTGATCACTGAGTGCAGAGCTAAGCAGAAGAACTGAGTACCACAGGGAATGGCCCCTAAACAATTATAATAATAAATTAAAAAATTTAAAGTGAACAAATTATTTGCATATGATAGAACAAATTAGAATTTTTATCTCCCCCTTGTGATGCAAAATTAAAAATGCTCACTTATGGGAAAATAAACTGATAAGTTTATAGTGTTTGACATAAAAAGGACAACTGATAGAACTCATAAAAATTCCAGTTATGGGGCTGGAGCAGTGGCACAAGTGGTAAGGCATTTGCTAAACTAGTGCTAACCTAGGACGGACCATGGTTCGATCCCTCAGCATCCCATATGGTCCCCAAGCCAGGAGTGATTTCTTTTTTTTTTTTTTTAGTTTTTGGGTCATACCTGGTGGTGCTCAAGGGTTACTCCTGGCTGTCTGCTCAGAAATAGCTCCTGGCAGGCACGGGGGACCATATGGGACACTGGGATTCGAACCAACCACCTTTAGTCCTGGATCGGCTGCTTATAGGGCAAACGCCACTGTGCTATCTCTCCGGGCCCAGGAGTGATTTCTGAGCACATAGCTGGGAGTAACCCCTGAGAGTCATTGGGTGTGGCCCAAAAAGCAAAAAAAAAAAAATGCCAGTTATAAATATAAGTAAGAAAAGGATGGAAAGACACTATTCCAGAACTAAAAAGACTAGTAAGGCATGACTACTAAATACAGTGCATAAACCATGACTGGATACTGGATAGGTACAAAAAACTATAAAGGAAGGTTTAAAAGGGATAATATAGGGGTTAAAACACATGCCTTGCATGATCAACTCCTTGGTTTTTCTTCAGCACCTCATACTTCTCCTGACCCAGCAGTTAGGAGTCACCCTTGAGCACAGAGTGAGGAGTAGCCCCTAAGCACTACCAAATGTGGCAAAACTGCCCACTAAAAGGAATACTGTAAGACAATTGATATGTAATTATATTAGATAAGAATGTACCAATGTTAAATTTTTATGACTATTAAAACAGAAATGCCTTTATTCTTAAGAGATACATACTACATACTTGAATGGAGCAATTTGTAGATAGTACAACAACTACTGTATTTTCTGGCGTAAAGACGACTTTTTTTTTTTTTGGTTTTTGGGCCACACCCAGTGACGCTCAGGGGTTACTCCTGGCTGTGCGCTCAGAAATTGCTCCTGGCTTGGGGAACCATATGGAACGCCAGACGATCGAACTGAGGTCCAGCCTAGGCTAGCATGGCAAATCAGATTACTTACTGTTTGCACCACTGCTCTGGCCCCATATAAGATGACTGTTTTTTTTCTGATTAAAAACACAATTTTTCCATAATGGCTTACATATCTTTCACAGTAGTATTTTAGGTACATATTAATATTGAATCAGGGCAATACCCATCACCAACTATGTCCTCCCCCCATTCCAGTTCCCTTTTTACAACCCATATACCCCATCATCACTCCCCGGGCTGCTAGAGTAGGTGGACCCCTCTTTGTCTGACTTACTATTAGTGATCACATATCTGTTTGGTCCTGGAACCCTCCCTTGTTTCCCCCTCTATTTAAGAGGCAGAGCTGGAAAAATCAAGGTATGTGGTTTTGTTTGAAGGAAAGAAAAGCAATAAATTGGGGTACAAAATAAGAGGGGAAAAAAGAAGTCAAAAGTCAAATACGCTGAAAATGGGCAGAGTCCCTCTAGAGGCTTCCAACCTCAGTTTGAGAGAGGATGTGAAAAAGGTAATTGAAATACCACAACAATACAGAAAGAAATATAAAATTAAATAACTGGTGAGCACTACAGCAATAAAGACAGGCACCACACAATAGTCTCGGTTCTGAAATCAAATCATGCTCAAGTGCAAAAAGAAAGAGAAAGACAAGACAAAATAAAATAAAATAATATTAGAGACATCAACCTTAATTTCCACACCAAAAAAACAACGTCAAAAAAATCGATCAATCGATAAATAAACATGTGGAAAAATGATTGTTTTGTGCTTTTTTTTCTCTTTTTCTTTATCCCCCTGCATAGGCACAGTAACTATTGGGGATATTGTAGAGGGAATTCCCTTGACCTAGGAGCTACAGGGTTTCTCCACCCCTGAAGTATACTGTCATGGGATTAACTCTAGACTCCTTGCATGATCATTTACTCTCCCCCTTGCTGATTTCATGGTGTGTGGAAAACTTCTGCTTTGTCTTGGATGGTAAAATCAGACCTCTGTATCTAGAGATCTTGGTGGCTGTGCAGCTCAGGGAATGAAGTTTATGAAGTCTTTCTTTGTGGTTCTAGCAGTTATGCTTCTTCAGTGTCGTTTTAATCCATCTTCTGTAGTTGGTGTTCTTAGTCGTTATGTTGCTCCTAGAATGGAGCCTTGGAATAAAGTCTTTCGTTATGTTTCCAGAAGACCCATTCAGTTGCGGTTGTCTCAGTCAGACTTCTGGAATTGGAGCTCTTGTTTGTTGAACAGATCGTAGACCAAAAGCTAGGCTAGAGCCTTTTGTTGCTGTTGTTGTTGGTGGTGGTGGTCCCTGGATGCGTACTGTCCAGTCTTGGTTGCAAAAACCAGTCGATAAAATGACTTTTTAACCCACGAGAAATTTCATAAAAGTCAGGGGTTATTTTATATGCCAGTATATGGCATGCTGAAACTTACTCCAAGTTCAGGGATGAGTGATCAGCCCCCCTCTTGTCGCTGCATCCCATCCAGCAGCCAGGCGTCATCACTCAGTCCTCTGTCCTGATTAATCCTTCAGAGCACAGAGAGGAGCAGAGTTACCAAGTGCTGCATGCCATTCAGTCGCCGGGTGTCATCGCTTGTATGTGACTTTCCAGTGCTCAGTCCTCTGTTTAGCTTTTATGGGACACAGAGGAGACGCTCTCTCCCTCTAACTGTCCTATTAATCACTGCACCCCAGCCAGCTGCTCTTGGAGGAGCCCCTTCTCACTGCTCTCA
This sequence comes from Suncus etruscus, assembly GCF_024139225.1. Taxonomy (NCBI): domain Eukaryota; kingdom Metazoa; phylum Chordata; class Mammalia; order Eulipotyphla; family Soricidae; genus Suncus; species Suncus etruscus. The sequence continues at coordinate 52,048,024 of NC_064868.1, read as the reverse complement.
ATGTATATCACAATTAAAAAAAATCACAGTCACACACTACAAACAACAAATGAAAAATGATAGTTGGCACTCCAAAGTCTAGCTTTATTAAACATACATTGTTAAACTTTGAAGTTTCTACTCTTTTTCTCTTATGGTTTTTTTTTTTTGGTTGGTTGGTTTTGGTTTTGGGGTCACACCTGGCAGTGCTCAGTGGCTACTCCTGGCTCTATGCTCAGAAATCGCTCCTGGCAGGCTCACAGGATGCCGGTATTAGAACCATTGTCCTTCTGCATGCAAAGCAAATGCCCTATCTACATGCTATCTCTCTGGTCCCTCTCTTATGTTTTTAATTTCCATTTGGCGTGCGTTAAAAGAGAGGTAGTCTTATATATCGAATATAACCCAAACCCTATATTTTAAAAGGAAAAGGAAGGAGTCGTCTTATACACCAGAAAATACGGTAGGTATTCAGTTTTAATACCTAGCACCAGCCTCCCAAACATGTGGGTGTTAGATTACATCTTGTGTTATCCAAAACAAAGGCCTTCCCAAGGTCCTTTTTCACTCATCCCTTTTTAAATGTAAAAGGCCCACATATTCTGAATTAAGTCCACATAGGTCTTTTGTCTGTCACTCTCTACCCTATCACTCAATTATGGATTGAGCTGGTCAATAAAGAGAAGTAGGTTTGACAAGATTGAGTTTGAAAGACCCCCAACCTCAACCCCACACATTCCATGTTTTTCACCTTTATGTTTGGTTTGGATTGTTTTGTTTTGTTTTGTTTTGTTTTGTTTTGAGCCAACCTGACTGCGATCAAGGGTTACTACTCCTGGCTCTGTGTTCAGAAATTACTTGTGGCAGGCTCAGGGATCATATGGGATGCCAGGAATCAAACCCAGATCCGTTCTGGGTTGGCCGTGTGCAAGGCAAATGGCCTACTGCTATGCTATCACTCTGGCTCTCTTTATTTAAAATATTAATTAATGTGGCAACCGTGCTTGAGACCTGTTCTTCCAGGGTTGGATTACAACAAGTGGAGCCCAACATTTGGTGCCCAGAACAGGGACCTGAGACAAAAAATAAAGAACAAAATAAAAAATAACAAAAATAAAGAACAAAATAAAGAACAAAAACAGTAGTGGGTAACAAGTTTTTAGCCATGATGGCTCCCTCATGCTGGACAGAATGTGCAACACCCTTCACTGAATCATTGGTGCACATGACTTCCTCTGAACTGCTTCAAGTTGCTCTGGTCTGTCTACCTGCATTTCTCACTCCAGACTTTCAGGCTACCTAGAGATTCTCCTGTTTACATGCTCTGAGAGGGGAGAAGTGCCTTCCAGGTTGTGATACATTCTCAATCTAAAGGCCTTCCCAGGGCCAATAATTTGTCATTCACTACTGGTGTCAAACCAAAGAGATCCCATCTCCCAAGTATGATGAGCAAACTACTCAGAGTCTGAAAATGATTCAACTAAAGATTCTCCTGTGCCTCAAGCCCAGTGCCAGGCAAACAAGCCAGAGCTGTCAATCCAAGTCGTGGGCATTGTCAAATGGTTCAGCATCCAGAACGATTACAGATTTATCAATAGGAATCACAACAAAAAGAATGTGTTTGTTCATTGGAGAGTGAAACAACACCAGGAAGTTTTTGCATAGTGTTGGAGATAGAGAGACTGTGGAGTTTGATGTCATGGAAGGAGAGAAGGGTACAGAAGCTTCAATGTAACCAGACCTGAGGGTAGTCTACTGTTAACAATTACTATGATTAGTTTTTTCAGACCGCATTGTTAATTAGTTGGCTGCCAGTTCAGTAAGAAATGCATAATATTGTTAGATTCTGAATGGTTTGTGGTAATCTTAGTGAATATTTTCCAAATGCTGGAACTTGATTGTGTATATCCAAAGGCAACCTATTTATCTATAGAACTGATTTAATGCTTTTTATTCAAGTAGAGTACAAATTTTGTCCTGCTAGTATAAGAATATTTAGCAACTTCCTTTTAAATATTCTGAGGAGCCAGAGCAATAGCACAGTGGTAGGGCATTTGCCTTGTATGTGGCCAACCTGGATAGACCCGGGTTTGATTCACAGCATCCCATAAGGTTCCCTGAGGCTGCCAGACGCAATGTCGGAGCACAGAGCCAGGAGTAACTCCTGAATGCCACCAGGTGTGGCCCAAGAGCCCCCAAAAAAGTTCTAATATTTGCTCAGAGACGTCTATAAATTCTCTGAACTAAATATTACAGTGCTCAGTAAAAATGTTCAGCAACTCATTTTCAAATTATATGTATCTGCAGAAATGTTCAATGTTTTTTGTTCAGAGAAGTCTATGAAAAAAACTTAAATGCTCTACAGTTCACGGTGTAAGAATATTTGGCAATTTGTTTTCAATTATGTATATCTGCAGAAATATTCTAACCATTTGATTCAGAGAAGTTTATGGAATAGAAACTTGTGGAACATATATGACCTAGACTTGTACACAGTATAAAATGTTCAACTTTTTTTTTATAAATTTTGTATAATGCAGAAATGTTATAATAATTTTACTTAGAGAAGCCTATGGAAAAGAAACTTACTCTAGACCTGTATTACAAGGCTTGGTGTAAGAATGTTTAGCAAACTGTTTTCAAATTATGTATATCCGTAAAAATTTTCTAATGATTTTACTCTAAGAAGCCTATGGAAAAGGAACTTAGATGCTCTAGATTCATATTAAATTACTGGGTAAAAAATGTTTTCAAATGATGTATATCTGCAGAAATGTTCTGATGATTTTGCTCAGAAGTCTATGAAAAAGAAACTTAAATGCCCTAGAGTCATATTACAGAGCTCAGTGTAAGAATGCTTAGTGACTTATTTTCAAATTAAGTTTGTCTACAGAAATGTTATAATGGTTTAGTTCAGAGAAATTGATAGAAACTTAGATGCTCTGGACTCATACTACAGTGCTCAGTGAAAGTGTTTAGCAAATTGTTTACAAATTATGTATATCTGCAGAAGTGTTCTAATGATTTTGCTCAAAAGTCTATGGAAAAAGAACCTGGATGCTTTGGACTCATGTTACAATGTTCATTGGAAAATATTTAGCAACTCGTTTTCAGAGTATGTATATCTGCAGAAATATTCTAAAGATTTTGCTCAGAGAAGTGTACAGCAAAGAAACTTGGGTGCTCTGGATTTATATTACAGTGCTTGGTACTCTAGACTCATATGACAGTGCTCAGTGTAAGAATGTCTAGAAGCGGGACTGGAGAGATAGCACAGCAGCGTTTGCCTTGCAAGCAGCTGATCCAGGACTAAAGGTGGTTGGTTCGAATCCTGGTGTCCCATATGGTCCCTCATGCCTGCCAGGAGCTATTTCTGAGCAGACAGCCAAGAGTAACCCCTGAGCACCGCCGGGTGTGGCCCAAAAACAAAAGGGGCCGGCGAGATAGCATGGAGGTAAGGCGTTAGCCTTTCATGCAGAAGGACAGTGGTTCGAATCTCGGTATCCCATATGGTCCCCCATGCCTGCCAGGGGCGATTTCTGAGCTTAGAGCCAGGAGTAACCCCTGAGCGTGCCGGGTGTGACCAAAAACCAAAAAAAAAAAAAAAAAAAAAAAAAAAGAATGTCTAGAAGCTTATATTCTAATTCTGTATATCTGTAGAAATGTCTAATAATTTTATTCAGAGAAGCCTATAGAAAAGAAATGTAGATGCTCTAGACTTGTATTACAGTGCTTGGTATAAGAATGTTTAGCAATTTGTTTTCAAATTATGTATATCTGCAGAAATGTTCTAATAATTTTGCTCAGAGAAGTCTATGGAAAATCTTAAATGCTCAGTCATATTAAGTGCTCAGTGTAAGAATGTGTAGTGACTTATTTTCAAATTAAGTATGTCTACAGAAATGTTATAATGCTTTAATTCAGAGAAATCTATGGAAAAGAAACTTGGATGCTCTGGACTCATATTTCAGTCCTCAGTTAAAAAGTTTAGCAACTTGTTTACAAGTTATATATATCTGCAGAAATGTTCTAAAGGTTTTGCTCAGTGAAGTCTATAGAAAAGAAACTTGGATGCTCTGGACTATATTATAGTGCTCAGTACTCTAGACTCATATTGCAGTGCTCATTGTAAGAATGTTTAGCAACTTATTTTCTAATTGTGTATACTGCAGAAATGTTGTAATGATTTTGCTCAGAGAAGTCTCTGGAAAAAGTACTTAGATGCTCTAGACTCATATTACAGTATTCATTGTAAGAATGTTTAGCGATTTATTTTCAAATTATATATATCTGCAGAAATAGTCTGATGATTTTGCTCAGAGAAGTCTATGGAAAATAAACTTAGATGCTCTAGACATATATTACAGTGCTTGGTATAAGAATGTTCAGAATTTTTTTCCAAATTATGTATATCTGCAGACCTGTTCTAATGATTTTATACAGTTGCTCTGGCTCATATGACAAAAACTGACTCATATTACAGTGCTCAGTATAAAATGCATAGCAAATTATTTTCAAATTAAGTATATCTGTACAGATGTTCTAATGTTTTTGTTCAGAGAAGTTTATAAGATGCATCACTGTATGGAGTCATTAAGAGGCTAACCCTGAGCTTGATATAAATAGAAATGTTAAGAGTTTGAAAATACTTAAAGGCTATGAATAATAAAATAATACCTTCTTAACATTTTTTTGTTTTTTTTTTGGTTTTTCGGACCACACCCATTTGATGCTCAGGGGTTACTCCTGGCTAAGCGCTCAGAAATTGCCCCTGGCTTGGGGGGACCATATGGGACGCCGGGGGATCGAACCGTGGTCCTTCCTTGGCTAGTGCTTGCAAGGCGCACACCTTACCTCTAGCACCACCTCGCCAGCCCCACCTTCTTAACATTTTTATAGTCATCTGCAAAAGTTGGGTGTGAACTCCTGTTTCATCCCCAGCACCTCGGATTTCTCCTGCTTCAGCAATTAGGAGTGACCTCCCTGAGAACAGAGCGAGGAGTAGCCCCTAACCACCACCAAATGTGACACAAATGCCCCCCAAAAGAAGTACTGTAAGACAATTGATGTGTAAAGTATATTAGATAATAATATTGTATCAATGTTAAATTTCTATGAGTATTAAAACAGAAATGCCTATATTCTTAGGAGATTAATAATTGAGGGGACCAATTTGGAGATAGTACAGCAACTAAGTATTCAGTTTTAATACTCAGCACCAGCCTCCCAAACTTGTATATATGTGTATAGAGGCACTAGAACTGCACCAGAATGGTCCTGGTGTTCCCTGATGTTTCAGGGTCCAAATAACATTTCATCTTAGGATTCTGTCTTTGAATACCCACTTGAGAGCACCACTTGGAGCTCTCTGCCCTTCAAAATTAGAGACATGGGAGTTAGATGCATCCCATATGATTCACAGGACACCAACAAGAGTAATCCCTAGAAATAGAATAGGAGTAATCCCAGAGCATCACCAAATGTGGCCCAACTTCCCCTTCAAGATAGAAATATACTTGAGTTTTTGGACTTGGGAACTGTTGTACCATGAAATTTGCATGTTACTTCCAAATGTTGCAGCAAAAACGGTATATAAAGTATATAAATATATGTGAATATATAAAAATTTATAAATAGATATTTAACAAAATGTAAATATAAGAAACATCTTGATAGGGGTTTTCACGGTGGTTTTACAGTTATGATACTCAAAACATACTCAACAAAAGGAAAAATAAACTAGCATGAACAAACAAAATGATAAAGTTAAAAGGCAACCCGTCGAACAGGAAAAAATTTTGTGAGCAATATGTCTGATAAAAGCTCAAAAGGGGGCCATAATTTATAATAGATCCTTAACCAAATATATCCACAGGTACAGAGCAATGTAACAGGGTGATTGCTTGCCTCACATGTGGGTGACTCAGGTTCAATCCCTGTCCTAAGTTCTAGCCCCATTATTTCATACAGACCCCCAAGAATTACCAAGCATATTTCTTGGGTTGCTAAGCCAGAAAAAAAACCATGAGCATAGCTAGGTGTACTCTCCATCAGAAAAGAAAAGGAGTCCAACAGTATTATTCATTAGGGAAATTCAAAACTATACCATGCTATCCTACACTTTGAATGACTTTAATGAAAGATAAATAAGAAAAAATGCTGGGAAAGAGAATGGGAATGTAAACTGAGAGAGCTATTATGGAAAACACAATGGATTATTATTCAATCATGAAGAAGGAAATGCTGCTGTTTTGACCAAAAGGCCATACTTTGATGGCATATGTTAAGTAGAAATGTCAACATGTATGATCTCACTTATTCATGTAATTTGAAAAATGAAAAACCTAGTAAAACAGAGTAGCTTGGTGGTGATTGTGGGGTTTATTTTGCCTTAAAGTACCCCTTCAGTTCTTCTTTAAATGTTAGTTTTGAGTCTGTAGAGTTCCTGTGCTGTTGTTTATCCATGAGGCTCTGTATCCTTCCTTCAAACTGAATAAAAGTCTGACTGGGTGAAGTAAAGGGTTCATTTTATTGAGTTTTCTCACTATATTCCACCAATGCCTTTAGGCCTAGAGAGTTGCTTGTGACAAATTTGCTGTAAAGCTTAAGGATGCTCCTTTGTAATTTACTTTTTTATCTTGTCGCTTTTAGTATTCTGTCTCTAAATATGGTTTTAAAAGTTGTGACTAGGATTGCTTTGAAGTGTTTTTATTTGGGCCTCTTTTAGCTGGTACTCTTCAGGTATCCAGATTATAGATGCTCTACTTTTTTATTTCTTCTCTTCCCTTTTCCTATTTTTTATTATTTTTTAATACCTTTGCTCACTTATTTGGAAACAAATGTATTAAGGTCAATATTTCAACTATGTGATGCATTTTCTTTAAATAAGGTAAACCTTTTAAAAATATACAGCATTGTAATTGCATGGTAAGTACAATTTATACTTAAAATTGTGAATAGATCATAAAGATAACACAGACACAAATACATGCATAGTCAATATGAGACGACTGTTATGTTGTTAGCTAACCTTACTGATGAAATTATTTTGCTATACATCAGGTATATCTCAGTAAAGATAACAAAGAATACACTAAAAATCATAGTGTTCATCTGAAATATATATTCTCCTGTACTTCTGCATTTACAATGAGTATGAGTGAATATTCTTAACAACAAATATTTCTAAATTAATTGTTGAATGTCATATTTTTTCAAGTCTATTGAAGTTATATGTTGGAATTCATCCCCCTAGCAAGAAAAAAAAATCACATGGTTGGGGGTATACCTCTAAGATAGGTGAGTTAAGGAAATACAGTCCAAAGGGTTATAAAAATTCACTCAGGATAGAATAAAGAAACAGGAAAAGAGAATAAACAACACACATGTGACTAAAAGATTGCCCATGCAGGCTTTTCTATTTTGTCTGTCTTGTTTCCTTTTTATTTTATTTTATTTTTGTTTTTGTTTTTTGTTTTTTTTGGGGCCACACCCGGTGACGCTCAGGGGTTACTCCTGGCTATGCGCTCAGAAGTCGCTCCTGGCTTGGGGGACCATATGGGACGCCGGGGGATCGAACCGCGGTCCGTCCTAGGCTAGCGCAGGTAAGGCAGGCACCTTACCTTTAGCGCCACCGCCCGGCCCCTTATTTTATTTTTGTTTTGGGGTTTGTTCTAGGTTTTACCCAGTCAGTGGTGCTAAGGATTTACTCCTGGCTCTGAACCAAGAGAAGTTACAGTTTGTTTTCTTTGGGGGGGGGGGAGGGGGAGGTCACACCCCTGGCAGCGCTCAGGGGTTACTCCTGGCTCTACACTCAGAAATCGCTCCTGGCAGGCTCGGGGGACCATATGTGATGCCGGGATCCTAACCACTGTCCTGCATGCAAGGTAAATGCTCTACCTCCATGCTATCTCTCTGTACCCTAGTCTTGTTTTCTTAATCCTCCTGGTACCTCTTGCTTCTGACCAGTTCATCAGGACCTGGTCCTTGGCATTTATGTAACAAAATCTTTCTGAGAAAATATACACTCATGTATATTTTATGCCTCTAAATTACTCTCATAAATTCCAAAGAGGTAGAGGGAAATAGAGAAAAAACAAGCCAATATTGCAAAGTGTTAATTATTGAATCTGGGATAATGATACATTAGAATTCTTTATAATAATCTCCAAGACAATTTTCCCAGTTCACCTCACTATTTTGTTTTACTTTTTGGAGGGAATGATGGTTTGAGGTACTCAAAAATCTATTCATGACTCTTAGTTTAGGCATGATGCTCAGAGTTTATGAACTGTCAGATAGAACCAGGGTCAGGTGCAGACAAGATAAGTGCATTAAACCTAGCACTATCTCTCTGGTTCTCACCATTTTTAAAAAATTCAGAATTAAGGTATATGGTTTGGCCACCTGCACTTCATGGTTTCCCAAGCAATAACAGGACAAACCCCTCAGATTACCAGCTGAAAGTAGCCCCTGAGCATATTTGCTATATGACCATATTTGCTATATGAGAATATTTCCTATATCCAACAAAATTATAGAAATGGACATAAATAATACATTTTAAAACAAGTATAAACATTAAAAACTTCCATATTAAATAACATACAATTTCCTATGCAGATAATGAAAGGCAAAACTTTATATTTCCAAAAACTGTTGAGATAAGGAATCAGTATAATTTTGTTTTTTGTTGTTACAAAAGGAATAAAAACAGAGCATTTGAAATATAAAATAAAGTTTAACTATGGTGGGTTTAATAATTTCATAATGATATTTTAAAAAGTTCATGTTTGTGTACATTTATAAAAATTAAAAAAATTTTAAATGATCCATGAGTCCAAAATGAGCTGAAGAGTCAATACTGTCAAATTAGTATTTTACTGAAAATAATGGGAAATTATGGGGCCGGAAAGATAGCATGGCAGTAGGTCGTTTGCCTTGCAAGCAGCTGACCCAGGATCAATGGTGGTTAAAATCCCGGCTTCCCATAAGGTTCCCCGTGCCTGTCAGAAGCGATCTCTGAGCAGTGAGCCATGAGTAACCACTGAGCACTGCCGGGTGTGGCCCAAGAACCAAAAAAAGGGGGGGGATTAATAAGGTAAAAGTCAAAATCAATAACAAGACAAAACGGCAAAAAAATACACTAAAATAAGATAAACATTGGTGGCTGGAGAGACAGTACAGCAGATAGGTCACCTGGCACCCCCTGAGCCAGCCGTGGTCCCTAAGAAGAGCCAGGATTAGCCCTAAGCATTGCTGAATGTAGCCCCAAAATAAATAAATATAATCCAAATATTATTAAAATAGAAAAAAATATTAATGGTGAAACTTGGCAAAACCCAAATAAAAAAATTTACTAGAAAACTGTGTTACAAATTAACATAAAATAATTTTATCATAGTGTTGGAGAAAAAATCTATAATCATGGAAGTAGATAAAGTTTTTATTTTTAAAAATCTTTGACTTGCTCTTCAGGTTTGTGTTCTCCCTTGAACATGTAACACGTTTCTTGCATGCTTCTCTCTTTGCTTGCCTTATTCCACTCTGGAGAAGCCTGTTTCTCTCCAGAACATGTACTTCCTCTTTTTCTCTCCCCTCAGATCTTTCTAAGCAAGATTTTTTTCCATAAAACTATCTTCCTTCGGCAGGACTCCAGAACATAAAAACCGGCTAGCTTTTGCAGAAGCCGGGTCCCCTGTTTGTGACATCAGGCTGGGAAAATCCACGAAACTACGCCTGGCCAGTGGGGCCCAAATGTGAAAAACTGAGTGCTACCTGTGTATGTCTGTCTACTGTCCTCTTGCATGAAACTCTTGGGAGTGGGCCGAAAAGAGGCTCCAGAAAACTCGCTCTCTCAGAGGCCATTTTCAGGGCGGGACTCCAGAACATAATAACCGGCTAGCTTTTGCAGAAGCCGGGTCCCCTGTTTGTGACATCAGGCTAGGAAAATCCACGAAACTATGCCTGCCCAGTGGGGCCCAACTGGGAAAACTCTGAATGCCACCTCTGTATATCTGTCTACTGTCCTCTTGCGTGAAACTCTTCGGAGTGGGCCGAAAATAGGCTCCAGAAAACTCGCTCTCCCAGAGACATTTTCAGGGCGGGACTCCAGAACATAAAAATTGGCTAGCTTTTGGAGAAGCCGGGTCCCCTGTTTGTGACATCAGGCTGAAAAAATCCACAAAACTACGCCTGCCCAGGGGGGCCCAACTATGAAAAACTGTGAGTGCTACCTGTGTATGTCTGTCTACTGTCCTCTTGGAGAAACTCTTGGGAGAGCAGCCGTAGGCTCTTTATAAGAAAAGAACACCATCGCAACAAGAAGAAAAAATCACACTAAGAACTGTGCTAGATCACAGAAGCAAGCATTTCACTCCAGACTGTCTTCTCTGTTGCATGCTCGGGCCTAAGATTTGATCCAGTGTGAGGCTTCATCCACGGAGGACTCCCCTCCCTTAGAGGCAAGTCAACCCATCCAGAAAAAGCGGAGCCAGAGGAGTGTGCTGCCTGCACCATATAGCCAATGAATACCACCAGAACACGTAGAAAAACCCACAATACAAGTGTGAGAATGGGGAAACAACGCAGGCCAGCATCAGACATAGAGAATGAAGATGACAATTCTGATGACCAGATAATGACCAAACAACTAATCAACCTCTCATATAAGGACTTTAGACTAGCAATATGGAAGATCCTCAATGAACGCAAAGAAACCATGGATCACAGAACAATAATAAGAACCAAGAAAATATGAAGACAGAAATCACTAAACTCCAAACTGAAATAACATGTCAACTAACAGGCCTGAAAAAGTCAGTAAACTAAGTGAATGACAAAAAGGATAAGCTCTGGGACAGGGTATCAGAAGCTGAGAATAGACTTGGTGCTGTGGAAGATGAGATACATAACAGTTCCATACAGCAGGAGAGATTGGACAAAAAACTTAAAGCAAATGAGCAGACAATGGAAAAATTAGTCAAAGAATGGGAACAGATAAAAATAGAAGTCTATGATACGATCAACAGAAACAACTTAAGAATCATTGGAATCCCAGAGACCCAGGAAGAAAATTTCCAGTAAGAATCAACAGTCAAGAACATCATTAAAGAGAAACTTCCAGAGCTAAATAATATATGTGATCAAATCCTGCATGCTCGAAGAGTACCAACCAAAAGAGACCCCAGAAAAACCACCCCAAGACACATCCTAGTCACAATGACAAATCCCACAGATAAAGACAGAATTCTGAAAACAGCAAGATCAAAAGGGGAAATTACGTTCAAGCAAGCATCCTTGAGATTTACAGCAGACCTGTCACCAGAAACACTCAATGCCAGAAAGCAGTGCTGGGATATTATGACAAGACTGAATGAAATGAATGCTTCACCCAGAATACTATACCCAGCAAAACTCACTTTTCAATTTGACGGAAGAATACATGGTTTCACAGACAAAATACAGCTCAGAAACTTTACAGACTCAAAACCAATCTTAAGAGAAAAACTGAAAGACCTAATTTAATACAAGACTAACCAAAAGACACACCAAATTTCGATATAAAGATGGCATTAAATCCCAGGACAATTCTTTCTCTCAACGTCAATGGACTAAATGCACCAGTCAAGAGACACAGAGTGGCTAAATGGATCAAAAAACTCAATCCAACCTTCTGCTGCCTACAAGAAACGCACCTGAATAGTCAGAACAAACATAGACTCAAAATAAAAGGCTGGAGAAAAATTATCCAAGCAAACAACACCCATAAAAAAGCTGGAGTGGCCATACTAATATCAGATAATGCAAACTTTATACTCAGGAAGGTTGTAAGGGACAAAGATAGACATTTTATATTAATCAAGGGGTATGTAGAGCAGGAAGAAATAACTCTCCTAAACATATATGTACCGAACGAGAGCCCAGCAAAATATTTAATACAACTGTTGGCAAATCTGAAAAATAATATCAATAACAACACAATAATCATGGGGGACCTCAACACGACTTTGTCAACACTGGATAGGTCAACCAGACTGAAACCCAACAAGAATATACTAGACCTGAGGAGAGAAATGGAAGAAAGAGGCCTAGTGGATATATATAGGACACTCCATCCCCAGAAACCTGGATACACTTTCTTCTCCAATATACATGGGACATTCTCCAGGATAGACTAAATGCTGGCACATAAAACATACCTCCATAATATCAAGAGGATAGAAATTTTGCAGACTACCTTCGCTGACCACAAGGCTCTGAAATTATTTGTGAATTACCAAAGGGACTCAGAAGAAAAACTTTAACACCTGGAAGTTAAACAGCCTCATACTGAATAACCAGTGGGTCAAAGATGAAATCAAGGAGGAAATCAAAAGGTTCCTGGAAACAAATGACAATAAAGACACAAACTATCAGAACTTATGGGATACAGCAAAAGCAGTACTGAGAGGAAAATTTATAGCTTTGCAAGCACACATCAGGAAGGAAGAAGGAGCTTACCTGAGTAGCTTAATGACACAGCTAATAGAACTAGAAAGTGCTCAACAAAAGGACCCAAAAATAGGAAGACAGAAGGAAATAACAAAGTTGAGAGCAGAAATCAACGAAGTGGAAACCCAAAAAACAGTCCGAAATATCAACGAAAGCAGAAGTTGGTTCTTTGAAAAAATAAACAAGATTGACAGACCACTGGCAAACCTAACAAAGAAAGAGAGAGAGAGAAACTTGATAACTTGTATTAGGAATGAAAAAGGAGAGATCACTACTGATATGAAAGAGATTCAAAGGGTAATCAGAAACTACTTTGAGAAACTCTAGGCCACTAAAAATAAGAACCTGGAAGAAATGGATAAATTCTTGGACTCTTATAATCTTCCACGGTGAAGAAAGAGGATGTAGCACATCAAAACACCCCCATCACCATTGATGAAATTGAAACGGTAATCAAATGTCTGCCGAAAAACAAAAGCCCAGGTCCAGATGGATTCACTAATGAATTCTATCAAACTTTCCAAGAGGAACTACTGCCAATCTTGGCAAGACTCTTTCATGAAATTGAACAAACAGAAACACTTCCAAATAGCTTTTATGAAGCCAACATCACCTTGATACCTAAACCAGACAGAGACGCTACCAAAAAAGAAAATTACAGACCAATATCACTGATGAATGCAGATGCAAAGATCCTCAACAAAATCCTGGCAAATAGGATTCAATGCCTCGTTAAGAAGATCATCCACTACGATCAAGTAGGTTTCATCCCAGTAATGCAAGGCTGGTTTAACATCCGTAAATCTATCAACATAATACACAACATCAATAACAAGAAAAATAAAAACCACATGATCATATCAATAGATGCAGAGAAAGCATTTGATAAGGTCCAACACCCATTCTTGATCAAAACTCTCAGCAAGATGGGAATGGAAGGAACCTTTCTCAATATAGTTAAGTCCATCTACCACAAGCCAGTGGCAAATATTATCCTCAATGGAGAAAAACTAAAAGCCTTCCCTCTAAATTCTGTCACAAGACAAGGCTGTCCTCTCACCACTCCTATTCAACATAGCACTGGAAATACTTGCTATAGCGATTAGGCAAGAAAAAGATATCAAGGGAATCCAGATAGGAAAGGAAGAAGTCAAGCTCTCACTGTTTGCATCTGACATGATACTCTACTTAGAAAACCCTAAAGACTCTACCAAAGAGCTTCTAGAAACAATAGACTCATATAGCAAGGTGGCAGGCTACATAATTAACACACAAAAATCAATGGCCTTTCTATACACCAATAGTAATAAGGATGAAATGGACACTAAAAAACAACCCCATTCACAATAGTGCCACACAAACTCAAATATCTTGGAAACAACTTGACTAAAAAAGTGAAAGACCTATACAAAGAAAACTATAAAACTCTGCTCCAAGAAATAAGAGAGGACACACGGAAATGGAAACGCATACCCTGCTCATGGATTGGCAGGATTAACATAATCAAAATGGCAATACTCCCCAAGGCATTATACAGATTTAGTGCTATCCCTCTAAAGATACCCATGACATTCTTCAAAGAAGTGGATCAGGCACTTTTGAAATTCGTTTGGAACAATAAACACCCTAGAATAGCTAATGCAATCATTGGGAAAAAGAATATGGGAGGAATTACTTTCCCCAACTTTAAACTTTACTACAAAGCAATAGTTATCAAAACAGCATGGTATTGGAATAAAGACAGGCCCTCAGATCAGTGGAATAGGCTTGAATACTCAGAAAATGTTCCCCAGACATACAATCACCTAATGTTTGATAAAGGAGCAGGAAATCCTAAATTGAGCAGGGAAAGCCTCTTCAACAAGTGGTGTTGGCACAATTGGATAGCCACTTGCAAAAAATTGAACTTAGACCCCTAGCTAACACCATGTACGAAGGTAAAATCCAAATGGATTAAAGACCTCGATACCAGCCCCAAAACCATAAGATATATAGAACAGCACATAGGCAAAACACTCCAGGACATTACAGGCTTCTTCAAGAAGGAAACTGCACTCTCCAAGCAAGTGAAAGCAGAGATTAACAGATGGGAATATATTAAGCTGAGAAGCTTCTGCACCTCAAAGGAAATAGTGCCCAGGATACAAGAGCCACCCACTGAGTGGGAGAAACTATTCACCCAATACCCATCAGATAAGGGGCTAATCTCCAAAATATACAAGGCACTGACAGCAATTTATAAGAAAAAAACATCTAATCCCATTCAAAAAATGGGGAGAAGAAATGAACACTTTGACAAAGAAGAAATACAAATGGCCAAAAGACACATGAAAAAATGCTCCACATCACTAATCATCAGGGAGATGCAAATCAAAACAACGATGAGATACTATCTCACATCCTAGAGAATGGCACACATCACAAAGAATGAGAATAAACAGTGTTGGCGGGGATGTGGAGAGAAAGGAACTCTTATCCACTGCTGGTGGGAATGCCGTCTAGTTCAACCTTTATGGAAAGCGATATGGAGATTCCTCCAAAAACTGGAAATCGAGCTCCCATACGAACCAGCTATACCACTCCTAGGAATATACCCTAGGAACTCAAAAATACAATACAAAAACCCCTTTCTTACACCTATATTCATTGCAGCACTATTTACCATAGCCAGGCTCTGGAAACAACCAAGATGCCTTTAACAGACGAATGGCTAAAGAAACTGTGGTACATATACACAATGGAATATTATGCAGCTGTCAGGAGAGATGAAGTCATGGAATTTTCGTATACATGGAACCAAAGGTTCAGCAAAGAAAGTCTTTTGTCAGTTGCAGCCAGCTCCAAAAAGCAAACTGAACAAGCCGTCAGTTCTGGCAAAAGAGCTCCCTATGCCTCCCCAACAAGCTATTTATTTGTTTCCTTAATCACCCCCACCTGGAAGATCCAGGTGGGATGACAGGCAAAAACATTATTACAAGAATCACACAACAGATGTACACGGAATTTATTATGCTGAGTGAAATAAGTCAGAGAGAGAGAAAAAAACGCAGAATGGTCTCACTCATCTATGGGTTTTAAGAAAAATGAAAGACATTCTTGCAATAATAATTTTTAGACACAAAAGAGAAAAGAGCTGGAAGTTTCAGCTCACCTCAGGAAGCTCACCACAATGCGTGATGAGTTTAGAGAAATAACTACATTTTGAACTGTCCTAATAATGAGAATGTATGAGGGAAATGGAGAGCCTGTTTAGAGTACAGGCGGTGGTCGGGTGGGGAGAAGGGAGACTTGGGACATTGGTGATGGGAATGTTGCACTGGTGATGGGTGGTGTTCTTTACATGACTGAAACCCAAACACAATCATGTATGTAATCAAGGTGTTTAAATAAAAAAATAAAATATATATATATATATATATATAAAAACTGTGCTCTGTATTCTACACCCCCAACTATCTGAAAAGACTTAAAGGTAATTTCTATATTTCTTTTGTATGTTTCTGTAGATGCATTTCCTTAATAGTTTTAATTTTTGGGGTCTATTTCCATATGTAAAGGTAGCTTTCCCTATCCCTGCTTTGGATCTGCTTAGTAGAAAAGTCTTGTAGAAAAGTCTTGGTTGAGTTAGGAGCTCAGGCTACCATCAGGATAGAAAGATTATTTAGCTTGTAATATTTACCTTTATATGCACCAGTTGTGTCATGTGGCATTGTTCGATTTTGTATAGATACACTACAGTAGGGAAATCTTACATATAAAAAGAAGTTCATATCTAATAGGTATAGAAATGTATAAATTTTATAATGCAAGGCTGCCTTTCACCCTGATCATTTGTCATGGAGACTTGAATTAGGCCTGAATGGATAGGTCATCAATACTCCAACACTGAACCTCAGATCCTGATATAGGTACTGGCACAGATTACGACACCTGTACCAGGATTCAAACTCTTCCTGGGGGAGCCCCAAATGCCACCTTGACACCAACTTGCTCGAGGGTAGGCCCATAAAACACTTTGATGATGAGGAAACAGCATCAACTTGATCTAAGGGTAGGTAGCTCTACCTCACCATCCAACAGTGAGATGAAATCAAAAGATGCTCTACCCTGAATTTGTACAAGAACCAATATCTCTAGTTACAAAAGACTGTCTACAACAACCATGATTAAGCAGAACTTTTCCTGGGATCACAAAGAAAGACTTTATCCTAGGCTTCATCCTAGGACCTATACAAAAACCAAGATCTCTAACTACAGAAGACTGACTTTGTCAACTGTGATTGAGCAGAATTTTTTTTGGACCATAAAGAGAGACATTGGGGTTGGGCAACCAAAATGTCTGGAGCCTGTAGTTGGTCTTTTGACAGTATTTACATGGGCAGCGAAACCCTGTATCTCTTAGGCCAAAGGAATTTTCTTTCTAATTTCCCCAATGTTTGATGTGCCTAAGCAAAAAGAAAAAAAAAAAGCCACACCTGCCCCTCCTCCATTTTTTCTTTTCTTCTTTAATTTTACATATATTCTAGATAGAGGTTCCCACTTTTACATAGAAACATAGAGCTTGAATCACTTTGTTTTGTCTCATATGTCTTTTTACAAATTAAGAAAAGGAAAAAAGTGTATGGGGTCGAGGGGCCAAGTGGTCTCAGGAATATTGAGTGGAAAAAATGTGCTCAGATCTAAATACCCAAGCCAAAATCAACGACAACAGAATCAAAAGACTCAAACTATGGGGGCCAGAGAGGAGCATGGAGGTAGGGCAATTGCTTTGCATGCAGAAGGACAGTGGTTTGAATCCCCGCATCCCATGTGGTCCCCTGAGCCTGACAGGAGCTGTTTCTGAGCGTAGAGCAAGGAGTAATCCCAGATCACTGCCAGGTGTGATCCAGAGAGAGAGAAAGAGAGAGAGAGAGAGAGAGAGAGAGAGAGAGAGAGAGAGAGAGAGAGAGAGAGAGAGAGAGAGAGAGAGAGAGAGAGAGAGAGAGAGAGAAACCTAAACCATAACAAGCTAAACACAAAATAGATCTGTTACACTAGTAAGTCCAGGTGGTTAGGGGTGGAGATTTGAGAGGCATATGATGAACTATGGTGGAAGGAGGTCAACACTAGTGGTGGAATGGCCCTAATTCACTGCCACTAACTACCTGAAATACAACCGTGAAAACTTGTAATTCATAATGGTCTCAATAAAAATATTTTTTAAAAAGAAAAAAAACCTATCTTCCTTCACTAAAATGTATTCATATCTTAAGGGGGTAGGCTGGGGCCACACCAAGCAATACTCAGGCCTTACTCCTGACTGCACTCAGAGATCACTCTTGCTGGGCTCAGGGGACAATATCTGAAGCTAGGTATTGAACCCAGGTAGGCTGCAAGCAAGGCAAGCACACTACTCACTGTACTATTATTCTGGCCTTAGTAAAGTAGGTTTTCTTTGGTTGGTTTGTTTTTGTCTTAGGGCCACATCTGTAGGTGCTTAGAGATTAATCTTGGCTCTGTGCTCACGAATAACTCCTAGCAAGAGATTCTATGGGACGCTGGGGATCAAACTCAGTCAGTCCAAGTGTACTCATACTCAATGTACTGATAAAGTTTTTGAAGGAAAATCAAAATTCATTCAAAATCTCAGCAAACTTAGAACTTTCCAATGTTAAAAAGAAAACCTACTAAGATGGTAAAGCATTACTACAATTTCCATATAAATACAACACCAAAACAAGGAAATTCTATCACTGCTACTATTTTTTGTTGCACTATATATTTCAGCAAGTAGAAATAAATATTGTAAAGAAAAAGAATAATGGAAGAAATATAGAAAATTCATTATTAAATATAACTAACCGATAACTCAAGATAATCTATAAATTTTTAGAATATTCAGAAACAAAAATTTAGAAAGCAACTATCAATAAGAGAAATAACAATAATGCTCCCAATTACTACCAATGATCATAAAATGTATTTTAAGAGATACATTCCAGGGGCCAAAGCAGTAGCACAGCGGTAGGGCTTTTCCCTTGCACACATCTGACCTAGGACATTGCACGGGTCTAACCTAGGACAGACCAAGATGTACCCCTGGCATCCTGAGCACAGCATATGGCTCCATGAGCACCACCAGAAATGACCCCTGAGCCGTGTCAGTTGTAAGCCCTGAGAATCACCAGGTGTGGCAATAAATAAATAAATAAATAAATAAATAAATAAATAATTTCAATCATTTAGTTGGCAAAAGTTTTCTGTTTTCAACCAAAGTTCTGGTAAGCCTTCATGTAACCCATCACATCCTCCCTCTCTCTGATTGACCTTAGGCTTGATTGGCAGTCTCCATTTGCGTATTCAAAGGCCAGCTGCCTTTTTAAGTGATCCTTGATTTCCTTTCCTTTCAACTCTTAAAAACTGCTTGAAGACAACTAAGAATTGGTTTCCAGATAGACACAACACAGCCTTCCTGAGTGTCACAAAGATCTTGATTTTTTTTGGTCCTCTGCAGCAGCCGAGGCTTCTTAACTATAAATCAATAAACCCTAAGGAATATAACCTAAAACAAAACAAAACAAAACATTCTGTGGGGTCTCAGCTTTCAATTTCATACAAGAAACCAGTAACAGGAAAAAGTGGTTTTCAGCCAGAGGGTGTTGAGCAGCTTCTCGGATCTTACTGAGCCAGCCAAGCTTCTCCTCTCTGCTTCTCCGGCCACTTTTATTAGCCAGAGTTTAAGATAAATCACCCGAGTGTCACGGTTGACATAATAAAGGGTACTTGTGCGAAAGAAAAAAGTGATTTTACAGTATGACAACAAGCTAGTTATTTTTGTTTTGTCATAATAAACTTTTATTCCTTCTACTTTATGAATATGATTTTAGTAAAAAAATATACCTTAAATATTATCAGAAAAATCAGGGTGGCATGACAATAATCACTGTATTCATGGAATAAACTACTTTATGAATGCACCAAGGAAATGAAGTCTTACTTCAATCTAGCAAAGAATTATGAATAATCCAATAAGAAGAAATTATTCAGTTACTATCTATTTGCCCTGGCATCAGATATTTATGTGGCCACATACTTCCACTTAATTTATTTACTTCCGTAAAGCAGCTGTTACAAAGAAGTTCAAATGAGTATAGACTCTGCACGTCCTTTAGAACAGTGTTTGGTGTTTTAAAATGTTCAATAAATACTAGCTATTATTAAATTCAAATGCCTTTAATAATTTGGAGAAAACTGAATAGTTCTTGCACTCACAGTTCTACAAAACTCATTCATTTTCTGATACTATCCCTATGTTCTCCACAATGCTTATGCCCCCAACTATTTTAGATTAAGAGGTGAAGTTGAGAGAAGTTAGGTTAAAAGGAATTACAGCAGTATGCTTTTAAGTGAAATAGCACTCTTCTTTCTATATGTAATAATACCATATCCAACATCTAGAATGTTAACATGTTATTTTCCTATCACTTATAGATTGATTTATTCAAATATATTATAAATACAAGTGTATATTAGGCGATAAGTATTTGCTATAATACCCCTGCAGCTCCCAGCACAATACTTAGCTCATTGCAAAGGCTCCATTAAAGTTTATTGCCTAAGTGATGAAAAGCTGCTCTGTCTCCTTTAGAATACAAGAACTTGCAAAGCTTGGATCAAATTATTTTTATATTTTACACTCTATAAGGTCATTTAGGTAGTAAGCTGTTTATCTGATAGTAAAAACTACTCAAAATATACCACTTGCTTGAAAATTTTTAATTGTCACTAATTGTGGGCTATGCATACTCCCTAAGATTCAAAGTTCTACAACTCTCTAACATCTTAATCTTCAATGATACAAAGCTAAAGCCAATATTTTCCCAGAACTTAGTTCCTTAGAAATTAGCCCCCACCCTCCACAGGGCAACTATTACTCCACCCTTAAAATCACCCTAAATTCCCCCTCGTCTTTTAGAGTTCAAAAGATTTAGTCTATATTCAGATTTAGGTCAAAAGATTTAGTCTATATTCAGTGCTTCCTGAGTACCTCCAACAAACAAACATGGCACTTGGATTTGACTTAGCATTCTGTAATTATTTTTTTGCATTCTGTAATTTTTAATTAACTTCTCACTGTGCACTGAGAAACACTTCAGAAGGTTCACCATATTATACCCTCTGACATCGTAGGGCCTGGAATATATATTGAACCTTCAAGATTATTGTTACTGATCTTAAAAATCACATTTTAAAAAGTAGGTAAATTTTCAAATATCTCCCAAAATAATGGTGATGGGATGTTGCACTGGTGAAGGGGGTGTTCTTTACATGACTGAAACCCAACTACAGTCGTATTTGTAATCAAGGTGTTTAAATAAAGATATTAATTAAAATAAAGAAAAAAGAAAAAAGACAACAGCATAGTGATTGCATTATAGTTGCATAACTATAGCAGATTTAACACTGATCAATTCGTGAAATTTTGTACCCATCCTTATCTCTACCACACTGAATTGTTTTAGAACATACCAAATAATTTTATATAGTTCTTTAAAATATATAGACACTATGATTACAACTACTCGTATAACGCATTTAGCATTGTTAAGTATCAACATTTTCACCCATGTATATTTTGTGAAGCCTATCTAATGCATGCGTGGTCTTCCATTTTGAAATATCGGAGCGATCTGGAAAAACACACATTAAATTTTAGAAAGCCAGAACGTCCCCGATGCAAAAATAAAGAGTCTGACCTGGTTGAAGTAGAAGTATATTCACTACTTCTCGGGAGCAGGCGGATGAGACTTCAGGCCTGCAGATGCAGGAGGCGGTGCAGAGGGGAGAGGGGTACTACCTCCGTTGGGGGTTCCTTCTGGATAATCCCACCGTGGAGCGAGGAGGCAGCGCTTTTTGGGAGGCCTGGCTTCCCGCGTGCTTCCAGGCAGAAGCGTGGATCTCCCGGAGTTACAAGGTTGGTCCCCCATAAGGATGGTAAGACCCGGGTGTCAGTTCTCTTAGTTGGGCCCCAGCAAGGCCTAGAGACTAGAGATGGCGGCTGGTCCCCTACAGGCACAGAGCTTCTCCGGGTTACGCTCTTACCGTATTTCCTGTAGACTCAGACGTCTATCCCTTTGCCTCAGTCGCATTCCCTATGGACATTTTAACGTTTCTACCAGAATGGATCTTAAAACGCGACGTGAATCTTTAACACGTTTTTCCATCATTTCTCTCGCCGCTTCCCTACCTGCAGAACTAAATCTAATAAATGACAGTGTATGCAATTTTAAGATTAGATAAGAAATTCGGGTTTATTCCTAAACGATGAATTCTGCATAAAATAGAGAAAGGCTTGATTTGGAGTGCAGACAGAACAATATTATTGAAGAATTAAAGGCTTGCAGATGCACAACACAGAGCCATGAAGCTACCTCCGACTACTTACACAAAATTTAAGCTAACTCTGACAATGGACATTTAATATGAAAAAAAATTAATTCACCATATATAGAATCTAAGATCACTTCTGCCGTCATATTTAATAACTTGGAAATCCTTGAAGGTTTCCTTTTTTCCATGCTTAAACATATAGGAAATTTCTGACATATGGTATGTCATATTTTAATTGATGGCAATTAGTTTCCTTTCCTAGAGGCATGGAAAATGATTGATGGTAGTAACATTTTTGTCTGGGGTATTATATTCTATGACATTTGGTAAGTAGATAATGCCAAAAGGGAATGGGATGAGGCTTAGAAGAAAACACTAGACCTTCATAATTTCAGACCAATTTCACATTCATCCCCTTTTATCAAACTAGATTACATTGTTCTCTCTTTGTTAATATAGTTCCAACCCCAATTTCAAAATAGTTCCGTTTTTTAAATAAACTGATTTTCACTAGTTCTATGTTTGAGTAGTTTGACTTAAGTTTTCAGGAGATTATGAGGATAATTCCTTATTAAAAATTATCAATTATACATAAACATACTAATTTATAATATAATTAATACCATAATAAATAACTATTACTAAATAATAACGAATAAAATCAAGGCATTTTAGTAAATAAAATAATAATATTTTAATAAATGAATAATACATTTGTTTAATATTTAATATTAATTAATAGGTTTATATCTATACATAATATTACCGTTTATTTACTGTTACAATATTATAAATGTTATTTAATTATATTATTAAAATTAATACTTTTCTATGAAAAGACAAAGAGAACCAATGTTTTCAAGTTAGAAGAGTTGTTGAGGCTAGAGAAGAGGTGGTTATCAAGTAACATAGATCAGAGTGGTATCTCCAAGAGAAAATGTAGGAAGAAAAATTGTGCCAAAGACAGATTATTATGTAGACACAGAAGAAAATGCCTGCTGCAAAGACTGACAATGGCTAAATCATGAGTGGATTCTAATCCCAAATTACATATTCTTGCCACTACTGGCATTTGATAACAGATCACTCTCCCTAGTGGGGGACCTACTATGTACATTAATAGCATAACAACCCAAATCAATAGTATCTCCTATCCAGTGCCCAGTTTGGATAATAAAATAATCTCCAAACACTGGTAGCAGTAGCCTTTTGAGACAAAAATAATCCCTGCTGAGAACCATTAGTCTTTCCTTTGTGTTGTTGTTGTTTTTAGACCATACAGGGTAATGCTCAGGGCTCTACACTCAGAGATCACACTTGGAGGGGTTGACTGCAAAGCAAGCATTCCACCTTCTATTATCTCACCAACCCCTTTGTGTATTCTTAATCTTTCAGAGTTATACCATTTTGTCATCTCAGTGAAGATCTCATATTATCATCATCATGTATACATGTCCATATTTTGCTGATTTTATGACATATTTAATATTTTCCAAAGTAAATTAAGTAACATTTCTTTACACAGGACTTTTTATATATGAAAACGGGTGGGAAGATAGCACAAAGGTTAGGGCTCTTTGCATGCAATCAACCAGGGTACAGAACCTTCAGTACAGAGCCCAGAGTATATCTGCACTTCCAAAATTTTGGATGTGGCCCAAAACCTCCTCCACTCTAATTTTATGAAACTGAAGATTTTAAGAGACAAACTGAAATAAAACTTTCTGTAGCCGAATTTTCAGTAACTAAAGAGGTGCATAGTTAGTAAAAAGACAGAAATTTAAAATTTTATAAAATATGGGGTTGGAGCAATAAATAGCAGGTAGGGCAGTTGCCTTGAACATTGTCCACTGGGTTCCACCAACAGCACCTCATAAGATCCCCCAAGCTCACCAGGAGTGATTCCTGAGCACTACCAAGAAGTGGCCCAAGTGTAGCCCTAAAACAAAAAAAGTATAAGATATAGGTGGGTTTGATTTATAGGGTTTTTTTTGGGGGGGGGTCACACCCGGCAGTGTTCAGGGACTACTCCTGGCTCTACACTCAGAAATCGCACCTGGTAGGCTCAGGGGACCATATGGGATGCCAGGATTTGAACCACTGTCCTTCTGCATGCAAGGCAAACACCCTACCTCCAAGCTATCTCTCCGGCCCCTTGATTTATAGTTAACACTTTACAGGGTACAAACAATTTGAACTTAGAGTTGCCAATATCAACATAAATAACTTATTTATATTTTAACTGGAATTACTTACTTTTCTTGTGATAAAATGTGCATAATATAAAATTTACAAATTTAACACTCTTTAAAGTCTTCAGTAGTATTTAAGTTATTCATAATGTTGAGCAACCAATGCCCAGAACGTTTTCAAGACAAAAAGTTTCCAGTTTTTTCCCCCTCAGCTCTTAACAACCAGAATTGTACTAAAAATTTACTTTTTTTTTGTTTTGTTAAATTGGGGCACTAAATAAAACCATTTACTTATAGGTTTAAATTTCTATCTACATTTTTGGGGGTTTATTTTGGGGGCACACCCGGTGACACTCAGGAGTTACTCCTGGCTATGCACTCAGAAATCACTACTTGCTTTAGGGGACCACATCGGACTCTGGGGATTGAACCCAGGTCCATCCTTGGTCAGCCGCGTGCAAGGCAAAAGCCCTACCACTGTGCTATCACTCTGGTCCCTTTTATCTACATTTTTTCACTAATTGAAGGGCTACTGAAAGAGACGTGAGTATATCTGTAGATCTAAGTTTCTGATGATAACAGAGTTAAAAAGTGACCATTTTCTGAATAATAGGAATATGTTTGATTCTGAATTGAATCATGCACTTCAACATGCAGTGCATGTAGTAAATTATAATAGCCCACTCTCCACCACCCAAAAAAAAGAATTACAATTTTAACTCAAGTAAAAAGACAGTTAAATGTTGTTGATAGCTGAGTTTTAGTCAAAAGTTTCAAATTCATGAGTTTCAAACCCATTCCTTCAGTTTTTATTTTCCACCACCAATTTCCCCAGCTTCCATCCTTGTCCCCAATGCCATATGCCTATCTCTATAACAAACATTTTTCTTTTAATTTCTCCCCTTTTTTACTTTTAGGCAGTGTAGTTTGTGATACTTTTATTGAATGGGAGGTCAAACTTCCTTTCTGTTCTCAGTTCTTGTGTGGAAGAATGATCATGTACAGCTATCATTGTGTTAGTGGACCTTGTCTGTCTAATTGCACTTTTGTTCCATAATTTCAGTTGATTTGGGTATATTCTCATACTATATTTTTAATATTACACACATGAATACACTCATTCTATGCCTGTCACTCTCCCTCTGACTCATTTTACTCAGCATCAATATTTTCCATGTCTATATATGTATAAGCAAATTTCATTATTTCATTTATCCTAACAGTTGTGTAACATTCCATTGTGTAGATGTAGCATAGTTTCTTTATCCACTCATCTGTTCTGGGACACTTCGATTATTTCCAGGTTCTCTCCATTATGAACAGTACTGCAATGAACATAGGAGTAGAGATGCCTTTTCTGCATTGTCTTTTTGGGGACCCCTAAGGTATATTCCCAGGAGCCATATTGCTAAAAACAAATGGGAGCACAACTTCTATGTTTATGAGCAATGTCCACATTGTTTTCCAGAAAGGCTGGACCAGTCAGCATTCCCACAAATAGTGAAAAATAGTTCATTTCTCCCTGCATCCACATCAGCACTGTTTGTTATTGTTCTTTTTATTATGTGCCATACTCTGTGATGTGAGTTGACATCATTGTTGTTTTGGTTTCCTGATGATTAGTTCATTTGCTTTGGGGATATCTGTATTTCTTTTTTGAGAAATTTCTGTTCATATATTCTTCTAATTTTTGGATGGGGTTGGATGATTTTTTTTCTTGTTAAGTGTTCCCAATATCTTATATATTAATGCCCATCAGAATGGCATTGGGTGAATAATTTCTCCCATTTAGTGGGCAATCTCTGTATCCAGGTCACCATTTCCTTTGAGGTGTGGAAACTTCTTAATTTAATATAGTCCCATTTGTTTATATTTGCTTAGTCAGTGGTGTTTGAACCTTGAAGAAGACTTTAGCTTCAATGTCAAGGAAAGTTCTTTCCCACACAGCTCCCATGGATCCCAGTAAAATCTGCTGCAAGACCATTATACCCATTAGTTTTTCAACTTGGTTTGTTTCTCTTTTAAGAGTTAAACAAGTCTTTCCAAGACTTCATCCTATGACCTGTGCAAATATGAGGATCTCTAATTATAGAGGACTGATTTTGACAGCCACAGTGAGCAGAGTGTTTCCTGGCACCATAAAAAGACCTAGGTGTTCAACAATGAGCATGTCTGGAGCCTAAAGTTGTTCCCATGACAGTATGCATCACAAGTGGAG
The DNA here is from genome assembly GCF_024139225.1 of Suncus etruscus. Taxonomy (NCBI): domain Eukaryota; kingdom Metazoa; phylum Chordata; class Mammalia; order Eulipotyphla; family Soricidae; genus Suncus; species Suncus etruscus. The sequence goes on along the minus strand of NC_064868.1, from coordinate 52,021,774 downwards.
AAACCTTGTATGCCTAAGCCAAGGGAATTCCCTTTCTTATTTCCTCAACACTTACAGTACCTATGCAAAAAAACAAAAACAAAACCTTGCCACACCAGGACACCAGCCCCTCCTCCTTTTTTTTCTTCCTCTTGGTCTTGTTGTTTTGTTGCTGTTTTGTTTTAGCTGTTCTGGGTTTTTTTGTCCTTACTTGTTTTGTTTGTTTTTTTTCTTTCTTCTTTTAAATCTTTATTTATAGCTTCTAGATGGGCTACTCCCAGCTTTTTTTTTTCTCAACAAAACCACAAAACTTGAATCATCTTGTTCTGCCTCAGTATCTGCCTCCTGGTATCAGGAGCAAACAATCATATGAACATTGAGTGGAAATAAAAATTGATCAGACTTAAACACTGAACCCAAAGTCAATGACAACAGAGTCAAGATAACCCAATATTCAAGCTAAGAAAGCTATACACAAAGGAACCTGTTACATTAGCAGTCCAGGGTCAAGGGGAGTGATATGTGATACATGCTGGGAACAGGGGTGGAGGGAGGACAACACTGGTGGTAGGAATGGCCTTAATTTACTGTCATTATGTACATTATATATAACTGTGAAAGACCTGTAATTCACATTGCTCAAAATATAAATATATTTTAACAAGATATATTTGATTTATTTCTGTTCAATATAATTTTGTAGATGAGGAAATAGATTCATGCATGCTAACAAGATGACTAAAGACACTGTAAATTAAACACATTTATATTAATATAATTACATAAATTCTTATTAACTTTTAAGTATAAAAACTTTATAAAATTTTCTTTTGATTTCCAACCTATTTTAATTCTCTTCCTTTTTTTACGTAATCTAGCCTTCTGAGAGCTTTTTGTTTTCAATTGTACAAATTTTCTGCTTCTGTTGTTGAATCCCTTTGCAACAACCCACCAACAGTCAGCCCTTCCTTCACCTCATTTTATGGAGTTTTCTGATGTCTAAGACATGACACCATGATGGAGGCAAACTCAACCTATCTGGGGAGATTTTGTGTTTGCAGGGCAAAATGAGGACATAGATTATAGAAGTCTATAAGAGAAAATCATTGGCTGTTGTTTTTTAATTACTATAGTCTGAACTTGAGCTCTCAAAGCCTCAGGCTCCTGGTATCAACATTATTCAAGGTGACTTTCTGAAAATAAAAGAATATAAGAACATCTGGTATGGGATGGCTCAATAATGAACAGTACAGGGAATATTCAGCAACAAATCTTCAACTGCTGTTCATGAAAAACTGATCACATAGGAAAAGGGCATATGGAGTTATTAAGGAAACTGATGTAAAAAGTAGGTAAGTTGAGAATAATTAGCATGAATATATTTTATATATTGTTGTATATTAACCATAATGAATACAATCAAGGTGAACAAACCAAAGGTATTAGGGTAAAAACTTGAAAATTGATGCTGTGTAGGTTTAAAAAAATTAAATTAAAAATTAAATTAAAAATTAAATTAAAAAAAATTAAAAAGAATTAAAGAGGGCATGGAGAACTGTTTTTAATGATGCAAAGGAATAAAGCCTGGCAATTTTTTATTTCATTTAATAAATGACTTTGAAGCAACAGGTTAAATACAATATGAGTTGTAAATTTTAGTACATTATGAAATAGAAAAATTGGTAGCTTCTAGATTTCGATAAATTTATTTAGAACAATCTAATGATGGGTACTTAAGAACAACAACAACAACAACAAATAAATGCATATTCTAAACCATTGTGGTTGACATCAAATATGCTGCATACAGAAATACTAGTCCTAGATGAATCACTATTATATCCATATGTGGATACACAATGGAATACTATGCAGCCATCAAGAGAGATGAAGTCATGAAATTTTCCTATACATGAATATACATGGAATCTATTATGTTGAGTGAAATAAGTCAGGGGGAGAGAGATAGACATAGAATGGTTTCACTCATCTATGGGTTTTAAGAAAAATGAAAGACATTTTTGCAATAATTTTTAGAGATAAAAGTGATGAGGGCTGGAAGGTGCAGCTCATGACATGAAGCTCACCACAAAGAGTGATGAGTGCAGTTAGAGAAATAACCACACTGAAACTATCCTAACAATGTGAATGAATGAGGGAAGTAGAAAGCCTGTCTTGAGTACAAAATAAAAATATTTTTTAAAAAAGAATTAAATAAGTCTCTGGAGATGTCCAATGGGCAAAAATGGTATTCAGCTCTCTGTTACTCTCTTTCTATGTGGTGTCTCTGGTTTCATAGAAACTGTTTAGGAGTGTTTCTGTTCTTTTAATTTCCTGAAAGATCTTAAGAAGGATTGGCAGTAGTTCCTCCTTAAAGGTTTGAAGGAATTAATTAGTAAATCTATCTGGGCCTGGGCTTTTGTTTGTTTGGGGGAAGATTTGATTATCATTTCAATTTCCTGGATAGTGATAAGTCTCTTCAGTTATGCCAAATTAGCTTGGTTCAGACTTGTAAATTTGTGGGAGTTCAGGAATTTATCCATTTCTCAGAGATTCTCTTGTTTCATTGCATAATGGTTCTCAAAGCAATCTCTCTAGTGTCTGTTGTAATTTCCCCTCTTTGGTTCAGTTTATTAGGGATTTCTCTCTTTGTGAGTCTTGTGAGTGTTTTGCTGATATGGTTTATTTTTTCAAGGAACCAACTCTTGGTTTCCTTTGGATAGATTTTTAGAATTCTAGTTCATTAATTTCTGCTGTTTTATTAGTTCCTTCATCATAACTGTTTTGTGGTCCTTTCGTTCGTTATGTTCTACTTTCTTAAGTTGTGCCATCAAATTATTTATAAGGTCCATTTTCTGCCTTTCTAATGAATGCTTGCAGAGCCACAACTTTCTTCTTAACACTGCTTTTGGTTTGTCTCATCAGTTCTAGTAGTTTGTATCCTCATTCTCATTTGTTTCCAGGAATCTTTTGATTTCCTCTTTAATTTTATTTCTGGCACACTTCTGAGCTAGTTTTCAGACGTTTGGGTTGTTTGTCCATTTCTATGAATGATTTTCAACTATTTCCATTGCACCATTGACTGAGAAAGTAGCTGGTATGATCGCTATCCTCTGGACTTTGTAAGGGTACATTGTGAGTCCCAGAAAGTGATTTATTCTAGAGAATGCTCCACATTCACTAGAGAAGAATGTGCACTTGGGGATTAAAAACACTATATATGTATATTAAGCCCTCTTACATAATTTTTCCATCAAAGGTAGTATTTCCTTACCGAGCTTTAGTCTTTTGATCTGTAGAGAGGTGAGCATGCTGTTGCAGTGTCCTACTACAATGTGTTTCCATATGTGTTTTCCTTCAAGTATATAAGCAACTGTTTTATGTATTTTGCAGGTCCCTCTTTAAATTGATATATGTTTAGGAGTGAGAATTCTTTATGGTGTGCATATTACATGATCACTAAGAAATGGCCTTTGATTTTTCTTCTTTTTTTTGGAGCCTGAAGTCTATGTCATCTGATACTAGTAGGACCACTATGGTAGCTGTGAGCAGGTTGTTTTATGAATAATTCTTCCAACCTTTGACTTTGAGTTTGTATTTAGTCTGACTGTTTAGTTTGTGTTTAATCTGACTGTTCAAAAGTCTCCCTTGTAAGCAGTAGAAAGTGGAATTCAATTTTCTAATCCACCCTAGCACGCTGTGTCTCTTAATCAGTGTGGTTAATCTATTGATTTTGAGAAAGATTATTGCCATGTGTTTGTAGGATTCGTCTTGCCTTAAAGTAGCATTATTAGTTCTTCTCTTAAAGGTAGTTTGGAGTCTATAAAGTTTCTGAGCTGTTGTTTATCTATGAAATTGTGGATTTTTTTCTTCACATCTGAATGAGAGTCTAGCTGGGTATTCTTGAAATGAGACACTCATTTCACTGAGTATTTTTTTTATTATATTCCACCACTATCTGCGAGTTCAGATAAGATTACCACTAAACATTTTAAGGTACATCTTTTTTTTTTTTTGGTTTTTCGGGCCACACCCGTTTGATGCTCAGGGGTTAGTCCTGGCTAAGCGCTCAGAAATTGCCCCTGGCTTGGGGGGACCATATGGGACTCAGGGGATCGAACCGTGGTCCTTCCTTGGCTAGCACTTGCAAGGCAGACACCTTACCTCTAGCGCCACCTAGCCGGCCCCTAAGCTACTTCTTTCTATGTAAGTTCCCCTTTTCCCTTTTTCTCATGCTGCTTTCAATATTCTATCTCTATATGTGTTTTCATTATTATGATGTGTTTTTATTTCGGTCTCTTTTTAGAGGCTCCTTTCGGCCTCTAAGATGCAGTTGGATGCATTCTCCAGCTCTGAAAAATTTCAACAATGAGGTCTTTGGTTGTTGCTTCTTTATAATTATTTACATCTTGGTTCTCTGGGACTATAAAGATTCTTCTCTTAATTTTTATTTAAAGGATTTCTATTTACAAATACTTTCATAATTAATTTTAGACATACTATGTTTCACTACCAGTTCCACCAACAATGAGAATCTCCCTCTAGTAATGTTCTCAGAGTCATCCCATTCTCCCTCCCAAGCCTGCTATTACATCAGGCACCTTTTTAAGTTTGGCTGTTAATATTTGAGTTTTAGGATTTCAGTGTTGTTGACTCTGTGGACTAGAAAAATAATTCTGCTCTATCTGTTTGTTTTGTTTTGTTTTGGGGCCACACCCAGCAGTGCTCAGGGGTTACTCCTTACTATCTGCTCAGAAATAGTTCCTGGCAGGCACGGGAGACCATATGGGATGCCGGGATTTGAACCAAACACCTTAGGTCCTGGGTCGGCTGCTTGCAAGGCAAGCGCCACCCTGCTATCTCTCTGCCCCCTGCTCTATCTTAATAACAGTAATGTGCATGAATCCCCATAACCCTTGTCCCTGTCATTTCATATCTATCTTTCCCTTACATTCTATTTCTTTTTCTCACTATATTTGGAGGCTACTAGCATTCCTGATGCAATTATTCTAAATATAACAATAAGTGCTATTATACTGTATTTATCATTTATATTTTACCTTAGTTTATTTAAGACGATATCTTTCAGTTAATCCAGGTTGCAACAAATTGCATGATTACTTCATTCTTTGGAGCTATATACTATTCCATTGTATATACACACCATATTTTTATGATCCACATATCTGTTGTTGGACATCTAGATTCATTTAATTTCTTGGCTATTGTAATATGTGCTGGGATGAATAGTGGTTTGCTTGTGTCCTGGAGATATGTACCCAAAAGTGAAATCGTTTGGTCTTATTACAGTTTTATTTTGAGTTTACTGAAAGCCCTCCATACTGTTTTTCTTAATGTTTAAAGCAGAAACACTCCCATCAGCAGTGAGAGTTCCTTTCTCACCACATCCCTACCAACACAAATTGTTCGCAGTATTTTTGATATATGTCATCCCATTGGTATAGCATGTTATCTTATTGTCATCTTGAAGTTTATTTCCCTAATGACATGTCATGATCAGTATTTTTCATGTGTCTATTGTCCATCTGTTGATTTTACTCATACTGAAGTGGGGTCACTGCACTAATAAATAAACCAAGCCAAGCATAAGAGTAAATATCATAAAGTTAGGTGGCTTCTCACATCATGGTCTCCAGGGCTATGGAAACCTCTCTTTATTTGCCAGTTCAAATCCCAACTGGGCAGGGAGGGTCAAGTGAGAGACAAAAATTTACGTAGTTTAGTGAAGAGGTCTCTGGCAGCCACAGGTGAGAATGGAAAGCAGGGGACTTTATGTCAGAGCTTGGCCCCACACACACAAGCGACCCCTTTGCCACCATTATGCCACCTTAGATGCTGCAGGGAGGAAGAGGTCTCTGGCCACCACAGGTAAGGTTGTAAAACATGGACCCTAGGGCAGGGCTCAGCCTTCATGAGCAAGCAGGCCCTTCACTGCCATCACTGTCTTTGTTCCATGCTGTTTTGATCACTATAACTTTATAGTAGAGCTTCAGGTTAGGTAAAAAAAGGCCACCCAGTTTCTTGTTTTTCAATATGGCTCAAGCTAACCTAGGTCTTTTGTGGTGCCACACAAACTTTATAATTGATTGTTCGTTTCCTTTTTCTTTTCTATTGTTTATTTTTGGGTGTTTTGGGGGGAGGGACACCCAGTGATGCTCAGGTGTTACTCCTGGCTATGCACTCAGAAATAGCTCCTGGTTTGGGGGGGGGCTTATGTGACACCAGGTAATTGAAACATGGTCCATTCTAGGTCAGCTGCATGCAAGGTAAACGCAATACAACTGCACCACGGCTCCAGCCCAAAATTCAAAATAAATTATAATAGAAATATAAAATATCCAAATTTTAATATTTTAGCCCATTTAAATTTAAAATGCCAAAAGTTTTTCTTTCCTGTATCTGGCTACTGGATTCAGGTCCAGAAGGACACCCACCTCAAGGACACTACTTGATACTTTACTGCTGCAAATCATTTCTCTCTCTCTTTCTCTCTCTCTCTCTCTTTTTGGTTTTTGGGCCACACCTGGCGGTGCTCAGGGGTTACTCCTGGCTGTCTACTCAGAAATAGCTCCTGGCAGGCACGGGGGACCATATGGGACACCGGGATTCAAACCAAACACCTTAGGTCCTGGATTGGCTGCTTGCAAGGCAAACACCGCTGTGCTAACTCTCCAGGCCCGCAAATCATTTCTCAAACTCAACAAGACCACAGTGTGTGATGAAAATGTGCCCTGGAATTCACCCTCCACAAGAATATCTCAAAAGACTTAATGGGGAAGCCTATTTTTCCCATATATGTTTAATACCTCTATAATAATACCTCTTAGACTTTTATTTTCTTTTTTGGGGGGTTTTTGTTGTTGTTGTGTTGTTTTGGTTTTTGGGCCACACCCGGCGGTGCTCAGCGGTGACTCCTGGCTGTCTGCTCAGAAATAGCTCCTGGCATGCACGGGGGACCATATGGGGACACCGGGATTCGAACCAACCACCGTTGGTCCTGGATCAGCTGCTTGCAAGGCAAACACCGCTGTGCTATCTCTCCGGGCCCTAGTCTTTTATTTTCAAATGTAAGATGCCCTCTTCCATCACTTTTTACTTTAAATACTTTTTTATAATATTTTTATTTATACACCTTGGTTACAGACATGATTGTGGTTGGGTTTCAGTCGTATAAGATGACACCCCCTATCATCAGTGTAACATTCCCATCACCAATGACCCAAATATCCCTCCTCCCCTCCCTGCCCCCACCTATACTCTAGACAGGCTTTCTATTTCCCTCATATATTTTCATTGTTAGGATAGTTCGCACAATGTAGTTATTTCTCTAACTAAACTCATCACTCTTTGTGGTGAGGTTCATGAGGTCAGCTGTAACGTCCAGCCCTCTCCTCTTTTGTCTCTGAAAATTGTTGAGACATGTCTTTCATTTTTCTTAAAACCCATAGATGAGTGAGGCCATTCTCCATCTTTGTCTTTCTCTCTGAGTTATTTCACTCAGCATAATAGATTCCATGTACATCCATGTATAGGAAAATTTCTGATGGCTGCATAATATTCCATTGTGTATATGTACCACAGTTTCTTGAGCCATTCGTCTGTTTAAGGGCATATTGGTTGTTTCCAGAGTCTTGCTATGGTAAATAGTGCTGCAATAAATATAGTTGTAAGGAGGGGGGTTTTGTATTGTATTTTTGTGTTCCTAGGGTATATTCCTAGGAGTGGTATAGCTGGGTCGTATGGGATCTCAATTTCCAGTTTTTGGAGGAATCTCCATATCACTCTCCAGAAAGATTGAACTAGTTGGCATTCCCACCAGCAGTGGATAAGAGTTCCTTTCTCTCCACATCCCCACAAACACTGCTTGTTCTCATTCTTTGTGATGTATGCCAATTTCTGTGGTGTGAGGTGGTACCTCCTAGTTGTTTTGATTTGCATCTCCCTGGTGATTAGTGATGTGGAGCATTTTTTTCATGTGCCTTTGGGCCATTTGTATTTCTTCTTTATCAAAGTATCTGTCCATTTCTTCTCCCCAGTTTTTGATGGGATTAGATGTTTTTTCTTGTAAAGTTCTGTCAGTGCCCTGTACATTTTGAATATTAGCCCCTTATCTGATGGGTGTTGGGTAAATAGTTTCTCCCACATGGTGGATGGCTCTTGTAACCTGGGCACTATTTCTTTTGAGGTGCAGAAACTTCTCAGCTTCATGCATTCCCATCTGTTGATCTCTGCTTCCACTTGTTTGGAGAGTGCGGTTTCCTCCTTGAAGATGTCTTTAGTCTCAATGTCATGGAGTGTTATACCTACGTGTTGTTCTATATACCTTATGGTTTTAGGTCTGATATTGAGGTCTTTAATCCATTTGAATTTTACCTTCGTGCATGATGTTAGCTGGGGGTTTAAGTTGGACACAGTTCCTTGGTGTTCTGGCCTGTGGAAGAGCCTTTGGAAGAGCTATTTTTCTGGGCCCTTTTTGGCCCACTCCCAAGAGGTTCAGGAGACAGGACAGTGGAAAAAACACACACAGGCAACACTCACAGTTTCTCACAGTCGGGAATCACTGGGCCTTTAACTGCTTTTTAAATTTTTATTTTTTTTTAGTATATGTGCTGCCGAAGCGAGCACTAAATTTTTATTTTTTATTTATTTCATATATATATATATATATATATATATATATACTTCACCTGCTTGGTTCTGCTTGTTAAAAAAAACTAAAAATAGTCTTACCTAGGATAAAATCTTAGGTCAAAACCAGGGCATAGAGATTGTGTATCCTGTTATTCTTACCCCCAAATACACCAGCAATATAATATGGCACCATTCCCTTTTGCAAAGGCATATTAAAAATTTGGAGAACTTTTATGTATAGAAATAAGCACTAATCAACAAGGGACAAGAACCCATAAATGTATAAATCAGGGGCACTTCCTACCCTAAACATTTGTCATTTGAACACTACTTAGACTCCATGTGATCAAACAGTGACTGTCCATTCCCAAGCCCTAGATCCCAGGCAGAACTGACACAGTTCTCTGCAATAGCACAGGAACCAAGCTCCCCCTGGGAAATTCCTAACACTGCTGTGGCACCAATTTGCACCAGTTTTGATATGACATCCTGACAATGAGGAAACAGCAACAACTTGATCTAAGAGCAAGTTGTCCTATCACATGACCTAACGGTAAGATGAAATCAGAAAACATGTCGTCCTTTGTGCAAAAACCAAGATCGCTAACTACAGAAGACTGTCTTTGACAACAATGACTGGGCATAACTTATCCCGTGACCAATAAGAAAGACACTAGCCTAGGCTTCAGCATAGGATTTGAAAAATAACCAAGATCTCTAATTCCAGAAATCTGACTTTGACACTATGACTGAGCAGAACTTCTGGAACCATAATGAAAGACTCTGTCCTAGGATCTGTGCAAAAACCAAGACCACTAATTACAGAAGACTGATTATAACAACATTGATGGAACAGAAATTCTAGAACCATAAAGACTATCCTAGGCTTCATCCCATGACCTGTGCAAATACCAAGATCTCTAGCTACAGAACCTGATTGTTTATCCACAACTGAGCAGAAAGTTTCCTGGAACCATAAAAAAACCTTTGAGTGTGAAAATATGCATGTACAGAGCCTGTAGTTGTTCCCATGACTGTATGCTTTAAGGACAGAGAAACACTGTATTTCTTAGGCTAAGGGAACTCCCTTTCTAATCTCTCCAATAGTTACAGTTCCTATGCAAAAAATAAAAAATAAAGCACAAAACCTTGCCACACCAGCTCTTTCCCTCCTTTCTTTTTTTGTTCTTATGGTTATTATTTGGTTATCGTTTTTTGATGCTGTTGTGCTTTTTCATAGTTGCGGGGTTTGGTTCTTTGGTATTTTTTTATGTTTTTCTTCTTTTTTCCCTTTCTTCTTTAAATTGATATTAATAACCTCTAGGCAGACTCCTCCATTTTTTCTTCTCTTTTTTTTTCTCAACAGAGCCACATAACTTGAACCATCTTGTTCTGCCTCATAAATTGATGGGGGATAAAGGGATGGTACCAGGAACAAATAGTCGTATAAACATTGAGTGAAAATAAAAAATGATCAGATTTAGGGGCCAGAGAGATAGCATGGAGTATGGAGTGAGGGCGTTTGCCTGGTATGCAGAAGGATGGTGGTTCAAATCCTGGCATCCCATATGGTTCCCCAAGCCTGCCAGGAGTGATTTCTGAGTGTAGAGCAGGAGTAACTCCTGAGCGCTGCCGGGTGTGACCCAAAAAACAAAAAATAGAAAAATAAAAATAAATTATCAGATTCAAACACTAAATCCAAAGTCAACAACAACAGAATAGATACCCAATCTACAACAAGCTATATACAGAAAGGACTAGTTACATTAGTAGTCTGGGGGGCAAAGAAGGAAGATAAGGGATGCATGCTGGGAATAGGGGTGGACAGAGGACAACACTGGTGGTGGGAATGCCCCTGATTCATTGTCACTATATACTTTAAATATTACTGTGAAAGATGCATAATGCACTTTGGTCACAATAAAAATTATTTTGAGAAATTTTTCTTTACTGATAGTCTGTTGTCTATGACAACTCCAAAATTTCTAAGGGGCAAGGTAGTGGTTTTTCTTTATCTGCTGTAAAGCATCCAATTTTATTTGATAGAGTGGCCACTACTTCACCCAGACAGATTATTCCAATCGCCAAGAAGTTAATGGCATCTAAATTGCAGTGGCCTCTAGTATTGGGGGTGGCCCTGGCCACCATCTTTAGGTGTTTTGGAGACATAATCCTCCTTTGATTGACCCAATATATCTTGTCTTAATAGAGTAGAAGATAAGATTCTGTCTATGAGAGGTATTATAGATCATGAATTTTTGTTTGAATATTTTCGTAATAACAACTTAATGGTTTCAAGAGAGGGGTACCTCTCCCTAATCCTGACAGCCCCAGTACAGTAGGCTTATGACCCTGCTTTAAGGGTAAAGGGTCCTTAGCGGCAGCCTTTTCAGTACTTCCCCATGGGGTGACCGGGCTGAAGGATGTCCAGATTATTTTAAAGCTTCCCCATAATTATAAAACATAGATTTACTGTCAATTTGCCAGTAAAACCTGTTTTTCTACTGCAGGCATGGGGCGGAGGGTCTTTTTCTGTTGTACCTTCCACCTTGTTGATTAGAACACTCACAACATTTTCAATATTATCTCGCAACCAATTTTGTCCACTCAATTTTTAGAAATTTCGAAAATCAGAGACTTTTTCTTTCAGTTGAAATTTTAAAAAGTCCATAATTCTTTCCCTAGCTAGTCAGGATACCTATTAGCATAGAGACAAAGATCTGCTAGGAATTTTTTTTTAGTCAGATAAAAAACAAATTCTAAGGCCACTTGGTTTTCTTTTCTTTTCTTTTTATAATTTTATTTTTATATTGACCAAAGTGGATTACAAATCTTTCACAGAAATATTGTAGGCACATAGTGACATTGAATCAGGGGCATTCCCACTACCAATGTTGTTCTCCCTCCACCCCTGTTTCCAGCAAGCATCCCATATCCCCCTCCATTACCCCTGGGCTGTTAGTATAAGTGATCCCCTTTGTGTCTAGCTTGTTGTAGATTGGGTATTGATTCTGTAGTCGTTGGCTTTGGATTTGGTGCTTAAGTCTGATCATTTTTTTATTTCTACTTAATGTTCTTATGACTGTTTTGTCTTGGTAGCCTCCATTATTTCCCCCTTAATTTGTTAGGCGGAACAAGATGGTTCAAGTTATGTTGTTCTTTTTGAAGGAAGAAAAGGATAAAATGGGGGCAAAAATCAAACAAACAAAAAATGGGAGAATTCCTTCTAGAGGCTATAAATATCAATTTAAGAGAAGAAAGGGAAAAAGGAAGAAAAAAATAACAACAATCAAAAATATCAAATAAAAAACCTGAAAAACACCACAGCAATAAAGACAACAACCACACAATAACCACGGTCCTGAAATAAAAACAAAACAAAGCACAAAACAAAACAAAAAACAAACAACAACAATAACAAAACCAAAATAATTATTTGTGCTTCTTTTATTTTGCATAGGCACAGTAAATATTGGAGAGATTAGAAAGGGAATTCCCTTAGCCTAGGAAATACAGGGTTTCTCCACTCTTAAAGTATACTGTCATGGGAATAATTACAGACTCTGTACATGTTCTTTTACTATTCCCTAGGTCATTTTGTGGTGTCTGGAAACTGTCTGCTCCATTGTGGATGATAAAGTCAGGCCCCTATAGCTAGAGATCTAGCACAGGTCATAGGATGAAGCTTAGGATGGAGTCTTTCTTTACGGTTCTAGAAGTTCTGTTTCATTACTGTTGTTTTAATATGTCTTCTGTAGTTGATGGTTTTAGTTTTTGCACCAATCCTAGGACGAAGCCTAGGATAGAGTTTTTCATTATGTTTCCAGAAGATCTACTCAATTGTAGTTGTCTCAGGAATTAGAGATCTTGGTTTTTGTACAAATCATAGGCCAGCGCCTAGATTAGGGTCTTTTTTTAGTGTTCCTGGGATAAGTTCTGCCCAGTCATGGTTGCCACAGTCAGTCTTCTGTAGATAGTGATCATGGATTTTGCACAAATCAAAGGATGACATGTCTTCTGATTTCATTTTCTCGTTAGGTGGTGAGGTAAGGTATATATATATATATACTTTCATATATATAAAGGAAAAAATAAAAATAAAAAAAGAGTTTTAAAAAGGTAATTAAGGGAACAAGGTGATACAGGAGACTACCTTGCATTTGAGGATAAACAGATTAAGAGGTCTTAAACTTATCTTGTGAGATATTCTTGCAGGGGGTGGAATCCAGGGCACATTTTCATTACACACCCTGGTCTTGTTAAGTTTGAGAAATGATTTGTGGCAATAAGAGCTTGGTTAGAGTTCTTGCACTGGGGATCCTTCTGGAACTGAGTCCGGTATCGAGCAACAGTCCGCATCTGGGGTGGGGGTTGAGAAGGAAGGCCACAAAGCATGAGTCAGCAGGGGTGACTTAAGAGGCTTAATAAGTATCCATTTGAATTAGCCCATTTAATAAAATATTTAGTTTCAAAGGTTTCTAGTGGAAAGTTGCCCACACCTTTCACTTTGAGTCCTGCAGATAGGTTCCATTCACTAGTTTCATCAATTCTAATAATGGTTCTATCTGCTCCAGAATCGAATAGCAATAAAAACAATTTGCCCCTATGTTGACAGATTCCCTTGAGGAGGCTTTGGCCACTAGAGTTACTACTAGAGAGCAATCCTTAACTGAAGCTACAGTAGTAGGGCCATTACCACTCTCAAAAACATCTTGAGCACTCTGGTCCTTATTATCCTTATCTGATCTTAGCACTCTAAGAGCGGGTTTTTCTGCCTTTGGAGGAAAGTTTCTTGTAGCCAAAAGGGACATATAAGGGGTGCCAGTGGAGGCAGAAACACAAGGACGAAAGTGGAAGTGGTGTGACAAATAGTTTTGGGACAGTTTGCTTTAACCAATATGTGCCTAATCGGTGCATAAATTTCCTTTTGCGAAGGACAGATCTTTATCTGGGGAGACCTGTTCATGACTTCATATCTTGCCACAGGTGATTTTATGGCCTCCTTCCTAGAGACTTATATGGAGGACCGTGCTCAATAGATTATTCAAACTGCTTCAATGAAGAGGAATGTCATAGAATGAGAGTTTTTAGAATTAAAGGCACAGCAGAGGAGAAATCTATGAACAGAAAGTCAGAAAAGGAGGAGAGGCAGAAAAATAAAGCAAATAAGCACAAGAAAGAGAAACAAAAGAAATGCAATGGCATAAATTCGGATGAATTGCATGAGCAGCAGGGTTCTAACCCTCCCCTGAAGAAATAAAAGATTACCCAAGCTCTAAAGGGAAAAAATAATTTTCCTTGATCTGCAATGAGTTAGCGGCAGCTGAAAGCATCCCCTTGTCCCAGAAGAATTAGATAGTCCTGAGAAAGTATGTTGGGTGCTAGTTGCAGGATTCTGGCACCAGGCCCCCATCCCCCAATGAGGCTGATTCAAGGGTGGGTAAGGGTTGCCTCAAGCTCATAGCCTCATAGGATAGGCTTGGGAAAAAGGGGAAAGAGACAGACTGCTAACAGGGAAGCATTGTCAGAGCAGTGCACTTCGTTTATTGAAGGTACGAACAAGGCTTTTAAGGGTAAACTATTTTTTAAATTAATATCTTTACTTAAACACCTTGATTACAAATATGATGGTAGTTGGGTTTCATTCATGTAAAGAACATCCCCCTTCACCAGTGCAACATTCCCATCACCAATGTCCCAAATCTCTGTCCTCCGGCCTGTACTCTAGACAGGCTTTATACTTCCCTCATTCATTCACATTGTTAGAATAGTTCTCAATGAAGTTATTTCTCTAACAGCACTCATCACTCTTTGTGGCGAGCTTCACGTCGTGAGCTTAATTGTCCCACCCTCCTCTCTTTTATCTCTGAGAATTATTGCAAGAATGTCTTACATTTTTCTTAAAACCCATAGATGAGTGAGATCATTCTGTGTCTCTCTCTCCCTCTGACTTATTTCACTCAGCATAATAGATTCCATGTACATCCATGTATAGAAAAAATTCGAGACTTTATCTCTCTTAACGGCTGCATAATATTCCATTATGTATATCTACCACAGTTTCTTTAGCCATTAATCTGTTGAAGGGCAACTTGGTTGTTTCCACAGTCTGGCTATTGTAAATAGCGCTGCAATGAATATTGGTGTAAAGAAGAGGTTTTTGTATTGTATTTTTGTGTTCCTAAAGTATATCTCTAGGAGTGGTTTACCTGGACTGTATGAGAGCTCAATTTCCAGGTTTTGGAGGAATCTCCATATCGCTTTCCAAAAAGATTTGACTAGACGGCATTCCCACCAGCAATGAATAAGAGTTCCTTTCTCTCCACAACCCCACCAGCACTGCTTGTTCTCATTCTTTGTGACATGTGCCAATCTCTGTGGCATGAGATAGTAACTCATAGTTGTTTTGATTTGCATCTTCCTGATGATTAGTGATGAAGAGTATTTTTTCATATGCCTTTTGGCCATTAGTTTTTCTTCTTTCACAGTGTCTGTTCATTTCTTCTCCCCATTTTCTGATGGGATTAGCTGTTTTTTTCTTGTGAAGTTCTGTCAGTGCCTTGTATATTTTGGATGTTAGCCACTTATCTGATGGGTATTGGGTGAATAGTTTCTCCCATTCAGTGGGTGGCTCTTGTATCCTGGGCACTGTTTTCTTTGAGGTGCAGAAGCTTCTCAGCTTAATATATTCCCATCTGTTTATCTCCACTTCCACTTGTTTAGACAGTGCTTTTTCCTTCTAAAGATGCCTTTAGTCTCAATGTCATAGAGTGTTTTACCTACGTGTTCTTCTATATACCTTATGGTTTCAGATCTGATATCAAGGTCTTTAATCCATTTGGATTTTTAGCTTTGTACATGGTGTTAGCTGGGAGTCTGAGTTCACTTTTTTGCAAGTAGCTAAACAGTTTTGCCAACACCACTTGTTGAAGAGGTTTTCCTTGCTCCATTTAGAATGTCTTGCTCCTTAATAAAAAACTAGGTGATTGTATGTCTGGGAAACATTCTCTGAGTACTCAAGCCTATTCCACTGATCTGAGGGACTGCTTTTTTCCAATGCCATCCTGTTTTGATAACTATCGCTCTGCAATACAGTTTAAGGTTGGGGAAAGTGATTCCTCCCATATTCATTTTCCCAAGTTTTGCTTTAGCTATTCTAGGGTGTTTATTGTTCCAAATAGTTTTCAGAAGTGTTTGATCCACTTCTTTGAGAATGTCATGGGTGTCTTTAGAGAAATCACATTAAATCTGTACAATGCTTTGGGGAATATTAAAATTTAATTATGTTAATCCTGCCAATCCATGAGCAGGGTATGTGTTTCCATTTACATGTGTCCTCTCTTATTTCTTGGAGCAGGGTTTTATAGTTTTCTTTGTATAGGTCCTCACGTCTTTAGTCAAGTTGACTCTTAGATATATGAGTTTGTATGGCACTAATGTGAATGGGGTTGTTTTCTTTATTATTATTATTATTTATTATTATTATTATTATTATTATTATTATTATTTGGTCTTTGGGTCACACCCGGCAGGGCTCAGAGGTGACTCATGGCTCCATGCTCAGAAATTGCTCCTGTCAGTCTCGGGGTACCCTATGGATGCCAGGATTCGAACTACTGACCTTCTGCACACAAGGCAAATGCCTTATCTCCATGTTATCTTTCTGGTCAGAGTTGTTTTCTTTTTCTTTTTTTTTCTTATTTTTGGATGCTCAGGGGTTACTCCTGGCTAAGTGCTCAGAAATTGCCCCTAGCTTGGGGGACCATATGGGATGCCGGGGGATTGAACTGTGGTCCTTCCTTGGCTAGCGCTTGCAAGGCAGACACCTTACTTCTAGTGCCACCTCACCAGCCCCTGGAGTTATTTTCTTAATGTCCATTTCTTCCCTATCATTATTGGTGTATAAAAACTCCATTAATTTCTCTGTATTAATTTTGTAGCCTTCCACATTGCTATATGAATCTACAGTTTCTAGAAGCTTTTTGGTAGTCTTTAGTGTTTTCTATGTAGAATAACATGTCATCTGCAAACAAGGAGCTTGACTTCTTCCTTTCCTATCTTGATGCCCCTTATATCTTTTTCTTGCCTAATCGCTATAGCAAGTACTTCCAGTACTATTTAAATAGGAGTGATGAGAGAGGACAGCCTTGTCTTGGACCAGAATTTAGAGGAAATGCTTTTAGTTTTTCCCCATTGAGAATAATATTCACCATTGTCTTGTAGAAGATGGCCTTAACTATATTGAGAAAGGTTCCTGGGGCCAGTTAGGTGGTGCAAGAGGTAAGGTGTCTGCCTTGCAAGCACTAGCCAAAGAAGGACCGTGGTTCGATCCCCCGGTGTCCCATATGGTCCCCCCCAGGCCAGGGGCACTTAGCCAGGAGTAACCCCTGAGCATCAAATGGGTGTGGCCAACAAAACCAAAAAAAAAAGAGAGAAAGGTTCCTTTCATTCCCATCTTGCTGAGAGTTTTTATCAAGAATTAGTGTTGGACCTTATCTATTGATATGATCATGTGATTTTTATTTATCTTGTTGTTGATGTTGTGTATTATATTGATAGAGTTATGGATGTTAAACTATCCTTGCATTCCGGGGATGAAACCTACTTGATCATAGTGAATGATCTTGATGAGGCATTGAATCCTATTTGCCAGGATTTTGTTGAGGATTTTTGCATCTGTGTTCATCAGGGATATTGGTCTTAATTTTCTTTTTTGGCAGCATCTCTGTCTGGTTTTGGTATCAATGTGATGTTGGCTTCATAAAAGCTGTTTGGAAGTGTTCCCATTTTTTCAATTTCATGAAAGAGCCTGGCCAGTATTGATAGTAGTTCCTTTTAAAAGGTTTGAAAGAATCCATTAGTGAATCCATCTGAGCCTGGACTTTTGTTTTGGGGCAGACATTTGATGACCGTTGTAATTTCCTCAATAGTGATGGGGTGTTTAGATATGCTATATCCTCCTTACTCAACTGTGAAAGGTTATAAGAGTCCAAGAATTTATCCATTTTTTCCAGGTTCTCATGTGTGGTGGTATAGATTTTCTCAAAATAGTCAATTATTATCTATTGAATCTACAATATCTGTAGTGATCTCCCCTTTTTCATTTCTAATATGGGTTATCAAATTTCTCTCTCTCTTTGTGAGTTTTGTCAATTGTCTATCAATCTTGTTTATTTTTTCAAAGAACCAACTTCTGCTTTCATTGATCTTTTGGATTGTTTTTTTTTTTTGTTTCAACTTTATTGATTTCTGTTCTAAGCTTTGTTGTTTCTTTCTGTATCCCTAGTTTTGGTTCCTTTTGTTGATCATTTTCTAATTTTATAAGCTGCGTCATTAAACTTTCCAGGTATGCTCCTTCATCCTTCCTGATGTGTGCTTGCAAAGTGATAAACTTTCTTCTTAGTACTGCTTTTGTTGTGTCACATAGGTTCTGATAGTTTGTGTCTTCATTGTCATTTGTTTCCAGAAAAGTTTTTATTTCCTCTTTGATTTCATCTAGGACCCACTGGTTCTTCAGTAGTAGGCTGTTTAATTTCCAGGTGCTAAAGTTTTTATTTTGTGTCTCTTTGTATATTACATCTAATTTCAGAGCTTTGTGGTCAGCAAAGTTAGCCTGCAAAATTTCTATCCCCTTGATTTCATGGAGGTATGTTTATGTGCCAACATGTGGTCTCCCCTGGAGAATGACTCATGTAACTGGAGAAGAATGTGTATCTAGGTTTCTGGGGATATCTACTAGGCCTCTTTCTTCCATTTCTCTTTTCAGGTCTAGTATATCTAGTATATTTTTGTTGGGTTTCAGTCTGGTTGACCTATCAAGTGTTAACAGGGCCGTTTTGAGGTCTCCCACAATTATTGTGTTATTATTGATGTCCTCTTTCAAATTTGTCAATAATTGTATTAGATATCTTGTTGGACTCTCTTTGGGTGCGTGTATGTTTAGTAGTGTGATTTCTTCCTCTTGCACATATCCCTTTAGTAGTATGATGTGTCCATCTTCGTTCCTTACAACTTTTCTGAGTCTAAAGTTTGTGTTGCTGATAGTAATATGGCCACCCCAGCTTTTTTAAGGCTGTTGTTTGCTTGGGTGATTTTCCTTCAGCCTTTGATTTTGAGTCTATGTTTATTCTGACTATCAGGTGTGTTTCTTGTAGGCAGCAGAAGGTTGGATTCATCTTTTTTTTTATCATTTTGCCACTCTGTGTCTCTTCATTAGAGCATTTAGTCCATTGACATTGAGGGAGATGATTGTCATGGGATTTAATGTCATCTTTATGTATAAGTTTGTTGTGTCTGTTGTTCTGTCTTTTCTTAAATTAGACCTTCCTTTCAGTTTTTCCTTCAATGCTGCTTTTGCATCTGTAAAGTTTCTGAGATCTTGCTTTTCTGTGAAGCTGTGTATCTTTCTTTCAAACCTGAACGTGAGTCAGGCTGGGTGCAGTGTTCTAGATGAAGCATCCATTTCATTCAGTCTTGTCACAATATCCCACCACTGTCTTCCGGCCTTGAGAGTTTCTTCTGACATGTCTGCTATAAATCTTAAGGATGCTCCTTTGAATATAATTTCCCTTTTGGATATTGCTGCTTTCAGCATTCTATCCCTATCTGTGAGATTTATTATTGTGACTAGGATGTGTCTTGGGGTGCTTTTCTTTGGGTCTCTTTTAGATGGTATGCAGGATTTGGTTGCATGTAGTCTTTATCTTTGGGAGTTTCTCTGTAATGATGTTCTTGACTGTTGATTCTTCCTGGGGATTTTCTTCCTGGGTGTCTGGAGCACCAATGATTCTTATGTTGTTTCTGTTGAATTTACTGAACATTTCTATTTTCATCTGTTCAAAATTTTGAGTATTTTTCCATTGTCTGATCATTTGCTTTGAGGTTCTTTTCCAGTCTCTTCTGCTGTATGGAGCTATTATTCATCTCATCTTCCAGCTCACTAATTCTGTCTTCAGCTTCTGTTATTCTTTTGGAGAGGCTTTTCATGGATTTTTTCATTTCCTCTAATGCATTTTTCAATCCCATTATTTCAGATTGGATTTTTCTTGTTTCTATACTTGTGGTATATTCAGATCGATTTTTGCTTTCTTTGAGTTCTACAAACATCCTCCATATCTATTCTAAACTCCTTATCTGAGAGATTAATTAGGTGGTTGGTATTTTTGTGGTCATCAGAGCTGCCATCTTCATTCTCTATGCATGCTGTTGTCCAGCATAGTTTCCCCATTGCCACACTTGAAGTGTGATTCTTACTCCATGTTGCGATGGGGTTTGTGCTCTATAAGAAGGCCATGGCCCTCTGCTTCACTCCGCAGCCACACTCTTATCTTTTTTTTTTTTTTTGCTGTGTTCTTCTTTGATTGTCACTGGGGATCAGGAAATAGCCCCAGGTGTCTCTTTTAAAAGAGTCCACTGTAGCCCAAAGCCAGGCAGGTATCATTCCCCGTTCATTGTGGACAGAGGTACTGCTACCTGAAGTTCGGCACTAAGAGCTGATTTTGCTGTGTTCTTCTTTGATTGTCACTGGAAATCAGGAAGTAGCCCCAAGTGTCGCTTTTAAAAGAGTCCGCTGTAGCCCAAAGCCAGGCAGGAATTATCCCCTGTTCATTGTAGACGGAGGCACTCCTACCTGAAGTTCGGCGCTAGAAAGCTGAGTTTGCTGTGTTCCCAGGAGTGATTTCTGAGTGCATATCCAGGAGTAATCTCTGAGTGTCACTGGATAGTGCAGGTTTACTCGCTGTCATCCAGCAGCCATACGGTGCAATTGTACTTGCACTCCAGGCTCATGCTGCTGCCGCTCATCAACCTGCTCAGCATCTTCTCACTCGCCCCTGACAAAGAGAGACATGGTGGCTAGTGCAAGCACCCCCTTCACTTCACTTCAGCCTGGCAGCTCTGCGCCGTCCCAGGCACTAGCACATTCGCCTCCGAGCTCTGGTTGCTTAGCGCTGCCTTGGGCTCTAGCCCTTCTCTTACTCCTCCTCCTCCTCCTCAGCCACCGCCACCACCTCCCTATCAGCCCAGAGCTTGTGCCCAGCTGGCTCTTCTCAGCGCTCCACCAGCCCGAGCTCGAGCGAGAGGTCTGAGTTTTCTGATTTTTATCTTGTGGTCTTTTCAGCTCAATCTATGCTTTCTTTGAATTCTATAAATATCTTCCATATTTCTTCTCTAAACTCTTTATCTGAGAGACTAACTAGGTAGTTGGCACTTTTCAGGTCATCAAAGCTGCCATCTTCATTCTCTATGCATGTTATTGGCCTGTATTGTTTCCCCATTTTTATGCTTGCAGTTTGTTTTATTCTACATGTTATGCTGGAGTTCATTGGTTAGAAGATGCATGTGCCAAAACAAATCATCCAGGCCACACTCCTCTGGTTCCTCCCTTTGTGAGTGGGACATCTCATCTCTGAAAAGTGCTCCCAGACAATGATGGGCAGGGAGGATCAAAGTCCAGGACAGAAGAGAGCAAAGAATAATGTAGAGTCCAGAATGTGTGCCATGTATTTAAGCACACAGCAGCAATCCTTAGTAGTTATTTTAATCCTAATCACTCAAAGCACACAGCAGCAATCTCACCACCCTTTGTGGGTGGGACAGCTCTCCTCTGAAGAAGTGCCCCCAGGAAATAATGGGTGGGGGTCCAGGACACTGAAGAGCAGAGAATAATGTAGAGTCCAGAATGCTTGCTGTGTTTCAAAGCACACAGCAGCAATCCTTAGTAGTTATTTTATTCCTAATTACTCTATCTTCACTTTTATGTGTAGTCTGTAAGAGCCACCACAGTACCTGAGCAGATAACAAAACTGAAAAATCAGCCATTGTAAAATTACTAGCCTCTAACAAATTTTAAAATGTGGTATATGTAGTGGAAGACATCCAGGAAATAAGCAAATTCAGGTAGAGGACAAATAGCCTGAAAGAACATGCAGATAATGATCTGAAGACTTTTTAATGCAAATTACCAGAGTGTAGGCACCCACAGGGCAGGCCCTGTGTACTGGAGTTCTGTATAGTCTTATCTGCCACTCTTCCTTGGAGGAAAACCTTCAGAGATTATATATTAGCTCCATCATTCTTCACATATCCTTATGAAATGTAAAAACACTCTTAGACTTAGCTAGCATTAACTAAAATTTTGTTTGTTATTTTCCATTCTTTCTACAACTAATATGTCCTATGTGAAGGTCAGGGTTCACACTCTCAGTCCACCAGGTGGTGAGCCTCCTGACCTTATGCTAATCTCTCTGATGTCTGTCACTTTATATTAATCCTTACGATGCCCCTGCTTTATGCCAATTCACCCGGAACTGCACTCCTGCACTGAACATCATGGCTGGCTGTGTAAGTGTGGGGAACCTGACAAAAGGGACAAAACCTAATAATTTTGAGGTGGTTACCCATGGCTGGTTGTGCAGGTGATTTCATTCCAACCAAAAGAAAAAAATTTTCTCCAGTTGTGACCCCAAGGGCTGGTTGTGCAGATAACTGCATTGCAGCCAATGAAACAAAACCTAAGACTCTGTGGCAAAGACAATCTGACTGGCAAAGCAGGTGTGCGGATCCTACCCAAAGGGGCAAAATTGAAGCTATTATCATTTGTGTTATGTTTAGTAGTTATTTTTTATTTTAATCACTCTATCTTTATTTTTATGCGTAGTTTGTAAGAGCCACCATGGAACCTGATAGACAACAAGAACAAAATTCAACCATCGTGAAACTACTAACCCATAAAGTATTTTAAAAGGGGGCATATGTAGTGGAAGATATCCAAGAAATAAGCAAATTCAAATAGTGGGAACTATGCGGTTGTCTGGGCAGGTGAAAATGTCCTGCCCAAGGACAAAATCTAAGCTTCAGTAGTCAGGACTCAGTGGTTGACGGTGCAGGTGAACTCATCCAAGCCAAAGAACAAAACCTACGCTCCTGCAGCTCAAATCCTGTAGGTGGTGGAAAAACAAATTTGCCCCCACCCCTGAAGGGAAAGCTTCTTTGCCTGGACTCAATATCTGTCAGAGCAGGTAGATTTGCACCATACAAATAAACAAAAATTAAAACTTATACTCTTGGGATAATGTGACTGGCCATACAGATGAGCACAGCCTGCCCAAAGATTCAAAATTTAAGCTTCTGAGTCTGGGAATCCCGGGCTCTTGGAAAAGGTGAGTGAGCCCCAACTAAAGGGAACAAATCCTAAGCTTTTGTGATGGACCTGGTAAATGGCTGTTCAGGTGATTGTGCCCCAACCAAATGAACCAAACCTATACTTCTGTGCCTAGCATCCTGTGGCTGGTAGCCCAGGTGAGCAAGCATTGCCCAAAGGAAACAAACTCAAGATTTAGCAGCCAAGACTCCATGTCTGGATGTGATGTAGGTGAGCCCCACATAAAGGGTCCAAACCTAAGATTCTGAAGCCAGGATCATATCTGGTGGTACACAGTGCTCTCCATCAAATGGGACAAAACCTAAATTTATGCAGATGGGACACCATCCTGGCTGAGCAGGTGAATGCAATTAGCCAAATGGTACAAAACCTAACCTGTGGCTATGATTCCACGACTGGCAGAAGAGTTGAGCATTCTCCACCAAAGGGACAAAACCTAAGCTTCTGTGGTCTTTGTCCAGTGGCTGTTGGCACATGTGAGTGGGTTCTGCCCAAAGGGGAACATATTTAAGTCTCTGTGGGCATGATCTGGTGGCTGGCGATGAAGGTAATGCAACTTACCCAAAGATAAAAACCTAAGTCTTACAGCCAGGACACAGTGGCTGGCAGCACAAGTTAATTCGTTCTGCCCAAAGGGACAAAAACAGAAGTTTATGTGACCATGACACTGTGGCTTGCAGAATAAAAGAGCAGATGTGCCCAAAGGGACAAACCTAAGCTTCTTAGTGCGAGTCACATGACTTGCAGTACATGTGAGCACATCCCACTCCAGGCACAAAACCTAAGCTTCTGTAACTGGTATCCCATAGCTTCACAGGTGTGCATGTCTAACTCAAAGGGACAAAACCTATGCTCCTATGGTAGAGACACAGTTGCAGGTGGAGCAAGTTAACTAGCCCTGCCCAAAGTAAACAAACTGAAGCATCTGCAGTAGGTACTGCATCTACAAGAACAGGAGACTGTACCCCATCAAGGGGATTAAATCTAAGCTTAGATGCCTGGGATAACTTTGCTGACCTGGCAAGTAAGTGCAGCCTGCCCAGAGACAAAACCTAAACTTCTGCTGCTGGGAAACCTTAGCAGGTGGCAAAGGTGATGAGCCCACCCAAAGCTACAAAACCTAAGAATCTGTGGATGGAACCTTGTGACCCATGGCACAGGTGAGTGCATCCTGCCCAAAGGGACCAAACCTAAGCTTCTGTGTGCTGGACTCTGTTTCTGGTGGCACAAGTGAGCGAGTCTTGCCAAAATGATACCAAAAGTAAGCCAGCAGCTGGGACCTCATAACTGTTTGTCACAGGAAAGCACTCCCTACCCACCCAATGAAACCAAACTTAATTTTCTGCAGTTGGGACCTCATGGCTGTCAGTGCATTTACATGCACAGCACCCAAAGGGACAAAACTGAAGCATATAAAGCAGGAACCCCGTGGCTCATGACACAAGAAAGTGCTCTCTGCCTTGAGGAAGAAAATCAAAGCTTACATAGCCAGGGCACTGTGACTGGAGGCACAGGTGAGCACAACACACACAAAGGGAATAAACCTAAAATTCTGTGGCCAGGACTCCATTCTGGTTGTGAAGGTAAGTGAGCCCCAACCAAAGCAACCAAACCTAACCATATGTGACTAGGATCCCCTAAATGGAATTGTAGATTAGTGTGCCCCCACTGAAAGGGGAAATAACTAAACATCTGTGGCTTGGACTCCATATTTATTGACGGAGCAGGTGGCTGCACCCTGACAAACAGTAAAAAAAATTGTGAGATTCTGCATCTGTGATCCTGTGGCTGGCAGTGCAGGTGAGTGAGCCCAACCCAAAGCAACAAAACATAAGCTTCTGCAGCCATTTCCACAGAGCTTTCAGTGCAGGTTAGCACACCCTGCCCAAAGAGACAAAATCTAAGCTTCTTAGGCTAGGATACTGTGCCTGGTGGCAAAGACGACTGCACCCCCATGTAATGGGACAAAACCTAAGTTTCTGATTTAGAACCAAACCTAATCTTTGCAGCTGATACCCCATAGCTGGTGTCATAGAAGAATGTACCCTGACAAAATGATCAATACCAAAACTTCTGTAGCTAGGATCCCATACTGTTGAAG
The DNA here is from genome assembly GCF_024139225.1 of Suncus etruscus. Classification (NCBI taxonomy): domain Eukaryota; kingdom Metazoa; phylum Chordata; class Mammalia; order Eulipotyphla; family Soricidae; genus Suncus; species Suncus etruscus. The sequence goes on along the minus strand of NC_064868.1, from coordinate 51,996,881 downwards.
GTATGTATGCCCCCCAAAGCAAACAAACCTAAGCTTGTGCAGTTGTAGTCCTGTGTCTACAGGTTGAGGTGAGTACTCTCTGCTCAAAGCGAGCAATCATTGACTTCTGAATCTGGGATCCTTTGGCCATTGGTGCAAGTAGTGTGCTCCACTCAAAGGGACAAAAGTTAAGATTCTTTGTCTGTGACCTCGTTGTTGGCTGTGCAAGTATGCATACCCAGCCAAAAAGGAATAACAGCAACTTTGATGTCCAGAACCCCATTTCTGGCTGCAGAAGTGAGTGCATCCCACCCAAGGGAATATAAACTTATCTTCTGATACTGGGATCCCATGGCTGGAAGCTCAGGTGAGTATGCCTTAAGAAAAGGGACAAGGAGCTGAAGAGACAGCATGGAGGTAGAGCATTTGCCTTGCATGCAGAAGGACGGTGGTTCAAATCCCGGTATCCCATATGGTACCCCATGCCTGCCAGGGGTAATTTCTGAGCGCAGAGCCAGGAGTAACCCCTGAGAACTGCAGCATGTGAGCCCTCCCAAAAAAAAAGAAAAAAAAAGAGACAAAACCAAAAGTTCTGTGGTCATGACCCCATCGCAGGTGGCTCATGTAATCATGCCACAACCATGAGACAAATCTAATTTTCTATGGCCAGGACCCTGTAACTGGCAAAGGAGATAAGCCAGTCCTACCCAAGGAGGCAAAATCAAAGCTTCTTTGGTGGTGACCTAATGGTGGGATGGCAGTTCAGCATGCCCCGAAGCTTCTGCAGCATGAATCAATGGCTGAAGTTGCAAGTGAACTCATCCAACCCAGTGACAAAACCTAAGCTTCTGCAGCTGAAATCCCATAGTTGATGGCAAAAGTGAATTCACCACCCAAAGAAAATTAAACTAGCTTCTGTTGCCAGGATCTATGTCTGGTAGATCAGGAGTGTGTACACTGTACAAAGGGACAAAACCTAAGCTTATACTACTGGGATGAGGTAGCTGGCCACTCAGCTGAGCACAGCCTACTCATAGGGACGAAACCTAAACTTCTGTGGCTGGGAACCTGGGCTTTTGGCAAATATGACTGAGCCCCAGTCAAAGGAAAAACACCTAAGCTTCTGTGGATGGATATCACCATGGCTGGTGCTGCAGGTGATTGTGCCCTGCTCAAATGGACATAACCTAAGCATTTGCTCCTGCAGTTTGCAGCACAGGTGGATTAGCTCCACTCAAAGTGTACAAACCCCAAATTCTGCACCTGGGACCCCATGGCTGATGGCACATGTGAGCCCCAACTAAAGGGATGAAACCTAAGATTCTGCAGTTGGGATCATTTGACTGGTCATGCACATAGTGTGCCCCATCAAAAAAGATGTAACCTAAAATTCTGCAGCTGGGAACCTATAGTAGCAGAGCAGGTGAGTGCTACAAAATCTAATATTCTGTAGCCGTGACTTCATGGCTGACAGAGCAGTGAGTGCAATTTCCAGAGGGACAATCCTAAGCTTCTGTGGCCTGGGCCCATGGCTCGTGGCACAGATGAGTGCTCTCCACCTAAAGGTGGTAAAAATAAGCTTCTATCACCAAGATCTTGTTTTGTAGATCTTTGTAATTTGCCTTGCCCAAATTTACGAAACCTAAGCTTTTGGTAACTGGGACACAGTGGCTGGCAGCACAAATGATCACACCTCACCCAAAGGAATTAAACTAAAGGTTATGCTGCCAGGAAACTATGATTGGCAGAGCAGAAAAGTAGGCCACGTCCAAAGGGACAAATCCAAAAGTTAGGTAATGAGTTGCCTCCCAATTTCTTGTGTGTGTTTTTTTTTAAGTATATTTTGACTATACTCGTCTTCTATGGTTCCACACAAACAATGCAATTGACTTCTGAGTCCTTAAAAATGTTATCTGATTTTGGAAGCTAGGACCACGTGCAAGCAATGCCATTACTGTGCCCAGTTGCTGCGGGTCCACCATCACCAGTAAGGGTGAAGAAACAGGGAACACATGTGAGGGATCTGACCTTGCTCAGGGGACACAGGGAGGGATCTGACCTAGGACCATGTGCAAGTGATGCCACTACTGCGTCCTAGTCACTGCAGGTCCACCATGGCCAATAAGGGCAGGGAAACAGAGGGCATACAGAAAGGAGTCTACCTTGCCCAGTGAACACATGGGAGGAATTCGACTTAGGACCATACACAAGCGACTCCATCACTGTACACAAGTCACTATGGGTCTGCCTTTTCCAGTAAGGGTGGGGAAACAGGGGACATATGGGAGGGATCTGGCTTTGTCCAGGAGAAAAATGTGAGGGATCCGACCCAGGACCATGAGCAAGCAATGCCATCACTGTGGCTCAGTCACTGCTGGGCTGTACATACACAACTCTGGTCATATCTCGCTGCCCTACAAATTCCACTAACACATAAGAATATACCAGACAGTCCTAGGCAGAGCAGGCCCACCTTCTTTCTCCGTTTGAATATATATAGCCCCTAACCCTAACAAACTAGACTCTAACACCTCTACCATACTTGGGTAAACTCATGCACCTTTATTAAATAAACCCTAAAATAGATCTCTAACCATCTCCTACACAATCAAACAGACCACTTAAAAACACATTGAAATTCCAGCATCCCAAACCACCCTATGCAAAGAACAATTGGGAAACTAAGAACGACACCAGCAGATGGGAATATGAAGAGAAATCCTAATAGATTCCCAAGTTCCCTGAAATGTATGAACTTCATAGATGAGAACCTAAATTCAGCATGTAGTGTCCAGCAATGGAATTGAAAGAATCACTAACTAAAGAAATTAAGAAATCCATAGAAGAACAATTTATTCAACTCAAAGAAGAACTTTATCATAAAACAAGAAAATCTATACAAATGTAATTGAGGGAACTAATAAAACATACTAGCAAGCCACATTAGCAGAATTATACACATACAGAATCACCTAAATGAACTTCAGGACAAAATACAAGCCAGCAACAACAAAGAAGTCAACAAAGAAATAAGAGACAAAACATTGGAAGAAAATGTAAGGTACTTAATGAACAAAGACGAAAGAAATAATCTATAACCTATAGGAATACAAAAAAGAAAGGAAAATGGGAAAGGGGAAGAACAAGTAATGAGGGAAATAATAGCAAAGAATTTTCCCACTGTCTGGAAAGAGGAACCTGTACAAATCCAAGAGGAAAAAAGAGTTCCAAATAAAATAGGCCCTAATAGAACAAAACCAAGACAATAATAATCCAAATGGCAAAATCAAAGAGAGAAATGAACTCTTTAATTCACTAGTGGGGAAAAAACCTCAAGTACAAAGGAAGGAACATAAGAGTCAAACCAGATCTCCCATTCGAAACAATTCAGGCAAGAAGACAGTGGAATGAAATATTTAAACTACTGAATGAAAGAAACTTCCAACCTAGAGTCCACTACCTGGCTAAACTCTCATTTACATAGGAGGGAGGACTAAAAACATTCTCAGACAAAAAAGAACTTGCAATATTTACGCTAACCAAACAAACTCTAAATGATCTACTTAAAGACAACCTACATAACCCAAACACTCAATAGTAATAACAACAACAATAAACAATATAACAGCACAACAACCCTCTCTGTCAATATTCTCCGTCAATGTCAACAGACTAAACTCTCCATAAAAAGACACATAGTAGAAGGTTGGATCAGAAAACAAAAACCGGATATCTACTGCCTTAAGGAAACACACTAAAAATTAGTATAGACACATGATTAGAATAAAAAGATGGAAATAAATTTTTCAAGCTACTGGAAAACAAAGTCTGGGAGAGCCATAATTATATCAGACCAAATTTCATTCAACCTTAAGAAAGTACTCATAGTCAAGGAAGATCACTATTTACTATTCAGGGGAACACTAGACCAAGAAGTACTGACTGATCAACATTTATGCACCAAATGTAGAGCCAGCAAATATGTGAAGTGCTTGCTCACAAACCTAGAGAAACACATGGACAAAAATGTGATAGTAGTGGGCGACTTTATCACACCAATATTATCACTAGACAGATCCACTAAGCAAAAAATTAGCACAGAAATTAGAGACCTAAATGAGAAACTAGAAAAACTATGACTAATAAACCTGTACAGGGACATACATCCTCAGAAAGCAGAATACATATTCTTCTTAAGTGCACATAGAACCTTCTCAAGAATAAGCCATGCCTTAGGATATAAATCTAGCTTGCATAAAGTCACAAATATAAGAATTATAAGAAAGATCAAAGAGGTAACCAGAAAAAAATGAACGATTTCTTGAGATAAATGACAATGGGGAAACAAACTGCCAAAATCTAGGGAACACAACAAAAGCAATAATTAGGGGGAAACTCATAGTAATACATTAAGAAAAAAGAAAAATGACAAAATCAACAGCTTAAATGATCTGGAAAAACAGCAGCAATGAAACCCAAACATAGGTTGAAGACCAGAAATAGTAGAAAACAAAGCAGAAATAAACAACATAGAAACAAAGAAAGAAATTTAAAGAATCAATGAGACCAGGAGCTGCTTTTTCTAAAGAATAAAAAAGGATATAAAAACCACTGGCAAGACTCACAAAGAAAAATAAATGAATACGCCTAAATAAATCAGGTCACAAATGAAAAGGAAGAGATTACAACAGAACCGCAAGAAATCCAAGACATCATATGGGCTTATTTTGAACAACTGTAATCAATCAATTAGAGAATCTAGAAGAAATTGACAGATTCCTGGAAAAACATCATCTCCTGAGACTTAAGAAGGAGGTAATAGAAAGCTTAAACAGGCCAATTAAAGCTGTGAAAATTGAAGTAGTAATTCAGAAACTCTCCATGAATAAAAGTCCAAAATGAGATAGTTTTACATGTGGATTCTATCAAACATTCAGAGAAGAATTACACCACTGATTCTTGGGCTCTTCAAAAACATTTAAAAGACCAGAATCCTCCCTAACTCCTTTCATGAGGCTAATATCATGCACAATAATCAAGCTGACAAGGATGCCACCAAGAAAGAAAACTGCAAGACCAATCTAATTTATGAAAATGAATGCAAAGATCCTCAAAAAAATCTTAGTAAACTGAATCCAATAATACATCAAGAAGATTATAAACCATGACCAAGTGGGTTTCATCCCAGTGATGCACGGATGGTCCAACATATGCAAATCAATGAACATCAAAACACCATATCAACAAAAAGGATAAAAACCACATGATCATATCAATCAATGCAGAGAAGGCATTCAACAAAATCAAAAATCCATTCATGATGAAAACACTCAGCAAAATAGGGCTGGAAGTAACCTTCCTCAAGATGGTTACAGTTATTTACAAAAGGATCATTTCTAACATTATCTTTAAAGGTGAAAATTTAAAAGGATTTCCACTAGTGTCAGGTACTAGGCAAGGCTGCCCACTGTCTACAATTTTCTTCAACATAGTTTTAGAAATTGTGGCAACAGCAATCAGATAAGAGAAAGGAATCAAAGAAATCCAAATAGGCAAAGAGGAAGTCAAACTATTTGCAGACAATAGGATGATAGAAAACATTAAAGAGTCCACAAAAAAGCTTCTAGAAACAATAAACCAGTATGGCAAATTGGCTGTCTACTAAGTCAATACACAAAAGACAGTAGCATTACTTTAATTAAATAATGAAGGAGACGAGAAAACGATAAAGAAGTCCATCCCATTAAAATAGTATCTAAAAATATCAATTACCTAGGAATCAACCTAAAGAGAAAGGTTAAAGTCCTATACATGAAAACTTCAAAAGTTTCAGAAAGTAATTGATGAGGACCTAAGGAATTGGAAGAATATCCTATGATCATGGGTAGGAAGAATCAACATCATCAAAATGACCATTTTATCTAAACTACTATATAGAGAAATGTGATCCCTATCCAAATTCAGACATCAATTTTAAGGAATTAGAACAATCAATTACAAAGTTTGTGTATAAAGAAAAAGATCTACGTTATCAAAATCCATATTAATGAACAAGAAACCTGAAGTTTTACTATAAAGCTATAGTGATCAAAACAGCTTGGTACTGGAAATAAAGACAGAATCTCAGACCAATGAATCAGAATGAACATCCAGTGACATATCCCAAAATATAAGGCCAACTAATATTTGACAAATAGCCAAGAAATTAAAATGGAACAAAGACAGTCTCTTCAACAAAATGGTGTTGGAACAACTGAATAACCACCTTTAAGAAGTTAAATATTGATCGATCCTTCACACCTTACACAAAAGTCAACTCAAAATGGGTTAAAGACCTTGAAATCAGATCTATAGCTATTAATTTCACTGAGAAAAACATAGGAAGAACACTCCAAGACTTATATCTCAAAGAAATCTTTGGTGATAAAATGCCAAGGGCAAGAGCTATAACATCAAACCTAAATAAATGGAACTACATCAAACGAAAAGGTTTCTGTATGTCAAGAGAAATATGGAATAAAACTAGAAGGCAGCAACTGGAATGAGAAAAAATTGCACTCAACGCATCAGATAAAGAACTCACTAATATCAGCTCCACAAAATGTAAAAAATAAAACATTAAAAATATGGGGAGAAGAAATGAACAGACACTTCTCTGAGGAAGATCAACAGATGGTCAATAGACACATGAAAATATGTTCACCATCACTCATTATTAGGGAAATTCAAATCAAAACAGCAGTGAGGCACAACTTTACACCATTATTGTGAGTGACACTCATAAAAAATAATGAGACCAATCTCTGTTTGTGGGGATGTGGTAAGAAAGGAACTCTCATCCACTGCTGGTGGGAATGCTGCCTGGTCCAATCCCTATGGAAAACAGTATGGAGGGTCCTCAGTAAACTCAGAATTGAGCTGCCACATGACCCAGCAATCAATCGTGCTTGTGGATGTCTGTCCCTAAGATAGAAGGACATTAATCCAAAAAATATGTATGTATACCACTATTCATTGCAGCCCTAAGCACCAATAGCCAAGATTTGGAACCAACCTAGATGTCCAATAACAGATGAATGGATCGTGAAATGTGATATATATATGTATGTATGTATGTATATATACATACATACAATGGAATACTACATAGCAGTAAGAAATAATACAATCATGCAATTTGAAGCAACATGGATGGAACTAGAAAATATTATGTTAAATGAAGTAAGCCAGAAGAAGGAGGATAAATACAGAATGATATCACTAATATGTGGCATCTAGAATAACCCCATAAAAAACACAATTGTCTAAATGGTAGGTACTCTGAACACCACAGATGCCAGGGTGTAATGAGGAGAAGTGATCAAATCAATCATAAGAGAAGAAAAACAAAGCTTTTATTCTTTTTTATACAAAAGAAACCTGCAACAACAGAAATAGCCTTTTAGAATAAACATGTACCCAATCAACTCCATACTACAAAGGCCTACCATAAAGTTCCAATAACTTTATTCACAGAATTATGAGCAAAACATGATTGGAAGCAACTCCTGCTGCAGTGTTTACTATTTTAAAGCCTTAATTTTACTATGAATTAAATAAATACGCAACTTCTTTATCCACAGAGGTTCTTGAATATATCAGATGGACACCCTAATTTTGAAATTCGGTGCTCTATTGTATTAGACTCCCTATACAGTGCTCATTATAACAATACCTTAAAAAACACTTTAATTTACCCAATTCATTGTGATTATGTCTTCTACTATGACCTGAAGCCTATGATCATTGAGACTACTGAAATGAAAACCTCACACTGGCCCCTGCTGCGTGATTAACAATTGGGAGAGACTGTGAGTGTCGCCTGTGTGTGTTGCTCTACTGTTCTGTGTCCGGAACCTCTCCTGAGTGGGCCGAGAAGGGTCCAGCAAAATCGCTCTCCTAGAGTTGTCCAAGCAGGCCAGAAGCCCAAGGAAGACTATGTCCTAGAGTGAAAACTGGCTATCAGTGGTAAATTTCAGAAAGGCAGGCCCTCTGTGACGTCACGCTAGAGCAGGGGTGGCAAACAGGATTTTTACCCTCATTCAAAATGGCAAAATGCAATATGTGTTTAATATATTATTGTTAAAATTATATGCTTTTGTGTGTGTTTGTCTGTTTTGGCAGGTCTCAGCATGGTGTGGCTCTCTGACTCTGTTTAACATTTTGGCTCTTTGTTCAAACTTGTTCGTCCTAATTGGGAGAGACTGTGAGTGTTGCCTCTGTTTGTTGCTCTACTGTCTTGTGTCCCGAACCTCTCTTGAGTGGGCTGAGAAGGGCCCAGCAAAATTGTTCTCCTAGAGACTCCAGAAGAGCATGGTCACTCCGATTCACTTCACAGCTGTGTGCTGTTTCTAATGAATGAACCCCACTGCAACATGCAGATAAAACACACTACAAGTTTGAAAATGGGGAAACCTCACAGGCAAACACCATGCACAGAGAATGAAGATAATAGCTCTGATGACATAAAAAATACCAACCATCTGATTAACGTCTCAGATAAGGAGTTTAGAATAGAAATATGGAGGATCCTCATGGAAGTCAAAGAAAACATAGCTCTCGCTGAACAGAACACAAAGACAGAAATCAGAAACTCCAAACTGAAATAACAAATCTGAAAAACACGGTATTCAACAGAAAAACTCACTGGACAGTTTCTCCAGCAAGGTAAAAAGAGTCGAGGACAGAACCAGTGAACTGGAAGATGAAATGCAGAACAACTCCATACAGCAGGAGAGACTAGAAAAGAACCTTAAGGCAAACGATCATACAATGGAAAAAGTACTCAAATAATGTGAACAGATGAAAATAGAAGACTTTGATTAATTCAACAGAAAAAAATATAACAATCATTGGAGTCTCAGAGACCCACAAAGGGGATCCACAGGAAGTATCAAGAGTTAAGACGCTTTTGCAAAAGCTGGCTCCCTGTGTGTGACACCAGGCGGGGAAAATCCGCGAAAGTACACCGGCCCAGTGGGGCTCAGCTGTGAAAAACTGTGAGTGTGACCTGTCTATGTCTGTCTACTGTCCTCTTGCGTGAAACTCTTGCGAGTGGGGCAAAAAGAGCCTCCAGAAACCTCGCTCGCCCAGACGCCATTTTCAGGGAGGGACTTCAGAGCATAAAAACCGGCTAACCTTTGCAAAAGCTGGCTCCCTGTGTGTGAGTGACACCAGGCGGGGAAAATCCGCAAAAGTACACCGGCCCAGTGGGGCTCAGCTGTGAAAGACTGTGAGTGTGACCTGTCTATGTCTGTCTACTGTCCTCTTGCGTGAAACTCTTGCGAGTGGGGCAAAAAGAGGCTCAGAGGAGCACGGCCGCTCCGCTTCGCTACGCGGCCGTGCACTCTTTCTAAGGAAAGAACTCCATTGCAACGAAGGAAAAATCACACTAAGAACGGCGCTATATCACAGAAGCAAACATTTCTCTCTGGACTGTCTTCTCTGTTGCATGCTCGGGCCTAAGATTTGACCCAGTGTGAGGCTTCATCCACGGAGGACTCCCCTCCCTTAGAGGCAAGTCAGCCCATCCAGAAAGGGAGGAGCCAGAGGAGTGTGCTGCCTACATCATATAGACAATGAATACCACTACAACACGTAGAAAAACCAACAATACAAGTGTGACAATGGGGAAACAACGCAGGCCAGCATCAGACATAGAGAATGAAGATGACAATTCTGAGGACCAGATAATGACTGAACAACTAATCAACCTCTCAGATAAGGACTTTAGACTAGCAATATGGAAGGTGCTCAACAGACTCCAAGAAACCATGGATCGAGTTGAACAGAACACTAATAAGAACCAAGAAAATATGAAGGCAGAAATGACAAAACTCCAAACTGAAATAACATGTCAACTAACAGGACTGAAAAAGTCAGTAAACGAAGTGAATGACAAAATGGATAAGCTCTGGGACAGGGTATCAGAAGCTGAGAATAGACTTGGTGCTGTGGAAGATGAGATACATAACAATTCCATACAGCAGGAGAGATTGGACAAAAAACTTAAAGCAAATGAGCAGACAATGGAAAAATTAGTCAAAGAATGGGAACAGATGAAAATAGAAGTCTATGATAAGATCAACAGAAACAACTTAAGAATCATTGGAGTCCCAGAGACCCAGGAAGAAAATTTCCAGGAAGAATCAATGGTCAAGAACATCATTAAAGAGAAACTCCCAGAGCTAAAGAATATATGTGATCAAATCCTGCATGCCCGAAGAGTACCAACCAAAAGAGACCCCAGAAAAACCACCCCAAGACACATCCTAGTCACAATGACAAATCCCACAGATAGAGACAGAATTCTGAAAACCGCAAGATCAAAAGGGGAAATCATGTTCAAGCAAGTTTCCCTGAGATTTACAGCAGACCTGTCACCAGAAACGCTCAATGCCAGAAAGCAGTGGTGGGATATTGTGACAAGACTGAATGAAATGAATGCTTCACCCAGAATACTATACCCAGCAAAACTCACTTTCCGGTTTGATGGAAGAATACATGGTTTCACAGACAAAAAACAGCTCAGAAACTTCACAGACACAAAACCAGTCTTAAGAGAAAAACTGAAAGACCTAATCTAAGACAAGACTACCCAAAAGACACACCAAATTTTTGAAATAAAGATGGCGTTAAATCCCAGGACAATTCTTTCTCTCAACGTCAATGGACTAAATGCACCAGTTAAGAGACACAGAGTGGCTAAATGGATCAAAAAACTCAATCCAACCTTCTGCTGCCTACAAGAAACGCACCTGAATAGTCAGAACAAACATAGACTCAAAATAAAAGGCTGGAGAAAAATTATCCAAGCAAACAACACCCATAAAAAAGCTGGAGTGGCCATACTAATATCAGATAATGCAAACTTTATACTCATGAAGGTTGTAAGGGACAAAGACGGACATTTTATATTAATCAAGGGGTACATAGAGCAGGAAGAATTCACTCTCCTAAACATATATGCACCGAATGAGGGGCCAGCAAAATATTTAATACAACTGTTGACAAATCTGAAAAATAATATCAACAACAACACAATAATTGTGGGGGACCTTAACACGGCTTTGTCAACACTGGACAGGTCAACCAGACTGAAACCCAACAAGAATATACTAGACCTGAGGAGAGAAATGGAAGAAAGAGGCCTAGTGGATATATATAGGACACTCCATCCCCAGAAACCTGGATACACATTCTTTTCCAATGTACATGGGACATTCTCCAGGATAGACTACATGCTGGCACATAAAACATACCTCCATAAGATCAAGAGGATAGAAATTTTGCAGACTACCTTCGCTGACCACAAGGCTCTGAAATTATTTGTGAACTCCAAAGGGACTCAGAAGAAACACTTTAACACCTGGAAGTTAAACAGCCTCATGCTCAATAACCAGTGGGTCCGAGATGAAATCAAGGAGGAAATAAAAAGGTTCCTGGAAACAAATGACAATAAAGACACAAACTATCAGAACTTATGGGACACAGCAAAAGCAGTACTGAGAGGAAAATTTATAGCTTTGCAAGCACACATCAGGAAGGAAGAAGGAGCTTACCTGAGTAGCTTAATGACACAGCTAATAGAACTAGAAAATGCTCAACAAAAGGACCCAAAAATAGGAAGACAGAAGGAAATAACAAAGCTGAGAGCAGAAATCAACGAAGTGGAAACTCAAAAAACAATCCGAAAGATCAACGAAAGCAGAAGTTGGTTCTTTGAAAAAATAAACAAGATTGATAGACCACTGGCAAACCTAACAAAGAGAGAGAGAGAAACTTGAGAACTCGTATCAGGAATGAAAAAGGAGAGATCACTACTGATATGACAGAGATTCAAAGGGTAATCAGAAACTACTTTGAAAAACTCTACGCCACTAAAAATGAGAACCTGGAAGAAATGGATAAATTCTTGGACTCTTATAATCTTCCACGGTTGAAGGAAGAGGATGTAGCATATCTAAACACCCCCATCACCATTGATGAAATTAAAACAGTAATCAAATGTCTGCCGAAAAACAAAAGCCCAGGTCCAGATGGATTCACTAATGAATTCTATCAAACTTTCCAAGAGGAACTACTGCCAATCTTGGCAAGACTCTTTCATGAAATTGAACAAACAGAAACACTTCCAAATAGCTTTATGAAGCCAACATCACCTTGATACCTAAACCAGACAGAGACGCTACCAAAAAAGAAAATTACAGACCAATATCACTGATGAATGCAGATGCAAAGATCCTCAACAAAATCCTGGCAAATAGGATTCAATGCCTCGTTAAGAAGATCATCCACTACGATCAAGTAGGTTTCATCCCAGGAATGCAAGGCTGGTTTAACATCCGTAAATCTATCAACATAATACACAACATCAATAACAAGAAAAATAAAAACCACATGATCATATCAATAGATGCAGAGAAAGCATTTGATAAGGTCCAACACCCATTCTTGATCAAAACTCTCAGCAAGATGGGAATGGAGGGAACCTTTCTCAATATAGTGAAGGCCATCTACCACAAGCCAGTGGCAAATATTATCCTCAATGGAGAAAAACTGAAAGCCTTCCCTCTAAATTCTGGCACAAGACAAGGCTGTCCTCTCTCACCACTCCTATTCAACATAGCACTGGAAGTACTTGCTATAGCGATTAGGCAAGAAAAGGATATCAAGGGAATCCAGATAGGAAAGGAAGAAGTCAAGGTCTCACTGTTTGCAGATGACATGATACTCTACTTAGAAAACCCTAAAGACTCTATCAAAAAGTTTCTAGAAACAATAGACTCATATAGCAAGGTGGCAGGCTACAAAATTAACACACAAAAATCAATGGCCTTTCTATATACCAATAGTAATAAGGATGAAATGGACATTAAGAAAACAACCCCATTCACAATAGTACCACACAAACTCAAATATCTTGGAATCAACTTGACTAAATATGTGAAGGACCTATACAAAGAAAACTATAAAACTCTGCTCCAAGAAATAAGAGAGGACACACGGAAATGGAAACACCCTGCTCATGGATTGGCAGGATTAACATAATCAAAATGGCAATACTCCCCAAGGCATTATACAGATTTAATGCCATCCCTCTAAAGATACCCATGACATTCTTCAAAGAAGTGGATCAGACACTTTTGAAATTCATTTGGAACAATAAACACCCTCGAATAGCTAAAGCAATCATTGGGAAAATGAATATGGGAGGAATTACTTTTCCCAACTTTAAACTGTACTACAAAGCAACAGTTATCAAAACAGCATGGTATTGGAATAAGGATAGGTCCTCAGATCAGTGGAATAGGCTTGAATACTCAGAAAATGTTCCCCAGAGATACAACCATCTAATTTTTGATAAAGGAGCAGGAAATCCTAAATGGAGCAGGGAAAGCCTCTTCAACAAGTGGTGTTGGCACAATTGGATAGCCACTTGCAAAAAATTAAACTTAGACCCCCAGCTAACATCATGTACAAAGGTAAAATCCAAATGGATTAAAGACCTCGATATCAGCCCCAAAACCATAAGATATATAGAACAGCACATAGGCAAAACACTACAGGACATTACAGGCATCTTCAAGGAGGAAACTGCACTCTCCAAGCAAGTGAAAGCAGAGATTAACAGATGGGAATATACTAAGCTGAGAAGCTTCTGCACCTCAAAGGAAATAGTGCCCAGGATACAAGAGCCACCCACTGAGTGGGAGAAACTATTCACCCAATACCCATCAGATAAGGGGCTAATCTCCAAAATATACAAGGCACTGACAGAACTTTACAAGAAAAAAACATCTAACCCCATCAAAAAATGGGGAGAAGAAATGAACAGACACTTTGACAAAGAAGAAATACACATGGCCAAAAGACACATGAAAAAATGTTCCACATCACTAATCATCAGGGAGATGCAAATCAAAACAACGATGAGATACCACCTCACACCCCAGAGAATGGCACACATCACAAAGAATGAGAATAAACAGTGTTGGCGGGGATGTGGAGAGAAAGGAACTCTTATCCACTGCTGGTGGGAATGCTGTCTAGTTCAACCTTTATGGAAAGCGATATGGAGATTCCTCCAAAAACTGGAAATCGAGCTCCCATACGATCCAGCTATACCACTCCTAGGAATATACCCTAGGAACACAAAAATACAATACAAAAACCCCTTCCTTACACCTATATTCATTGCAGCTCTATTTACCATAGCAAGACTCTGGAAACAACCAAGATGCCCTTCAGCAGACGAATGGCTAAAGAAACTGTGGTACATATACACAATGGAATATTATGCAGCTGTCAGGAGAGATGAAGTCATGAAATTTTCCTATACATGGATGTACATGGAATCTATTATGCTGAGTGAAATAAGTCAGAGAGAGAGAGAAAAACGCAGAATGGTCTCACTCATCTATGGGTTTTAAGAAAAATGAAAGACACCCTTGTAATAATAATTTTCAGACACAAAAGAGAAAAGAGCTGGAAGTTCCAGCTCACCTCAGGAAGCTCACCACAAAGAGTGATGAGTTTAGTTAGAGAAATAACTACATTTTGAACTGTCCTAATATTGAGAATGTATGAGGGAAATGTAGAGCCTGTTTAGGGTACAGGCGGGGGTTGGGTGGGGAGGAGGGAGATTTGGGACTTGGGTGATGGGAATGTTGCACTGGTGATGGGTGGTGTTCCTTTTACGACTGAAACCCAAACACAATCATGTATGTAATCAAGGTGTTTAAATAAAAAAAATTATGCATTAAAAAAAAAAAGTTAAGACATCATCACAGACAAACTCGTAGAGGTAAAGACTGCATGCAATCAAATCCTGCATGCCCAAAGAGTACCAGCTAAAAGAGACCAAAAGAAAAACACCCCAAGACACGTCCTAATCACAATGATGAATCTTACAGATAGAGATAGAATACTGAAAGCAGCAAGATCAAAAAGAAAAATTACATTTAAAGAACCATATATAAGATTTACAGCAGAGTAAGACATGGCTGACTGTGGGGATTGCCAGGTGGAGTGCTGATTGCTCTACCTGCGGAGTCTCCACCCTGCTGTGATACTTCTGAGGAAACAGAGGACCTCAAGGGAGCCCTGTCCTGTGCTTCTCTGTCTTTTCTGAATACTTGAAGCTCACCTCAGAGCCCTGGGAAGCGAACCCAAAAAACTGCATTCTGAAGCTGCCCAGCGAGTAAGTGAGTGAGTGAGTAAGAAATGGCTGACTATATAAGCCCAGAAAGGGGAAGCCGCTGAACTCTGCTGGAACTCAGATGACAGCACCCTTATCTGCCTGTCTTCTGTGCTGTGCACCATTTTTGGCCTGATTTCATCCTGTGTGTGGCTCATCTGCGAACGACTTGCCTTCCCTGGAGCCTTCCCTGGAGGTAAGCTTACATGCCCAGAAAGGGGAAGCCTCTGAACTCTGCTGGAACTCAGATGCCAGCACCCCTATCTGCCTTTCTTCTGGGCTGTGCTCCATTTTCAACCTGATTTCATCCTGTGTGTGGCTCATCTGCGAACGACTCGCCTTCCCTGGAGCCTTCCCTGGAGGTCAGATTACAAGACCAGAAATAATGGAGCCAGAGGAGCAAGGCCACTCCCCTTTGCTTCCTGGCCGTGCACATCATTTAGCCAATGAATACAACAACAATAAAAGTGTGACAATGGGGAAACAATGCAGGCCACCGCGAGACATAGAGAATGATGATGGCAACTCTGATGACTTGAACATGACCAACCAACTAGTCAGTCTCTCAGATAAGGAGTTTAGAGTCGCGCCAGACGCCATTTTCAGGGAGGGACTTCAGAGCATAAAAGCCGGCTATCCTTTGCAAAAGCTGGCTCCCTGTGTGTGACACCAGGCGGGGAAAATCCGCGAAAGTACACCGGCCCAGTGGGGCTCAGCTGTGAAAGACTGTGAGTGTGACCTGTCTATGTCTGTCTACTGTCCTCTTGCGTGAAACTCTTGCGAGTGGGGCAAAAAGAGCCTCCAGAAACCTCGCTCGCCCAGACGCCATTTTCAGGGAGGGACTTCAGAGCATAAAAACCGGCTATCCTTTGCAAAAGCTGGCTCCCTGTGTGTGACACCAGGCGGGGAAAATCCGCGAAAGTACACCGGCCCAGTGGGGCTCAGCTGTGAAAGACTGTGAGTGTGACCTGTCTATGTCTGTCTACTGTCCTCTTGTGTGAAACTCTTGCGAGTGGGGCAAAAAGAGCCTCCAGAAACCTCGCTCGCCCAGACGCCATTTTCAGGGAGGGACTTCAGAGCATAAAAACCGGCTATCCTTTGCAAAAGCTGGCTCCCTGTGTGTGACACCAGGCGGGGAAAATCCGCGAAAGTACACCGGCCCAGTGGGGCTCAGCTGTGAAAGACTGTGAGTGTGACCTGTCTATGTCTGTCTACTGTCCTCTTGCGTGAAACTCTTGCGAGTGGGGCAAAAAGAGGCTCAGAGGAGCACGGCCGCTCCGCTTCGCTACGCGGCCGTGCACTCTTTCTAAGGAAAGAACTCCATTGCAACGAAGGAAAAATCACACTAAGAACGGCGCTATATCACAGAAGCAAACATTTCTCTCTGGACTGTCTTCTCTGTTACATGCTCGGGCCTAAGATTTGACCCAGTGTGAGGCTTCATCCACGGAGGACTCCCCTCCCTTAGAGGCAAGTCAGCCCATCCAGAAAGGGAGGAGCCAGAGGAGTGTGCTGCCTACATCATATAGACAATGAATACCACTACAACACGTAGAAAAACCCACAATACAAATGTGACAATGGGGAAACAGCGCAGGCCAGCATCAGACATAGAGAATGAAGATGACAATTCTGAGGACCAGATAATGACTGAACAACTAATCAACCTCTCAGATAAGGACTTTAGACTAGCAATATGGAAGGTGCTCAACAGACTCCAAGAAACCATGGATCGAGTTGAACAGAACACTAATAAGAACCAAGAAAATATGAAGGCAGAAATGACAAAACTCCAAACTGAAATAACATGTCAACTAACAGGCCTGAAAAACTCAGTAAACGAAGTGAATGACAAAATGGATAAGCTCTGGGACAGGGTATCAGAAGCTGAGAATAGACTTGGTGCTGTGGAAGATGAGATACATAACAATTCCATACAGCAGGAGAGATTGGACAAAAAACTTAAAGCAAATGAGCAGACAATGGAAAAATTAGTCAAAGAATGGGAACAGACGAAAATAGAAGTCTATGATAAGATCAACAGAAACAACTTAAGAATCATTGGAGTCCCAGAGACCCAGGAAGAAAATTTCCAGGAAGAATCAATGGTCAAGAACATCATTAAAGAGAAACTTCCAGAGCTAAAGAATATATGTGATCAAATCCTGCATGCCCGAAGAGTACCAACCAAAAGAGACCCCAGAAAAACCACCCCAAGACACATCCTAGTCACAATGACAAATCCCACAGATAGAGACAGAATTCTGAAAACAGCAAGATCAAAAGGGGAAATCATGTTCAAGCAAGCTTCCCTGAGATTTACAGCAGACCTGTCACCAGAAACGCTCAATGCCAGAAAGCAGTGGTGGGATATTGTGACAAGACTGAATGAAATGAATGCTTCACCCAGAATACTATACCCAGCAAAACTCACTTTCCGGTTTGATGGAAGAATACATGGTTTCACAGACAAAAAACAGCTCAGAAACTTCACAGACACAAAACCAGTCTTAAGAGAAAAACTGAAAGACCTAATCTAAGACAAGACTACCCAAAAGACACACCAAATTTTGAAATAAAGATGGCGTTAAATCCCAGGACAATTCTTTCTCTCAACGTCAATGGACTAAATGCACCAGTTAAGAGACACAGAGTGGCTAAATGGATCAAAAAACTCAATCCAACCTTCTGCTGCCTACAAGGAGTTTAGAGTCGCAATATGGAAGATGCTCAAAGAACTCAAACAAAATATAGAAGAAAACAATAATAAGAATCAAGAGAATATGAAGATAGATATCAGAAAACTCTAAACTCAAATTTCAGGTCAAATAAAAGCTCTGAAAAACTCAGTAGATGTACTGAAGAAAAACATGGTTGAGCTTTCCCACAGGTTAACAACAGCTAAGGATAGAATTAGTACACTGGAAGAGGAGACGAATAACAACTCCATACAGCAGAAGAAATTGGAAAAAGGCCTTAAAGCAAATGATAAAACAATGGAAAAATTACTCAAAGAATGGGAACAGATGAAAATAGAAGTCTATGATAAGCTCAACAGAAACAACTTAAGAACAATTGGAATCCCAGAGACCCAGGAAAAAAATCTTCAGGAAGAATTAACAGTCAAGAGCATCATTAAAGAGAAACTACCAGAGCTAATGAATACATGCGATCAAATCCTGCATGCCAGAAGAGTAGCAACTAAAAGAGACCCCAGAAAAAAACACCCCAAGACACATCCTAGTCACAATGACGAATCCCACAGATAAAGACAGAATTCTGAAAGCAGCAAGATCGAAAAAAGAAATTACATTCAAGGGAACATACTTGAGATTTACTGCAGACCTGTCACCGGAAACACTCAAGGCCAGAAGGCAATGGTGGGACATAGTGACAAAACTCAATAAAATAAATGCTTCGCCTAGAATACTGCACCCAGCAAAACTCACTTTCAGGTTTGAAGGAGCAATACATGGTTTCACAGACAAACAACAGCTCAGAAACTTTACAGACTCAAAACCATTTTTAAAAGAAAAACTGAACAGTCTATTTTAAGACAAGACTGACCAACAGACACACCAAACTTCGATACATGGTATCTACATAGATGGCACTAACTCCCAGGACAATTCTTTCTCTCAATGTCAATGGAGTACATGCACCAGTTAAGAGACACAGAGTGGCTAAATGGATCAAAAACTCAATCCAACCTTCTGCTGCCTACAAGAAACGCACCTGAATAGTCAGAACATAGACTCAAAATAAAAGGCTGGAGGAAAATCATCCAAGCAAACAGTACCCATAAAAAAGCTGGAGTGGCCATACTAATATCAGATGATGCAAATTTTATACTTAGGAAAGTTGTAAGGGACAAAGATGGACATTTTGTGTTAATCAAGGGATACGTACAGCAGGAAGAAATCACTCTCCTAAACATATATGCCCTGAATGAGGGGCAAGCAAAATATTTAATACAATTGTTGACAAATCTGAAAAATAATATCAATAACAACACAATAATTGTGGGAGACCTCAACACGGCATTGTCAACACTTGACAGGTCAACCAGACTCAAACCCAACAAGAATATACTAGAGCTGAAAAGAGAAATGGAAGAAAGAGGCCTAGTAGATATATACAGGACAATCCACCCCCAGAAGCCTGTATACACATTCTTCTCTAATGTACATCAGACATTCTCCAGGATAGACTACATGCTAGCACACAAAGGATACCTCCATAATATCAAGAGGATAGAAATTTTGCAGGCTACCTTCGCTGAGCACAAGGCCCTGAAATTATATGTGGACTACAAAGGGACACAGAAGAAAAACTTTAATACCAGGAAATTAAACAGCCTAATATTGAAAAACCAATGGGTCCAATATGAAATGAAAGAGGAAATCAAAACCTTCCTAGAAACAAATGACAATGGAGACACAAACTATCAGAAACTATGGGATACAGCAAAAGCGGTACTGAGAGGAAAATTTATAGCTTTGCAAACACACATCAGAAAAGAAGAAACGGGCATACATGAATAGCTTAATGACGCAGCTCATAGAACTAGAAAGTACTCAACAAAAGGACCCAAAAATAGGGAGACAGAAGGAAATAACAAAGCTGAGAACAGAAATCAATGAAGTGGAAACCCGAAAAACTATTCAAAAGATCAATGAAAGCAGAAGTTGTTTCTTTGAGAAAAAAAAACCAAGATTGATAGACCACTGCCAAAACTAACAAAGAGAAAGAGAAACTTGATAACTTGTATTAGGAATAAAAAGGAGAGATCACTATTGATATGGTAGAGATCCAAAGGGTAACCAGAAACTACTTTGAGAAACTCTATGCCACTAAAAATGAAAACCTGGAAGAAATGGATAAATTCTTGGAATCTTATAATCTTCCACGGTTGAATGAAGAGGATGTAGCATATCTAAACACACCTATCACTATTGAGAAAATTAAGACAGTAATCAAATGTCTGCCAAAAAACATAAGTCCAGGCCCAGATGGATTTACTAATGAATTATTTAAAACTTTTCAAGAGGAACTACTAACAATCATGGCAAGACTCTTTTATGAAATTGAAAAAAACAGGAACACTTCCAAATAGCTTTTATGAAGCCAACATCACATTGATAACTAAACCAGACAGATATGCTACCAAAAAAAAATTACAGACCAATATTTCTGATGAATATAGATGCAAAGTTTCTCAACAAAATCCTGGCAAATAGGGTTCAATGCCTCATTAAGAAGATCATCCACTACGATCAAGTAGGTTGCATCCCAGGAATGCAAGGATGGTTAAAAATCCGTAAATCTATCAACGGTCAAGAAAATCATTAAAGAGAAACTTCCAAAGCTAAAGAATATATTTGATCAAATCCTGCATGCTCGAAGAGTACCAACCAAAAGAGACCCCAGAAAAACCACCCCAAGACACATCCTAGTCACAATGACGAATCCCACAGATAGATACAGAATTCTGAAAACAGCAAGATCAAAAGGGGAAATTACGTTCAAGCCAGCATCCTTGAGATTTACAGCAGACCTGTTACCAGAAACACTCAATTCCAGAAAGCAGTGGTGGGATATTGTGACAAAACTGAATGAAAGGAATGCTTCACCTAGAATACTGTACCCAGCAAAACTCACTTTCCGGTTTGACAGAAGAATACGTGGTTTCACAGACAAAAAACAGCTCAGAAACTTTACAGATTCAAAACCAGTCTTAAGAGAAAAACTGAAAGACCTAATGTAAGACAAGACTAACCAAAAGACACACCAAATTTCGATGTAAAGATGGAATTAAATCCCAGGACAATTCTTTCTCTCAATGTCAATGGACTACATGCACCAGTTAAGAGACACAGAGTGGCTAAATGGATCAAAAAACTCAACCTAACCGTCTGCTGCCTACATGAAATGCACCTGAATAGTCAGAACAAACATAGACTCAAAATAAAAGGCTGGAGAAAAATTATCCAAGGAAACAACACCCATAAAAAAGCTGGAGTGGCCATACTAATATCAGATAATGCAAACATTTTACTCAGGAAGGTTGTAAGGGACAAAGATGGACATTTTATATTAATCAAGGGGTATGTAGAGCGGGAAGAATTCACTCTCCTAAACATATATGCACCAAATGAGGGGCCAGCAAAATATTTACTACAACTGTTGGCAAATCTAAAAAATAATATCAATAACAACACAATAATTGTGGGGGACCTCATTACCGCTTTGTCAACACTGGATAGGTGAATCAGACTGAAACCCAACAAGAATATACTAGACCTGAGGAGAGAAATAGAAGAAAGAGGCCTAGTGGATATATATAGGACACTCCATCCCCAGAAACCTGGATACACATTCTTCTCCAATGTACATGGGACATTCTCCAGGATAGACTACATGCTGGCACATAAAACATACCTCCATAAGATCAAGAGGATAGAAATTTTGCAGACTCCCTTCGCTGACCAGAAGGCTCTAAAATTATTTGTGAATTCCAAAGGGACTCAGAAGAAAAACGTTAACACCTGGAAGTTAAACAGCCTCATACTGAACAACCAGTGGGTCCGAGATAAAATCAAGGAGGAAATCAAAAGGTTCCTGGAAACAAATGACAATAAAGATACAAACTATCAGAACTTATGGGACACAGCAAAAGCAGTACTGAGAGGAAAATTTATAGCTTTGCAAGCAGACATCAGGAAGAAAGAAGGAGCTTACCTGAGTAGCTTAATGACACAGCTAATAGAACTAGAAAGTGCCCAAAAATAGGGAGAAAGAAGGAAATAACAAAGCTGAGAACAGAAATCAATGAAGTGGAAACCCAAAAAACAATCCAAAAGATCAACGAAAGCAGAAGTTGGTTCTTTGAAAAAATAAACAAGATTGATAGACCACTGGCAAACCTAACAAAGAAAGAGAGAGAGAGAAACTTGATAACTCGTATTAGGAATGAAAAAGGAGAGATCACTATTGATATGGTAGAGATCCAAAGGGTAACCAGAAACTACTTTAATAAACTCTAGGCCACTAAAAATGAGAACCTTGAAGAAATGGATAAATTCTTGGAATCTTATAATCTTCCATGGTTGAAGGAACAGGATGTAGCATATCTAAACACCCCCATCACCATTGATGAAATTAAAACAGTAATCAAATGTCTGCCCAAAAACAAAAGCCAAGGCCCAGATGGATTCACTAATGAATTCTTTCAAACTTTCCAAGAGGAACTACTACCAATCCTGGCAAGACTCTCTCATGAAATTGAACAAACGGAAACACTTCCAAATAGCTTTTATGAAGCCAACATCACCTTGATACCTAAACCAGACAGAGATGCTACCAAAAAAGAAAATTACAGACCAATATAGCTGATGAATGCAGATGCAAAGATCCTTAACAAAATCCTGGCAAATAGGATTCAATGCCTCATTAAGAAGATCATCTACTATGATCAAGTAGGTTTCATCCCAGGAATGCAAGGATGGTTTAACATCCGTAAATCTATCAATATAATACACACATCAACAACAAGAAAAATAAAAACCACATGATCATATCAATAGATGCAGAGAAAGCATTTGATAAGGTCCAACACCCATTCTTGATCAAAAATCTCAGCAAGATGAGAATGGAAGGAACCTTTCTCAATATAGTTAAGGCCATCTACCACAAGCCAGTGGCAAATATTATCCTCAATGGAGAAAAATTAAAAGCCTTCCCTCTAAATTCTGGCACAAGACAAGGCTGTCCTCTCTCACCACTCCTATTAAACATAGCACTGGAAGTACTTGCTATAGTGATTAGGCAAGAAAAATATATCAAGTGAATCCAGATAGGAAAGGAAGAAGTCAAGCTCTCACTGTTTGCAGATGACATGATACTCTACTTAGAAAACCCTAAAGATTCTACCAAAAAGCTTTTAGAAACAATAGACTCATATAGCAAGGTGGAAGGCTACAAAATTAACACACAAAAATCAATGGCCTTTCTATAAACCAATGGTAAAAGGAAGAAAAGGACATTAAGAAAACAACCCCATTCACAATAGTGCCACACAAACTCAAATATCTTGGAATCAACTTGACTAAAAATATGAAGGACCTATACAAAGAAAACTATAAAACTCTGCTCCAAGAAATAAGAGAGGACACGCGGAAATGGAAACACATACCCTGCTCATGGATTGTCAGGATTAACATCATCAAAATGTCAATACTCCCCAAGGCATTATACAGATTTAATGCGATCCCTCTAAAGATACCCATGACATTCTTCAAAGAAGTGGATCAGGCACTTTTGAAATTCGTTTGGAACAATAAACACCCTAGAATAGCTAAAGCAATCATTGGGAAAAAGAATACGGGTGGAATTACTTTCCCCAACTTTAAACTTTACTACAAAGCAATAGTTATCAAAACAGCATGGTATTGGAATAAGGACAGACCCTCAGATCAGTGGAATAGGCTTGAATACTCAGAAAATGTTCCCCAGACATAAAATCACCTAATCATTGATAAAGGAGCATGAAATCCTAAATCGAGCAGGGAAAGCCTCTTCAACAAGTGGTGTTGGCACAACTGGATAGCCACTTTCAAAATATTGAACTTAGACCCCCAGCTAACATTATGCACGAAGGTAAAATCCAAATGGATTAAAGGCCTCGATATCAGACCCAAAACCATAAGATATATAGAACAACACATAGGGAATACACTCCAGTACATTGAGACTAAAGGCATCTTCAAGGAGGAAACTGCACTCTCCAAGGAAGTGAAAGCAGAGATTAACAGATGGGAATATATTAAGCTGAGAAGCTTCTGCACCTCAAAGGAAATAGTGCCCAGGATACAAGAGCCACCCACTGAGTGGGAGAAACTATTCACCCAATACCCATCAGATAAGGGGCTAATCTCCAAAATATACAAGGCTCTGACAGAAGTTTACAAGAAAAAACATATAATCCCATCAAAAAATGGGGAGAAGAAATGAACAGACACTTTGACAAAGAAGAAATACAAATGGCCAAAAGACACATGAAAAAGTGCTCCACATCACTAATCATCAGGGAGATGCAAATCAAAACAACGATGAGATACCACCTCACACCACAGAGAATGGCACACATCACAAAGAATGAGAATAAACAGTGTTGGTGGGGATGTGGAGAGAAAGGAACTCTTATCCACTGCTGGTGGGAATGCCGTCTAGTTCAACCTTTATGGAAAGCGATATGGAGATTCCTCCAAAAACTTGAAATCGAGCTCCCATATGATCCAGCTATACCACTCCTAGGAATATACCCTAAGAACACAAAAATACAGTACAAAAACCCCTTCCTTACACCCATATTCATTGCAGCACTATTTACCATAGCAAGACTCTGGAAACAACCAAGATGCCCTTCAACAGATGAATGGCTAAAGAAACTGTGGTACATATACACAATGGAATATTATGCAGCTGTCAGGAGAGATGAAGTCATGAAATTTTCCTATACATGGATGTACACGGAATCTATTATGCTGAGTGAAATAAGCCAGAGAGAGAGAGAAAAACACAGAATGGTCTCACTCATCTATGGGTTTTAAGAAAAATGAAAGACATTCTTGCAATAATAATTTTTAGACACAAAAGAGAAAAGAGCTGGAAGTTCCAGCTCACCACAGGAAGCTCACCACAAAGAGTGATGAGTTTAACTAGAGAAATAACTACATTCTGAACTTTCCTAATAATGAGAATGTATGAGGGAAATGGATAGCCTGTTTAAAGTACAGGCAGGGGTTAGGTGGGGAGGAGGGAGACTTGGGACATTGGTGGTGGGAATGTTGCACTGGTGATGGGTGGCGTTCTTTACATGACTGAAACCCAAACACAATCATGTATGTAATCAAGGTGTTTAAATAAAATTAAAAATAAATAAATAAAAAAAATTTAAAAAATCAAAAAAAAAAAAAGAAACTGTGGTACATATACACAATGGAATATTATGCAGCTGTGAGGACAGATGAAGTCACGAAATTTTCCTATGGATGTACATGGAATCTATTATGCTGAGTGAAATAATCAGAGAGAGAGAGAAAAACGCAGAATGGTCTCACTCATCTATGGGTTTTAAGAAAAATGAAAGACATTCTTGCAATAATAATTTTCAGACACAAAAGAGAAAAAAGCTGGAAGTTCCAGCTCACCTCAGGAAGCTCACCACAAAGATTGATGAGTTTAGTTAGAGAAATAACTACGTTTTGAACTGTCCTAATAATGAGAATGTATGAGGGAAATGGAGAGTCTGTTTAGAGTACAGGCGGGGGTCAGGTGGGGAGGAGGGAGACTTGGGACATTGGTGATGGGAATGTTGCACTTGTGATGGGTGGTGTTCTTTACATGACTGAAACCCAAACACAATCATGTATGTAATCAAGGTGTTTAAATAAAATAAAATAAAAGAAAGAAATAGCATAAACAAATAAAATAAAAT
This sequence comes from Suncus etruscus, assembly GCF_024139225.1. Taxonomy (NCBI): domain Eukaryota; kingdom Metazoa; phylum Chordata; class Mammalia; order Eulipotyphla; family Soricidae; genus Suncus; species Suncus etruscus. Next base: position 51,971,166 of record NC_064868.1, on the reverse strand, counting down.
GTGTTATGTGAGATGGAAGAAAATGTTTAACTCAATGCCCCAAAGAATAAATATCATATTGAAAACCAAAAAATAATAGTTTCCCATAACAACTGTTTTATTGGAGTCAACTTTACAAAAGACATGGGAGATCTATGCCATGATAACTTTAAATCACTTAATAAAGAGATGAATATCTTAAAAATGTAATAATATTGCATAGTCACGGATAGGGAAAAACCAATATTGTTAAAATGACTATCTACCTAAGCTATTAAATAGAGTCAATGTAATCCATATTCAAACTAAAATCTGATTCTTCAGGAACCTAGAAAAGTAAGTCATAAAGCTTGTGTAGAATTAGAAGAGACTGTGAATACTAAAAGCCATATTGATAACCAAGAAATGTGGAAGTATCTCATTACCTAATTTAAAAATTATAAAACTATAATGATTAAAACTGCACTGTACTTAAATAAAGATAGGTAGTCTGATCAGAAGACAAAAACCGAACACTCAATGAAAAAAAAACTAGATATATGGATAGTTAATTTTTGATAAAGGAGCTTAGAATATGAAATGGAGTAAAAATGGCCTCTTTTAGAAATGGTCTATGAAAACTCGATAACAATAACAATAACAAGAAATGAATGAAGTTATAGTTTATTAAAATCTTACATAAAAGTTCATTCAAAGTGATTCAAAGACCCAGAGATTCAACCAGAATCTGTAAAAATATATTGAGAAAAATATAGGCAGGATACTGCAAGATTTGGACCTCTAAGGTATCAGTCTATGGTCTGATACCATGGCAAAGGCAATAATAACAATAAATAAACCAATGGGTCTACATCAAATTAAGAAGTTTCTGCATAGCAAAAGAAACATAGGCTAAAAGTAGAACACAGTAAACTGAATGGGAACTAATATTTGCATGCAACACCTCAGAGAAGGGCTCAATATACAGTATATATAAAGTATTATCAAAGATCAACAGAAGCAAATTCAAACATACTATCAATATATGGAGAGGAAATGAATAGACACTATTCTGAAGAAGACAAGTTGATTGCCAATAGAAACATGAAAACTTGTTCAGCATCACTTATCATTATGGAAATTGAAATTAAGACAAAAATGAGCCATCACCTCACCAGCACATATCTAAAATAGTAGGAACAATCTGTGATAGTGAATATGTGTTGAAAAAGAAACTCTCGTCTACTGATGGTTGGAATTTTGTCTGGTTCAACCCCAGTGGAAAATGATATGGAAAGTCCCCAGTAAACTTAGAATTCAGCTGTCATATGACCCACAAATACCACTTTTGATTATCTACCCATAGGACTTAAAAACACTCATTCAATAGGATGTATGCATACCATTATTCATTGCTGCAATGAGTACTATAGCCAAGATATGGAATTAACTTAACTAATCACAGATAAATGAATTATGGAGATGTGGTACACACAATGAAATACTATCTAGCTGCAAGAATGATTTAAGCATGCAATTATGATTTAAGCATGCAATTTGCTGAAACCTGATTGGCTAGGGAATATATCATGTTGAGTAAAGTAAACCAGAAGTAAAAGATAAGCAAAAGCTGACTTTACTTATCTGTGGTATATAAAAGAATTATATTAGGAATTATAATATAATAAGGGGAATGCCTAGAACACCCTTGGCCCCAAAGACTAGAAAGGAAACAATAGAGAATAAATCAAGGCAGAAAGGAAGATGTGAAATCGATGTAATTGGAGAACAGGGGTCTGAATGTTCACTATATTGGAGAGCTGGGAGAGTGTATAGATATATGAAAAACACATACCTATACTGAAAACGAGATCTTAGCTGAAACCACTGAAATGTATGTGCCTGCCAAGGTGACAAGCAGGATAGAGGTTATTTGGGGCAAAAAGGATAATGGATTATGGGAGCACTAGTTATGAGATTTGACAGTGGTGGTGGGATTGGTGTTACAATATTATATGCTAGAACTCAACTATCAATAACTTTGTAAAAAACATTGTTCTTTAATTAAAAAATTAATAATAGCTACAAATGTTGGTACACTGATACAATGGGTTGTTATTCAGTCATTAGTGAAGCTTAAATGCAAATTGCTATGTGAAATATGGCACCAAAATGTTACATAATAGTCTATGATTTTAAATATCTGATTATAGAAATGATAAAATGTTCAGTGATGACCAGGGATTCAGATCATTTTTAAGTGAAATAGAAAATTTTAAGGCAGTCATGCTACATTTTACTATTAATTGATGTATATCAATGCAAGGGAAATATAAAATACTCACTTAAAAGATTCATCATTTTGAGATTTTTTATGTTATTTGAATTTGCACCCACATGTAGCATCAATAAATTTATCTAGATCTTATAAGTCAACAAACGTGTATAAATTCTATTAGTAATCAGGAAATTCAGAATTAAAATCTCCCAACATTCATGACTTCTTTTTAATTTGTTTTTGGGCTACACTCTGTGGTGCTCAGGGCTTATTTCTGGCTCTGTATTCAAAGATAAATTCTGGCAGGTTCAATTGAACTAAGGGGTGCAGTGGATCAAACTCAGGTCAGCTCTGTGCAAGGAAAATGCATGATCATCTGTACTGTTTGTTGCTCTGGCCCCTCCAACATGACTTCTCTCTGGAACAATTTTGATTCCAGACTTTGAAACTTCAGTAAGAAACTAAAAATTGTATTGGGAATACATTAGCTTTTGAAGGAATATTGGAGACATTTTAATTAAAAGTTTTTCTAAATTATAAAACCATTCATGGAGGCTGGAGAGATAGCACAGAAGCAGGGCATATGCTTTGTATGTGGCCGACCTAGGATGGACCTGGATTCGATTCCTGAATCCCATATGGTCCCCTAAGCCTGCCAGGGGCGATTTCTGAGCACAAAGCCAGGAGTAACCCCTGAGCACCACCGAATATGGTCCAAAAACCAAAGACCAAAAACCAAAAAGAGAAAAAGAAAAAAGAAAACCATTCATGAACATTTTTGTCAAGTGACCTTTGATTCAAGCAGTTCCAACAAAAAGGAAAACTACAAGTATTTGATAAAATTTATTAACTAATAGTATGACATATAACATCTTAAATGATTTGCCTTCTTTTATTTGACAATGTCTTCATTTATTTAAAGTAACTGATTACAACTTCATATTTAGACAGAAACATTAGACATATGCTCTATGTCTGATTGTAAACTGTCACCATTTTCCAGTTTGTCTGCATCTATTTGGATTAAGGAAATAATAGAAAGATTCTGTTCACTATTCATCTTATAAGTTAGCTCTTGTAAATTAGACATTTACCCCATTCTTGTTCATGGACTACATAATTTACTTACTTCCTGTGAGCAGTCAGTAGTAGAAATAGTCTGGTATGCTTCTTGTTTATTTTTGCAGTCATAGGATGAGAGACAGTTGAAAAATTTAACCAGAATTTAAATAATTCACAAGTCAGTCAGGAAACCAAACAAATAGGTCTTAGGAAAGAGGGGAAATCCAAAGCAGAAATCTCATTAGTCATTAACTACTTACCAGTGGGAAACAGTATTGTGTAAACAGCCTGACTACAAGGAACACCTTGAAACTAATGGTCGCTTTATGACCTTGTTTGAAGTACTGCACTTTGCAGATAAGGGAAACATGGTTGCAAAATCGGGTTGGACTTGGGGCTGGAGCAATAATACTGTAAGGCACTTGCCTTGCAATCTGTCAACTCAGGTTCAATCCTTGATATCCTCAAACGATTCCCTATGCACTGCTAGGAATAATTCCTGAGTGCAGACCCAGATGTAACCCCAAAGCATTTCCAGGTGTAAACCAAAAAGGAAAAGAAATGGATTGGTCTCTATAGTGTCTAGTTTGTTGACTTTTAATGCCAAATTGGAGACTAATTATCAAGTAAGCAAGTGGAAGTGGATCTGTAGTTGGTTTTCTACAGATAGCTTCAGGACTGACAAAGTGGAAGAGTGAGATAATATAGTGTGCTCTTCAATTTATTTTGAAATTTATTTGAAATGCTGAGAGGTTTCAAAGGCTTTAGATTAAGGTCCGAGTGCTTTGTGACAAAACCCGATTGAAATGTAAAACAATGAAACTCCTGAGAAAGTAAGGAAAGCAAAGAGGATATTATGATGACTGACAGTGAAACTGAAGAAATGCCCCATGCCACCTGACATTTATTGAAGGTATAGCATCAACAAATCCAATAAGCAAATCCAAAAGCCTCCAACTTAGGAAATGTTCATTATATACTTCTACTGATCCTTCTACTGTAGTTGCAATTTCTAGCAAAAGACCAAGTACTCAGGTATTAATGTGGGTGGGGAATATTGGCAACAATAATGTCTCTGTAGGCAGGAGGCAGAAAAAATTGGTATCATATACTTTACCTTTAGGTAGCATGACACTTAGTGGAAGGGTCAAGTTACTTATTCCCTCATAAATTGTATTATTTTATCTACTTTCAAACAAGGAAGTATATTCTAATGAAGTTCTTCTTGGGCATATAGAACACTGGAAATCTATTGAGTAAATACAAAAAATTCTTAAGAGAATTAGCAATTAAAAACAGATTGTCTATACTCCTGTTATTGAAAGATCTAATTGGGCCACATTACTGTAGAAATGGAAAGCAAGATAATCCCTAAGAAAGTTATATGAGTCATTCATGGTAAATTCATTTAAAGTACAAAATATTGGTGCCAGAGAGATAGCACAATGGTAGGGTGTTTGCCTTGCATGGAACCAACCCAGGACAGATGGTGGTTCAAATCCCAGCATTCCATATGGTCCCCTGAGCCTGCCAGGAGTGATTTCTGAGCACAGAACCAGGAGTAACCCTGAGCGCTGCTGGATGTGACCCAAAAACAAGCAAAAAAATCTTTATAATGTTGGGAAATCCATTGTTAGTGTGAAGCAAACTGAGGAATTCTAAGAGTGATATAGACTTCAAAAGAAAAACCCAGGAGAGAACTCAAAAGGTCAAATGATAAACAGAAAAACTGTAAAAGACCTGGCAAAAGTAATCTGAAAGGAAATGTAGGTTGAATTCACTGCTGCCCAGACACAATCAAATAGATAGGCCAATGTCATCACATGTGTTAGTCAGCTTGTAGAAGTCCTTAAGAGCAGAGCAAAGTTTCAGAACTGCCATCCCAGCTTCTTTCAGCGCTGATGCACTGTCTGCTTCAGTATATGCCTGAAGGATACATTCCATTCCAGTTAGGTGCCCCTCCCATTTTTGAGTGAGGGACTTTGAAGGTAACAGATTTCAGATTGAGATTCTTTCACTATTTCCCAATTTTATAAATTGGTAACAAACAAAAAATAGTGGATGGTTGATATTGCAGACAAATGTAATCTGGTACCTAGTTTCCTAAAATATACCTGAATGTGTGTGTCAATGGAGGGATGTTTTTCATTAAAAAAAATTGAAAACAGTAAAAGGCTTCTGAATACAAAAACAAAAAAAGTCCAAATACAAATGCCTAATGAAATTGAGGTGTTTCTGGTAGCACTCACTTATGTTACATTTTTTTTCTGTTGAAAAAAAATGTAGCATTCTACCCCACTAGATTATGAAATATTTATTTCTCCCAACTCCAAAGAACATGTTGGGCATGTTTTTTAAATTAATTCATTTAAAGATAATGTATCACATAGTTGTCATAACTGATCATAATACATTTGTTTCAGGATGACAGAAAGCAAAATTGTTTAAAAATAGAGAAGGGGCTGGAAAGATAGCATGGAGATAAGGCGTTTGCCGTGCATGCAGAAGGACGGTGGTTCAAATCCCGGCACCCCATATGTTCCCCTGAGCCTGCCTGGAGCGATTTCTGAGTGTAGAGCCAGCAGTAACCCCTGAGTGCTGCCGGGTGTTACCCAACCCTCCCCCCAAATAGAGAGAAAAAAAACTAAAACACAATGAATAATAATATGGAAAAAAGAAAGAAAAGTTCATTAGCAATTATATTCATGAAAATTATTGTATCTCCAGTAAAGCCATTATTACATTAGAAGAGAAGAAGGCTTAGTAAGCTGCCCCACCATTTTTTAAGCTAGGAGATACAATAATACGTTAAAAAAAGATGTGTGTGTGGCAGTTGTTGTTTGCATAGACACAGCAAAATATGGGAGAAATGGAAAAGAAAACCTTTGGCCTATGAACAGGGAGATCTTTCCCATGAAGCATTCTGGCATAAGACCGACTCCAGGCTCTAGGCATACTAGAGGTTGTTCAACCCCATAGTCATTGTTGATGGTCCCGGTAAGAACTCTTCAACATCATGGTTGTTGCTGTTAGGTTTCTGAACAGATCCTATGTAGAAGTCTAGTGACGTGTAGTGTCTTCTGGTTTTATCTCACCATTAGGTAGCAATGCAGAGAATCCTATCCTAAGAAGCAGACTGTTGCTATTACCAAGTCATCTGGGTGTCATAAGGACTGTCTTTGGAGTAAGTCAGTGCCATGGCAATAGTAGGGCCTTCCTTTGTAGCTTTATTTTATTCCTGGTGATACTGTAGAAAGCCATAATTGCTTCTGCAGACAGTGTCCAAGCCAAGTCACTATGCTAATTGTTCAAGGTGTAAGGCCGTACTGCAGTATAAAATTTGTGTTTTCCTATTACTATTAGATAAGAACTTGTTTGCATATGTAAACTTTCCCCCATTTTAATGTGCCTATGTAGAGAGGAGTAAAGCCACAAGATATTACTGGTGTATGTGGGGGTCGAAGTAACAAGCCCAACAAACCCCTTGACCAATTTCTGACATGAGCTCTAAACAGAGAGCTATCTACTAGAATTCTTTACTAGATACTGAGGGTAGGGAGAAATTGCGGTTACATAAGAAGATATTCAATTAATGTTATGCCTATTAAAGGAATACATCTAAAGAAATATTCAAAGGGGATGTACGTGTCCCCATTAAGTCTTTTGAATTAGTAGGGGAGGGGTAAAGTCTGGAGCACAGCTTCAATCTGTGGTTTGGCTTTGTGGTGTCTAAGGAAAATGGCTCCCTGTAGCCACCTATCAGGAAATGTTCTCAGGTGGGGGAATTCTGAGCAATCAAATATGGTAGCAAGCAAAAGTTCAGAGTGAAGGGAGGTGGAGGAGAAGGGGCTACTGAGAGCAAATCAGTAGCAGCAGAGTGTCGGTTTCTTCTCAGGCTAAGAATCCATCATTTCGCTTTGGGAGCTGGTTGGCAGCTGGCTAGGATGGGGGGCATGTTCTACTTTGAGAGCAGTTAAGAACTAAGGGTAAAAGGGGTTAACTGAGGGAAATAACATGTTGGGCTAAAAAGGGGTTTGTAAGGTGGTACACAAAAGGGGATAGAAGAGGTTATATATGATAGGGGAGAAAACAACATACAACATAGACATCACATCTATTACAGATGGGCATTAGACTGACATTGGTGTGACCACTTATACTCATGCGCATATATCTGCAGACACAGAATATCGACCCATGGGTTACATTTCAGAGCTGACCCAAGTGATATGAGACAAAACACTTAATCAGGGAAAAGAAAAAAAACAAAACAAAACAAACATATATATATTTATATATATATAAAGCTGGCAAGTCTGATATAATGGTTTTCCATTTGTTAGGTCAATCATGATTGGTGTTGGTGAGCTTTACTGGAGAAGGGATTCATGTATTAGATTGTGTACAGAGCATCCTAGAAAACTGCGTAATATGGTAGAGAGCACTGTATAGAGAGTATACACAGTGAATTATTATACAGCAGGTCCTGAGTATCCAGTCCCCCTTTCTGTCTGTTGGGAGGGGTTACCGACTAGAGTTCCCTACCCCCACACCCACTCAGGACCCACCTGTCTGGCCCCTAAGAGCTGAAGTGGAGAAGCAGCTCCATGACTCTATTGAAGCCTAGGATAAAGTCTTTCTTTACAGTTCTACAAGTTCTGTTCCATCACTGTTGTTTTAATTGGTCTCTGTAGTTGGTGGTCTTGGTTTTTGCACTGATCCTAGGAAGAAGCCTAGGATAGAGTCTCTCATTTTGTTTCCAGAATTTCTGCTTGATTGCAGTTGTCACAGTCAGACCTCTGGAATTAGAGATCTTGGTTGTTGTACAGATCGTAGGCCAAAGCCTAGACTAAGGCCATTTTTAATGGTCCCAGGATAAGTTCTGCCCAGTCATGGTTGTCACAGTCAGTCTTCTGTAGTTAGTGATCTTGGATTTTGCACAGATCAAAGGATGGCATGTCTTCTGATATCACCTTATTGTTAGGTGGTGAGGTAAGACAACCTGCTCTTAGATCAAGTTATTGCCATTTCCTCATTGTCAGGATGTCATATCAAAACTGGCATGTGTTGGTGTCAGAACAGAATTCAGAATGTCCCAGAGGGAGTTTGGTACCTGGAGCTGTTGTGGAGAACTGTATCGGTTCTATGTCTGAGATCTAGGTCTCTGAGTTATTGAAGGCCTTTGGTCTGGGGGCTGGTTGTCCCCCACCCCACCCCTGTCCCAGAAAAAGCTTTCCTGTTCTCAGATGAAAAAAGTCCCTGTTCCGTGTTGGGCATGTTTTAAACAAGGTCAAAATGTATAAATCTCAGTCAATTCTGTCTTCAAACTAAACAAAACAGTAATCAATATCAAATTAAGCCAGTGAGCCTACTACTCTCTTGAAGAATGCTAATAGGCAAACCAAATAAACTGCATAGGAAAATAGATGAGACTGCCTATTTCAGCAACCAGTATGGCCTATTAAACATCAAATTGTAGGGGCCAGCAAGGTGGCGCTAGAGGTAAGGTGTCTGCCTTGCAAGCGCTAGCCAAGGAAAGACCGCGGTTCGATCCCCTGGTGTCCCATATGGTCCCCCCAAGCCAGGGGCAATTTCTGAGCGCTTAGCCAGGAGTAATCTCTGAGCATCAGACAGGTGTGGCCTGAAAAACAAAAACAAAACAAAACAAAGCAAAAAACATCAAATTGTAGGGCCAGAGAGATAGTACAGGGTAAGATACTTGCCTTGCATGCAGTCCACCATTTGAATGCCAGCATATGGAACCCCAAACAGCAAGCACTACCAGGAGTAAGCCATGAACACTTCAGAATATGGCCCCCAAACAAACACATCAGTCATATGGTTAGTTGAAATGATGCTGAACTACTGAGAAATTAAAAAGGAAGTGAACCCTATACTGTGGTTGTGTCAATTATTATCATCATATAGAAACTCTGATCATGATTCTGGCCTCTATGTCTCAAGATCAATTTGTCTTCATGTGGGAAGGGCAGCAATTTATCTTTCAGCAATTTACCTTACCAGTGCTATCTGTACTACCCTACAAAAGGTCTTGGGATGGTAGTCCACAGTCACTCCCTGTCCCCCCTACCCAACTGCAGTACAACCAGTTCACTGGCAATAAAATTTAACATGTAAATACTTGCTTCAGAGAAATTGCAGTTTCTGCTGATAGAGAGAGGAAAGATATTAAACCTTAAAAAATTCAGGTTCTCTAGGATAGAACTGAAGGAGTCGAACAATGTCCAAAGAAGTAAGACAAATATTAGATAAACCCACTTACCTGTGGTATATAAAATAACAGGACAAGGGAGAGCAAGGCATCAAAGGAGGGATGGTTTGGAACTCATATTATAAAACTGAAGCTAGATAAAAAAGAAACTGAAGGGGGAAAGTGAGGAGAGAAAACAGAAAGTAATGGGGGGAAATCACAGACCACAGACAAGTTGGTGGTTAACTGCTATAATTTAACAATGTACCCAAAACAGAACCAACAATACTGTACACATGAGATCCAAATTACAGTAACTAAATATAAAATATGCTTGTTAAGGAAGTAGACTAGGAGGTGGGAGTGTAAATGGAAACTTATGGAGGTAAATTGACAGTAGTGATAGGATATGTGTTAGAAAACTGTATAACTAAAATCCAACTATGAATTACTGTGTAAGTCATAGTGTTCAAGTAAAAATACAAAAAAATTCAAGGCCTAGTCACTCTTTTCATATTATATGAAGATGTTTTGCAGAGTAACATATGTATTCTTAGAAGCTGTAATTGATATGTGGGGCTAAGTATTAGAACAGCAAATTTCTTTAAAAAGAAGGCAAAGTACTAGTGCAGCATATTAAGGCACTCGGTGTCTTCAAGCAGAGTTAATATTTAAATTAGATTTGTACATGGTCCTAGAAGATATTGGTCAAACACTGTGGCAGAGACAAGAGAACATCTGGATATTTCATCAAAGCTCTAGAAAATGTTAAAATCATGATATACTTCCATATCACATGTAATATACATGTAATTTTCAAGGTATAGCCTTTTATGAAAGAACAGTGTACTATGGTAAGAACTTCTTCGGAGAAGTAGCTAGGGTGCATGCAACTTGCACTCTACTCTAGGTACCACATTTCCCTCCTGAGCATTGCTACATGCAGTGCTGGGAGGCTTCCCACAGGCACCAAAAAGTGTGGTTCTGGAGGCCCTGAGCACCACTGGCTGGCCTTGGTGTCACACACATTGCAGGATATGAGCAGCAAGGCATTCTCAGATCCTTGCATTAAATCACTGAACCATTGGCAAGTTTGATGGAGTCTATGGAACTTATGAGTTCAGTTTATAGTATACTGCCCACAAATAAACCATATCTGACTATCAAGGACTAGATTGAGAATAAATTACTTTGAGCCACCTCTGCCACAGTTCAATTTCCAACTTTGACTGTGAAACACCTATTTATATTAGTCAGTTTACTCTCTACATGTCCTATAAGATATATAGAAACTTCAGAGACATAGAGATAATAAGCAGGCTTAAGGCACTTACTTTGCATGGTGCCAACACAAGACTGATCCTTGGCCTGCATAAAATCTCTAAGCACTAAGAGGAATGACAGAAGTCCTGATAATCACAGGATTTAGCTAAAAAACTGAAAAAATATTTAAATACAGAATACAGAACCTTCAATTGCCCCTACTATTTCTGTAGTAACCCCTGAATCCTGCAGAGGGTTAAGTGTAGGGGAATCCCCTCTGATGTCCAATCTACAGGTGAGTCTAATGAAGCAAACCTACTGACATGGATTGCAATCACTATTTTGTCCAATACATATACCATCTGGATGAAACCAGAGCAGCCACTGAGCTGAACTCGAGAATTTGACTGGTAACCCTAGCCATTAACCTTTTGCACTGACAGTTAAATTGTTCCAAAAACATTAACCCAATGACTTAGACAAGAGAATCCAAAATGATCAAAAATAAGTCATTGTAGGGGGACATGTATATAAATCTGGGTATGCCTCAAAGGCTGGCACATTGCATACCTTACTGTTTTCCACATCCTGGGTCATTATGCACTGCCATTCCTTGTCACAGAAAGCAATCATTGTCTCTACTTTCACTGTGTATCAATGTACTAGGATGCTGAGAAGACCAAGACTCATTATATTTGTTATATGTTACTGAAATGTGAAATGTATCTTCTACTGAAAAGGATACTTTGCATCCCTGAATAAGGGGGAATCACACAATTTCTATGTGGTACCTATGTCTTGCTGCAGTTTGGACCTGCTAAATAAAAAAATATATATAATGAATGAAATAAGCACCACTGACAGAGTAAAGAAGGTTAGAGTCATAATGAGTGATATCACAGCAGGTAGGACATTAGCCTTACACACAGCCTGGTAGGGTTGAATCCTCTGCATTCTATATGGTCCCCTAAGCCTGCCAGGAGTAAATTCTGAGTGCAGAGTCAGGACTAACCCTTAGTGCAGCCAGGTATAGCACAAAAACAGACCCAAAAGGTCAGTGCACTGGTCTGGATCCTCCCTAAACGTATCCAAATCCATCTCGTGCCTGAAAGAGTTGCCTCCTCTAGTCAATATGTAGAGTATATACAAGCAATTTAAGTTTCTAAAGGACCTCACTTCAAAACATGTTCTGTCTTCTACTAGGATAAGTTTTGGTCACCATCTTTGTTTCCTCCACTACACTGGAGCACATTTTAACATATATGAATGACTACTACGATCATCCAGAAAACCAGCACAATCTGTTTTTAGAAAACACTGAGAAATCTCTTTTTTTTTAAAAAAAAAAAAAAAAAAAAAAGCTGTCCTGGGGCCCGGAGAGATAGCACAGTGGCGTTTGCCTTGCAAGCAGCCGATCCAGGACCAAAGGTGGTTGGTTCGAATCCCGGTGTCCCATATGGTCCCCCATGCCTGTCAGGAGCTATTTCTGAGCAGACAGCCAGGAGTAACCCCTGAGCATCGCCGGGTGTGGCCCAAAAACAAAAAAAAATAAGCTGTCCTTCAAAACAGTATAGCTTTGGACATAACAGTATCACAAGGATCTATCCAAACACTAAGTTGTATACTTATACCTGTATATTTAACCTTTTATATTAACTCATCTAATGACACAAGTGAAAATCTTGAGTGATCCAGTCCTAAGCACAGAATACTTATAAATCAGTTGTTCAGATCAGGGCACCCCTGTAGAGAAAAAATGTGTAACTTTTTCTTTGGATATGTTAATACCTTTTTCTTTTGCATTTACCTATATTGTTGCTGTGTCACTTGCCTCCATTTCCTGATCACCACCAAGTGAGTTATACCATTATTAATTAAACTCATTGCTAACTTTTCAGTGAACATTATCAAAGCAGGGAACACTATTATGTAAGTATAATGCGCTAACCAATTGTGCCACTGTAGCCCCCGGAACATCATTTAAGAGGTAAAATGTTGGAAGAGGTCACTGAGGCTATTGTAACTGATTGACCTCACTCTGCATGTGGAATATATATTCTGCCTAGAATTTCCATGTTAGCAGCTGCGAATTCTGGTCTAGCCTTAAAGTGGTACTGAGACCACCTGGACTGAATATGTCACTAAACACAATTAAAGCTTCTAAGAAAACTTTTATGATTCTATAATATACAGATCTTCCCATCTTATAGCCACCCAGAGCAACTCTTGCTTATTAAATATCTTTTGTCTTTGACCTATCTTTCCCCTGTGTTTGTAGGTGAGTTTTAGATTTTACCTAGGAAAGCTCCTTCCTAAGGTTTTGAACTGATAAGCATTCTGAAAACCCAACTCTCCCTACATAAACTATACATACAAAACATTATGAAGGAATTCCTTCTTCTGGACATCATGAGTTTTTGGTTAAAATGACTGTGTTTGAAAAAAATAACTGTGTTTGTCCACGGTTGGCTCATATTAAACACACAGTCATCTTCACATATGCTATCTTAAAGCCACATAACCACTTACCTTTAGTAAATGACTTTTCTATACAAGAACTTCATATTTGATCCTACTGAATTTAATCCTGCTAAATTTAGCACTTCATGTGGTGCACAGGGCCTCACACATACAGAACTACTGTGTTACACTGAGATATATCCTCTGTCCTATATTTGTTTATATAGTTTTCCAATCTATTTTGTGAGCGAAACATACTGCTAACAATGTTTACTCTGCCCTTTAATTCTGATTTTGTGTTTTTATTATTTTCATTGTGTTGGGAAAGCTATTTTGGCCATTGAAAAATGACTTCACTAGACAGACATGTATTTGGAAAACTCTTACACACATTCATATATTGTTGGACACTACTGATTCAAATTACTAACCCATCTATTCTTGTCATCATCTAGCTCATGTTACTCATGTTACTCCATTTCATTCTCAAAGCCATCTTGATTTTTTTAAGTGGCAGTTTGGATTATATCCAGCAGTACTCAGGGCTTATTCCTGGCCCTGAATTCATGTATCACTCCTAGATGGCTTGGGGGAGGGAACATATAGGGTGCTGAGGTTAGAATCCACACAGGTCATGTGCATGGTAAGAATCTTACCACTGTACTATCATTCTGGTTTTTCTCAAGACATTCTGAAGAATTATTAAATAAGATATTAAAATAAATAATAATCCATTAGTAATCATTAAATAATTAATTAATCATTAAATTCTATTGCCTTTTGAGGTCTTTGGGATGGAGTTGAACTAAAAAGGTGAGGGAGTCTAGTAGTTAGGGCAGAAAAGGGAGCACAATGACATTGATAGATGAAAATGATCACTCTGGATAGGAACTGAGTGCTGAAAGGAAATAAAGTGATATTAATGATATCCCTTCAGTAAAATTATGGAAAACAATTGTCTAAAAGGAAAAAAATGAAAGGAAGAAAGGGAGGAAAAGAGTATGTTGGAGAGAAGGAGAGAGAGGAGAGAGGAGAGAGAGGGGAGAGAGAGAGAGAGAGAGAGAGGAGAGAGAGAGAGAGAAGAGAGAGAGAGAGAGAGAGAGAGAGAGAGAGAGAGAGAGAGAGAGAGAGAGAGAGAGAGAGAGAGAGAGAGAGAGATCTGTCCCAGAGGCAGGCAGGGGAGAAAGCAAGGGGGAAGCCAGGAGGGAAATTGGGGGTATTGGTGGCAGAAAATAATGTGCACTTACTGGTAAAGGGTACTGTATGTTGTATGACTGAAACTCAATCAGAAACAACTTTGTAACTGTGTATATCACAGTGATTCAATTCAAGAATTTATTTTTTTAAGAAAATGCAAGCATCTTCCAAAACAGCTGAAGCACAAATGGCCCATGTGATTGCCAATTTGGAGATATAATACATGTATTAGGCCACTGTTGATGGATGTACTGGAGTACAGTTTCACATCACAAAAAAATTACAAATATCAAAATCAGGTCTCAGAAATTAACTGCAATTTGGAAATTTTGTCTTTCTGACCATATTTGAAACAATAGAGGTAAATTCATTTAACTTTAGCTAATGTATGTCTTCAACAAACTCAGGAGACAATCTAGTTACTAGTATATGAGTTACTATAAAATATCTGTGCAAACAGAACAATACATTTTAATGGACTTGGGGGCAGGGGAAGAACAGTGAACTGGTTAAGTATATACTCTGGGATATCAGAACTAGGTTCAAATTTATACTGTCACCTAATAGTAGGGTAACTAAACTCTCATCTTATTTCCTTATTTGTAATCTGTAATATATAACAGTATTATCTAGTAGGGTTGTTATAAATATTGAACATAATTGTATACATTACTTTTGTTATCTCAAAGGAAAAATATTCTGTCAGGACAATCCTGTAAAATACATGCTTAGGTAAAGTAATCCCTTTTCTTTCATGTTTTTCAACATTTTAAAAACTTTACCCAGCAGTGTTCAGGGCATACTCCTAGATCTGCACCCAGAAATTATCCCTGGAGAGGACCATGTGTGGTACCAGGGATCAAAACCAGGTTAGGCCCATGCAAGGTTAAGAGCCTTTCTTAATTTATTGTCTCCCAGCCCTCACCAACCATTATTTTGATAATGTGTTAAAGAATATTTCATAATAAAATATAGAGTAAAATTATTAAGTATGTTGGATTGTAGTCATTTCTGCAAAGAGAATTTATCCATCATCTAAGTATTTAAAGCACTGGTAAACAGACATACCAACCATCAAAACTTTTCTTTGGGATGGCTTCAGTCTGATAATTACCAAATCATGTTTCTCTTTTGGATTTTTTTGAAAGTGCCATTTGGATAAGTCTTTTAACAGATTTCTTGGAAGATAGTAAAACTAAAACTGATCCTTAATTCTTTTTTCTTCCTTCCATGATGTAGCTAAACACACAGATTTTAACAGAGCACACATCCTGTTTTTCTCCATAGCAAAGCCTATGTCCTTTTACTCCCTTAAACATAGTAAATGTCCTGTTTTTCCTTTAAACAGATCACTTATACTGTTTTTCTCCTTTCCTGTTTTCTTTCTAACCTTACTGGCTGAGACACATTATAAGTACCCCATTCCCACCTAAATAGTTATTGGAGTTATGCCCCCCCCCAACTGGCTCGTGGATGGTTTTTGAATCTGTAAGTTCTCTACTTGCCCGAGATCCAACTTCACCAGCTTCATACAACTTCATACACATGGATCAACAGAAATGAGCACAGAAAAACAAAACAAGAGTAAAATCTATACACAGTATAAAGGCAACGAAATCTCAAAGAAGTTCTGTAAAATATGATCTTATGGGTGTTCTTACAACTTACTCTGTAACATCTTGACAAGAGAAGCCTGATTATCTTCCATTTTACGTAAGATTTCCTGTATTTAAAAAAAAAAGCCAAATCATGAATAGAAAATGAATCATTTAAAATGTTTGTATTTACAAAAGTAATCAGTATGATGAATATTTTACATTAGGTTTGTCTAACTCTGTAGAAATCCTTTTATTTGAGGAATAACCTAATGTAATATAATGCAAAAATTCTGACTATGAATTCCTTTGTGATTATGAGACAGGAAAAATGGCTGTTCTGAGAACCTAAACCCTAACTCTGGACTAGGCCTTATCAGGAATTTTTCCATGTGTTGCCATTTTGACACTACATATCAGAATTTATAACTAGCTGCACTTGCTGAAACATAAATTGTGTATCCTGAGAGTGGTTTCTTAATAAACATAATGGTCATAATTTAATACTACTGTTAAAGAGGAAAGTCTTCTTCAATGAATCAGCAGTACCTACTTATGTTATATTCAATTCTACGAATAAACAGAAGTTGTGTGTATATATATTATTACATTATTAATTATTATCTAATATATAATATGTTTGACCCCAAAACAACCCCATATAAAAACCATAATGTAAAATATAAAGGAAAAGTTCAGAGTACTAAGAGTAAAGTTGTAAAAATATAGTTTATAAAGACAAAATGAAAGAAATTTTTTCAGGAAAAAAATATAACAAACTTAAGTTAGAGTGTTGCTAAGACTAATTAATGACTTCTCCAATCCTCAAACGTTTGAAAGAAATCCACCTTCTAAATGTATCTGAACCATCTCAGATATCTCATACTGATGTGCCACTATTTCTATGCCACTAGCTTATTAGTATGTCCTTTACTACAAAATCCCCATGTCATTACACTTATACTTAAACACACTTAAATGTATTACAACAGACTTTGTGAATTTATCAAACACTAGAATTAAGCAGTGGAAAAATATATTATTTCACTAAAACACAACTATGAATAACTTTGTAAATCATGGTTTTAATAATAATGAATAAACTAATTAAATCAATTTCTCTTAACTGGTATACAATGAAATACTGATAGGCCAAATACTATTAGGTTTTAAAGTAAAATGAGTGGTCTTAACTCAAATAAATTTGATAAATGCTTCACTGAGTCAGTTA
Source organism: Suncus etruscus (assembly GCF_024139225.1). Taxonomy (NCBI): domain Eukaryota; kingdom Metazoa; phylum Chordata; class Mammalia; order Eulipotyphla; family Soricidae; genus Suncus; species Suncus etruscus. The sequence goes on along the minus strand of NC_064868.1, from coordinate 51,953,911 downwards.
TACAATTTTTTGTTTATTTTTGTTTGGGGGGAGGCCACACCCAGTGACACTCGGGTTATTCCTAGCTATGCACTCAGAAATCGCTCCTGGTTAGGGGGACCATATGGGACGCCAGGGATCAAAAAACCAGGTCCATCTTGGATCTGCTGCATGCAAGGCAAATGCCCCACTGCTGCGCTCTAGCCCCAGTCATAGTTTTTTAATCTTTTAAGTGAATGAATGTAACTCATTAAAAATATTCCCCAATATTTACTAAATAATCACCCACCTAGAGGACCTATGGTCATTCTAAAAGCATATACAACCAACTTCTAGAGGAATATTTATTTTCCAAAATGCAATTTTAAAATGCTGCAGCAGAGTAGAGAAGGTGTAATATGGAAAGGACATTCATGGCACCCTTTAATTTGCAGTAGTACAAACCACAATGTCACAAAAGAACAGAGAGGGGGAGAGAGAAAGAGAGCAAGGGAGAGAATGAGAGAGAGAATGAGAGAGAGAGAGAGAGAGAGAGAGAGAGAGAGAGAGAGAGAAAGAGAGAGAGAGAGAGAATTCCTGGCCGGAAAGGGTGGGTTGGAAGAAAGAGGGCATCTGGGAGGGTGACAGGGTTGACACTGGTGGCAGGAAATGAGTACTTGTGAAGGTTATTATACATTGTATGACTGTAACTCAATCATGAACTTTATCTGTGAAAAAAAAAACGTGTTATGAACAACTTTGCAACCATGGTGTTTAATAAAACTGCTGCAGCAAAATTTATTATGAGAAATAAGAATATCACTGCCTATTTTATTATATGGCATTCTTTAAGAAATATAGTCTAATGTTGTTATAAATTAAAAAAGAACCCATTATAATTTTCTATGATTGTTTACTAGAAAAAAATCCTAAGGGATCAGATATATCTGAAATACTTTAATAAATTTCAAATGTAAAAAGCTTTTATAAGATGAGGCACAAAGTTATGCTTTTAGAGATCACTGTCATTCTGTAGTACTCATGATCATATCAATTTAAGACAAAACGAAACAATACAGATTTATTTGGGAGTGATAATATATTAACTGTAAAGCCCATTTGATAAACATACCAAAATCATGAGAAAAATCTCAAAAATAAAAATAAGAAAGGTCAATAGGGGTCCAGGATGTGGTTCAAGTGGTATAGAATACCTTATATGGAATCAGTCAATCAGTCCTGGAATCAGTCCTTGGCACCAGATGGCCCCTTGCCTAGCACTGAAGAAGGTGAACACAAGACCTACCAAATGCAACCTCACAATAGTATTAATAAAACACTAAATAAGGAGGGCAAACCCCAACAGAGAAGAAAGCATACTGCTAACTAAATAACTGCTAGCCAGTGTACTAGGGCTCTGATAACAGTAGAACTAAAAAGAATTCGCACACAATACATATGGATAGATAGAATGTAACATTTCAAATGGAAGAGGGGAAATATAAAAAAAAACCAAATAATCAATAAAAATATTTAAAAAATAAAATATCAAAATAATTCCAAATAGAACAAAAAGCTATTTTAATAAAACCATTAAACATTTTAAAAGTAAAAGATAATACTGATGTAATCTTGGGGTGGGGCTCCCTTTATACACATGATTCTAGGGTCAGAAGGAAAAAAGAAAAAGATATATCCATTTTAAATTTTTTATTGTTTTAGTCACTTTAATGCATTTTTCCCTATGCACAAGAGAAATAACTGATAGTCAAAAGATACAGATTTTTTACATTGCAGTTAAAAGTAATACAAACATCACAAGACACTTTCAGTGAAAATTACATTTCCAATTACAAATCAAAATGTGTATTAGGGTCTCTTGAGAAGAAGCTAAGAAGGCAGGCTGAGGTAAAATGCACTTTCTTGGCATTACCACATGATCCTTCACACTTCACAAAGATTAAGGTCATATACAGTCAATCTGCAAATGCTGAATGTCACACTGTAGGTTTTCTGTACAATTAAATGTCTACTTAAGAGATACCAGGAGAAACAATTCTACTGTATTTTTAACTGAACCTGTCTAGCCAACATTTTCACTGATAAGTTTATCAAAGAAGCTGTAAGATTCTACAAAATTTCGAAACATACTTAACTCCAGAAATATTCCCTATATCCTTTCTCATTTTGGTTATACTATCCTGCTCAGAGATGTTCTGTTGTAATATTTCTAGATATACAATTCCAGTTGCTTTTACTGTACTGTGTACAAACATTGCCAAAAGGGATAAATGAATGGAATAAATCTTACAGCATTTTGCTAGCAAAAATACATGCCAAAGTCACAATAGCAATATTGTACCACAAATTAGAGCTTCCAATAATTTGTTTGTTTTTAATATTTTTCTTTCTACATTACTATAATAGCCTATTATTTAAAATGCAAGTAAACTGGACATCTGTAAGACAAAACTTGTTCACCCAAACGTGAAATTTGATTTTCCCCCCAAAAAACCCACAATAAATGCATAATAAAGAGAAAAGTACATGCAACACCTTTGAGTGAAACATCATTGATTTTCACCACAGAAAACAGAAGAAAACAGAAGGCAGGAGGGAGGAAGGGGGAGAAATGGAAAGATAAAAGACAGACTCCACCTTAAAATACATCATATTGAACTTATAACTAGACAGATTTAAAATAATCAAAATTAAAGCACAATTCTCTGTAGTTAAAGATTTAAGAGCCATTATCAAAAATAAGATGCTTTTTTTAAGGTACAGAAATGTAATTAGGATGGCTGAGAGCCTAGCAGCCTCTCAATGGCTGCATTGATGTCACCTCCTGTTGCTATTAGAGCCTGCAAGTTTGCTTCACGGTTTAAGAACCCCATTGCATTGAGCTGTTCCAGTTGTTGCTGAAATCTGACTTCTGGATTTGGCAGCTGTGGAGGATTTGCTCCAGCAAGAGCCTGAACCATTTGCTGAATAAATTGCTGGTTAGGTCCAGATTCTGATGTTGGACTCATAGTTTCACTGGGTGAAGAGCTGGACACAGTGGGCCCAGTGGGACCACCAGAGCCAGTGGTATCAGCAGAGCCAGTGGGTCCTATGGTCCCAATAGGCCCAATGGGGGTAAAGGGAACTATGGGCCCTATGGGCCCAAGGGGTGTAACAGGGCCTACAGGGCCTATAGCAGTTCCCAGCACCCCCACCCCCACTCCTGGAGTGAAGCTTGGAATGAGTCCAGGTGCTTCAGTAGCTAATGTCTGTAGTCCCTGCTGGATCTGCATTAAAGCCTGCATTGCTCTTGGATTTGACATGGCTGATATTGTGTCTGGATTCTGCATTTGCTGCAAGAAAGATGGGAGCTGTGGACGCATCTGCTCTTGCAACTGAGGATTTGCATTAAACACCGGGCTATTCAGCATCATCTGTGCAGCCAAATCTGGGTTTTGACTAAGTGACTGCATCATGCTTCTCATGTAGGGAGCAGACAGCATATTTTGGATCAGCTGGGGGTTTTCAGTTATCTGTTGCAGCAAGCTCTGCATTCCTGGGGTACTGAAGATGCTGGCAACATAATTGGCTGCAGCCATGGTGTTCCCAGTTGCATTGCTGGAGCTACTGATACTGCTGGTAGTTGTGCTGGAAGTCGCAGAACTCTGGGTAGCCGCTGGTGGCGCCCATGGATTGGGTAATGGATCTCTATTTTCGGTGCGGGAAGGCTGAGTACCTTCCCCCGAGGAGGAACTGCTCCCCACGGAGGCAAAGGGATTACCCCCAAACTGCTCTTGTGCAGCATTCAGCATAGGCTCTTGAATGTCAGTATACATGCGCCTCAGAGCATTGTAACCCCCTGGGATGCTCTCCAGATTGCTGAGGGCCAGGTCTTGATTTCTCATCATCTCTTGCATCATGGCCGGGTTTCTGGCGATTTCCAGGGTCTGCCTCATTATATCTGGGTTGTTAAGCAGGTGACTGATTTCTGGGTTTCGCTGAATCAATTGTTGCATCTGTGGATTGGCCATAATCAGCTGCCTCATTAGATCAGGATTCGACAGCATGCTCTGAACAAAGGGATTTTCCATGATCTGGATCATCATCTCGGGACTGGACAGGAGCTGCTGCTGCATCTGGTTCTGAAGCTCGGAGAAGTTGGTGGAGCTCAAGCCCAGGCTGCTGAGGCCTGCGAGTCCACCCAGGCTGCCCAACCCGAATGGGTTGCTATTTGTGGAAGTAGGTGTGGAGTTACTCCTGGGAGTCGAAGCCGAGGCCGAGGCCGAGGCCGGGGCCGCGGTCGAGTTATTTCCCACGGCACTGCTCGGCTGTGCAGACTGGCCCTGCGGTCGATTCTGACTTTTGATGACCAGGTGGACGGTCAGGCCGTCGTGGATGCCGTGCTGGATCAAGGTATCTTGATCTTTCAGGATTTTTCCCGCAAAGATCAGCACCAGCTGATCGGTTTGGGATTTGAAGCGTTTGGAGATCGCTTCCTTAAACTGCTGGACCGAACTGTTCTCGGGCACCGCGAACTCCTCTTTCTCTTTCGGGGTCTTCACGGTGACTTTGATGATTTTGGGCTCGGCCGGGGCCGAGGAAGGGCCCGGGGCGGCGGCAGGGCCGCGGGAGGGGCGCGGGGGGCCGCCGCTCTCGCCATTCTCAGCCATGGCGGCCGCGGTGACGCAGGCAAACAGGAAAGGCGCGGGCGGACGAGAGAGCTAGCTCGGGAAGGAAGAAAGGCGCTCCGCCGCAGCAGGCTGGGCCGGGCAGGAAGCGCGGAGCACAGTACCTCTATGATGAAGACGGCGGGTGCCTAGTCCTCGGGTGCAGAGAAGGCTCCGCGTAGGCCGCAGGCCGAAGTCGCCCGTTCCCCGGTCTCAGGGCCTCCGCCGCCGCCGAGTGATCCCACCGCGCGCTCTCACTCCCAGCAATTCCTGCAGCCGCTCCGCCCGCTCCTCTCCGCCCCTTCCCCTCCCCCATTTCCCAGCTCGCCTCCCGCCCCCCCGCCCCCCCCGGCTGCCGGCGCCGAGCCCCTGATTCGACTAGGTCAAATTAAAAACTTCTGGGCTGTGGGGGGTGCGAGGGAGGGAACATGGAGAGCCCCAGAAACAAAGACAGGAACGGAGGAGGAAAAATCCTCAGAGAAAAAGGAAAGTGGCTTTAGAAGAGGCCCGGCGGTGGCTACAAATTGCCCATGCGTGTGCGTACAATTGGCAGTCCAGAAAGCACTGGATGGAAGCCCCAGGGCCTGGAGCGAAGCGACTCCATATAGAGATGGAAAATGAATACAGATCATTGAAAAAGCAACAAAAAAGTGAAAGATTAACAAGCGCAATTAAGAGAAAGGGAGAGGATTCGGTACACAATTGCAAATGGCAATGGGAACGTGAAAACGACGCTTAAGTCATTATCATTTTAAACAATGATATTCTCCTCATGCTCTAGCCATTGCCAAAGAAGAAAAATAAAGATAGATTTGATTTGGTGACCGTTGAGAACATGCATTCTCATGCCAATTGAACTGCAAGTTGTAGTAATCAGTCGGCAATTTCATCATTGTAAAGGTTTCTATTTTAATTCCATTTTTCCTTTAAAGATTTCACCTATTAAATATTCGCTAAAGGTAAAAATATGGATGTGCAAAACATTGAAACTATTCCTATTTTTGGTAAAATTTTAGTGGTTCAACAGATATTTTCTCACCTACTGAACATGCCTTATTATGACCAAATGTATTTTAATCATCAATGCAATATACAAATTTTCTAACTTACAAATAAAAAGAGAAAAGGGTCATTGATCTTTAAGTTTTGTAATTAATAGGCCATTGACTATTGTCCAAAATGGTTACCTACTTGATCAAATTAGGGTTCCTAAAATGTAAATGATGCGCTTTCCTTCCCCTTTCTTTTAATTTATTTATTACCTTACAGTATTATAGAATTTCAGGGATATAGCTTATGTGGAAATTCTATGTGGAATTTACCACACCACCAAAATTCTGAGTTTATAGACAATTTATTTGTATATTTAAACACTTTAATCATATATATAATAATCTGGGCCATTATATATCAGTATCTTAATTATAGTTACGGAATGCTGATTTTATGAATAGTTATCATTTCTTAAAAAAATACAAAATCTATTTTGGCTTTTGCATTTAAACACTATATTGATCATTAGAATAATTAAAAGCTATTTAGGAGCAGATTATAGTAGCTAACCTTAAAATGTTTTCCTAATTTAGTTACAGATTCATGAAGAAATATAGATATTTCACTAGAATAACAAAACAAATTCAGATTTATTTATAAATTTATTTTCTTTCAGTTTTTGGGCAACATCTAGCTGTGCTCAAGGCTTATTCCTGGCTCTTTGCTCAGGATTTTCTCCCAATGATGATTGGAGGAGTATATTTGGTGCTAGGAGTTGAACTGAAGTTGGCCTCATGCAAGGTCCTGTACTATCTCTCTAGCCTCCAAATCATTTAAGCTACAAGAATGATCATAGTCCCATAAATTCCTAACTCTGGCTTATGCCATTCAAAAAATATTTCTCTCTCATACACACGATATTCAGCAAGTAATTAGCAGCATTGAAAAGCCATGCTTTATATTCTTTGGTTTTTGTTTTTGTTTTTTGGATCACACCCGGCAGTGCTCAGAGGTTACTCCTGGCTCTAGGCTCAGAAATCGCCCCTGGCAGGCACAGGGGACCATATGGGATGCCGGGATTCGAACCACCGTCTTTTTGCATGCAAGGCAAATGCCTTACCTCCATGCTATCTCTCTGGCCCCCATGCTTTATATTGTTTTAGGAATACAAAATAATTTTAAATATACTAGAATCTGGGCCGGAGAGATATCATGGAGGTAGTGTGTTTGCCTCGCATGCAGAAGGTCGGTGGTTCAAATTCCGGCATCCCATATGGTTCCCCGAGCCTGCTCAGGGAGTAATCCTTGAGCGCTGCCGAGTCTGACCCCCCAAAAAATTAAATATACTAGAATCATTAATACCAACATGACCTATGAGAAAGATGAAACAAAATAAGACAGAATTATTTAGAACATTAAATTAATAAAAGCTCATTTTGTATTTGAAATAAAATCAAATATATAATAAAATAGCATTCTTTCTGAGGTAGTTAAGTGGAAGCCTCATGCCCCAATCCTGAAGGAATTTGGGAAACATGGGTCTGGAAGCAATGCCAGCACAGCAAATAATCCACACAAAATTGAAGAGAATATAACAGGTTTAGGTAAAATTTACCACAAGCTCTCCACTCACTAGCAAAAGATACTAGCAGGAGGTTAGACTAGTTGTGTCAAACAAAACCACACCATCTTCTCCCTGAGACCTGAGGTCTTTATTGGGAAAAGAAAGATCACCCCTTGTGTGGAGAACAGGTAGGGTAAGTGACTGATACAGAGGTACTTCCAGTCCATGAGTGACAAGCACCAGCAAAGAATTATCCTGAATAGAATGAAAACTGGATACTCCAACAGTAGGCATATGAGTGTTAAGCTATTGCTGTAAATATATATATAGTTTTGGGCCACACCAGGTGATGCTCAGGGATTACTCCTGGCTGTGGTCTCAGAAATCACTCCTGGCTTGGGGGACCATATGGGACACTGGGAATCGAACCCAGGTTCATCCTGGGTCAGCCATGTACAAGGAAAACGCCCTACCACTGTGCTATCGCTTTGGCCCCAAACTGTAAATATTTTTCTATTTTAATTTTTCAGACATAAAATGTCTAAAGAAATTATTATCTTTTACATTTTATAAATAATCATTATATGAAACAAATGTGTAATATATTTTCACTTATTATCAGTAAAATGCAAATTAAAAATAGCAGTGAGCTCTCAACTCACACCAGTGAAAATGCTATGTAGTAAAAAGACTGGAAACAACCAGTATTGACAGGAATGTGGTAAAAAGTGAAGCCTCAATTAATGGTAGGACAGTTATCTGGTTCAGTCCCTATGGAAAACAGTATGGAGACACTTCAAAAACGTAATAATAGATCTTCCATGTGACCCAGTGACTCTAATTAGTGACATCTAACTTCTTTTCTTTTGTTTGTTTATTTTTTGTTTTTTGTTTTTTAGTATAATTTTTATTTTAATTATAGTGACTTACATATTGTTCACAGTAATATTCCAGGTACATATTTACATTGAATCAGGGATTTCCCACCACCGAATTGTCCTCCCACATCTGCTCCCATCCTGCCTCCCATATCCTCCACTTTCCCCCCAGGGGCTGCTAGAATGCGTGGTCCCTTCTGTGTCTAGTTTATTACTTAGTGGTCTTATAACTGTTTGGTCTTGGTGACTCTATTACTGCCCCCTCCAATTGGGAGGCGGGACTAGAAAGTTCAAGTTATGTGGTTTTGTTTGAGGAAGAGAAAAGTAATATAATGGGGTAAAAATAGACTACGCTGACTATGAGCAGAGTCATTAGAGGCTCTCATCCTTGGTTTGAGGGACGAAGGGGAAAAAAGAAGGTGAAACACCACAATAGTTCAAAAAGAGGAATCAAATAAGATATTCAGTGAGCACTGCACCCATAAAAATATGCACCACATAGTTGCCATGGTCATGAGATAGGAAATATGACAAGGCGCAAAAAGGAAGAAGAGAAAAGAAGAAAGAAAAAGTAAATATATAACTAAAAAATGGACAACTACTTCAATATCTACCCCATAACAAAGAAACCGACAAAAAATAGATAAAAATAATAAAAATATTAAAACTAAAAATTAAAAAAGAAGGATTATTTAGTGGTTTTATTTGTCTCTTTCCCCTCCCCCTGCATAGGCAAAGTAAATATTGGGATCATCCGAAACGGGAATCCCCTTGGCCTAAGAGATACAGGGTTTCTCTACCCTTGGAATATATTGTCATGGGATTATCTATAGACTCCTTTCACGTTCATTTACTCTCTCTTTGGTGTTTTTGTGCCATATGGAAGACTTCTGCTCCGATCTGGATGATAAAAACAGACCTCTAAATCTAGAGGTCTCAGTCTGTGCACAGGTCAAGGAGTGGAACTTATGATGAAGACTTTCTTTGTGATTTTAGAATTTCTGTTTCCTCGATGTCATTTTATCTGTCTTCTGTGATTAGTGGTCTTGGCCCTTGCGCTGAAACTCGGATGGAGCCTGGGATATCGTCTTTCATTATGTTTCCAGAAGACCAGTTCAGTTGCAATTGCCTCAGTCAGGACTCTGGAATTAGAGGTCATGATTGTTGTGCAGGACGTAGACCAAACCCTAGACTAAGGCTTTCTTGTTGGTCCCAGAATACATACTGCCCGGTCACTGTTCTATCAGCCAGTCATCTATAGATCACGTTCTTGGCTTTTGCACAGCCCATAGTGTGATAAGTCTTCTGATTTTGTTTTATCATTAGTTGGTGAGGTAGGATAACCTGTTCTTATGTCCATTTGTTCCCAATTTCCTTGTTGTCAGGATATCATATTAGAACTGGCACCTGTTGGAGTTCGAGTAGTATTCAGGATGTCCCAGATGGGCTTTGGTTCCTGTAGCTGTTGTGAAGAACTGTGTCAATTCTATGTCTGGGGTTCAGGATTCAAGTCTGGACGGTCGGAGTATAATCTTCTGGAGTCTAAGATGGGTCCACTTGACATATTTTCAAGGTGGGAGATTCCCCTGTATTGTAAATAAGTCTGAGTTCTTATCCCTAGTAGATAAGAGCTTGTTTATATACATGGGATTTCCCCTTTTTTAGTGTGCCTTTGCAGGAAGAAATGGTGCTTTATTATATTGCCGTTGCATTTGGGAGTGAAAAGAACAGAGAAACAAGTTGCACACCCAAAAACATAAAAATAGAAATAAGGGCCCGGAGAGATAGCACAGCGGCGTTTGCCTTGCAATCAGCTGATCCAGGACCAAAGGTGGTTGGTTCGGATCCCGGTGTCCCACACAGTCCCCTGTGCCTGCCAGGAACTATTTCTGAGCAATGCCGGGTGTGGCCCATAAACCAAAAAAAAAAAAAAGAAATAAAAATATATATATTTGCTCACATCTGTATAGTGGAAAAATGATTTTAAGTAAAATAAAATAAAAAATAAAGATGTAGTGTTATACAGGTCTTATATTTATGATGGAAGTATAGGTTTCCCTATTGCCTTTTGAGATTTTCTTGTGGGGTGTGGGTTCCCAGGTGCCTTTTCATCGCACACCCTGCCCTTCCTGAGATTGGTAAAAGATCTGAGGGGGGATCTTGTGTAAAGTTCTTGCATTGGGAGTCCTTTTAGGGCTAAGTCCGGTATCCAGCAACAGTCCACGTTAAAGTTGGTAGGGAGAGCCACACAGCATGAGTCAGTAGGGGTGTTGGTTGTCTTTTCCTTCCGGGGATGAGGTGTGGGTTTGAGTGGATGTTCCTTTGCTCACGTGTTGGGTACTGGTTCATTGGGGTAGGAGGTCAGTCTTGATGCCTAATAGATTAAGAACTGAGGGTGAAGAGTTTTAATAAGTTGAAAAATCTGGATGGGATTGAGGGGTGAAAGGGTAGTCGGATTCCTGGAAGGGGGAGAGGGGAGAGTATTTGGAAGGGGCAGAAAGGAAAAAGGGGGAAAATAAGATTAAATAGGTAAAAAGGAAGAAGGAATAGTGAGAAGAGAGGTGAAAAGAGTGGGGGCATGTCATTTTGTTTGAATATGTTCAATGAGTAGGCCCCGTAGTATAAGTCTGCAGGTCACAGTTGCTGCTTCGGTGGTCTGGCTGGTCACATGTGTCAGGTCCTAAAAGAAGGCATACCCTTAAAAAGTTTTATCCAGACAATTTTGTAACGCAACCTGGGTATGGTATCTCGTGTGGCTTAGATCCGAGATGCCATCTTAGGTTGTCCATCCTTTGTATCCAAGAACGCTTGTGGACAGAAAAGCTGAGAGGTTACTTGAAATATATTAAGTTTAAGGCATTAACACCTATTGTTTTGAAATACTTCCGTTGGAGTCAATGATTTCCCGTGGTATTCTTTACCTGTAAACTTGTATGAGATCCCTAAGAGATTATTATGAGCCTTTGCAGTAAGAGGCTGATTGCATACCTATTCTCTCTATGCTGCTGTTTCTGCAGTTGCTGGTTTCTTTATGGTTTAATGTGTGGTCGAGAGTTTATGATGTTCCTCTTTCATGTGTTTTGGGCACTTGTGCCCAGTATATGTGGATGTTACAGTGTTTGGAGTTTCTAACCTGTTAAGTCCTATTATTTGATCTTTGAATATTAGTTGTATATATGGTGTAGTTTTTAGGTGTTTCAGAATAGTGCTATCATCTGTGTTTATCTTTCATCTTCTGGCTTTGTTTAACATAATATGTTCTAGGTCCATCCATGTTGCTGCAAAGTCTGTGATTAAATCATTTCTTACTGCCATGTAGTATTTCATTGTGTATAGATACCACATCTTAATGATCCACTCCTCTGTTGTTGGGCATCGAGGTTGGTTCCAAGACTTGGCTATTATACTGAGTGCTGAGATAAATAGTGGGGTGCACACATATTTTGGGACGAATGTCCTTCCGACTTGGGGGTAGATACCCAGAAGAGCAATTGCTGGGTCAAATGGCAGCTCCATTCTGAGTTCCTTGAGAACTCTCCAGAATGTTCTCCATAGGGGTTGGACTAGGGGGCATTCCCACCAGCAGTGGATGAGAGTGCCTTTTATACCACAACCCCACCAACAGAGATTGTTTCCATTATTTTTGATGTGAGCCATCCTCACTGGTGTAAGGTGGTACCTCATTGTTGTCTTGATTTGGATTTCCCTAATGATGAGTGAAGGTGAACATGTTTTCATGTTTGTTGGCCATCTTTTGATCTTCTTCGGTGAAGTGTCTTTTTATTTCATCTCCCCATTTATCTATGGCTTTATTTGGTTTTGTGTAGCTCATCTTTCTGAGTGCTTTGTATATTCTGGATATCAGCCCTTTATCGGACATGTTGAGTGCAAAGATTTTTTCCCATTAAGTTGTCTGTCTTCTTGTGTTAATTATGGTTTCTTTTGCCATGCAGAAGCTTTTTAGTTTGGTGTAGTCCCATTTATTTATGTTTGATGCTAAAGTTCTTGCCATTGGCAATCTATCATCAAAGACTTTTTTGATATATAGGTCTTCGAGTGTTCTGCCTATTTTTTCTCAATAAACTTTATGGTTTTAGGTCTGATTTCGAGGTCTTTGATCCACTTTAAGTTGACTTTTGTATATGGGGTGAGGTATGGGTCAATTTTCAATTTCTTACAGGTGGTTTTCCAGTTGTACCAACACCATTTGTTGAAAAGACTTTTTTGTCCCATTTCAAGTTCTTGTCTCTTTTGTCAAATATCAGTTGACTATATGTCTGGGGGCTTAAGTGACATCTAACTTCTAAGTGCAAAAATGATAATTTGAAAAGATTTGTGCACACCTAGCTATTGCAGCAGTTTCAAGAGACAGGACATGGAAACAAACCAAATGTCTAACAATGGATGAATGGGTAAAGGAATTTAGTATATATACACAATTCAATACTATGACACATAAGAAAAGATTAAATTATTCAGTTGACTGCTTAAACAAGTCAGAGGGAGAAGGACAAATACCAGATAATCTCAGTCAGTCATGGTATACAGAAATGACATTGTTTGTAGGTTGGAGATGGAACATTGTATACCTAAAACTCTATTGTCAAAAACTTTTAAAATGACAGTACTTATTCACTGGTGGTGGGAGTGCCATCTAGTTCAGTGCTTGTGGATAACAATATGGTGATTCCTAAAAAAAACTGTAAATTGAGTTCCCATATGATCTAGCTATACCACTTTTAGGGATATACCCTAAAAACACAAAAATACAATACAAAAATCCCCTCCTCACACCTATATTCATTGCAGCGCTATTTACAATAGCCAGACTCTGGAAACAACCAAAATGCCCTTCTACAGATGAATGGCTAAAGAAACTGTGGTATATGTACACAATGGAATATTATGCAGCCATCAGGAGAGATGAAGTCATGAAATTTTCCTATACATGGATGTACATGGAATCTATTATATTGAGTGAAATAAGTCAGAGGGAGAGAGATAGACATAGAATAGTTTCACTCATCTGTGGGTTTTAAGAAAAATTAAAGATATTATTGAAATAATGCCCAGAGACAATAGAGATGAGGGCTGGAAGGAGTGGCTCATGATATGAAGCTTATCATATCACCACATATGACCACAAAGAGTGGTGAGTGCAGTTAGAGAAATAACTACACTGACGACTATGGTTGACAATATCAATGAGTGAGAGAAGTAGAATGCCTGTCTTGAATACAGGCGGGGGGAGAGCAATTGGGGATTTTGGTGATGGGGGTGATCTTTTTATGACTAAAACCCAACTACAATAATGTTCGTAATCAAGGTGATTAAATAAAGATAAAAAATGACAGTACCTAAACTAAATAATACTCATAATAAAGATTTACACTCCATTGTGAATCTCTGAAGACAACGTAAAAATATCAGTGCTTGCTTTGTAATTGTGGAGTCTCCAGCTTCAGTTTCGCACAAGAAATCAGTCATGGGAAAAAGTTCATTTTATCCAGGGGGTGTCGAGCATCTTCTTGACTATTTGAGCCAGCCAAGGTTCTCTCTGCTATTTTCCCTGTCATTTTTATTAGCCTGAGATTAACATAAATCACCTGAGGGTCAGAGTTGATGTAATTAAGGGTACTTGTGCTAATTAACTCATAAAAGTAGAAGGAAAAAGAAAAGTGATTTTACAGGTGTATAACAGAATCAATTCTACATAATCAAATTCTACATAATTCATTTCTATAATTGATCTCCATAAAATACCTTTAAGTTCATTGCAATTGACATTCCTCTTTTTACAAATTAAAATATCCTTTGGTGAAGCATCTAGTATTTTGCTATATTTCATTGCCTGTGACTATAAAAATCTTGAATCAACAAAAGAGAAACTTGAAATGTCTATTGTTGTCCATGTTGAGAAACTGAATTAATCTAATGACTGTAATGAAAAATTTATAAATCTATTTTGTTGTCTTAGACAGAATTGAAAAAGGACAAAATTTTAATTCAATGTATAGGTCATTAAACTAATTAATAAAGATGCATATTGCTGAAGCCATACCAAAGTGGGCAGAGCATTTGCATTGCATGAGGATTTCTGAGCCAGACCTTAGTGCCACCAGGTATGGCTTCAAAACCAAAAACAAACAAACAAACAAAAAACAACTAATGTGATGAATTTTCTTCAAATAAATAAATAAACAAAAAGGATGCATTAGTTATGCAATTTGAGGATATTTTGGAAAAAAATTTAAAGATGTGAGAAAATATCTATAACAAAGTCCTTCCATTCCCATATATTTATTTATTACGTATTGTAGTGTTCATATTTATAAAAAAACAATAGAAAATATTTGTTAGCTGTAAGTAATATTCATGTTTGGATAAAAAAAACTAATAAAGGGTCTCAAATAAAATTTTTTTTTTTTTTTGGTTTTTGGGCCACACCCTGTGACGCTCAGGGGTTACTCCTGGTTATGCGCTCAGAAGTTGCTCCTGGCTTCTTGGGGGACCATATGGGACGCCGGGGGATCGAACCGCGGTCCATCCTAGGCTAGCGCAGGCAAGGCAGGCACCTTACCTCCAGCGCCACCGCCCGGCCCCCTCAAATAAAATTTTAATTAAAATTTATCTTTCAGTTTAGTGAAACTATCATTTATATTATAAACCATAGTAAATCAGTAAAAGAGGGAGAAAACTTTATATTGACTCTTCGTATATTCTAAAGGTTGTACTGTGTACTATTTTGAAAAATGCATATTAATAATAATGATGATGATATTTAGAATAATTATTGACTTTTAAGATTAATTTGAATTTGCATATCTGTGAAAGGGAATTATGATACAGTCAGAGTATCAATAAGAGGCCTTTTTTTTCAAACTTATTTTGGGGCACACGGTGGTGCTCAGAAGTTACTCAGAAATTACCACTGGCAGGCTTAGGGGACTATATGGTATGCCAGGAATCAAACCACTGTCTCCTGGGTTGGCTGCATGCAAGGCAAGTGACCTACCACTGTGCTATCTCTCCGACCCCAATGAGAGGCCTTCTAACATAAAAATAAAATATAAAATCTAGCTAAAAATTCTGTGATAACTAACTGGAAGTATACAGAGAAATAATGTAAAAGTTTCAATCATTAGTCTTAATCTATATTAAAATGAATGTTGGTCAATTTCAGATTATTATAACATTTAGGTTATGTTGTATATATATAAATATAAATATAAAGCTCACCAGAGAGAGTGATGAATCCAGTTAGGGAAATAAATACACTAAAATTAGCATGACAATGTTAATGAGTGAGAGAAGTAGAATTCCTGTCTCAAATATAGATGGGGTGGGGGAGGTGGGAGGGACATTGGAGGTGGGAATATTTCACTGGTGAAGGGGGGTGTTCTGTTTATGAATGAAACCCAACTATAATCATGCATGTAACCATGGTGTTTAAATAAAGATTTTATTTACTTTTTGTTTTTTCGGGCCACACCCATTTGATCTCAGGGGTTACTCCTGGCTAAATGCTCAGAAATTGCCCCTGGCTTGGGGGGACCACATGGGATGCCGGGGGATCGAACCGCGGTCCTTCCTTGGCTAGCGCTTGCAAGGCAGACACCTTACCTCTAGCGCCACCTCACTAGCCCCAAAGATTTTATTTTAAAAAAGGGTTTGTAAAGTGGTAAGTAGGGCAATATACAGATATTAAGGGTAAGGACAATATACAACATAGACATTATATATATTACAGGCTGATATTAGATAAACATTGAGGTGGCCAAAACATACCCTTTTGCACACACATAGACACTAATCATTGATAAAGGAGCAAGAAATCCTAAATGGAGCAAAGAAAGCCTCTTCAACAAGTGGTGCTGGCACAACTGGCTAGCCACTTGCAATAAAGCGAACTTAGACCCCCAGCTAACATCATTTACAAAGGTAAAATCCAAATGGATTAAAAACCTCGATATCAGACCTGATACCATAAAGTATATAGAAAAACATGTAGGTAAAGCACTCCATGACATTGAGACTAAAGGCATCTTCAAGGAGGAAACTGCACTCTCCAAACAAGTGAAAGCAGAGCTTAACAGATGGGAATATATTAAGCTGAGAAGCTACTGTACCTCGAAGGAAATAGTGCCCCAGATACAAGAGCCACCCACTGAGTGGGAGAAACTATTCACCCAATACCCATTAGATAAGGGGCGGGCCCGGAGAGATAGCACAGCGGCGTTTGCCTTGCAAGCAGCCGGTCCAGGACCAAAGGTGGTTGGTTCGAATCCCGGTGTCCCATATGGTCCCCCGTGCCTGCCAGGAGCTATTTCTGAGCAGACAGCCAGGAGTAACCCCTGAGCACCGCCGGGTGTGACCCAAAAACTAAAAAAAAAAAATTAGATAAGGGGCTAATCTCCAAAATATATAAGGCACTGACAGAACTTTAGAAGAAACTTCTAATCCCATGAAAAAAAAATGGGGACAAGAAATGGACAGACACTTTGCTAAAGAATAAATACAAATGGCCAAAAGGCACATGAAAAATTGCTCCACATCACTAACCATCAGGGAGATGCAAATCAAAACAACTATGAGGTACCACCTCACACCACAGAGATTGGCACACATTGCAAAGAATGAGAACAATCAGTGTTGGAGGGGATATGGAGAGAAAGGAACTCATCCACTGCTGGTGAAATGCCATCTAATTCAACCTTTCTGGAAAGAGATATGGAGATTCCTCCAAAAACTGAAAATCGAGATCCCATACAATCCAGCTATACCACTCCTAGGAATATACCCTATGAACACAAAAATACAATACAAAAATCCCTTCCTTACACCTATATTTATTGCAGCGCTATTTACCATAGCAAGATCTGGAAACAACCAAGATGCCCTTCAACAGATGAATGGCTAAAGAAACTGTGGTACATATACACAATGGAATATTATGCAGCTGTCAGGAGAGATGAAGTCATGAAATTTTCCTATACATGGATGTACATGGAATCTATTATGCTGAGTGAAATAAGTCTGAGAGAGAGAGAGAAATGCAGAATGATCTCACTCATCTATGGGTTTTAAGAAAAATGAAAGACATTTTTGCAATAATTTTCATAGGCAAAAGAGAGGAGGGCTGGACGTTACAGTTCACTTCATGAACCTCACCACAAAGAGTGATGAGTTTAGTTAGAGAAATAACTACATTGCGAACTATCCTAACAATGAGAATGTATGAGGGAAATAGAAAGCCTGTCTAAAGTACAGGTGGGGCGGGGTGGGGAGGAGGGATATTTGGGACATTGGAGATAAGAATATTGCACTGGTGATGGGGTGTGTCCTCTTATATGACTGAAACCCAACCACAATCATGTTTGTAACCAAGGTATTTAAATAAAAAATATTATTAATAAAAATATATAAAGCCAGCAAGTAAGTCAGATGGAAAGGCTTTCCATTTTCTAGGTAAATCATCATTGGTGAGGGTTAACATTACTGAAGAAAACCTTCCCGGGTTAGATTCTGTATAAAGCATTATTAAAAATAATCATAATTTTCAAGTCTATAAAACTAAGTAACATGGTAAGAAATACTGTAAGATGAGACTACACCATGAAGTATCATGTAGCAGGTTCCTTTCCTAAAAGCAGATTGAAATAATGAGCATTATAATATAATGTTATATTACCTAAAATTGAAAAAAATTTCAATAACATACTCAATGAATGAGCACTGTAGCAAGAGCTTTTGGCCTGTAGTTGCATATTTAACTGTGTGTGAACATAAACATTAGCTCATATTAGCAGGCATAATCAAATGGAAAATGAATAGATTAATATTTTTGCAAGACATTATCTTAATGAGCACAGTCTTCTAAGTCTAATATAATATAACATTGCAATGCAAAACTAGGGCGACCAAGCCATATCTCCAAGTACCACTGTGGACAAAAATATCAAGGAGTTATTATAAGCAAATTAAAATTAAGACACTTCTTACAGAGAGCACTGTAGTGGGAGTCCCTGGCTACCAAACACATTCTGCATCTGTTTCTGTGATTAAAAATATTAGAACATTATTATAGAAATATATAAAGAGCAGTTGATTGGATACCTGCGCAATCTAAACAACCTTATTGTTGCTGAAGGTCTCTTTGAAGTATAGCAGAGAATATAACCTTTTGTGTTTCTCCTCTTCCACTCAGTTCCTTCTCTTCTCCTCGCTATACTCTGGGGTTAATGATATTCAAAACAACTACCATTTAGACCATTGTGTTGATACGTGCAGTTATTCTAAATACCGCATAAAAGTGATATCATTCTGTATTTATTGTTTTCTGGCTTATTCCTTTCAGCGTAATATCTTCCAGTTCCATCCATGTTGCTGCAAGTTGGATGATAGCATCATTCCTTACAGCTTTGTAGTATTTAATTTTATATATGTACAACATCTTCATGATCCACTCATCTGTTTTTGGGCATCAGATTGATTCCACATCTTAGCTATTATACTGAGTGCTGCAGTGAATAGCTGTGTGCATACATTCTTTTGGATGAATGTTTTTCTGACCTAGGGATAGATACCCAAAAGGGGGATTGTTGGGTCTTATGGAAGCTCAATTTTGATTTTAGTGAGAACCCTTCAAACTATTTTCCATAGGGGTTGGATCAGACTAGACCACAACTTCTTAATTCATTCATCTGTAATAAAGTATTTGGGTTGTTGAGGCTAGAGCAATAATACAGCAGGCCTAATATAGGATACTTGCCGTGCATATGGCTGACTTGGATTTAATTGTGGGACCCTGTATGGTCTCCTAAGCCTTTCACGAGGTGATCCCTGAGTGCAGATTAAGAAATAAGAGTTGTCTATTAATTAATAAGAAATACTGCCATATGTACCCCCACAATAAAACATACTTTCATTTTATTTGCTTTATTTGTAGGGAGGATTCAAGCCACATGCAGTTATGCTCAGGTAAGAATATGTGGTGACAGGGATCAAACCAGGGTCAATCATGTGCAAGCCCAGCACCTTAAACCCTGTATTATCTTTTCAGCCCCCTAAACAGGATTTTTGATTGAAGATTTCTTCCTAACAAGTCAGAGGAGGGATTCATTGCTCCGAGGCCTTTACATGTGTCTACTGTAAGAAATTCCTAGAGTAGCTGTAATGGGCAGAACTGTCATCATAGCAGGGTTATGAATCACATTAATTTCCACTAGACATACACCACCTGTAGTGCCATGTGCCACAGCAGACTCCAATTAAGTATGCTCAAATAAGTGGGCCATAAACATTTTTTAGAGATGAGTTCACTGTCTCCTCACAATGTACAGGAAGTTGTTGAATAGGTCTGTTATATACAAATCCACATAAAAGAAGAGATCAAAATTCTTGAACATAATTTCTATAATAATTCAACTGTGCCTCCTTTATGCTGAGGTCTCCTAAGCCATTATAATCATACTTTGTCTGTGAAAAATAATTCTGACCTCTATTTCTATTTCTTTTTTCTGTTAATTTTTTTTGTTCTTCAATCCACCCCTTCCCTTAACTGTTGTTGATAAAGTTGTATGTCAAAAATAGTACACATCCTTCATTGTTGTGCCCACACATTTTAAGGTACGGTGTTTATGAGGAGTTGAACACCACTTGGCTGCAATGTTCACATGTGTGCTTTAATGGGATTACAATTTTAGTCATGGCACACAAGTTTTGGTTACGGTGCTTTCTGGGAGTAGATATGGTGCTCACACGTGTTCATGATTCCTGGTTGTGGTTCTTGCACATACTTTCAGTTGTGATGTTTTGGAAACATCCTACTCAAACTGGGATAAACTATGACCACAAATTATGTGGAACTTGGATCATAGGCAGCAGAACAGAAAAGTTTCCAGGAAAACACTGAGTATAACACTAGGGATTTTAACTCATTACCTGCTGCTTGAAAAGTAGGCTCTTTAAAAATACTGCATATTCTTCTAGGTCCTAAATTTATATTTCCTGAAAGTCAAATAAATTTTGTATTTTTATCATATGAATGTGACTGTTTTTCCATTTTTAAAGATAAATGGAAAGCCAAATAAAAATCAAAACAAATAAATCAGACTTCAGTGATTGCCCTTTCAATGTAAATTATAAGCTGTATAAGGTGAACCAAGCAAAACAGGCAATACCAAAGGATGGATGATGGCTACAATAAGACGTTTGTGGATTTTTTGGCTTTTTTTATGGATTTTGGGTCACACCCAGCAGTGCTCAGGGGTTACTCCTGGCTCTACGCTCAGAAATCACTCCTGGCAGGCACGGGGGACCATATGGGATACAGGTATTAGAATCACCGTCCTTCTGCATCTAAGGCCTTACAGCCATCTTTCTGGCCTCAATAAGACTTTTTTTTAGTAAACAATGATTTGTAAAATCAGAAGCCAAAAGTTTAATGGCATAAATACAAACACATTGTATATTTATCTCCTAACAATAGTATTGCTCATAATATTAGATATATTAAAATACAATATTAATGACACCATAAGGCTTTTGGTACTGAAGTAGTTGCTTCAGTTTTCTTCTCCTTTCCCCTTTTCTTATGCCTTTCATGACTTACCAACATCCCCAGCATCTCACATTCACATTTCTTTCTCAAGATACTAATACAGATAACAGGTCATAGTACAATTATGCTTTGGGAGCTTAGGACTTATTCTATCTTGGTGATTTTTGTATCCTGTTATGGTTAATAATATGCAAATCTTACAATTTAATTACCAAAATATATCTAAGTAACTTTATGGTTATACTTCTTTTGGAAAGGCGTAGTGGAAAGGAATCTTTTTTCAGCACTGTCCATACTGCTCAGGAACAAAAACACCAAAGAAATAAGAAATTACAGCTTTTTTCTAGTTAAAATGAATATAAATTTGTAACACCTTATTAAAAGGAATGTTCATAGGATTGAGGTAGTGTTACAAAGAAACTGCCTAACTGCTGAATGGGTTCCTGAATTTTGTATGTAAAATTAGCATATAAAACTTATGCTTATGGAATTAAAGTTTATTTTTTGTTATTTTTTGTCTTGGGGCTACACCCAATGGTGCTTAGGGCTTACTCCTATCTCTGAGCTCAACGATCATTCCTGTTAGGCTTGAACACCAGAGATCTAAGCCGGGTAGGCTGTTTACAAGGCAGCCTATAAGCTGTACTTTAACTCTGGCTCTAAAGTTTCTTTATTGGGGTCAGAGTGATAGCACAGTGGTAGGGCATTTGTTCGCATGTGGCCAACATCAAACAGAGCCCAGTTCGATTACTGGCATCCCCAAGCCAGGAGCAATTTCTGAGCACTGCTGGATGTGACCAAAAAATTAAAAAAATAGTTTTTTATTGTACTGTTTTAGCAGATAATTCTAGGTCCATTCTCTCGCTCACTTTCTTTCTGTCTCTCTCTCACTTACACAATCTTACTCATCCTGTCGCAAGCTCACATTTCCAGAGCAATACACCACTTGTCCAGTCTCATGCAGCACTGAGATGCACTCTTAGCCTGAAGCCTACTGCTCTGTAGTGTATCTACATAAAAGAAATCATTTGTAATATTATTGGTAACAAACCTTTGTAGCATGTCATTTTGAAAGAGAAATCCCTTAACCAGTTTACAATATACACTTGCTTTTTTTGAATCTTTATTTTGACCACAGTGGATTACAAATCTTTCACAGTAATATTTTAGGTACATAGTGACATTGAATCAGGGGCATTCCCACCACCAATGTCCTCCCTCCACCCCAGTTCCCAGCATGCATCCCATATCCCCCTTCTTTGCCCCTCGAGCTGCTAGTATAAGTGGTCCCCTCTGTGTCTTGCTTGTTGTAGATTGTATCGATTCTGTTGTCATAGGCTTTGGATTTGGTGTTTTTCTGATTATTTTTTATTTCTACACAATGTTCATATGATTGTTTGGTCTTGGTACCTCCCATTATTTCCCCCTCAATTTGTGAGGCAGAACAAGATGGTTCAAGTTATGTGGTTCTGTTAGAAGGAGAGAAAAAAGGGGGGGGGCAAAAATCAAATAAGCAAAAATAGGAAGGAGTCCTTCTAGAGGCTATAAAATTAATTTAAGAGAAGAAAGGAAAAAATGAAGAAAAACATAACAACAATATAAAAAATCAAACAAACAGGGCCTGGAGAGATAGCACAGCAGCGTTTGCCTTGCAAGCAGCAGATCCAGGACCAAAGGTGGTTGGTTCGGATCCCGGTGTCCCATATGGTCCCCCGTGCCTGCCAGGAGCTATTTCTGAGCAGACAGCCAGGAGTAAACCCTGAGCACTGCCAGGTGTGGCCCAAAAACAAAAAAAAAATCAAACAAACAAAAAAAACCAAAAAACACCACAGCAATAAAGACAACAACCAAAATAAACCATGGTCCTGAAATAAAAACTAAACAAAGCACAATTAAAAAAAACAAGCAAAACAATAACAAAAATTAATTTGTGCTTCTTTTTTTTGTATAGGCACAGTAAACATTGGGGAGATTAGAAAGGGAATTCCCGGGGCCGGAGAGATAGCATGGAGGTAAGGCGTTTGCTTTTCATGCAGGAGGTCATCAGTTAGAATCCCGGCATCCCATATGATCCCCCGTGCCTGCCAGGAGCAATTTCTGAGCCTGGAGCCAGGAATAACCCCAGAGCACTGCCGGGTGTGACCCAAAAACTGAAAAAAAGAAAAAAGAAAAAGAAAGGGCATTCCCTTGACCTAAGAGATAAAGGGTTTCTCCACCCTTGAAGTATACTATCATAGGAATAACTACAGGCTCCATACATGCTCTTTTACTTTACACTAGGTTCTTTTGTGTTGTCTGGAAATTTTCTGTTCAGTCATGGATAATAAAGTCAAGCCTCTGTAACTAGAGATCTTGGTATTTGCACAGGTCATAGTATGGAGCCTAGGATGGAGTCTTACTTTACAGTTCTAGAAGTTCTGTTCTATCACTATTGTTTTAATCAGTCTTCTTATTTGTTGGTCTTGGTTTTTACACCAATCCTAGGATGAAGCCTAGGATAGACTTTTATGTTTCCAGAAATTCTGCTCAGTTGCAGTTGTCTCAGTCAGACCTCTGGAACTAGAGATCTTGGTTGTTGTACAGATCATAGGCCAAAGCCTAGACTAGGGTCTTTTTTATTGGTCCCAAAATAAGCTCTGCCTGGTCATGGTTGTCACAGTTAGTCTTCTGTAGTTAGCGATCTTGGCTTTTGCACAGATCAAAGGATGACATGTCTTCTGATATCATTTTATTGTTAGGTGGTGAGATAAGACAACAGGCTCTTAGATCAAGTTGTTGCCATTTCCTCATTGTCAGGATGTCATATTAAAACTGGCGTATGTTGGTGTCAGAGCAGTATTAAGAATGTCCCAGAGGGAGTTTGGTAACTGGCGCTGTTCTGGAGAACTGTATCGGTTCTATGTCTGAGATCTAGGATTTGGGTTTGAACGGTCGCTGTCTAATCATATGGAGTTTAAGTTGGTTGAGGCCAAATGACATATGTTCAATGTGGGAGTCACCCTTTTATTGTAAAATGTATGAGTTTTTATCCCTAGTAGATAAGAGCTTGTTTCTATACATAAAATTCCCCCATATTTAGTATGTCTTTGCAAAAATAAATGGTGCTATATTATATTGCTGGTGCATTTGGGGGTGAAAGTGTCAGGCTCCATCATCTCTCTGCCCTGGTTTTGAACTGAGCTTTAATTCCAGGCAAGACATTTTCTTGAAGGTTTTTGGACGAAGCAGAAACAAAACAGGTAAAGTTAGGTAAGAAAATAAAACAAAACAAAAAAAAAGACAATATATACACACATATGTTGTTTCTACCTACCCATGAGCATGGGATGTTCTTCCATTTTTTAGGTCCTCTTTAATTTCTTTATGAAGTGTTTTGAAGTTTTCATGGTATAGGTCCTTCACTTCTCTTGTAAGGTTGATTCCTATTTACTTGATATTTTTGGATACTATTTTAAATGGGATTGTCTCCTTAATCTCTTTCTCTGCTAATTGGTTATTTGTATAAAGGAACGCTACTGTCTTTTGTGTATTGACTTTGCAGCTGGCCAATTTTCTGTATTGGTTAATTGTTAATAGGAGTTTTTCTGTGGACTCTTTAGGGTTTTCTATGTATATCATCATATCATCTGCAAAAAGAGATAGTTTGAGTTCCTCTTTCCCTATTTGGATTCCTTTGATTCCCTTTTCTTGTCAGATTGCTATTGCTAGGACTTCTAAAACTATATTGTATTCAATATAGTGTGAGTGGAGAGAGTGGACAGCCTTGTCTAATTCCTGACCTTAGTGGAAATGCTTTCCTTTTTTCGCCATAAAGGATAATTTTGGCTGTGGCCTTATTATAGATAGCTGTAAATATCTTGAGGATGATTCCTTCCAGTCCTAGTTTGCTGAGTGTTTTCATAATGAATGAGTGTTGGATTTTGTCAAATGCAATATCTGCATCGATTGACATAATCATGTGATTTTTGTCTTTCTTGTTGTTGATGTGGTGTATGATTTGATTTGATTTGTGTATGTTGAACCATCCTTGCATCCCTAGGATAAAACCTACTTGGTCATGGTGTATAATCTTTTTTGATGAAGTGCTGGATTTGGTTTGCTAAGATTTTGTTGAGGATTTTTTTATCTATATTCATTACTGAGATTGGTCTGTAGTTTTCTTTCTTGGTGGTGTCTTTGCTATCTTTGGAAATGAGTGTGATATTAGCCTCATCAAAGGAATTTGGAAGGATTCCTGTCCTTTCAATGTTTTGTAAGAGCCTGTGGATCAGTTGTAGTAATACTTCTCGGGATGGTTGTAGAATTCACCTGTAAAGCAATCTGGACCTGGACTTTTGTTCTTTTCTTATAAGAATATCTTAATTTGGGGCTGGAGAGATAGCATGGAGGTAAGGCGTTTGCCTTTCATGCAAGAGGTCATCGGTTCGAATCCCAGCGTCCCATATGGTCCCCCGTGCCTGCCAGGAGCAATTTCTGAGCATGGAGCCAGGAGTAACCCCTGAGCACTGCCGGGTGTGACCCAAAAACCACAAAAAAAAAAAAAGAATATCTTAATTTAAACATATTGATTACAAACATGATTGTAGTTGGGTTTCAGTCATGTAAAAAACACCCTCCTTCACCAGTGCGACATTCCTAGTTCCAAAGTCCCAAATCTTCCTCCTCCCCAAACCTCCCCAGCCTGAAAACTAGAAAGGCTTCATACTTTCCTCATTCATTCACGCTGTTATGATAGTTCTCAGTGTAGTTATTTCTCTAACTGCACTCACCATTCTGTGGTGAGCTTCATGTAGTCTCTGAGAATTATTGCAAGAATGTCATTTATTTTTCTAAAACCCATGAATGAGTGAGGCTATTCTGCATCTATCTTTCTCCCTTTGACTTATTTCACTCAGCATAATAGATTCCATGTACATCCATGCATAGGAAAATTTCATGACTTCATCTCTCCTGATGTTTGCATAATATTCCATTGTGTATATGTATCACAGTTTCTTTAACCATTCATCTGTTGAAGGGCATCTAGGTTATTTCCAGAATCTGATTATTGTAAATGGCACTGCAATGAATATAGGTATGAGGAAGGGATTTTTGTATTGTATTTTTGTGTTCCTAGGGTATATCCCTAGGAGTGGTATAGCTTGATCGTATGGGAGCTCAATGTGCAATTTTTGGAGAAAACTCTGTATCACTTTCTATAAAGGTTAGACTAGATGGCATTCCTACCAGCAGTGGATAAGGGTTCCTTTCTCTCTACATCCATGCCAGCATTGCTTGTTCTCATTCTTTGTGATGTGTGCCAATATCTGTGGTGTGAGATGGTACCTGATATTTGTTTTTATTTGCATCTCCTTGATGATTAGTGATGTGGAGCATTTTTTCATGTGCCTTTTGGCAATTTGTATTTATTTTTTGTCCAAGTGTCTGTCCATTTTTTCTCCCCATTTTTTAATGGGATTAGATGTATTTTTCTTGTAAAGCTCTGTCAGTACCTTGTATATTTTGGATTTTAGCCCCTTATCTGATGGGTATTGGGTGAATAGTTTCTCCCACTCTGTGTATGACTCTTGTATCCCGGGCACTGTTTCCTTTCAGGTGCAGAAGCTTCTCAGTTTAATATATTCTCATCTGTTGATCTCTGCTTCCACTTGTTTGGAAAGTGCAGTTTCCTCCTTGAAGATGCCTTTAGTCTCAATGTCATGGAGTGTTTTATCTACATGTTGTTCTGTATCCCTTATGGTATCAGGCCTGATATCAAGGTCTTTAATCCCTTTGGATTTTACCTTCATACATGGTGTTAGCTGGGGGTCTAATTCACATTTTTTTGCAAGTGACTAACCAGTTGTGCCAACACCACTTGTTGAAGAGGCTTTCCCTGATTCATTTAGAGTTTCTTGCTCCTTTATCAAAAATTAGATGATTGTATCTGGGGAACATTCTCTGAGTACTCAAGCCTATTTCATTGATATGTGGGTCTGTCTTTATTCTAATACCATGCTGTTTTGATAACTATTGCTTTGTAATACAATTTAAAGTTGGGAATAGTAATGCCTCCCATATGACTTTCCCCAAGGAGTGCTATAGCTATTCGAGGATTTTTATTGTTCCAAATGAATTTCAGAAGTGTTTGATCCACTTCTTCGAAGATTTTTATGGGTATCTTTAGAAGCATCACATTAAATCTGTATAGTGCTAAGGGGAGTATTGCCATTTTAATAATATTAATCCTGCCAATGCAAGAGCAGGGTATGTGTTTCCATTTACATTTGTCCTCTCTTATTTCTTAGAACAGGGTTTTTATAGTTTGTTTAAATTTTATTGTTTTTTATTTTTATTTTGATCATAGTGGCCTACATATATTTCACATTAGTATTTTAGGTACATATTAACATTGAATCAGGGGAATACCCACCACCAAATTTGTCTTCCCCTCTTCCCCGTTCCCTTTCTGCAACCCATATACCCCAGCATCACCCCCCGTGCTGCTAGAGTAGGTGGTCCCCTCTTTCTAGCTTACTATCAGTGATCATACATCTGTTTGGTCCTGGTGCCCTCCCTTGTTTCTCCCTCAATTTGAGAGGCTAAGCTAGATAAATTTAGTTATGTTGTTTTGTTTGAGGGGGAAAAAAGCAATAAAGTGGGATAAAGAATAAGAAAAATAATTAAAAAATTAAAATATGCTGAAAATGGGCAGAGTCCTTCTAGTGGCTATCAACCTCAGTTTGGGAGACGACATGAAAAAGGTAATTGAAACACCATAACAATACAAAAGTAAATGTCAAATTAAATATCCAGTGAGCCCTACAGTAATGAAGAGAAGCACCACACAATAGTCTCAGTTCTGAAATCAAATCATGCCAGAGTGCAAAAAGAAAGAGAAAGATAAGATAAAATAATATGGGTCCGGAGAGATAGCACAGCGGCGTTTGCCTTGCAAGCAGCCGATCCAGGATCAAAGGTGGTTGGTTCGAATCCCGGTGTCCCATATGGTCCCCTGTGCCTGCCAGGAGCTATTTCTGAGCAGACAGCCAGGAGTAACCCCTGAGCACTGCCGGGTTTGGCCTAAAAAACAAACAAAAAAAAGATAAAATAATATAAAATAAAAAGGAGATATCAAATTCAATATCTACACCAAAATAAGGACGTCAAAAAAACAATATATATAAATATATATATGTATATGTGAAAATGATTATTTTGTGCTTCTTTTTTTTTTCTTTTTCCCCCTGCATAGGCACAGTAACTATTGGGGGGATATTATAGAGGGAATTCCCTTGGCCTAGGAGATACAGGGTTTCTCCATCCCTGAAGTATACTGTCATGGGATTAACTATAGACCCCTTGCATGATCATTTACTCTCCCGTCGGTGCTTTTGTGGTGTATGGAAGACTTCTGCTTCGTCATGGCTAGTAAAATCAGACCTCTGTATCTAGAGATCTCGGTGACTGTGCATCTCAAGGAATGGAGCTTATGATGAAGGCTTTCTTTGTGGTTCTAGCAGTTCTGCTTCTTTAGTGTCCTTTTAATTCATCTTCTGTAGTTGGTGTAGAACAGGGTTTTATAGTTTTCATTGTATAGGTCTTTCACATCTTTAGTCAAGTTGACTCCTAGATATTTGATTTTGTATGGCACTAATGTGAATGGGGTTGTTTTTCTTTCTTTCTTTCTTTCTTTCTTTCTTTCTTTCTTTCTTTCTTTCTTTCTTTCTTTCTTTCTTTCTTTCTTTCTTTCTTTCTTTCTTTCTTTCTTTCTTTCTTTCTTTCTTTCTTTCTTTCCTTCTTTTTTGGTCTTTAGGTCACACCTGGTAGCACTCAGGGGTCACTCATGACTCCAGAAATCGCTCCTGGCAGACTTGGGGGACCATATGGGATGCCGGGATTTGAACCACCTACTTTCTGCACACAAGGCAAACACCTTATCTCCATGCTATCTTTCTGGCAGGGGTTGTTTTCTTAATGTCCATTTCTTCACTATCATCATTGTTGTATAAAAAGGCCATTGATTTTTGTGTGTTAATTTTGTAGCCTGCCACATTTCTATGTGAATTTATTGTTTCTAGAAGATTTTGGTAGAGTCTTTAGGGTTTTCGAAGTAGAGTATCATGTCATCTGCAAACAGTGAACGCTTGACTTCTTCCTTTCCTATCTGGATTACCTTCATATCTTTTTCTTGCCTAATTTCTATAGCAAGTACTTCCAGTACTATGTTGAATAGCAGTGGTGAGAGAGAACAGCCTTGTCTTGTACCAGAATTTACAGGGAAGGCTTTTAGTTTTTCTTCATTGAGAATGATATTTGCCATTGGCTTGTTGTAGATGGCCTTAACTATATTGAGAAAGGTTCCTTTCATTGCCATCTTGCTGACAGTTTTTTTTGTCAAGAATGGGTGTTGGAACTTATCAACTGCTTTCTATGCGTCTATTGATATGATCATGTGATTTTTATTTTTCTTCTTGTTGATGTTGTGTATTATGTTGATAGATTTAAGGATGTTAAACCGCCCTTGCACTCCTGGGATGAAACCTACTTGATCACAGTGAATGTTCTTCTTGATGAAGCAGTGGATCCTATTTGCCAGGATTTTGTTGAGGATCTTTGAATTTGTGTTCATTAGGGGTATTTCTCTGTAATTTTTGGCAGAATCTCTGTCTGATTTTGGTATCAAGGTGATGTTGAATTCATAAAAGTTATTTGGAAGTGTACTTGCTTTTTCATTTCATGAAAGAGCCTGGCCAGGATTGGTAGTAGCCTGTGGCAGACAGAGTGGCAAGACCACCCAATTGAAGGATGAAAGAGAAAGAGAAAGCAGCATAGATGTGTGCAAGAAAAATAATAAATGAGTTTATGAATTTTGGGGGAAAAAGGAAATTTTGTGAAAGTGTAACCAGTGACTTCAAATTGGAATGATGGAAAGTTCCAAGACCAAACAAAGTAAGGAATATGCAGAAGGCTTGGGGTTGCTATAAGGATGAACCTGAATTAGAAATAATCCAATGTTTTGTGTAAAGAATCTATGAAAAAGGAACTTAGAAGCTCTGAACTTGTGTTATGCTGCTCTTAGAAAATTGGACCTATAGAAATGACCCGCCTGGTGTGGGGGGAATATTTTGCCTTGTGTGCTGTTAAGAAATATTATAATGTGTTACAATCTGGGGACTTGAGGGACAAAGTAATTGTACATGGATTCTGTCTTATTTATCTTAATGTTCTTTGGCTGAAATTTCAAAGTTAAGATATCAGCAAGGGGACTTCTGAGAATTATGTTATGGGTGATTGTCCTTCCACTGTAACTTTACCTTGTCCTCTTTCTTTGCATCCTTGTTCTCATAATTAAAAATAAAAATTAAAAAAAAGAAAGAAATGACAGGAATTTCAAGTGGAATTAAATACTATATGCATAATGGTTGACCATGTGTCTATAAATTGAGAAACATTTGCTTTTTCTCTTTTCTTGGCATGTTTGGTATTTTTATGTTTCATGGCACTATACTTCAGTTTTATACTTCATGGCACATGTATATGTACATGCAGAAATTTTCCTCTCTGTAATGGGGATTACTCTTTATACAGTTAGAAAATCTTAAAAGTCAGCTAGGGGCCACAGAGCTCTCTTCCATGGAAACATAAATGAAATGGGTTGAGGTTAAAAGACAGGAGCAGATCCAGTAATAATGAGTACTGTTACAAGCACTCTGCTAACTTCAGGGAAACCAGCAAGGCAGACTAGGGAAATCAGAAGGCATCTAAGAATGTCTAGATCTGCAATGACTGGCCACAAACTTGCCCCTGTGTTGAGAAAAGTTCTGGAGATTAGAATGTCTCCCCACTCTGGAGAGGGCAGGAAGAAACCCCCTCCTTCCTTGAAACTTCTAAGAGGATTAGAGACCCCTGACTATTTTCAGCTCATCATGCTGACCTGCTCTTTGCATCTTTACATTGGCCAGGCCTGATAGCCCTGATGTGACAATTAAAGCATTAATGTTTTATTAATAAACCACCTGCTCATTTCTAGATCAATTTCCAGAAATTTTGTTAATAATTGGGTGCCCTGTGAATGAATCCTCAGGGTCCAAAATCAGGACCTGGAGATATGTTGGTCTGGGAGAACATTTCAATGAAAGAAATAATCCACACTGTGAAAGGGGGCAAGAACAGGTTCAACAATTCCAACACTCAAGTCAGAAACCCCAAAACACAAGCCTTTCTGCTCCTAATAAGGAAAACAGCTTAGTGGAGGAAGACTGTAAAATGAATGCAATGCCTTCTTGAAACCCAGGCTTTTTATCAACAAAAAAGACCACACCCTAGGGTGGAGAATGAACGCTAAACGGGGAGGGAAACAGTAATCCAACACCAGATCACACTTTAGTGTGGAGAATGAATACTGAGTAGTGTAGGACCCAGGAATCCAACATTTCCCCCTAATTGGCTTCATAGAAAAACAGTAATTCATATTCCATGGTTCTATAAAAAAAGCAGATGTCCCTAACAAAAAGATAAAGGAGTTGGTAATATATTGCATAGGTGCAACAAAAGTTGGGAAAAATGTTTGGCCTAAAAACAGGGTATTTGTACCCATGAAGCATCCTGCCATAAGACCAACTGCAGGATCCAGGCATACTAATATACTTAGCCCCAAAGTCTTCCTTCAAGGTCCCAGGAAAATTTTGCCAAAATCACGATTTTCACTGTCAAGTTTCAGTAATTGGAGAATTTCGTGTTAGCACATATCTGATGTTGAAGTCAGGATGTTCTGATGCGTCTCCTAGTTTCAGTTCACCATTATGTGGCAAGGCAGGGAAATCTGTCTTCAAAGCAAATAATTGCTGATTCCCAAGCCATAATCAGGTTTCCATGTTAGCCCACTCAGGGGCAAGTATGTGCTAAGGAAGTTCCATTCATTCCTAGACAATCTTCAATTTCCCTAGCCCAATTTACCTTTATAGTTTCCTTGTCACATCAGGGTTACCAAGGCTTGACCGATGTAAAGGTGTGAAGGTCAAGACAACATGATGAGATGGAAGGTTGCCTTAGGATTCTCATTCTTTGTAGGAGTGTCCCGGTAGGAGGGGCCTGTCCCATCCCTCTTCAGGGTTGGGAGAGACTCTGATCTCCAGAACATTTCTTGATGTTGAGCTCAGATCCGAGGCTCTGGTCAGTCAGTTCAGATCCAGGGTCTATACAGGTAGAAGGTCGATTCCTGATGTAGGTACAGAGAATCATGCCAGACCCTAAAATGAGATCCAACCACTTTTAGGGGTAATCTGCCAATATCCAAGCAACTAAAGCCTAATTCAAGTCACTACAACAAATGTTCAGGCTAGAAGGCCCACTGTAGCAAGAAATTCCTGAGTGCACATCCCTAATGAATAATAACTCATCTTAGTATCAAATATTTTCAGATTTTATAGTGCCCTTGAGAAAGGAGTGGTGCCATAGGATACTACTGGGGCTGAAGGGTAAGATAATAACAAACCAAACAATCCCTGAACTGGTTCTATAAAAAGCACAAAACTTCAAGGGTACTATCTATACAATCTTTTAAGAATTCCTACTAGTAAATTTAAAAAGGAGGAAAGCTGTAACTGCATAATGAAATATACAATAAAGAAAATATATGTTGAAGAGATACACTTAAGAAGTTTACAAAGAAGGTATACATATAGGTATATGTGTATAGGTATTTTAGATAGTCTGGTGAGAGGATAAATTCTTGATTAAAAACTTTAGTTGGCAACTAGTCTTGTGGACTCTGAAAAAATGGCTCATAGCAGTCACAGATCAGGAAATGATTTAACACTGAGGATCCCTCAAAGAGAGATGGAAAGAAGTAGAGGAAAAGACTCTGTGGACTTCAGGGGAAACTTCTACGTCTGTCTGCCTGTGCCTGTGCTTCTGAATCCCCGAAGGTTTCCTCAGAGGCCTAGGGAGCGCACCCCCAAAAAACTGCATTTTGAAAAGGCTGAGTGAGAATATTCTGGCTGCGGGGGTCACTGTCCAATAAGCTGAGGTCTCTGGCCTGTGGAGGCTCTGCCCTGTTGTGCCTTTGTTCACTCTGAGGACTGTCAACTAGAGGCAGCAGAAGAGCGACTTTGCTTCGATTCGCTGCTGCACACTCTTTCTAACCAATGAACCCCACCACAACACGCAGGAAAAACCACACTACTAGCGTGACAATGGGGAAACCACGCAAGCAAAAACCATCCACAGAGAATGAAGATGAAAGCTCGGATGACCTAATAAATTCCAACAACCTGATTAACCTTTCAGATAAGGAGTTTAGAATAGGAATATGGTATATGTTCGTAGAACTCAAAAAAAAAAAAACATAGATCGATCTGAAGAGAACACAAAGACAGAAATAAGAAAACTCCAAACTGAAATAACATATCTGAAGAACACGGCTGCTCAACTGAAAATCTCAATGGATAGCCTCGCCAACAGGGTATCAGCAGCTGAGGAGAGAATCAGAGTACTGGAAGATGTGATGCAGAAAAATTTAACACAACAGAAGAAATTGGAAAAGAACCTTAAGACAAATGAACTGGCAATGGGAAAAGTACTCAAGGCATGCAAACAGATGAAAATAGAAGTCTTTGATAAACTCAACAGAAACAACATAAGAATCATTGGAGTCCCAGAAACCAAGGAAGGAGATCTCCAGGAAGAATCAACTGTCAAAGATATCATCAAAGAGATACTCCCAGAGATAAAGACTACATGCAATCAAATCCTGCATGCCCAAAGAGTACCAGCTAAAAGAGACCCAAAGAAAAACACCCCAAGACATATCCTCGTTACAATGACAAATCCCATAGATAGAGATAGAATACTGAAAGCAGCAAGATCAAAAAGGGAAATTACATTCAAAGGAGGATCCCTAAGACTTGCAGCAGACATGTCACAAGAAATTCTCAAGGCCAGAAGACAGTGGTGGGATATTGTGACAAGACTGAATGAAATGAATGCCTCACCGAGAATACTGCACCCAGCCCAACTCACGCTCAGGTTTGAAGGAAGAATACACAGCTTCATGGATAAATAACAGCTCAGAAACTTCACAGATGATAAACCAGCCTTAAAGGAAAAACTGACATGTCTACTCTAAGACAAGAGAGACCAACAAACACGCAAAATTATCTACAAATATGGCATTAAATTCTATGACAATCATCTCCCTCAATGTCAATGGACTAAATTCACCAATTAAAAGAC
Organism: Suncus etruscus; assembly: GCF_024139225.1. Lineage (NCBI taxonomy): Eukaryota > Metazoa > Chordata > Mammalia > Eulipotyphla > Soricidae > Suncus > Suncus etruscus. The sequence goes on along the minus strand of NC_064868.1, from coordinate 51,920,074 downwards.
ACAGAGTGGCAAAATTGGACAAAAAGATGCATCCAACCTTCTGCTTCCTACAAGAAACACACCTGAATAGTCAGAACAAACATAGACTCAAAATCAAAGGCTGCAGGAAAATCATCCAATCAAACAACACTCTCAAAAAAGCTGGGTGACCATATTAATATCTGATGACACCAACTTTATACTCAGAAAAGTGGTAAGGGACAAAGATGGACACTAGGTACTAATGTACTATGTACTATGTACACTATGTATTAATCAAGGGATATGTGCAACAGGAAGAAATCAGACTACTAAACGTATATGCACCCAATGAGAGACCAGCAAATTATCTAATGCAATTACTGACAAATCTGAAAGAAGAAATCAATAATAACACAATCATTGTGGGAAACTTCAACACGGCCCTATCAACACTTGATAGGTCAACCAGACTGAAACCCAACAAAAACATACTAGCCCTGAAAAGAATTATGGAAGAAAGAGGACTAGTAGATATATACAGGACACTCCATCCCAAAAAACCTGGATACACATTCTTTTCCAATGTACATTGGTCATTCTCCAGAATAGACTACATGCTGACGCAAAAAACATACCTCCATAAAATCAAGAGCATAGAAATCTTGCAGGCTACCTTTGCTGACCACAAGGCTCTGAAATTAGATGTCAACTACAAAGCCACACAGAAGAAAAACTTTAACAATTGGAAATTAAAGACCCTACTACTGAACAACCAGTGGGTTCGAGATGAAATCAAAAAGGAAATCAAAACTTTCCTGGAAATAAATGATAATGAAGACACAGACTGCCAGAATCTATGGGACACAGCAAGAGCAGTCCTGAGAGGAAAATTTATAGCTCTACAAGCACACATCAGGAAGGAAGAAGGAGCATACCTGAATAACTTAATGATGCAGCTCAAAAAATTAGAAAATGACCAACAAAAGGAACCAAAAAATAGGGAGACAGAATGAAATAACAAAGTTGAAAGCAGAACACAATGAAGTAGAAAACCAAAAAGCAATCCGAAAGATCAACGAAAGCGGAAGCCGGTTTTTTGAAAAAATAAACAAGATTGATAGACCATTGGCAAAACTCACAAAGAAAAAGAGAGAGAGAAATCTGATAAACCGTATTAGAAATGAAAAGGGGGAGATCATGACAGAAATTGCAGAGATCCAAAGGATAATCAGAGACTACCTTGAGAAACTTTATGCTACAAAACATGAGAACCTAGAAGAAATGGAAAAATTCTTGGACATTTATAAGCTTCCACATTTAAATAAGGAGGATGTAGCATATCTAAACACCCCCATCACTACTGAGGACATTGAAACTGTAATCAAACATCTGCCCAAAAATAAAAGCCCAGGCCCAGATGGTTTTCCTAATGAATTTTTTCAAATCTTTCAAGAGGAGCTACTACCAATCCTAGCCAAGCTCTTCCATGAAATTGAAAAAACGGGAAACACTCCAAAACAGCTTTTATGAAGCCAATATCACCTTGATACCAAAACCAGACAGAGACGCTGCCAAAAAAGAAAATTAAAGACCAATATCGCAGATGAATGCTGATGCAAAGATCTTCAACAAAATCCTGGCAAATAGGATCCAAGTAGGTTTCATTCCAGGAATTCAAGGATGGCTTAACATCCATAAATCTAATAACATCATACACAACATCAACAACAATAAAAATAAAAATCACATGATCATATCAATAGACGCAGAGAAAGCATTTGATAAGGTCCAAGACCCATTCTTGATCAAAACTCTCACCAAGATTGAAATGTAAGGAACCTTTCTCAATCTAGTTGAAGCCATCTACCACAAGCCAATGGCAAATATTATCCTCAATGGAGAAAAACTAAAAGCCTTTCCTCTAAATTCTGGTACAAGACAATGCTGTCCTCTCTCACCATTCCTCTTCAACATAGTACTGGAAGTTCTTGCTATAGCGATCAGGCAAGAAAAAGATATCAAGGGAATCCAGATAGGAAAGGAAGAAATCAAGCTCTCATTGTTTGCAGACGACATGATACTCTACTTCGAAAACCCTAAAGGCTCTACCAAAAAGCTTTTAGAAACAATAGATTCATATAGCAAGGTGGCAGGCTACAAAATCAACCTACAGAAATCAATGGCCTTTTTATACATCAATAATGATATGGAAGAGATGGAAGTCAGGAAGGCAATCCCATTCACAATAGTGCCACACAAACTCAAATATCTTGGAGTCAACTTGACCAAAGACAGGAAGGACCTATACAAAGAAAATTATAAAGCCCTGCTCCAAGAAATAAGAGAGGACACACGGAAATGAAAACACATACCCTGCTCATGGATTGGCAGAATTAACATCATTAAAATGGCAATACTCCCCAAAGCATTATACAGATTTAATGTGATCCCCTTTAAATACCCATGAAATTCTTCAAAGAAGTGGATCAAACACTTATGAAGTTCATCTGGAACAATAAACACCCTCGAATAGCTAAAAAATCTCCTACGGAAAAGAAAAATGGGAGACATTACTTTCCCCAACTTTAAACTGTACTACAAAGCAATAGTTATCAAAACAGCATGGTATTGGAATAAAGACAGACCCTCAGATCAGTGGAATAGGCTTGAGTTCTCATAGAACGTTCCCCAGACATACAATTAGCTAATTTTTGACAAAGGAGCAAGAAATCCTAAGTGGAACAGGGAAAATCTCTTCAACAAGTGGTGCTGGTAGAACTGGTTAGCCACTTGCAAAAAAGCGAACATAGACCCCCAGTTAACATCATGTATGAAGGTAAAATCCAAATTGATTAAAGACCTTGATATCAGACCGGATACCATAAGGTATATAGAACAACACGTCGGTAAAACACTCCATGACATTGAGACTAAAGGCATCTTCAAGGAGGAAACTGTACTTTCCAAACAAGTGAAAGCAGAGATCAACAGATGGGAATACATTAAACTGAGAAGCTTCTGCACCTCAAAAAAATAGTGCCCAGGATACAAGAGTCACCCACCGAGTGGGAGAAACTATTCACCCAACACCCTTCAGATAAGGGGCTAATATCCAAAATATACAGGGCACTGACAGAACTTTATAAAAAAAAAAACATCTAATCCCATCAAAAAATGGGGAGAAGAAATGAACAGACACTTTGATAAAAAAGAAATACAAATGGCCAAAAGGCACATGAAAAAATGCTCCTCGTCACTAATCATCAGGGAGATGCAAATCAAAACAATGATGAGATACCACCTCACACCGCAGAGATTGGTGCACATCACAAAGAATGAGAACAATCAGTGTTGGCGGGGATGTGGAGAGAAAGGAACTCTTATCCACTGCTGGTGGGAATGCCGCCTAGTACAGCCTCTATGGAAAGTGATATGGAGATTCCTTCAAAATCTGGAAATTGAGCTCCCATTCGACCCAGCTATTCTGCTCCTAGGAATATACCCTAAGAACACAAGAATACAATACAAAAACACCTTCCTCACACCTATATTTATTGCAGCACTATTCACAATAGCCAGGCTCTGGAAACAACCAAGATGCCCTTCACCAGACGAATGGCTAAAGAAACTGTGGTACATATAATATACATAATGGAATATTATGCAGCCATCAGGAGAGATGAAGTCATGAAATTTTCCTATACATGGTTGTACATGGAATCTATCATGCTGAGTGAAATAAGTCAGAGGGAGAGAGAGAGAGACGCAGAATAGTCTCATTCATCTATGGGTTTTAAGAAAAATAAAAGTCATTTTTGTAACAATCCTCAGAGACAATGAGAGGAGGGCTGGAACACCAGCTCACTCCATGAAGCTCACCACAAAGAGTAGTGAGTACAGCTATAGAAATAACTACACAGAGAACTACCATAATCAAGTGAATATATGAGGGAACTGGAAAGCCTGTCTGGAGTACAGGTGGCGGTGGGGTGGGATGGAGGGAGATTGGACATTGGTGGTGGGAATTTTGCACTGGTGAAGGGGGTGTTCTTTACATGACTGAAACCTAATCAAAATCATTTATGTAATCAGGATGTTCAAATAAAGAAGAAAAAATATTCAAATCAAAGTCAACAAGAATAGACTCAAGTAACCCAAGATATAACAATCTAAACTTAAAATGCTCTTGTTAAACTGTCAGTGCATTGAGCTAAGTGAGGTGGTATAAGATGCACTCTGGGGCCTGGAGAGATAGCACAGTGGCGTTTTCCTTGCAAGCAGCCGATCCAGGACCAAAGGTGGTTGGTTCGAATCCCGGTGTCCCATATGGACCCCCGTGCCTGCCAGGAGCTATTTCTGAGCAGACAGCCAGGAGTAACCCCTGAGCACCGCCAGGTGTGGCCCAAAAACCAAATAAAATAAAATAAAATAAAAGATGCACTCTGGGAAACTTTGGTGGAGGGAGGTCAATACTGATGGTGGAAATAGCCCTAATTCATTGTCATTGTATTCCTAAAATCCAAATATGAAGGACTTTGTAATTCACAATGGTTTCAATAAAAAATTCTTCAAAAGAAACTTTGTTTGGGGACCACACTCTAGGCACTCAGGGATTATTCTTGGCTTTATACTCAGAAATGACTCCTTGAGTGGGTCATGAGACCTCAAAAAAAAAAAAAAAAGAAGTAGAGGAAAAAAGAGAGAGAATAAAGGAAATGATAATTTGCAAAAATGGATTCAATGAGTGGGACCTGTAACATAAATCTGTGGTATGCTGTTGACTCTTTCTGAATGATCATATGCTTTCCTGTGCAAGGTGCAGGGTTCCTTCTCTAAGATACAGCCCTTAAGTACATGGGCTGCTAATGTCTTCTTCTTCTTTTTCTTCTTCTTCTTCTTCTTCTTCTTCTTCTTCTTCTTCTTCTTCTTCTTCTTCTTCTTCTTCTTCTTCTTCTTCTTCTTCTTCTTCTCCTCCTCCTCCTCCTCCTCCTCCTCCATTTCTCCTCCTCCTCCTCTTCTCCTCCTCTCATCCTCCTCTTATTATTATTATTTTTCTTCTATCAATTCAGTCATCTATGTTAAATAGAGCACACGCTGTCAGTTTCTCTTTAGGAAAGGAAACTCAATACATAAAATGCAGCAGATGATACTACATCGGGTAGCCACCACTTATAGTCCTCACTACCACATTGCATAGTACTCTACACCTTAAAACTATGCTTATCCTAAAATGCTCCAACCATAATCTAACCGTGAAACCTTAATTTAGCAAAGCCCACACTCGTCAGTGATGAAGTGCTAGAAATTGGAAAACCTTCCAATTATGACCTACTGGCCCAATTTTTTTAACTTATTTTTACTGTATTTACTGATATTTCTTTTCTCTTCTATCTTATCTTTTGTTTTCCATTTCTTTCCTAATCTCTCAGCAAATTATTTATCTTTTCTTAATTCAATTATTTCTTAAAAGCTCAGATCCATCTTAGGAGTGTCAGTCCTCCAAAAACAACTTAAAATAGATCTCTAATGTCTATTTATATGTGGGCATAAATTTGTAGACAGTGGATTCCTCTCTGGTTGCCAAACCTAAATTGTAAACAAACCATGCCTATAGTGTATATACCCCTTTTATATATTATCCATCCTCCACCCGTCGGAAACACTTCTATCCTTTCTTCCCCCAATCTTGACCTGATATCCCTATTTATTTAACTGTCTTTACCCCTCAGTTTTTAACTCATTAGGTACTGAGAACAACCTCCTGCCCCCAAAAGCCACCACCCAGCTCCCAAAGCAAAAGGTCCCACATCCCGTGCCCCGGCAAGAAACTACAGCCAACACTCCTGCTACCCTATGCTTAGTGTCCCTTCTTCTCCCCCCCCCCCCCAATGTGGACTGTTGCATGCTACTGGATTCAGCTCCTTAAGGACACTCATCTCAAGGATCTGATCCCTTACTGCTGCAAATAATTTCTCAAACTCAACAAGACCACTCTGTGTGATGAAAATGTGCCCTGGATTTTATTCCCCACAAGAATATCTCAAAAGACTTAATGGGGAATCCTATATTACCTCTATAATAATACTTCTTAGTGTGTTTATTCCCAAATGTAAGGTAGCCTCTTCCAACACTTTTTAAATTATTTTTTAAATTTTATTTTTATTTATTTATTTTATTTTATATATATATATATTTTTTTTTTCTTTAACATTGCCTGTTTTGGTTCTGCTTGGTACGAAAACCTAGAAGAAAAGTCTTGCCTGGGATAAAAGCTCAGGTCAAAACCAGGGCACAGAGATTGTGTAGCCTGTCATTCTTACCCCCAAATACACCAGCAATACAATATGGCACCATTCCCTTTTACAAAGACATACTAAAAAAAAAGGAAAATTTTATGTATAGAAACAAGCTCTTATCTACTAAGGATAAGAACTCTTACATTTTATAATACAGGAGCACCTCTCACCCTGAAGATGTGTCATGTGAAGCCAACTTAGACTCCATGTGGTCAGATAGCGACTATCTAACTCAGAACCCTAGATCCCAGACAGAACCAACAAAGTTCCCTGCAACAGCACCAGGAACCAAACTTCCCCTGGGAAATTACTAATATCTCTCTGGCACAAACTTGCACAAGTTTTGATATGACATAATGACAATGAGGAAATGGCAACAACTTGATCTAAGAGCAGTTTATCCTATCTCATCACCTAACGATGAGATGAAATCAGAAGACATGCCATCCTTTGATCTGTGCAAAAACCAAGATCGCTAACTGCAGAAGACTGACGTTGACAACCACGATTGGGATAAACTTATCCTAGTACCAATAAGAAAGACCCTAGCCTAGGCTTTGGCCTAGGATTTGTATAATAAACAAGATCTCTAATTCCAAACTTTGACAACTGTGACTGAGCAGAACTTCTGGAAACATAATGAAAGACTCTATCCTTAGGCTTCGTCCCAGGATCGGTGCAAAAACCAAGACCAACAACTACAGAAGACTAATTACAACAACACTGAAGGAACAGAACTTCCAGAACCATAAAGAAAGAGTCTGTCCTAGACTTCGTCCTATGACCTGAACAAATACCAAAATCTCTAGCTACGGAGGTCTGATTTTATCAATCCACAACTGAGCAGAAAGTTTCCTGGCATCATAAAAAAAAAACCCCGTGGGTTGTGAAAATGAGCATGTACAGAGCCTGTAGTTGTCCCCATTACAGTATGTCTCAAGTGCAGAGAAACCCCATATCTCTTAGGCCAAGGGAATTCTCTTTCTAATTTCCCCAATACTTACTGTGCCAATGCAAAAAAAAAAGAAAGAAAAGAAAAGAAAAAAGGAAAAGAAACAAACACAAAACCTTGCCACACCAGCACTTCTTTCTTTTTATCTTTTTTTTTTTTTTTTTGGTTTTTGGGTCACACCCGGCGGTGCTCAGGGGTTACTCCTGGCTGTCTGCTCAGAAATAGCTCCTGGCAGGCATGGGGGACCATATGGGACACCGGGATTTGAACCAACCACCTTAGGTTTTGGATTGGCTGCTTGCAAGGCAAGCGCCGCTGTGCTATCTCTCCGGGCCCTCTTTTTTCCTTTTTTCTTTTCTTTTTGATCATTGTCATGGTTATTATTTGTTTTTTTTGTTTGTTTGTTTGTTGTTTTTTTTGCTGTGGTGCTGTTTTTTTGTTAGGTTTCTTCTTTCCCCCCTTTCTTCTTTTAAATTGATATTTGTAACCCCTAGATGGATTTTTCCCAGTTACTTTTCTTTTTTTTCCATCAGTACCACAAAATTTGAACCATCTTGTTCTGTCTCATAAATTTAGGGGGAATATGGATGGTACTAGGACCAAACTGTCATATGAACATTGAGGGAAGATAAAAAAAAAAGGATAAGACTTAAACACCAAACCCAAAGTCAACAACAACAGAATCGTTACCCAATCTACAATAAGCATTACACAGAGGGTACTAGTTACACTAGCAGTCCAGGGGGCAACGAAGGGAGATATGAGATGCATGCTGGGAACAGGGGTGGAGGGAGAACAACACTGGCGGTGGCCCTGATTCATTGTCACTATGTACCTTAAATATTACTGTGAAAGATTCATAATTCACTTTGGTCACAATAAAACATTATTAAAAAAACTGAAATCAGGGCCCGGAGAGATAGCACAGTGGCGTTTGCCTTGCAAGCAGCCGATCCAGGACCAAAGGTGGTTGGTTCAAATCCCGGTGTTCCATATGGTCCCCAGTGCCTGCCAGGAGCTATTTCTGAGCAGACAGCCAGGAGTAACCCCTGAGCAACACCGGGTGTGCCCCCCCCCCAAAAAAAAAAAAACTGAAACCAGTTGTGAGCAACAGTCTTTGGTGAAAGGAAGTAGTAAAAAGTGACTGTCAAGACCACATCAGCAACAGCAGTGTGCCTGCCTTCTACTTTGAGGATGACTTGCAGTTCAATGACTCTAGTACCTCCAACAGCAGCAACAGTCAGAGCGATGACATAGAGCAGGAGACCTTCATGCAGGATGAGCCACTGGAGAGGAACAGGAGCTGCTCAAATTCCAATGGTGCTGACAAGCCCCTCTCTCCATGCAGTGGGTGGTCCGCAGCAAAATCAGCTGAGTTGACTCATATTGATCCTTCAAACTTATGCTAGAATAGCAGTATAAGCTGCATTGTGGCCTCTGAGGCAGCAGTTGCATCATCTTCTCCAGAGAAATAAAGGGCCATATACAAAAATGCGCTATATATAATATAGAGACATAATCACACTAAATAAACATAGAGGTGGCCACCACACACACACTCATATACACACATATAGATGGACCAACTTAAATCTACAAGTTGCATTAGGAAAATTGACCCAGGTGGAACAGGTCAAAGCACTTCAAAATATAAAGCTGGCATGTCAGGTGTAAAAATTGTATAGTTCCTTAGGGTAATCGATGTTGATGAAGGGGTAACTTTGCTGAAAAAAGGCTTCATGATTTAGAAATTGCATAGAACATTCTTAAATAATCATAACATTGAAGGCTAGAATACTAAGCAATATGGTGATGAGCACTGTAAAAAGTCTATGACAATCAGATGCCTTATCCAAGGATCTCTGGAGAGAGACATTATATCAAACAAGCAGTTGTAATAAAATGGAAAATGAATAATTTAAAATATTTAGGACATTATCATAGTGAGCATTATATTAGGAATGCAATAGATAATATCACTGTAATGTGAAACTAGGGTATCTAAGTTATCTCCACAGATCACTGTTAATAACAGTATTAAAGGTTATTATAAACATAATAATATAAAAATTAAGCACTAAAACATTCTAATAATGACACTATAGTGGGTGTCCACATTCTGCTGGTTTTTTTTGTTGATTAGACATTAGACTATTACAATAGACATCTCTAAAGAGCATTCAGTTAGATATCTGCTAACTTAAACATTTGTATCTGTTGCAGCAGGTCTCTTTGAAATATAAAAACATATATAAGCTGCTGAAGATTTTACAGAAGAGTTGGCAATTTCTGAAACTTCTTGATCATAAAATTTAGACCAATGTTGTCTTGCTGTATTTTTTAAAAAAGGCTGTGCAATGATCCTTTTCCATTTCACCATAATAGTTAAAAACAGAGAATAAATTATATTCTTCATGGTTGTTCTTAGAGTCCATAATGTACTGTGATAAGGGAAAGTTTTCTCAAGAGAAGTCTTAGTAGTCTGTAGTTTTTTTTGTCTTCTTGATGTTGTAGAAGTGTTTCAGATGCATTAAATGCATAGGTGATAATTTCCAAATTTCTGTCCTTTTAAGGAATCCTGCTGTGTGTTCCAGTGGCTGCAATAAATCCTATTATTATCTCAGTTCTTCTTTATAAAACACTTTAAGGCAACCTTAAAACATTGCTTTGACATCTCTAGATGTCAATTGCAAGGATATATAAGTAAACATCTTCAGTGTCTGAGATTCTTGGTGGTAGATGAAGCATAGACTTGTGGATTTAAGCTGGCCTTGGAAAAGGAATAATAGATTCATTAAACTGCTTGAGTCTCTGCCAACTTTTTTTTACAGCTTTTTATTCAACCACACGATCACTATTTTTCTCTATATGTTTATTCCAACTCGCCAGCTTTGTTCAAGTTCTGATGAAGACCCTCTGTCAATAATAGAAGTAGTTCATGTGGATCCTGCTATCTGTCTCCTGCAAACTGATGATTTATCCTTTCAATTGTCATCTTAAAGTCTTTTGGGTTGACATACCTGTGCTGTCCTACCACAAGGCTTACCAAATTCTTACCAAATTCTTCCACATTGCTGTTATGTAACAACAGATTTAAAGTATTAATGTTCTCCTTATAATGATTCTGGTAAAAGTAATCAGTCAAACTGAAAACATTATAGAGGCATCGTAGCACTGAGTTCATGTAACACGTGTTCCCTAAATTATGAAGTCTGGTGAGAGCAGGACCCAATACCTCATCTACATATTTGAAATTGTGGAGCTGTTTATTTCCACTCCCGAGTTTCTGCCTCAGTGTGTGCTGTCAGTTTATTGTCCCGGTTACTTGTTGAGGTCACAGCATTTTTCCTGCTCTCATACTTTTGACTGAGTAATCTGTGTTGATTCTGAGGGAGGTTTGCAGATTTATCAGCCATTTGTGTTTGAGTTTTTCATTTGTGGGAATCCTGCTTCTGACAAGGTGTAGTGGGACCCAGGCTTTCTTGCAGTGTTGCCATTTGCAGAAACATAAGCATATCCTTTTCCTCTAATGAGGAGATTAACAAAAATACATTCATTATCCATTTTCCCAAATAGGTGAATTAATTGCCTTTTTACCCGAACATCATATTTGAAGTGTTTTCTGCAGCTATATATGATTCTCCATGGGGTAAATTTAAGAAGTTTAGTGAAAATAATGTTAAGAATAATGTGTCCATGGTGGCATGCCCCATTTCCAGTCAGCAATCTTGCATTGGGAGACGGGTACATGCACATGCAGCTCAAGGAGGGCTGGTTCCTCCAAAAATGTAATGTACCTTTGCTCAGAGGGCAGAGGTACGTCAGAAATGGTACTTTTCTGGGCTTGGGAATTAGGAAGAGGGAAGCAGTGTGGATAAAGGGTCAGGATTCCTGAAATGAACTGGTGAGCTATGAAGATTCAGCTACAGTAGGGTAGGTCCCTGCCAAAGAGTGATATACTGGGAATAGATGGCAGACAAACAGGACTGGCATTTCTTTGGGCCTGGGGCATCATGTGGCAACAGAGTCAGTGACCCTCTGGAGGCTAAGAAATGCAGATTCAGCTCCAGCAGTGCAAATGCTGTCTCACCTGGGCTTAGAGGGCCAACTGTCATCATAACTGTTACCTTTCAGAACCTGGGCCTTGTGAAGAGGGGAGTAGTGTTTTGGCACTTTCTAGGTTCTCACTTTGAGGGTTTAGGTTATGCGAATTCAAGTCTAGAGCTCAGGTCCTTCACCAAGTGTGCTGAACCTTGGCTCAGAGGGCAGATAGTCAGGTCAGTAGGCTTTCTGGACCTGGGGCTTGGAAGAAAGGAGTGACCCAGCTGCAGGGTTAGGGGTTCCATGTTTGGAGGCATGCACATTCAGCTCCAAATGAACAGATCCTCATCAATTATGATGCATTTGGGTTTAGAGGTCAAACAAACATCACAACTTTGATCTTACTGGACCTGGTGCTTGAGAAATGGAAGCTGCATGACTACTAGTTCTGAAGTCTTTTGTTCAGAGACGGGAGCACATAGTTTCAGGCTCAGTAGTGCAGGTCCTTCCGCATTTGTAACACAATTATTATCCAAATTTAGAAGGCATCAGGATAGTGCCACTCCAGGACTTGGGCTTGAAAAGAAGGGAGCTGCATGATTTCAGGGTCTGGGATCTTCTTAAGCTTAAGAGGCTTAAGCATGCAGACTTAGCTTCAGGAAGGCAGGACCTTCCAGAAACTTTTCACACCTGATATCAGAGCACAGCCACATCAGGACTGGCACCTATATTGCCATGCGCATTGGAAAGAGGAGAGCAGTGTAGCTAGTTTCTAGAGTATCACATTTGAGTCTTAGGTATGCATATTCAACTCCTGGAGGGCTAGTCTCTTTCAAAGTGTGACAAACTTGGAATCAAAGAGCAGCTCTAAAGACTTTCCAGATCTGGGGCTTGGAAGAGTGGAGTGATACAGCAAAAGAGTTTTGTGTCTCTTTGAAGGAGGGTGGCACATGTAGATTCAGCTCCAGAGGTGAAGGTCCCTCCGCAATTAGCATCAGAATGCAGACAGTCATCAAAATAGGCAGCATTCTGGGACAGTGGCTTGGATAGAGTAGAGGAGTGTGGTTTCATGGTCTGGCATCTTCTATTGGGAAGATGGGACATGCATATTCATCTCAAGAAAGACGTGTTCTTCTCCAAACCATCTCTGCATCAGAGATCAGTAGAACAACAGACATCATGGCTTGTGTCATTTGGGGACTAAGGCTTGGAAGAGGAGAGCAGTGTGGCTACAGAGTCATGTTGGAAGGCTGGGACATGTAGGTTCCACTCTAGTAGAGTAGGTCCATACTTATATAAAGCATCTGGGATCAAAGACACACAGCAGGATTGGCAACTTACTGAGCCTGGGCCTTGGAAAGGTGAGAGTAGGAATTCAAGAGGGCTAGGTGTATCAGTTCTGAACACTAGCACATGCAGATTCAGCTCCAGGAGGGAAGATACATTACAAGCATTATGCACCTATAATCAGAGGGCAGACAAATTTCAGAGCTGGCAAATTTCTCACCCTGGTTTTTGGGATGTGGCTATGGCATACAGATTCAGCTTTCAGAGGGCAAGTCTGTCCAAAACCATGACAGGTATAGATCAGAGAACAGATAAATTTCAGGATTAGTTTCTTTCTGGGCTGTTGGATTGGGAAGATGGGAGCAGTGCAACTAGAGTCATGCTGGAAGGATGGACATGTAGATTCAGCCACAGAAGAGGAGATCCCACACCAAGCATGACACACCTTAAATCAAAGGACAGATTTTATGGCAGCTCTGTCCAGAAATTTCACACACCTGAGATCAAAGAGCAGAGACACTTCAGTATGACAACCTTCTGGGCCAGAGGATTGGGAAGAGATATCAATGAGGCTACAGTGTCAGAGGTCTTGTGTTGGGAGGCGTGGCATGCAGATTTAGCTCCATAAGGGCAGGTGTGTCTTCTAGCATGACACACCTGGGACTAGAAAACAGAAAGAGGTCAAAATGGTGACATTCTGGATTTATGGCTTGGGAACGAGGAAGCAGCACTATTACATGTTTGTTTTCTAGGTTGGGACATGCAGATGCAACTTCAAGAGGCAGGCCCCTCCATAAGCATTACATTTGTGGGATCAGAGGCAGACCAATATCTGGGCTCATAGGGGATGGCTGGAGATACAGTCTGGGATCTTGCATTGAGAGGATGAGGCATGCAGATTTAGCTCCAGAATGAAAGTTCCTTCTCCAAATGTAAGGAACCTTCGGTGAGGGGAGAGACATATTTCAACTGTGATACATTTTGGGCCCGGAGCAAAGAAAGAGTTAGCAGCAAAACTACTGCATTTGGGTTCTTGGATTGGGGGGCTTTGGCATACAGAGTCAGCTCTAGGTTGGCAGGACCCTATCCAAGTATGACATTCTGGAAATTAGAGATCAGATTGTTTTTCAGAATTGATGAATTTCTGGCCTGCAGTTTGGGAAGAAATGAGACACATGGTTACAAGGAGTTGGGTCTTGATTAGGAAGCTGGGGCATGCAGAGTCAGCTACAGGAAGGCAGGCTTATCACAAATTTAAAGCACCTGGGATCAGAGGATAGATGGACTAGGCACAAGTACTGGAGCCTTTATGTGCCTGGACCTTGGAAAGAGATGATTGGTGTGGCTACAGGGTCTGGGGGATCTCATGTTGGGAGGCTGGGGTGTACAGATTCAACACTAAGCAGGCTGGTTCCTCAACATTAATGATGCATCTGAGCTCAGAGAAGAGAAAGACATCAGAACTGGTACTTTTCTGGGTGTTGGGATTGGGAAGAGAGAAGCAATACAAATAGTCATGTTGGGAGTCTGGGATATGTAGATTAAGCTCTAGGAGGCAAGTCCCTCCCCAGGCATTTTACACCTGGAATCAGAGGACAAAAAAAGACATCAGAACTGGAGCTTATTTCTGATCTTTACTTCAGTACAGGGAAGAAGCACAGCTACAGCGTATAGGATTTCATGTTGTAAGGGTGGCACATGCAGCTTCAACACCAAGAGTGCAAGTATCTCCCCAAGCATGGTGCAATTAGGATCAGAGAGCAGATGGACATCAGAACTGGCAACATTCAGGGCCAGGGGGTTGAAAATATAGCGGTGCAGCTACGTGGTTTCATTGGGAGGTTGGGGCATTTTGATTCAGCTCTATGAGGGCTAGGTTCTCCCTATACATGACCCACATGTGATCAGAACGCAGACATATGTCAAGAGTAGTGACTTTCAGGCCTGGGGCTAGGGAAGAGGCAAATAGCAAAACTATAGGCTCTGGGTATTCAGATTGGTGGGGGGACTTGGGCATGCAGAGTCAGCTCTAGGAATCCAAGTTATCCCAAGTGTGTCACAACTGGGATAAGAGATGAGACTTCAGGACTGACGACTTTCTGGGCATAAGGCTTGGGAAGAGAAGAGCAGTCTGGTTATTGGGTCTTGTGTTGGGAGGTTGGGGTACACAGATTCAGTTTCAGGAGGGCAGGTACCTCTCGAGTATGACAGATATAGAGAATAGTGCATTTCTGGGCATCTTCTAGGGAAGAGATGCACGATGTGGCCAAAAGGTCTCTTTTATTCAAGTTGAGAGGGTGGGGGTATGCAAATAAAGCTTAAGAATGGCAAGTCCTTTCCCAAGAATGATGCATCTGGGGTCAGAGGTCAGACGTATGTCACAACTGGTGACTGTCTGGGGCTGGAGCTTGGAAGAGAAGTGGCATGACTATCTGGTCTTTTTGGGAGGCTTAGGAGTATAGATTCAGCTATAGGTGGGCAGATACCTCCCCAAGTCTGATGAACCTAAAACATAGGACTCCTACATTCAGTGCCTGGGGCAAAGGAAAGTGTGGAAAATCTATAGATGAGTCCTAGGGTTGGGGGGCTTGGACATGCAGATCCAGCTTTAGGATGGATGACCCTTCCAAAAATTGACACATTGGGGTGAGAGGACAAATAGGTGCCAGATTTGGCAATTCTGGGTCTAAGGCATGGAAAGAGAATATTGTGAGGCAACAGTGTCAGGGTTCTCTTGTTGGGATGCTCTGACATGCAAATTTAGTTACAGGAGGGCAACTGTGATCAGAGATCAGGACAGAGGTCAGGACTGGTGAGTTTCTGGACCTGAAACTTGGGAATAGGGGAGCATCACAGGTACAAGGTGTGTTAAAGACTGGGGAATGCAGTTACAGCTCCAGGAAGCAGGTCCCTCCCTAAGCATTAAACATGTGGGATCAGAGGGCAGGGGACACCAGGACAGTGACTTTCTGAGACTTGGAAAGAGGGGAAGAGTGCAGATGGATTATCTATTTGGTCTGGATTATCTATTTGGAAGGATGAGGCATTCATATTAAGTTGCAGGAGGATAAGTCCCTTCATGTGCATTACACACCTGAAATCAAAGGGCAGAAAAATATAAGGACTGGTGAATTTATGATGCTGGGACTTGGGAAGAGGGGTGTGGCATGTCTACAATGTTGTGTCAAGAGTCTATGGCACACAAATTCATTTCCAGGAGGTCAGGTCATACCCCAAGTGTGAATGACCTGGCAGACAAAAGTCAGAATTGGTGCATTTCTGGGCCTTGGGATTGGGAAGAAAAGAGTAGCATGGCTAAAGCATTGTGTTAAGATGATGGGGCATGCGTATTAAGTTCTAGAAAATTAGCTCCCTTTCCCAGCATCACACACTTGTAATCAAAGGGCAGGCAGAGAACAAGACTCACTTTTTCCTGAACTTGTGGCTTTGGGCAAAAGAAGCAGCATGACTACCTGGTCTCCAGTCTCATGTTGGGAGGTTGGTGTATATAGATTCAGCACTAGGAGTGAAGATCCCTCCCCAAGCATGAAGTACCTGGGTGCAGAGGGCAGACAAACAATATGGTCACTTTTCTGGGCCTTGGCTTTGGGATGAGGCCAACGTGTTTGTAGGATGGAGCATGCAGATTTAGCTACAGGAAAGCACGTTCTTCCTCAAGCATGATGCATCTATGATCAGAGGAGAAAGAAGCATCAGGAACGGCAACTTTCTTGGTCAGGACCTTAGAAAGGTTACATGTTCAGTGTTTCATTTTGGGAGCTTGGGACATGCAGATTCAGTTCTAGGAGGGTAGGCCCCTTCCTGAGCATTACACATCTGACATCAGAAGGCAAGCTGATGTTAGGACTGACCAATTTCTGTTCCTGGGTTTGGGAAGAAGGGGGTGGTATGGTTATAGGGTTGTTTTGGGAGGCTGGGGCATTCAGATTCAGAGACAGTAAGGTAGTTCCTTCCCCCAAGCATTATGTATCTGGATCACATCAGTACTGTTATATTTTGGGGCTAGGGCTTGGAAGGAGGGAAGAAGAGTAGCTACATGTTCTGGGGTCTTTATTTGACAGTATCATGCAGATGCAGCTCCAGGTGGGCAAGTCCTTCCCCATGTGTGAAGTTCCTTTGAACAGAGATCAGAAAGATGTTATGCCTGGTGACTTGCTGGGCCTGGGGGCTTTGGAAAAAATGTGACATGGCTAAAGGGGCATTTTGGAAGGCTGGGACATGCAGATTCTGTTCCATGATGATGCTGGTCTCTCTTCAAGTGTGATACACCTTACATAAGGCACACAGATATCAGGACTGGTGCCTTTCAGGTCTAGGGCTTGGGAAAAGGTCAGTAGCAAGGCTACAGGTTCTGGCTTCTCAGGTTGGGCGTCTTGGGTATGCAGATTTAGTTTCAGGAAAGCAGTTCTATCCTCAAACATGTTGTAACTGGGATTAGAGGGCAGAAAAAAATCAAGACTGGTGTCTTCCTTGGCCTGGGGCTTGGAAGAGATGCTCCATGTGGCTACAGGTTCTGGGACCTCTTATTGGGACAATGGCATGCAGGCTCAATTTCTGGAGGTCAATTTCTTGCCCAAGCGTGAAGAACGTAAAATAAGAGTTGACTGAAGTTGGGCCCAGAGAGATAGCACAGCGGCGTTTGCCTTGCAAGCAGCCGATCCAGGACCAAAGGTGGTTGGTTCGAATCCCGGTGTCCCATATGGTCCCCTGTGCCTGCCAGGAGCTATTTCTGACCAAACAGCCAAGAGTAACCCCTGAACACCGCCGGGTGTGGCCCAAAAACCAAAAACCAAAAAAAAAAAAAAGAAAAAAGAATTGACTGAAGTCACAACTGGCAAATTTCTGGTTCTGGGGTTTGGGAAGAGAGTAGTGAGACAACTACTGAGTCTAGGGTCTCGTGTTGGGAGGCTGCAGTATATGTAGATTCAGCTGCATGAAGACAGGTTCCTCCACATGTGTGACACATCTGGGATCAAAAGGCAGGCAGTCATCAGAACTAGGGACTCTCTGTGCCTGGGGTTTGTGGAGAGGGTGGTATTGGTTCTTAGCATTTGATTACAATGTGTGTAGTAGTTGGTGTTTTTGTTTTAGTTTACTTTGATTGGCATACTTTGGAAACCGTGAATCATTACTATAATTTTTCTCATTTTATCTATATCCAGCAATGCCAGGGATCATTTATGGCTCTGCACTTAGGGATCACTCATGGTGGGAGAATATATGCAGTGCAGCAGATCAAAATAAGGTCAGCCTCATGTAATGCATGTTGTCTTACCTGCTGTAATAATTTCTCAGGCTCATTACTGTATTCTTTAGCCTTTTTCAAAAATTCAATCATTTCATCTTTCATCAGGTTATTTTTACATTTATTGATTTTCTGTTCAAATTATTTTTCCAGGGCCCGGAGAGATAGCACAGCGGTGTTTGCCTTGCAAGCAGCCGATCCAGGACCAAAGGTGGTTGGTTCAAATCCCGGTGTCCCATATGGTCCCCTGTGCCTACCAGGAGGTATTTCTGAGCAGACAGCCAGGAGTAACCCCTGAGCAATGCCGGATGTGGTCCAAAAAACGAAAAAAAAAATATTTTTCCAATCATTAACTTAATCAAATTGTATTATAAATTCTTCATGAGGCAAATTAAAATGTCTGATTGTTACCCTTTTTTTTACATGGTGTTTTTTTCTACATCATTTCCTGGTAATTCATTATTAATTTGTAGGACTCTACCTAATCCTATTTTTTCTCAAATGTTGGTACAGTTTGGCTTGGTTCCTTGTGTCCTTGCAGATCAGGGATCTGTCTGCAGTACTTGGGTTGGGGTTGGGGCCTGGCACACCACCTATGGGGCTGCTGCTACTATTCTGAACAGTTCTCAGAAATGGGAGTTTCATGTTGAAAGAGGGGCACACTGGTCTTGGGGAGTCTAATTCACGTACTTCCAGGACTGCTAATAGTGTCCTGGGAAGTTGTTGATAAGTGGCATGGGATCTATTTTTGTCACATGATAAGTCTGCTTGGCATACTCAACACTAAAGAGTAGCTGCCTTTTTTTCTAGGAAGTATTAAGTACAGATGGCAGGTCTTCATAGTATATATGGAAATGCTAAGGTTGAAGGTACTCTGCATGCCTGAGGTGGCTGTAGCTGCTGCTGTCATCTATATAAGGAGTGTGACTACAATGGGTGCATGGTGCACTTGGTTTAGTGAAACTCACCACCCAGGGGTAATAGTAGCTACTATTATCTTTAGAAATATTTTGTTTGGAAAGCAGTGTTCTTCAGTTGTTTGCTGGGGCTAAGCAGTTACCAATTCCAGAGTAGTTGCTGCTTTTGAATAGTTACTAGCATGTTTCTTTTTGTATCGTGCTTTTCTTTGAAGCCATTGATTCTATTTTTAACTTCATAAATTCTGTTAATTACAAGTGCTAGTGTATTCTATAGCTCCCTTTATGTTATTTTAATAAATTCTTTAATTTCCCTGTAAAATTTTCTTCAAGTTTATTGAGTTTATCTTCCCATGTTCCCTCAGGTCAGTGAACACTGAAAGGATTGTGTATCTAAAGTGAATTATTAGCAGTGTTGTACTTGATGTATGTTTGTACTTGATATGATTTACTAGAGGACTTACCTGTATATCTGTCCTCATATTTTGAAACTACTGAGCCCACTAAATATATATTAAATAAATAATCCAGATTGCAACCCACATTGTCATATGTAACAAATCATCCAGCACTCACCCATGAATCCCACAGTTTTTCTCTAAATCACATACTACTCTGTGCTGAGGGAAGGGGATAATGAAGTTGGAGGTCAGTGTCATGTCTATGTTATCTTCTTCCAAATTCTCTTAACAATCACTTACATGTTGTTACTAAATTGCATTCCCTGTCATTCTTGTTCCTTGCAGCCAATCTGGGGTCTATAGTTTCTCTGCATCCTCTTCCATCTAGCCATTGTTTCCTCTCCTTCCCTCATCCTACCTTCTTTCCTTGAGTGGTGCCCAGTGTAATGCAATATTTTGCTTCTTTCCAGTTGTGGTCTTTTCCTTCATAAACATCTTATTGTGGGGAACTGTTTGTTGTAAGTTAAAGGTAGAAAGTCAATTTCCTAAGATGCCAAGTTTGTGATAATACCTATCCATGGCTTTGATTTTGTGGATCCCTGAGATAGAGATTCATTCATTTCACATTTGGTGATATAAATCTGAGGTACATAAATGTTGAGTCTATTCTTCAATTGATTTTGTTTCACAATTATTTCATGGTTTCCATTAGACATTTTGCTTCCTAGCCATAACTTCTTAGAATAATCAGCTCCTGGAATCTGAAACCCAAAGGCAGATAGATGCCTTATCTTTCTTATTCTCAGTGGAATATGTAAGATACATATTTCAGTGACCACTCTTCTTGCCAAGAAAAGCTATCTAGATTCTAAATATGGAATGTAGTAATTTTTCCCTAAGGCAGTTGGTGTAGAAGATATGCATTAAAATCAGATGGACAAGATTTATTTATACATTATAGATAATTATGATGGGTCAAGTAGAACTTCTCTGTATACATTTCTATATGAATTTCCTTAGTAAGAGCACCAATTTTACAGGGCTGTATGAGGAATCAAATAAGATAATTAACATAGGGGAAGGAGAGCAGCTGATCTAAGATGGATAGTAGTTTGAATCCCAGCATCCCATATGGTCCCCTGTTCCTGCCAGGAGCAATTTCTGAGTGCAGAGCCAGGAATAACCCTTAAGCGCCTCCAAGTGATAATAAAGAGATAATAAATATAAATTTCCTAATAATATATTACATATATTTGGTACTTAGCAATTATAGATAGTAATAGAATAGATCATCCAAATGAAGGTGTTCATCTATGGGTTTTAAGAAAAATAGAAGACATTATGTAATAATACCCAGAGACAATAGAGATGAGGGCTTGAAGGACCAGACCACAATATGATCTTTATCACAATGAGTGGTGAGTTCAGTTAGAGAAATAACTACACTGAAAACTATTGTAGTGAGTGAAATAGAATGCCTGTCTTGAATACAGGTAGGGATGTGGGAGAAGAATGATGAGGGGCATTGATGGTGGGAAGGTTGCATTGAAGGGGGTTGGTCTCTTTTTTGTTTGATATTTTTGGGCTACAGCCTGTGATGCTCTTAGTGTTTTAAGCTAGCAGTAGCAAGACCAGTTGAGTCCTCTACTTCTCTCATCATGGCAGTGAATAGGTCAGATTTATGACTACAGTCCAATGCTGAAGAAGAAATAAATGAAACATATGCAGACAGGTTTGCTGTGCCAGAGGCAGCCTGGAAATTTACTTCTGGATTTGTCCTTTTCCACTCCCATTATAAACATTGTATTTGATCATAATGGGATTCAGTTTTATCGTTCTTTTCCCTTCCCACCAAAAGCTTGTAAACAAAAATTCCAAAATCCTTGGCCTTAGATTACAGAACCAATAAGTGGAGAAGTAGTTGGAGTGGTTTGAGTGGGAGAGCAATGATGAAATTGAATTAAAGACTTGGTGAAGTGAAGTAACTTTGTACCATAACCACAAGCATTTTCACTATTGTAAACATGAGATTCAAACTATTATAATAAAAAAAAATAAAGTTTACTGGGCCCGGAGAGAGAGCACAGCGGTGTTTGCCTTGCAAGCAGCCAATCCAGGACCAAAGATGGTTGGTTCGAATCACGGTGTCCCATGTGGTCCCCCGTGCCTGCCAGGAGCTATTTCTGAGCAGACAGCCAGGAGTCACCCCTGATCACCGCTGAGTATGCCCCCCCCCCCAAAAAAAAACAAAAAGAAAAAACAAAAAAAAATAAAGTTTACTAAACGAATGGAGTGGTGGTGGTGGTGGTGGTGGTGGTAAAAAGGTATCCTGGTGGAGTGATGCTGACATTGAGGTGGGTGTGAAGAAGGAATATCATGTGCATAAATCTAATATCAATAATAATGCTAATCATGGTACCTAAATAAAATAATAAATTATTGAATATTAATTTTTATAACCATATAACTACTCTTAGAGATTACTTCTGACTGTGTTTATTAATCACTACTGAAAGGGCTCTGGGTACAGTATGGGGTGCTAGAGATTGAACCTAGAATGGCCATGAGAAAGACAAGCACCCTACTCATCCAGACCACTAATGAATTATTTCCAAGAGCAAAAATAATCCAAAGACTTCTTAAACTAAACCAACAGTATCACCTAAAGAAATCAAGAAGTTAAATTAGACAACAAGATTAGAAATTTAGCAGAAAAAATATAAAATTAAAGACAGAATTAATTACTTAAAAGAAAATGACGTCTTCAGAAAGCTAACAAAAATAGAATTGGAATATGGACAAATTATTAGAGACACATCATTGCAAAACATCAGGTTAGAAAATCTCAAACACAGAAAAAGAAAACAGCACAGGCCACGTTGTGAAGATAGCACAATAGTTTCTACAAGAATCCAGAGAGTTCTGGGCCAGAGCAGTGGTGCAAGCATTAGGGTGTTTGCCTTGCACACGCTAACCTAGGATGGACTGCAGTTCAATCCCCCAGTGTCCCATATGGTCCCTCAAGCCAGGAGCGACTTCTGAGCTCATAGCCAGGAGTAACCCTGAGCATCACTGGTTATGTCCCCAAAACCAAAACCAAACAAACAGAAAGAATACAGAGAGTTCTTGACCACAGAGTTTAAAGATATTTAAAAATTTCAGATACTATTTATGAAGAGGGCAAGAACAGTATATAAGAAATAGATAAAAACATTAATGAGCAAAAATTTAGAGACATACAAAAAGATATACCATGGCTCTTCTAAAAGTGATCCCTAGTACAGAGCCAGAAGTAAGACCTGAACACTGCCTGGTGTGTCCTAAAATGAAAAAACCAGCCATACAGCAATTTAAAAAAAATCCAAACAAGCAATTAAACCACAATTGCTGGATATAGTAGGTAACTCTTTCAAAAGGAAGTCTGGAATCCAAATGGGGAATAATATTCTGGCCTCTGGAAAGCACTGCTTTAGGATATCTAAAAAACCATTTGTCTTCTGGGGAGAAGTGCACCACAGCACTCGCCAAAAAGTGAGCAGAAAACCTGTCAAAGCACCATGGAAGAGGCAGGACCAGCACACCACAGCACTCATCATGAGGGGAGCAGAATCTAGCCATGACACAAAACGTGGGACAGCACTCTGAAGTGCTTACTGTGAAAGGGATGACTGGCCCACAATGCAGAAAAGTTGCAACCAGTGTGCCACAGTGCTCTCTGTGAGGAGAGCCAAGAGCCTGAACCAAGACATGTAAGAGGCAGAACCAACATGCCAAGAGAAGAGTGGCTGCTTTGCTCCACAGATGAACATTTCTTCTAGTCAATGGCTTCAGCACACTACATAACTACATAACCATAGTTTCACTGCAAATGTCACAATGAGATTACAATGCAGAACCCCAACATGCTTAATGAAAGACGGTAGTTCTAATGAGCCAAATAGTACCAGTCACATATAGAGCCTCTCAGACAAGGACTTAAGAGAGGAAATGTTAAGAATGTACAAAGAACTCAAAGAAATCGTGTAACAAAATGAATGAACTACAAGTAAGACTCAGATCATATGAGAGTAGAAATGAGAAAACTTCAAACAGAAGTAGCAGGACTGAAAAACTTGGTATGAAAATGAAAAACCAATAATCAGTGAGTTCAATGACAATTCCATGTAACAGAAATGGTTGAAAAAAGCCTTAAAATAAATAAACAAAAGATGTAAAAATCATCAAAAGAAGCAAGCAGACAATATATTTCTGGGATAAATTAAATCAAAATAACATAAAAATCATTGGTGTCCCAAAGACCCAAGAAGCAAACATTCAAAAAGATTAAGCAATGAAGGGCATCATTGCTGAGAAGACCCCAGAGCTAAAGAGTTCATGAACCCTAATTTTGAATGTCCAAAGAGTACTAGCTAAGAGACCTGAATAAAAGCATCCAAGGTACATCCTTGTCACAGCATTAATATAATAGAAATTTTAATATTTTTAGAGTAATTCAGTCAGAAGATCCAATAGGATGTTCATACCCTAGTGTATGTAGCTGATCAAAATTCCCTAAGAAATGGTACCAGCAGGCACACTGAGAAATATTTTCCCTCAAGCGTGGATGGCTGGAAGATTCCTGAGAGATCTCTCACCAATAGGCCCACTAAGCCTTCTTTCTCAGTGTGAATAATTGAATGAGACATTCTGTTAAAAAACTGACATTCTGCTTTCTTTACTACAAACATTTAATTGGCGTATGCTCCCTTCTGCTGTGTGTATATAGTAAAATATTTCTCTTTTTAACATAAGACATTTTACAAGCCAACAAAGGCTTGGTTAAATTTCTCTTAACCTGGAAAACTCAGCATCAAAAACAATTTCTATCCTCCTTGTCTTTGAAAGCCATAGCAGTTTGTAACTTTGTCTTTGCTTTGCTTCAGAGACTTCCCCTAGACATTTTGAATACCTGCTAACTAATTTACACTCCAAAAAGATTTGGCCAGGATAACATTGGACTATTGAACTTTACCAGGTATAGATTCTGTATCCTTCATATAAGTTTATCTTTTTTTTTGGCCACACCTGGTGATGCTTAAAGGTTACTCCTGGCTATGTGCTCAGAAATCGCTCCTGGCTTGAAGAACCATATGGGATGCCGGAATATATCGAACCACAGTCTGTCCTGGGTCATCTGCATGCAAGGCAAATGCCCTACCACTGAGCCACCCCTCCAGCCCTACAAGTTTACCTTTTTTATTGCCCCTTCCAAAAGCCAGACCTTAGGAACTTGTTACTTGTTATAGCCCCTAGATCTAAAAACCTGTTGCTCCAGGAAAAGGAAATTTGATAAGGAAACCTGGCTTCTTGCTTATCTCTTAATTTACATCAGTATGATACCTACAGCCTGGCTAGAGATGAACTACTTGAGATGTTAAAACTAACCTTCATTTTATCCTCTGGGATCCTAACAAAACTATTCTATTTTAAGGTCTACAAACCACCCAGAGCCATGTGTACTGTTATAAATATCAAACAATGTATACTGGTATGTTTCTCTTAACAGAGATATGTTGAACTTTGCAAAGAAACAAAATGTGAGTATTCTTTTTATACTTGTAGCTGGCAATATTCCCCTAAAAATCCCTAGTCTAGATATTAAACTTAAAACACTGTTTCTCCACAAACATTGTGTACTCTCATTTTTCTTCATAGTTCACAGCCCTTGCATCCATTCTCCTTGAGAGAACTCAAAGAAGTTCTCTAATACAAACAGATCCAAGAGCTAGTCTGCGACACATCCTAATCAGAAGGATGAAAACCAAAGATAGAGATAAAATACTGAAAGCAGCAGGATAAAAAAAATTACATACAAAGTGCATTCTTGGAATTTATAGCATATTTATCAGAAGCAACACTCCAGTCCTGAAGACAGTGGTATATAGTGAAAAGCACAATGAAATGAATAACAGCCAAGATAACTTCAACCAATGAGACTTTCATTCAGGTTTGAAGGGAAGATATACTGCTTCATGTATAAACAACAGTTAAGAAACTTCAGTCTCAAAAACAACCTCAAAAGAACTGAATGGTCTACTTTAGGGCTAAGCATACAATCAAAAACACCAAAGTCCTAAAAAATGACAAAAAAAAAAAAGAAAATCATCCCTCTCAATGTCAATGGACTAATGGCATCAATTAAGAGACAGAGTGGGAAAATGGATAAGAAAATTGAATCCAGCGTTTTGCTGTCTGCAAGAAACACATCTGAATAGTCTTCAAAGTCAAAGGTTGGAGAACAATTCTTCAAGCACACAACTCCCTTAAAAAGGCTGGGGTGGCCATATTAACATCAGACAACATAGATTTTAGGCTTAGAAAGTTATGAGACAGAGATGAAAGTTCATTAATAATCAAGGGTTGTGTAAACCAGGAACAAATCACACACCTCAGTCTATATGATCTCAATGAGGTGCCAGCAAAATATTTAAGGCAACTGCTAATTGACTCGAAGAAAGAAATCAACAGCAGCACCAGAGACTTCAACATTTCCTGGTTACCTCTTGATAGATCAAAACAGGATAAAACTTAAGAACATACTGGTTTTGAAGAAAGAAATGGAAGAGATTGGCTTAGATATGTATAGGGGTTTTCATCCCCAGAAAGCTAGATACACATTATTATCTAATGCATATGGGGCATTCTCTAAGACAAACCGCATGTTGAAAAACATAATTCCATAAAATCAAGAGGATAGAAACCATATCAATATAATCTCAGATCATGATGCACTGAACAAAGAAGAGACATGGAGAAAAAGACAGACACAGAGAAATAGGTTTAACACCTGAAAATTAAACATCTCATAACTGAAATACAGAGGAAATAAAATTCCTAGAAACAAGTGATATGAAAACATGAATTTTCAGAAATAGTGGGGCACAGCAAAAGCAGTATTAAGAGAAAAATTAATAGTTTGCAAGCATACATGAGAAAGAAAGAAAAGGCCTACATAAGTAACTTAATGCCATAGCCTAAAAAAGGAAATAATGACCAACAAAATAAACAAAAAATAGGCAGGTGGAAAGATATAATAAAACAGAGCAGAAATTAATGAACTTGAAACAAAAAAACCCAAAGGTCAGTGAAAGCAAGAGTTGTTTCTTTGAAAAAAAATAAACAAGTTTGATAAACCACTAGGAAGACTACAAAGGAAAAAAACAGACATAATAAACTAAAAAGAAAATAAAAAAGGGATGCTACTGCAGATACTACAGAAACTAAGAGGTTAATGAGTGATTATTTTGAGAGTACAAAAGGATCTGGAGGAAATAGATAAATTCTTGGATTCCTATAATCTCCCAAGGTTGAATAAAGATGATCTAGAACAGTGGTCCTCAAACTATGGCCCATGGGCCACAAATTGTATTTGTTCCTGTTTTGTTTCTTCACTTCAAAATAAGATATATGCAGTTTGCATAGGAATTTGTTCATAGTTTTTGTTTTTACTTTAGTCCAGTCCTCCAACGGTCTGAGGGACAGTGAACTGGCCCCCTGTTTAAAAATCTGAGAACCACTGATCTAGAATATCTCATCAGACCTATTACTATTTGGAAACTGAAATGGTAATCAAAAGCTTTCCCAAAAAGAAAAGCCCAGGCCCAGAAGGATTCACTAGTAAATTCTTTAAACCATTAAAGAGGAACTACTGTCATTCCTTTTCAGGCTCTTCCAGGAAACTGAAAAAAAAAAAAAAACAAACCCAGAAACACTCCCAAATAGTTTCTGTAAAGCTAACATTATCCTGATACCTAACAAATAGAAACATCACTAAAAATTAGAACAAAGGGCGATATCCCTGATGAGTGAAGATACTCAACAAAATACTAGCAAACAGAATCCAACAACTCTTCAAGAACATACCAGGAACATGTAGGATTAATTTTAGAAATGCAGAGGTGGTATAACAAATGCAAGTCAATTAATATAATACACTATATTGATAAAAGAAAAATAAAAATTGTATGACTATATCAATAGAGAAAGCATTTGATAAGGTCCAGACCCATTTAAGATTTAAAAAAGTTAACAAAAAAACTTAACAAGACGGGGTTGTGGTAGCATAGCAGTAGGGCTTTTGCCTTGCACACTGCTGACTCAGGAGGGACCTTGGTTCAATCCCCAACATCCCATGTGGTCCCTTGCGCCAGGAGCAATTTCTGAGCACAGATCCAGGAGTAATCCTTGAGAGTTGCCTGGTGTGCCCCCCTCAAAAAAAAAAGAAAAAAAACATGGAGATGGAAGGAACTTTTCTCAATATAGCCATGGCAAACATTATAATCATTAGGTAAAATCTAAAAGCCTTTCCTCTAAGTTTTAGTACAAGTTTGCCCCCTCTCACCACTTCTATTCAACATATTACTATAAGTACTTGAAATAGCAATTAGGAATGAAAAAATATATCAAGGATATCCAGATAAGAAAGAAAGAAGTCAAGCTCTCACTGTTTGCAGATGAAATGATAATATACTAAGGAAATCCTTCAGACTCTACCAAAAAATTTCTAGAAACAATGGATTTGAAAAGTGGTAGGCTAAAAATTAATATGCAAAATATATGCCTTTTCTATGCACAAATAATGCGAGGAGACATTAACAAAAAATCTCTTTCACAATTGTTCCTCATAAAATAACTAAAGAGGTGAAAGACCTATAAAAAGAAAACTAAAGTGCTTCAAGAAATAAAAGATGACAAAAGGAAATGGAGACATATAACTTGCTCGTGGATTGGGAAGGTTAATATCATTAAAATGGCAACACATTCCAAAGCATTTTATAGATTTAATGCAATCCCTATAAATATACCCATGACATTCTACAAAAAATGGATCAAACACTCTTTAAATTCATTTCTAGCAATAAACATCTATAAAAAGCTTAAGCAATCCTAGGGAAAATAAGATCAGGCACACTTTCCCTAAACATAAACTGTACTATTAAACAGTTGTCATTAAAACAGTAGAAGATAGAAGATAGAACCTCAGATCAACAGACTAGATTTGAGTATTCTGAGATTGACCCCCAGGTATACTATCAATTAATCTTTGATAAAGGGGCAAGAAATACAAAGTGGAGCAAGCAAGGCCTCTTCAAAAAGTGTTGGGAAAACTGGTTAACTGCATGCAAAAAAGTGAACTTAGAACTCTAACACCAGGCATAAGTGTCAAATCCTAAAGGATTAAAGACCTTGCTATCAGACCTGAAATCATAAGGTACATAGAGCAAAATGTACGCAGAACATTCCAGGACACTGAAGCTAACGGTGTCTTCAAGGATAAAACACCACTTTCCAAGATAGTGGAAGCAAATATAAATAAATGGGACTACATTCAACTGAAAAGCTTATGCACTTCCAAGGGAACAGAGAATAGGATACAAAACTATCCAAGGAATGGAAGGAACTATTTGCTCAATACCCATCAGATAAAGTGATAATATATAAGATATATAAAAAGAAAAAAAAGCATTTAACCCTATCTAAAAATGAGAATAAATGAACAGCTATCTCCTCAAAGAATAAATACAGAGAGTCAAAAGGCAAAAAATTTCCACATCATTAATCAGGAAGATACAAATCCAAACTATAATGAGAAATCACCTCACACCTCAGAAATTGGAGCAAATCATGATCAAGACCATCTGGTGCTGGTATGGATGTAGAGAGAAAGGTAATCTCATTCACTACTAGTAGAAATATAGACTGTTAAGCCTTTCTAAAAAACAATATGGGCATTTCTCAAAGGACTAGAAATTGATTTCCCATATTACCTAGTAATACTACTCCTGGGAATATACTCTATGGATGCCCCCCCCAAAAAGCATGAATATTATGAACTCCTGTTTTTTGTAGCACTATTCACAAGTCAGAGATGGGAAAAAACAAATTTCCTGAGAACAAATAAGTGGATAATGAAACTGTGATGCATGCAGTTTTATGCAGCTGTAGCAAAAATTAAATCATGAAATTTTCTTATATTTGTATGAATATGGAAAGAATTATGCTGAGCAAAATGAGTAAGAGAGATAGGATTAGACATTGAATGATTGCTCTCATTTGTGGGATATAAAATAATAGTAATATCCAAAGACAATAGAGATAAGCACCAGTAGTACTGTCACAAATAATGGGGAAGTGCAGTTAGGGCAGATAACTATGACAATAATAGTTGAGATTAAAATTCTGGACAAGAATCAGGTGCTAAAAGTAGGTAACTGATATGCATGATACACCTTCTGTCACTACATTGCAAAGCAGTGTTTAAAAGAGAAAAAAGGAAAAAGTGCACGAGCCCGAGAGAGAGAGAGAGAGAGAGAGAGAGAGAGAGAGACAGAGACAGAGAGAGAGAGACAGAGAGAGACAGAGAAAGAGAGACAGAGACAGAGAGACAGAGAGACAGAGACAGAGAGAGGAGAGAGAGAGTGAGTGAGCAAAAGAGAAAGAAGAAAAGTTTCTGCCACAGAGGCAAGCAGGAGGAGGCTGGGGGAGGGCTGGAAGCAAACTGAGGACATTTTTGGTGGGAAATGTGTACTAGTTGAAGGGATAGTTTTTGGACATTTTATTACTGAAACTCTAACATAAACAAGTTTGTAAATGTATCCTATGGTGACTTAAAATAAAATAAAAAAAAAACACCTAGAATGTGTTTTTAACTTGATGGGTTCTTGGTAATTTGTTTGTTTTTTGTTTTTGTGCCACACCCGGTGACACTCAAGGGCTACTCCTAGCTATGAGCTTAGACATCGCTCCTGGCTTGGGGGACCCTAACGGATGCCGGGGGATGGAACCCAATCCATCCTATGTTAGCCACACATGCAAGGCAAACACCCTGCTTGTACCACTGCTCTAGCCCTGGTTCTTGATACTATTAAATGAGATAACACAAGACATTTACAGTGTGACATTAAATATTTTGTTAATAATATTATTGTTGGGCTGGAGAAAAAGAAAGGGTAAAGCACTTTTCCTGCATATTCTGACCTGGATTCACTTCCTTACATCACATATGCTCCCTGGAACCCTGCCGGAAGTGTACTTTGAGCCCAGAATCAGGAGCACATCTATGTATCCCCAAACCAATCACACCCTACCAAAACATTATTGTTTTCATTTGACAATCTAAGTTTTCTTTTTTTCTTCATGGTGTCAGCATTAAACTCATGGCCCTCACACATGAACAATCCTCTTATATTTTTTGAACAGGTAATTAATGTAGCAAATACTAATGTATGAAGTAGGATAAAGTTAGTTCCGGTACAAATCAGTACCCTAACTTTTTATGCTACACTGAGGATTTGAATAATTCTAGTATCATCAAAGTCCATTTATTGTCATTTACAATGCTTCATTTTTCTTTAGGAGATGTAAACTAGAACTTCAAACTAGAAAAAAAAATTAAACACTACTTGATTAGCTTAATGAACCCACCCCATAAGGTGTTATGAAATATAAAAATCAATGCTGAGCCTCAGCAACAGAAAACTTACATTTGATAAATCCTCTCTATTTTCCCTCAACTTTTTATTCATGTATTCTCTTATTACATCCTCTTACAGACCTCTCATGAACCTCAAGCCTTTATTGCTGGAACTATTTCCTCAACTGTATCAGTTAGATGATATAACCAGGTTTATTTTCTTTCAAATTATTTTCACCTAATTTTCCTTTATAGTTATTATCATCATTTTATATCTAAACTCTTCTCTCTAGCTTTAAGGCTATAATATCCTTTCCAGACAATCTCAGTTTGTACTATTTTTCAACGTGCAATTGCTTCTTTTAGGATAATTAATCTTTTCAATAAAAAAGATGAAGAAATAAGAAAAGAAAAAAAGACACTGAAATCCCTTACAGCAGCGATTTATTTACAACTGATGTTAAAGAATATTTTAATGCTATTAATAAAACAGTAATATTACAATCATATAGGTTTCTATATGATAAGAAACATAAGTAGATACTGGGAAAAGCTTTGGCATATGCAACTATTAGAACCAAGATACCAGAATACTTACTTTATCAAAACTTTGTGGTCAGAACATATACATATCACTACTTTATGTAATACCAACTTTATGAACAATTTATCCTCTAAGTCTGCACTCAACTTTAAAGACTGGGAAATAGGAAAGGAATACAGAATTATTAAGCATCACAATTTTCCAGGGCCTACATATACATATACAACATTAAGACTAGGAAACAGTATTTCGATTTTTTTTCAGAAACATTTGACAATGTTTAACACATGAGAAGACACTGCTTTGGTCCATCCACTCTTTCCAGCTTTTCAAAGTGTTTCCTGGCGTTGCGGATATTGATCAGAGTAGCTGCAGAAGCTGAAAGGTAGGGGTGGAAAAGTTAACCAAAAGATAAACAACAGGTCAGTCAATGGAATGTTTGATTGCTAAAAACAAATAAAAGAACCAAATCCATTAACATATAAGATAGAGAACATCATGAATAAGAATATTCTAGCTCAATCAAGTTTTTTCTGGTAAGTGAGTCTACTACATTCTATACATAAAATTCCTTTTAAAGGGGGCTGGAAATGATAGGACAGAGGATGAGGTTTTGCCTTAAATTCCTGGCATTCCACATGTTTCTCCAAACCTGCCAGGAATAATTTCTGAGAACAGAGTTGGGAGTAACCTCCTGAGCACCACCATGCATAGCCAAAATATGAAAAAAATTCTCCCCCGAAATTTTAGAAAATCTTTTGGGTCAGGACTAATATTTTATATTATCATTTTAGCAATATTTAATTAAAAACTTAATATATTTTATTATATATTTATAGCTTTTAAATTATTTTTAAATTTTCTTAATTGAAAACATTTTTTGCAAGTGCTGACTCAACACCACATGTTGAAGAAGCTTCCCTTATTCCATTTTGCATTCATTGCCACTTTATCGAAGATTATTTGATTGTATGTCTTGGGAACATTCTCTGAATTCTCTAGTCTATTCTACTGATCTGAGGGTCTGTCTTTATTCCAATACCATGCTGTTTTACAGTTTAAAGTTGGGGAAAGTGATGCCTCCCATATTCCTGTTCCCAAGGGTACCTCTAGCTATTCGCGGGTGGTTTTTGTTCCAGAAGAATTTCAGGAGTGTTTGATCCACTTCTTTAAAGAATGTCATCTAACACCATGCACAAAGGTCAAATCCAAATGGACTAAAGACCTTGATATCAGACCCAAAACCATAAGGTATATAGTAAAACACTCCAAGACACTGAGTCTAAAGGAATCTTCAAGAAGTAAAAAGAACTTTCCAAACAAGTCAAAGCAGTGTTAAACAGATGAGACTATATTAAGCTGAGAAGCTGCTACACCTCAAAATTAATAATGCCTAGGATACAAAAGCCACTCACAGAACGTGAGAAGCTATTCACCCAATACCATCAGATAAGGGACTAATATCTATGATATACAAGATACTGACAGAACTTAAGAATAAAAAACATCTAACCCCATCAAAAATGGGAAGAAATGAACATACAATTTCTCACAGAAGAAATACAAATGGCCTAAAGGCACATGAAAAAATGTTTCACATCACTAATCATTAGGGAGATGCAAATCAAAACAATATGAGGTACTATCTCATGCCACAGAGACTGGCACACATCACAAAGAATAAGAACAATTAGTGCTGGTGAGGATGTGTCAAGAAAGGAACTCCTCACACCTATATTCATTTCAGTGCTATTTACATTGGTCAGAATCTGGAAACAACTAAAATGCCCCTCAATAGATGAATGGCTAAAGAAACTGTTGTACATACACACAGAAGAATATTATGCAGCCATCAGGAAAGATGAAGTCATGAAGTTTTCCTATACATGGCTGTACATGGAGTCTATTATACTGAATGAAATAAATCAGATGGAGAGAGAGACACACACAGAATAGTCTCACTCATCTATGGATTTTAAGAAAAATAAAAGACATTATTCAAATAATTCCTGGAGATAAGGGGCGGAAGTTCTAGCTCACAATATGAAGCTCACCACAATGAGTGGTGAGTACAGTTACTGCACTGAGGACTATCATAACAATGCCAATATGTGAGGGAAGTAGAAAGACTGTCTTGAATACAGGTGCGGTGGGAGAGAGATGGGGGCATTGTTGATGGGAATGTTGCATTGGTGAAGGGAGGTGTTCTTTTTATGACTGAAACACAACTACAATCATGTTTGTAAACACGGTGTTTAAATATACTTAGAAAAATAAAGATAAGAGATTAAAAAGTACAATAAAAATTTCTTCCAGTAACCCTAAAAAAATAAATTATTGTTTTTGTTTTGTTTTGTTTTGTTTTGGGTGTTATTTTTGTTTTTGTTTTTGGGCCACACCCAGTGACACTCAGGAGTTATTCCTGGCTATGCGCTCAGAAATCGCTCCTGGCTTGGGGGACCATATGGCATGCTGGGGGATTGAACTGCAGTCCGTCCTAGACTAGCGCGGGCAAGGCAGATGCCTTACCAC
Organism: Suncus etruscus; assembly: GCF_024139225.1. Classification (NCBI taxonomy): domain Eukaryota; kingdom Metazoa; phylum Chordata; class Mammalia; order Eulipotyphla; family Soricidae; genus Suncus; species Suncus etruscus. The sequence goes on along the minus strand of NC_064868.1, from coordinate 51,886,425 downwards.
TTGCACCACTGCTTGGGCCCCTATTTCAATATTTATAAATAAAGTCTGTTTTAAAAATTTGTACCATATAAACAAAATCACATACTTTGTGTCTCTTTTATTTCAATGCCTTAGATTTAGTGACCTGGTTTTGGGGAGTGCTCATGAGATACTCATTGCTTATTGCTCAGTAATATTTGGCATACCATAGGGTTTGGGATATAAACCGGGCCTTCCACAGGTTAAGTATGTAGAACTAACTATTTTAGCTGATTTTATTATTTTTTTAGCCACATGCAGCAATGCTCAGGAGTTACATTCTGAATTCAAAAATTACACCTGGACATTCTCAGGAAGGTTCTCATATGGGATGCTAGAGACCAAATCTATGTGTGCTGCATGAAAGGCAAGCACCCTATCTGTTGTACTATTGCTCTATCCACTTAGCTGATTTTTAAGTTCCCTTAAAGACAGACATAATATCCAAGAATATAAGTATAATTTAGCTTCAAGTAAAAATATACAAAATAAAATATTTATTTACCATTGAACTAAATAGATATTTTTAAAAACTTGTGTTAAAATATGTTTAAAATTCTAAGTATTTGAGAGAATCACAAACAGGTGGAGCTCAGGAGCTATTCCTGGCTCTGTGGTTATGAGATCATATGTCAGGATAGAACCATGGTTGGCCACAAGCTAGGCAAGCATCTTAAGTTCTATAAATACTTTCTGGACCCCGATATTATTTTTAAGTGTACAGATAAGTAGCATGAAGTACATTTAACTACTGTACAGTCACCAGAACAAAATAGATTTTACTTATTTAATAAAGCAGTACAATTGGTTAATAGTATGTCATTTGAGTTTAAACTTACGAATGGATGGATCAGACATCACAACCATGACATAAGTGTTGGATGTAAAGATGTCAATGAAAGCAGCAAAATTAGAGTTCCTGACTTCCATGCTCTGGAAGGAAGCAGCCAATTTGCTATAGAAGGAATGAGAAACATAAGTAAGAACATTAACAAAATAATATACAAAATTTGTGACTTTTATATTAGAACATTTTCATCTCATTTCACAATTCCATTATGATAATTATCCTCTAACCCACTTGATTTTCAGGTTAGGACTTATGAAATAAAAGTATTTAAATAAATACTGAAATAAAAGGTTAAAAATCATGTTACCATACCACAGACCCTGGCTCTGTCCAAAGATCAGAAGTCAGTGCCTTTGTATCCATAAGAGGGTTTCAAGAGCACAGAAGCCAAACGCTCCCCAACCAGTCAGTATAGTATTATAAAGGCAAACAGAGCATCTGTGGCATAGATCCTGGCTCTACCCAAAAACCAGAAGTCAGCACCATGGTTTCCCTCCCCCAAGAAAGCTCTCCCAGATATCTCTGGAAGTGAGGAGGACACTGAGCATGAAGCAAAAAAAAAAAAAGGCAACTACAAACTACAAAGAAACATACAACTAAAAAGCAGCATAAAACCACCTGATGGTAATGGGCAAAGATTTTAATACTAAAAACTCAATTAGTAACAGCCCCTTACAAAATCTCTTTGAAAAGGACTTCAGAGTAGAAATGCTTAGGCTGTATAACAAGTTCAAAGAAACAATTAAGTGGAACAGTATAAATCAAGAGGATCTGAGACCAGAAGCAAGAAAACCAAAAAAATAAAGACAAAAAAAAGCAAAAAAAAAAAACCAAAACCAAAACAAAACAAAACAAAAAAACACAAAACGACAGAACTGACTGCTCACTGGTTGTAAGTGGCAGGTCCAGCATGTAAGAGTACACACCCAATTTGGTTCATTCCACAGAATGGACCAGGAAGAAGAATGGGAGTCTTCCTAACTTTCACCATATTCTTGCAGGTTTTCCCAAGAAGTCAAACAATAAATATCCCCAAACTGGAGAGCAAATTGCATACGACAGAAGTTTCACTTTCTTCACACATTAAATATACCAGCCTACCACCAAGTCCTAAGAAAAATGAGGCAGAGAAAGAGCAGGCTCCTCTTTGTGATTCAGAAGTGCCATTTTTGCACCCAGCACTTTAGTAGACATGATCTGATTAAAAGGATTTCACGTGACTAAAACTTTCAACAAAATGTGGATTGAAAGAACATTCCTCAGTATAGCAAAAACCATCATAAACAAGCCCACTGCAAACATTATACCCAATTATACCCAATGGTATAAACTAAAGGCCTTTCCTCTAAGATCTGGCTCAAGACAAGGTTGCCCTCTCTCACTGCTTCTATTCAATATAGTACTTGAAGTGCTTGCTATAGAAATTAGGCAAGAAAATGATACCAAGAACAGATAGGAAAGGAAGAAGTCAAGTTTTGACTGCAGATGACATGAAAGTATATTTAGCAAATAAAAAGAATCCACAGAAAAGTTTCTAGAAACAATAGCTTTGTATATTACAATGGCAGACTACAAAGTTAACATCCCAAAGTCCATGTCTTTTTCATATATAAAAATAAATATATAAATATTTAATATACAAATATATAAATTATATATGAATATACATATATAAATAAAATGGAGAGAGGAATTAGATGAAAAAATTCTATTCACAATTCTGACAGAAAATCAAGTATCTTGGAATCAACTGAAGAGGTGAAAGACCTGTATAAACAAAAATACAAAACATTGCTGCAAGAAATAAAAAATACAGAGGAAATGGATAGGAAGGATTAACATCATTAACATGGCGATTAATATAATTAACATGGCAATAATTCCCAAATTATTGTATAGATTTAAAGTATTTAAAGTATTATTTAAAGTATTTTAAATGAAGGACATTTTTAACAGTATCTCAGAGACAAGAGAGATGAGGGCTGGTAGGTGCAGCTCAGGACATGCAGCTCATCACATAGAGTGATGAGTGCAGTTGCAGAGATGACTACACTGAAAACTATCATAAAATGTGAATGAATGAGGGAAGTAGAAAGCCTGTCTCGAGTACAGGTGTAGGGGGGTGGGGAGGAGGGAGATCTGGGAAATTAGTGGTGGGAATGTTGCACCGGTGAAGGGGGGTGCTCTTTACATGACTGTAATCATACAACTATAATCATGTTTGTAATCACGGTGTTTAAATAAAGATAAAAAAAATGAAAAAAAAAATAAATAAAAAATAAAAAAGAAGTGAAAAAAAAAAGAAAGAAAAAAAAATAAAGTATTTCCCAGAAGGATACTCATGAAATTTTTCAAAGAAATAAATCAAACATTTTTCAAAGAAATAAATCAAACATTTTTGAAACTTATATTGAACAATAAGCCTCCATGAAGAAGTAAAGCAAGCCTTGTAAAAAAGAAGATTGGAGGCATCATTTTCACCAACTTTAAACAAATACAGTAATTAAAATAGCATGGTGTTGGAATAAAGACAGACCCTCAGATCAATGGAATAGACTTCAATATGCTGAGAAAAGGGCAGGAAATACAAAGTGGAGCAAAGGAAGCCACTTCAACAAATGGTGTTAGGGAAATTGGTGAGCTACATGCAAAAAAAAAATACCTCAGATCTGCCTTTAACACCATGCACAAAGTGTAATCAAAATAGCACAAAGAGGGACCGGAGAGATAGCATGGAGGTAAAGCGTTTGCCTTGCATGCAGAAGGACGGTGATTCGAATCCTGGCATCCCATATGGTCCCCCGAGCCTACCAGGAGCGATTTCTGAGCATAGGACCAGGAGTAGCCCCTGAGTGCTGCTGGATGTGATTAAAAAAAAAAAAAAAAAGAGAGAGAGAATGAAGAGTTTGATATCAGAACTGAAATGATATGGTGCTTAGAGACAACATAGGCAGAACTCTCCATGAAACTGAATCTAAAAGCATCATCAAGGATGAATCAACAATCACCAAGAGGGCACAACAGGTAGTACATTTGCCTTGCATGTGGCCAACCTGGGTTCAAGAGTGGTTTCTGAGTGAAGAGCCAGGAAATCCCCGAGCACCACCAGGTGTGGCCCAAATACAAAACGAACAAATAAAAAAGAAACAAAGAAACAAAAACAAAACAGTCACCAAGAAAAAAAAGAGATTATAAACAAATGGGGCTGCATTAAACTAAGAAGCTTCTGCGCCTCAAAGGAAATTGTGACCAGGATGTAATTACAGTCCATGGAATGAGAGAAACTATTCATCTAATATCTTTGTAATAATGGGTTAATATCTAAGATAATGTCAATGCCTGAAGAATGGAGGAACACTTCTTCAAAAAACATATAAATGGCCAAAAGGTACATGAAAAATGCTTCATAATATTACTTATCAGAGAAATGCAGATTAAAAACAACACTGAGATATCATCTCACAAGACAGAGACTGGAACACATCACAAAGATCAAGAACAACCAGTGTTGGTGTAGATGTGGGGAAAAAGGCACACTCATTCACTGTTGGTAGGAATGCTGACTAGTCTAACCTTTTGGGAAAGCAATATAGATATTTAACAAAAAACTAGAAATTGAGCCCCCATATGACCCAGCATGCTGCAGTCTCCAAACCCAAGACCCCAAACTCTGAGATATGCTTCTTACCTTTTCCAAGACCCAGGCCCAGAAAGTCACCAGTCCTGATTTCTTTCTGCCCTCTGATACCCAAACCATGCAGTAATTAGCACATCTGCACAAAAACATTCCAATTTATATCTTCTATTTCAAGAAATGTGAGCCCTAACACTACTTCTCTCAGACAGCACACAACATGAAAACTTAGTAAACCAAACAGAATAATCGACAGTTTTCTTAGTATACTCAAATAACCCTGCATGGTTAGGGAGATATGAAAGACAGACATATTAGTAACCACCTTGTGTACAATCAATGAAATAGATAATTTTCTTAAGTAACAGAGAACTCGCAACTCCACCATTAAAACCCACAGAACGCAAAGAACAATGGAGAATCTATGGAGGTCAACTGTATTTGTGTGAAGGAAGAGAAACCTAGGCAAATCTCTAAGATCATAAAAATGCCTAAGCCTGGTTGATTAGAACTTATATTCATCACCTAATACAATTAGCTGCCCATCCACCTGTCCCAAAATTGTAAGATCACCCTAGATACTGTATCTTCTCCCCAGGTAGATGGGTCTGATGCAGATAGCCATGAAGGATTAATAAACCATCCCAATAAAGAGAGCCATGGAGTCAGTGACTTCTCCCTTATGGTGTCTCGAGCATGCCAAGCCAAACTCTCCTTTATTTTCCCAGAACCCATTCAACCAGGTGGGGCAGGGTACAGACACCCAGGTGGGCTTTAACATATAAAAGGTCTAGGTTTAAGGAAAAGAGGAAGATGGGATAACACCTTTATTTTGTGTCAAGACAAAACAGATTTTCCCTTGAAGTTTTCTTAATTATCTTCTCACACTAAATTGTTAAGTTTTAAGATTTATGTATGTCATGTTCATTTTAAAATGTGTTAACATTGATTTTTAAAACAAAAATAGACCCATGAATAGAGAAAAATATCCACATGCCATAATTTCATAAACAACTCACTAAATTTGGGCATCCAAATTATTACAATGCATAAGGTACTTGCATTGAGCTAAGTTGACCCAGGTTTTATTCCTGGCATTGCATATTTGGTCCCCAAGCACTGCCAAAAATGATTCTTGAGCACAGCTTGGTGTATCCCAAAGCCAAAACAAAACAAAACAAATAAGCCAAACAAACAAAAAATCAAAGAAAATAACCTCACATTAATGCAAGTGACCTTATTTGAAAGATAAACAAGATATCTTGGCGAGAATTTGGAGGAAAACGAACTGATATACTGTTGTGGGCAATGTAAAGTGGTGTATAAATACTCATTTAAAAATAAAAATTGAAATTCCACATGATCTGGCAATATTGATTCTAGGCATTTATCTGAAGGATATGAAAATAATAATTCAGAAAGATAATTGCACCTTTGTATATAGCAAGACAATTCACAATATTTAAAAACATGCAAATTTGTAATATTCAAAACAAAAAATTTTGTAACTACCCCTTAACAGATAGATGACTGAGAAGAGTATATACACTTAATAGAATTCTACTATGCCATTAAAAAGGAACAAATTGTACCATTTGGGGCCCAGAGAGATAGCACAGCGGTGTTTGCCTTGCAAGCAGCCAATCCAGGACCAAAGGTGGTTGGTTCGAATCCCAGTGTCCCATATGGTCCCCTGTGCCTGCCAGGAGCTATTTCTGAGCAGGTAGCCAGGAGTAACCCCTGAGCACTGCTGGGTTTGGCCCAAAAACCAAAAACCAAAAAAAAAAAAAAAACCAACAACAACAAATTGTACCATTTGAAACAAAATGGATAGGACATAAGTGATCATGCTATGTGAAATAGAAAAGGACACAAAAGACAGTTATTGGATGGTTTTACTCATATATGGAATGTGGATTATTAAAGCAAATGAGGTGGAAGAAAAGACAAACTCCTAGACTCAGTTGACAACATGGTGGTTACCAGAGGGAAAGAGGATGGAATGGGAGGAATGAACAAGGGGTATTTTAGTGAATGGCATTAAATATTGTTCATCAGCTCATGAAGGAGTGATGATATTTATTCATATATAACCATTTAAAACTAGACTCAAAAAACCCAAAATACTGTAAATAAAATATTTAAAGGTTTGAAATCATGTGATATCACTTTTTATTAGGAATTACAGGACAAGTTCCTATCTACTCATAACCAAAAACTGTGGGGGTACGGCCATAAAAGGTGGCTCTGGGAACACTGCCAAAAACATGAAGGTGGAGAAAGTCCTCGAAAGATGCAGAAAAGGGCTGCATTAACTCATTCCTGCTGAGGACCAGTTCCAAAACTTGAAATCAAAATTTAACACATGTGTACAGGCTATCATATCGACCTTTCAACTTGATTCCTTGCTTAAATTTGCTTCGACCTTCTTTTACTTTATTTTAATGAGCTAGAATTTATTACCTGCCTTAATTTTTTTCCTAGATAAAGGAAAGAAGGGTGAAGAGCATCCAGCTTACAGCAGGCCTTAGGCTTTCAAAGTCATGTGGCCTGTCCTTGGTAATGATGGGACAGACATATACATATATGCCACATATGGTCCATCTGCCTGTATTATTTGGCTCACAATTGATGTTATAAATATCCAAATAGTCCTTGGCAGGAAAAAGGTTCTTTAACTGTAGAAATTACACATTTAAATACATATATAATATTTGAGTAGATTTGAGATGTTTTATTGTTATTTTACTCAACCTGAAAAACTATTTTGAAATGTTTTATGTTTTGTTTGTTTTTAAAATGGTATGCAACCTGAAAAATATTGCTTTATGCTCCTTCCTGGGAGCTGGGAGTCTAGCAGTATGGGGTTCGGCAGGCCCCCGCCATGCCGGAGACCTTCTTAACCAGGCCTGGGGGGGTGCGGGACTTGGGTAACCCCAGCACCCCTCTACTGCCTTGCTCCAGATCTCCAGGGCTTCCCCGGGCCACATGCCTGGGCAAGCCGGTGAGTTGGGCCCCTTGGTGGAGCTTGAAGGTACCCTAGGCTTTCCCCCATTATCCATTCAGCTCCTTAGGGAGGGCCTGGGTGGGGCTCCGAACTTCTGGCCTCCCAGCTTCTTGATGCAGTCACTGGTAATCTCTTTCCAGTCTTTATTTTCAAAATCGCACAAGATACATTAATAGTACTCACTATCATTGAATTATGTTTTTATGTATGCAGACTATCCATTTTGTACTCTGCCCTTTTGCACACCCCTACAAAAGATCATTTTTCTCTTTAACTTCCTTAACCCCTATCATCATTACTCCTCATTTACCCTTTCTAACTTAAGTACTGTAGAGTCCTAAGTCACAAACCAAAGTGGTGCCCTGGAGTTAACACCCACCCAACTATTCCAAAAGGCATAAAAAGGACACGTATGTCTTTTCAACATTTTATGGGTGTTTTCTTTGACGGCTATAACTTTTGCTGAATATTTTCTTATACAGTGACGATCCCCCCCCTTTTTTTATCTTCTCTTTGTGAACTGCTCAATATGGAATTTGGTGTGAAAGAATCCCTCAGTTTAATGCTTATGTTTAAACCCAGTTATGGGTATTGTTAGACGTGTTCTTACGCCCCCATATACTCAGATAACATCATGTGGCTTTATTTCTTGTTTGCTTAGGCACACCAAAACAGGAAAATACTATACATACTAATAAGTTCTTATCTAATAGAGATGGGAACACACAAATCTTGTAGTGCAATGGGACCTTACACCCTGAACACTGACATAAAGATCTGGCACAAGCCTCAGAAGAATGGGCATTCTCCATTCACCCCTGATCTAGAGAAGACATCTACAAAACATCCAAGGCTGTCTATAACATCACCTGGAAGCAATCCTCTACCAGGGAAGACCCTACAGCTGCTCTGACATCGATCTACTCAAAAGAGACTTCCCTTAACACTGAGAAGACTTAACAAGAACAACGACCTGCTTACTGGACAGAGCTTGCTGTATTGTCCCTTAATTGTGAGGTGAAACTAGAGGATACTCCACACCAGCCTGACTTCAATGTAGGATGTGCAGATCTTTAATACAGAAACCTGATGCCAACAATAGGACTGCATGAAAAATAAAACTGTATTGGCACTACAGACAATGACATGGATTGAATAAACTAGTTTGCCTGGAGCCTAGAGTAGGTCTTATGCCAGAAAACTTCAGGGGTAGTGGTCTCCTTGTATTTAGACCAAGGCTATTCCTTTCTATGACCCCCATATTTTGGTGGGCCTATGAAAAGAATATTTGCCACTCTAACACCGTTTTTACTGTGCCCTTTTGACTAACCCTTAAAAAAAAACCTCTTAAACTTTTGATGTTAACTTAAACTAATATGTATGTACATGAATATATAAAAATACACTATGCCTTCAAAGTTAAGGAGTCACATAAATCTCATGGCTTTAGGTTGCTTTGTGTACTGCTAAGAAATGTTATAATGTACTACAATCTGGGGACTTGTGAACAAAGTAATTGTACATGGGTTCTGCCTTATTTTTCTTAATGTTTTTTTGACTGTAAGTTCAATATTTAGGCATCAGCAAGGGGATTTCTTCTGAGAACTCTGTTTATGGGCAATTGTCCTTTCACTATAACTTTACCTTGTCCTCTTTGTATCATTGTTCTCATAATTAAAAATTAAAAATTAAAAAATATTGCTTTATTAATATAATATTTAACTATTCAATTGATCCATCTAAGAGATTTTAAGATCATTTTAGATGTTTTTATAAATATATCAATTTTATATATACACCTCAAATGATTATAATTTGATATACTTTAAGAAATAATTAGGTTTATTATAAATATATTCTTGAATATTTGCAAGAATAATTTATCACTAAAACATCAACTTCTGTTTTGTTTGGACATACCCTGCTGTGCTTAGGGCTTACTTCTTCCTTACTCTGTGCTCAGGGATAACCCTAATGAGGCTCAGAGAACCATATATGGTGCCAGGATGAAACTATTTCTCTAGCCTTCAAAAATAAACCTTAATTTTTTATTAACTAATAAATTTCAATTTTAAAAGATATTTGAATTAAATAAAAGAAAAATTTCAGAAAGCTTCAAAGTGTGTTAATGAGTAGTTTACCCTGTGCATATGTTTTATTTAGGAAAAGAATTCTGATTACTAAATTGTAATTTTGATCTATTTACAATGCTAAGATTCAAACCCTATTTGATTAAAGTAATATTAATGATTTCTAGACTCTGTGTATATATATATACATACATATATATATATAGGCCTGAATTAGGATATTTACTTGAATTACTGTAGTTTTATATCAAATTTTGATATTCATAAAAAGTAAATTATATTTTCTTGTTTCTCAAGATAAATTTTCTATTTATTTCTTCCAATAGAATGCCAGATATCTTGAAAGGGTTCTCTGCTTAAACAGTTTTTATATGCTGCTTCTATGTCACTGGAGTTTATTAAAGATAATCACTTTTACCTCAGTCAATTATAGGTTCCTTTACAGCTTAGTAAAGAAACTTTTGAATGGATGGGTCATGTAATAATGTTTCTATCAGTCCCATATACAATAGTCCCAACAAACACCTAGGCTAGGTATGCATTAGGTTACATCATCTTTATTTGTGCAACTGCAGTCTAGGATATTCTATGAAACTGCCTACAACACATTTCTCTTTTTCCTGATATTATGTGGCACATTTCTTATAGTAAATAGACACAAATATATTATTATTGAGAGGCTATGTGAATGTCTCATAAAGGACAGATAAATTAAATAAGATCTCTTACCTGCAACTCAATTTGAACTGTTTAATAATGTTGCTGATTTTCTCAAATCTGTGAGCATCATGCTGTTCTTTACACTGATAATGAGAAATCACCTATGAAGAAAAGGAATACCTTTTAAATCCATATAAACTTGACCCTTGGCTCTCTTCCTGTCTCATGCACTGCCAACATTTTGTATGACATTGCCATTCACGTGGATTACTTATTCAGTATCATCTGGTTATCATTTTATTGGGACATTTAGGCACTATTTTGGAGCACTACTTTCTTATTTAATCACTAAATATTTTAATCATTAAATGTTTATCTTATTAAAGTATCTCACATATACTTTTTATTTTTAAAAGTACAAACCAGAAAAATTCTTAATTTTGTTTTAATTGGTAGTGCTCAGGAGCTCTTTCTGGCTCTGTATTTAGGAGTGAGACAGGAGTGACTCAGGAAATATGCGTTGTCACAAATAGAAATGGGGACAACTGTGTGCAAGGTACACCACTTATCACCACTTGCACCACTTATCTCTTTGGCCACAGGAAGAAAATTATTAACTATCCTTAATAAATTTATGTACTGATTTTTTTTTTTTTGGTTTTGGGTCACACCCGGCAGTGCTCAGGGTTACTCCTGGCTCCATGCTCAGAAATCGCTCCTGGCAAGCTCGGGGGACCATATGGGGCGCCGGGATTCGAACCTATGACCTTCTGCATGAAAGGCAAACACCTTACCTCCATGCTATCTCTCTGGCCCCCATGTACTGATTTTTAACAAAAGCAGTAAATTAGTTATTTTTGGTACTACATTTAAAAATCTTAACTAAATGATTCTAACATCTGAGGATTTACTATTTATAAATTAACAAATTCATGGTAAACATGCATACCAGCTAAAAAGTACTTCTTCTAATACTTTCAGATTTTAATAAAACCATACAGATAATTCCTACAGGTTGAACACTCAGAGGTAAAATTTATAGAAAGCAATGTTCCAGTATCAATATTGTATTCATATTGTCATTCATCTAAAGAAAAATCACAAAAAATTCCACAAAATTAAAACCCTTCTTAACAAAATTCACAGCTTAATAATTTAAAAGGTCTCTCTTACTTGACTTCAAACTACTCAAAGTGAGGATTAAAAGAGATTGTACAGCAGGTATGGTGTTTGCCTTGCATGCACCTGACCATGATTTAATCCTCAGCACTTCATATGGATAATGGATCCCAGCCAGGAGTAATGCCTGAGCATCACTGGGTGTGGCCCCAAAACAAACAAACAAACAAAAAAGAAGTGTTGTATATGAAAATATTTCCATAAGATTATTCTTTGCCTATTGTCCCACCTTGATCTTCCAGGTAGGGGCGCTGTTGAGAGCCGAATAAATACCGTATTTTCCAGCGTATAAAATGACTGGGCGTATAAGACGACCCTCTAATTTTGCAGCTAAAACATAGGTTTAGGCCTATATTCGCTGTATCAGACAGAACGTTCCTGTGCTGCAACTGTATGTACCACAGTGAGCCAATCACAACAAGCAAAGGTTCAAAGGTTATACTGTAATAGACTTTCTCTCTGACTCTGGCCAATCTGAGCAGGCTTTTGACAGTGTAGATTCGGGTCCAAAACATTGTCTAATTTGCATGCATAAAAAGCCTGCTTGGATTGGCTGAGTTAGAGAGGTGGTTCGAGCAGCCTTGCAGTGATTGATCCCTTATCATAGGCACCTTTTCTGGCAATTACCTGGTGGCATCAGTTAATCTCCCCCACTACATGAACCAAACAACACCCCATCCTCCAACCCTAGCACTGAACCACCAACACGATTAGCTGGGTTTTGCCAGAAGTGGCCCCCAGATCTCCTGAATACTGTTTGGGAGCTCCCAAGAAAGAGATTTGGAAACTCTGTGGCCTGATTTTTTTGTTTCGTTTAGCAGTATATTGAAACATTTTCGGGATATACTCGGCGTATAAGACGACCCTGATTTTCGGTTGACTTTTTTTGTTTCAAAAGTCATCTTATACGCCAGAAAATACGGTAGTTTGGGAGCGAGGTGTTCAAGGTCTGTTGCCAGAGTTGGCTGGCTGGCTCTAGGTGTGTTTTGGAGCTCGCAGCAAGCTGACAAAGGACTCTCTTTGCCCAACCTTTTACCCCTTAACCCTCTTGTCTGTGTGAATTATTTGCTGCTGATAAATATTATCAGGATCTCCCCCCAAAAGGGGACAAGATGATGGGAATCAATTTCTCATTCTGGGACCTCTTTGCGGATACTTAAACAATCAACAAAGGAGTAAATGGGACCCAACAAATAGGGCAACAAAGAAGAAACCCCTTACAATGAAAATGGCTGAACTTACTCTCCAAAAACCCAAAGCCACTGGCCCAGGGAAATAGTACAGATATGAGCTCTGAGCACTGCTGGGGTTGTCCTCTTAAGACCAAAGCACCACATCCTAGATAGAACATAGCATTCAACTAGTAATGACAGCTTGGCCTCCTGAGCACCATTTGTGAGGTTCAAAATAAGCCAAACCTACATGTGCCACATGTTGGTCTTCAAAATAATCAAGCCCATGTGCTATAGTTTGTAAAGAATATGGACCTATTAACTAGATTAACTAACCTCTATGAACAGGTGTGGTGGATAGGATGGGAAAACACTGCTGAAGCAGGGTGCAGACTGAACAATTCACTTGCTTGTTACTATTAATACCGAGCAGAAGAAAATAGCACTCAAGTAGCAGTCAGTTAGCATTACTTCAACCAGTAAGCTGGGGCAGAAACAGTCTAGTCAGGACTCACCTATATCAGTTACATAGGACATCACCTATATCTGCTAGCAGAAAGAATGATTTGCAAATACAGCTAAGTCAACAAATGCTTTCCACAAAGGAAGAAAAACGTCACTGTAATTTCTGCCCACTGTTGCTATAACGGACAAAAGAAGCCAACATATAATAATCGCTTGCTAATTTTATGCTTAGCTTATTCTCCATTAACTTGTTCCACTTTTTTCTACAAAATAAACCATTTTATAGAAATGGAAACAAATTCGTAGATTTAGGCATGTGTCTAAAACTACAAAACACTGGTAGTTTAGAAACAAATTTACTTGTGAGTTACTCTGAAAGTTACACTGTTAGGCAATTACTTGTCCAGTGATTTGTGGCATCTCAAATTATTTGCTTTTAGTGCTATTTTTATTTATAAATATAATATTGGTCATACATGTAGTAAGTGATAAAATGTGTTATCTGAATTTATAAGAAGAATTTTATAATCAACGACATGTCTCTTTGCTTCTATGGTCATTTGAATGTAGCTGTGTCACTGAGTTAATACATATTTTCCAGAGGACAGAATAAATAGAACTTAAAAAAAGGAGGTGTGGGGCCAGAGCTATAGCACAGCGGGTAGAGCATTTGCCTTACACACAGCTGAACCAGGTTCAATCCCCGGTATTTCATATGGTTCCCCAGTTTGCCAGGAGTAATTCCTGAGTACAATGCCAAGTGTTTTCCACGCCCCTTCAAATTGGGCATTGGGTTGGACTACACCCAACAGTGGTCAGGGACTAGTCCTATTTCTATGCTCAGGAATGATCACTGGTGGTACTTTTTTCTTCCCATTTTTGGTGATAGAGATTGCACTTTACATATGGAGTTACATCCCAGCATGAAGCTACAGAAATTTGGCTTGATCATGAAGCATAGTTAAAGTCACCTGAAATTTATGGGATAAGCCTACGTTATCTCAATAAAAATTTATAGTAAAAGTTTTTCAGTTTTTAGCTGTCTTTTGGGGAATGTGGGCAAAATACAATTTTCATGAGAAAAAAATGTGTGCATTTTCTAACAGTCACCCTTTTTTAAAAATTACTTTATTTAAGTACCATGTTTACAAAATTGTTCATTGTTAGATTTCAATTATAAAGTGTACACTATCCTTCACCAGTGCACCCTTCCCTCCACAGATGTCTCCAGTTTCCCTCCCACCCCATTCCCCATCCCACCTGTCTCTAGGGCAGGCAATCTGGTTCTCTCTGTTACTACCTCTCTCTATCTTTTTATTTTGATACTGTAGTTTACACTATTAGCACAGATCATTAGCAGAAATAATTTGATACTTATACATAAAAATACTTACGCTTTGCTAACTTCTAAATGGCTGCATATACAAGAACATTTTTGGATTACTTGCTACCCATACTAAATAATGACATTTCAGCCAATGATACTACATATGCTGATGATCTCTATATAAATCGCCATCATCTATGTGGTTTGGTTATAAGTTCTTTTGATGTTTACATGACAACAAATTCTTAATGATACATGTCTCAGAAAGTATCCCCATTATGAAGAGACACAGTATTCTACTACATTATAAAAACATGTTATACATAAGAAGGGAAAAGATCTTTCTGAAAGTAGTAATATTTTCCTCTCTATGACTGAATAGATGAAGGTAAGTACATCTGCAAAGAAAATTCTCACCAGAAAAGTAGCTCTCTCAAATAGAAGCACTTCATCAGCCTCAATAATTTCAGCAAAAGTTCTTAGGTTCATCTCCAGCTGCTGAACATTGGGAATCAGCTGATAAACAATGCTGGACCAAGCCTAACAGAACAAAAGCACAGTGTAATATTACTAATAAATAATCAGTCCCAGACCTTTGCAAGTGAATAAGTGCACTACAACATATGAATAGCAAAAAATAGCAACTGAGTCTTCAAAATACTGTTAACCAATATTACACAAATAAAATGAAAAAATTAAAGTAATATTACTTTTTATCCTTCAGTTGCATTTTATATTTTACTTTTATAAAATGCTGGAAAATATTTACATTGATAAGGAAAATAAACAAATCATTTAATTCCATCAAATTAGAAAAAATGTTAAAAGCTCTAATCTAACAGGCTGAAAAATTATTCTGATCCAGTCAGTAGTGTAATTATACTGGAGTCTAACATTATATTTAATATAAAAATTGTATCTAAAACATAGAATGTAATATACAATATTATACTACACTGATAATATTATATATAAATATCATATTAAATATACATCCAAGAACCAATTTTTGGAATAACCAGTCACATGGAGAAATGGCCCCATTCTCAATATATAAGGAAATTTAGGATACCATGATTCCTAAAAACTTCCAGTCAGCTATATATTTATTCCATGGAAATAAAATTGGTCAACTATGTGTTTGTCCAAAACTATCTTTATTCAAATGAGCATAAGTAATGAAAAAAGTTGAAATTAAACGTGTCCTCTCTTTCTTTTCTTAAGAATTTTTAATTTAAATTTGCATTATATTTCCTTCTATCTCAAATTTGGTAAGGTATACAATCTTGTTATTTTTCTTACTATAGAGCAGGAACCTGGTTAGTCATTATTTTTCTAATATCCTCAAGCAAGGATGTATTGAATGTTTATAGAAGAAAACTCAATATGAAGATTTAAGTCAGCTCTATGCAACACTGAATAAGACAGTAGTGCCAGTCTCTATGTCAATTAGTTTGACTGCATAGTCATTGGGATTCCAGTTCAAAGTTCCCAAGTAGGTGTTAATGTCACTGCTGAATTTAATTTGGAGAAGTTATCAAAGCTAACCACAGCAGAGGCATTGTCACTCACAGCACTACTGTGATTAGACAACTGAATTTGGTCATGCTAATGTATTGCCAATCTTCACAACACAGTTCAGCTCTTAATGTCCATCCTTATTCACAGTAACCTGTTCTATGGTAATATGGGCTTTGGAGAAAAATCTGACCCAAATGAATTGATCATGGCAAAATGTCCAATTCATTGTGAGCTGACAGGATTGCTGACTCAATCTAAGATCAAACCAAAACTCTCTTATTAAGTAAACTATATATCTCTTCAAATTATTAATCGCAGGTATTAATTTTTTTTTGGATTTTCGGGCCACACTCGTTTGATTCTCAGGGGTTACTCCTGGCTAAGCACTCAGAAATTGCCCCTGGCTTGGGGGGACCATATGGAACGCCAGGGGATCGAACTGCAGTCCTTCCTTGGCTAGCACTTGCAAGGCAGACACCTTACCTCTAGCGCCACCTCACCGGCCCATATTAAATATTTTTCATAATATTCTTCTAGCTCTTTTCCATGCTATTAAAATAAGAAAACTCAGGAACTTATAGAGATATACGCACCTTATAGAGAGTTTCATCCCAGATAGATGTTCGGAAACAAGAACATTCCAATGGGCGGGACAAACGCCTAAGATCTTCTTCTCGCTCTTTAAATATCTGAACAAAATGTTTAAAACTAATCAGCATATCACAGCTCTCTTTTTTATGGACAAATTTTAGATGTAGTTATTCCAAGATACTTTAAATATCTTTAAAAGATGTTTAAAAGAGAAGCTTTTAGCCTAAACATGTAAAAAAAAAAAGGGGAGGAGCTTTTCCTTTTTCCTTGAGAAAAATCATACAGTAGGTATACTAACTTATAAATTAGGATAGCAAAAATGATTTTGCATCAGGTCTAAATATGCAATAACTATCAGAATCTTTGAGGATATTACAGCTTGAATAATCACTGAGGGCACTAGATAAGAAAATTAATTCTACTATTTAAATTAGTGTTAGCAAAATATATTGAACATTCCAAATCATAGTTAGTTGATTTCAAGATAACTATGTTCTGCCAGAGTTATATCATACTATACATTTTTATAAAAAACAAACTGAACCTATGTATTTGTATAGAAATATTTTCAACTATATATCAATTTTAACTATATAAACATAACACCCACAACAGTATCTACACATCAAAGTGTATAAACACTCATATTCACATGGAAATATTTATACAAATACATGTACACATACATATTTTCCATGACCAGTGTATCTGAAGTGTTATATATACTATATACACTATACTTATGATTCAAAGTCTCAACTTGACCACATCATGGTTCCCAGACATTGGTCAAACACTAGTTGCTATAAAGTTATCTTCATTAGAGGTTAATATTTTAGATGAGATAAAATTTCAACTAGTATACTGTGAGTAGATTCTCCACATTGGGCTGGACTCTATTAAATTTAAATCAAGTGAATGTCTTCAGAAGAAGACTGTTTCTAATCTTGTCATACTCAGAAATCACTCCTGGCAGGCCCAGGGGACCATATGAGATGCTGGGGATCAAACCCGAGTAGGCCATGGGCAAGACAAAAACCCTACTCTATTGCTCCTGTCCCTCAAAAAAATTTTATAAAATACTTCAAACTGGTGGGATTAGATGTTTTCTTTCCTTGTAAAGTTCTGTCAGTGCCTTGTATATTTTGGAGATTAGCCCCTTATCTGATGGGTATTGGATGAATAGTTTCTCCCACTCAGTGGGTGGCTCTTGTATCCTGGGCGCTATTTCCTTTGAGGTGCAGAAGCTTCTCAGATGAATGGCTAAAGAAACTGTGGTACATATACACAATGGAATATTATGCAGCTGTCAGGAGAGATGAAGTCATGAAATTTTCCTATACATGGATGTACATGGAATCTATTATGCTGAGTGAAATAAGTCAGAGAGAGAGAGAAAAACGCAGAATGGTCTCACTCATCTATGGGTTTTAAGAAAAATGAAAGACATTCTTACAATAATAATTTTCAGACACAAAAGAGAGGAGGGCTGGAAGTCACAGCTCACCTCATGAAGCTCACCACAAACAGGGGTGAGTTTAGTTAGAGAAATAAATACATTGTGAACTATCCTAACAATAAAAATGTATGAGGGAATTAGAAAGCCTGTCTAGAGTACATGCAGGAGTTGGGTGGAGAGGAGGGAAATTTGGGACACTGGTGATGGGAATGTTGCACTGGTGATGGGTGGTGTTCTTTACATGACTGAAACCCAAACACAATCATGTATGTAATCAAGATGTTTAAATAAAATATATAGAAAAAGAAAAAAAAGAAAAAATACTTCAAACTGGGCTGGAGTGATAGATAGTATGGCTTGCCATATGGGTTCAATTCCCATCACATTTATGGGCTCATAAGCCCATCAAGTTTCCTTTCTTATTCTTGAGCACAGAGCCAGGAGTAAGCCCTGGACATAGCTGAGTGTTGCCCTCAAAACAAACAAAATAATTCAAACTATAATACTCCTAAAAGAAAATACAGGCAGTGTCTCAAGAGATTAAGGTTATGAACTCTTTTAGACTTTAAAAGCAAAGACAATAAAAGCAAAATTAAATGAGTAGCATTACATAAAACTCAGGAAATATTGAAATGAGAACACAACTTATATAATAGTTGGACATATTTGTCAGTCATGTATTTGATAAGGGGTTAATATCTAAAATAAAGAAGTTATAGAATTTGGTAGCAAAAGCACAATTTGATTTAAAAAATGGACATAGAACCTAAGCAGACAGACATGATAGATGGCCGATATTTATATGAAAAGATATTTAATGTCACAAAAAATTTTTTTAACTATCTTTTGTGTCTTCCATTATGTTTCTTTTTTTTTTTTTTTTTTTTTTTTGGTTTTTGGGTCACACCCGGCAGTGCTCAGGGATTACTCCTGGCTGTCTGCTCAGAAATAGCTCCTGGCAGGCACGGGGGACCATATGGGACACCGGGATCCGAACCAACCACCTTTGGTCCTGGATCGGCTGCTTGCAAGGCAAACGCCGCTGTGCTATCTCTCCGGGCCCTAATGTCACAAAATTTATTGTATTGTGAAACTTAGTCTATTTATTCCTAAATTATGTAGTATCATTCAGTCATTATTGACCTAAGCTACCTACCCATTACTATACCACTTCTATTACTTCTACTTTTATCATTTCATCTATTGATATATACTGAGTTTATTTTCATATCTTAGCTATGGTGAATAATGCTGCAATGGAGACAAGTATCCATATGGTTTAGAAAATTAGTCTTTTCATTTACTTTCGATAATGGATTCAGAAGTGTAATTTATGGATCATATAGGAATTCTATTTTGAAGTGGAATTAATTTTCTAAAAAATTTATACTTCATTTTTAAATTATTATTGGTGAGACATGGTTTACTGTAGTGTTCATATTTATACTTTAGCTATAAAATGTTACTGCACTATACCCATCACAAAATTCCAATGTTCCTCCTCAATTTATTCTCCTCTGTTCTCACCATCCCTTCTCATTCCCCATCTCCTACTTGGAAGCTCTTGTTTTGTTTTCAGAATGTACAGGCTTGTTTTCATTGGCCATTATATATTTTAATTTCCTTATATAATATATGATTAAGATTATATATTTGTCTTTCTGACTGATGTCACTTATGATGACATCTAACTCTAACCATATTGTGGCCAAATGTGATATTTCATCTGACAGCAGAATAGTATTTCTACTGTGTGTTTTATATATACTACAATTTCTCTATCCACTCATCTGTTATTAGGTTCTTGTGTATTTTCTTAGATTTTAACCATTATAAACAGTGCTAAATGATCTGTAAATTCCACTTCTGAATACATTATCCAAAGTAAATGAAAGGACTAATTTTCCAAACTATATACTTATTCTATTGCAGCATATTTATCATAGCTAACATGAAAATAAACTCAGTATCTATCAATAGATGAAAGGATAAAAATAGAAGTAATATAAGTGGTATAGTGATGGTAGTTTTACAATGATTAGGTAAATAATGACTGAACGATACAACATAACTTAGGAGCAAATAGATATACTTATACTAGACTAAGTTTCACATTACAATAAATTCCCTCAGCTTGGTACATGTTCATTAAATATATATTAAAATGTTTTCAAGGAAGAGCTGGAGAAATAGTACAGCAGGTACAACTGTTGCTTTGAATGAAGCTGATCTGAGTTGAATTCTCAACACTACAAATGGTCCCAAACACAGACATAAAGGATCTCTGAACACAAAAAAAATAGTACTATCAAAATAAATGTTTCTAAGGGAGACTAGTTTTTATTTTTTTAAATGATAAAAGTAACTCCTAGGATTTATTCTTATACTTATTTCTATTTTTGCTAATGAAAAAGATTTGTTACAGATATTAGTATAGGATCCAGTAGGAACAAAGCTACCTTTGAAAGCGAAAATTCTACATTTAAAAATACTGATTGCTCATAGAAATATGGAAAAGTAAAATTAATGAGTATCTATTTCAAAATGTTAGCAAATTTAGTGATAAAATATTTACAAGTAGGGGCCAGAGAGATAGCATGGAGATACGGCATTTGCCTTTCATGCAGGAGGTCATCGGTTAGAATCCCGGCGTCCCATATGGTCCCCCATGCCTGCCAGGAGCAATTTCTGAGCCTGGAGCCAGGAATAACCCCTGAGCACTGCCGGGTGTGACCCAAAAACCACAAAAAATATTTACAAGTAAAATGGCCCAATAATAAAAACAAATGGGCATTTATTATTTTAGGAAACTATTGTGATGCTTCAATGAAAAGTCATATTTCAAGAAAATGCAAATGATTTAATGAAAATACCAAGATATATGTAAACAAATTCTATGAAATATAAAAATAAGGATTGTGGCTAAAAGCAACAAAAATTCATTTGAAAAAATATATATGCTGTTTTTTCCTTAAATTAAAACTACAAATTTACCTATATCTCTAAAACTTTATAAAGCACATCAATCATTTTGTGTAACTACTTTCCTGTGTCTTACCAGGTCCCTTTGATCCTCCTGTACCAGATCCATTTTGTGCACCAAACAAAAGATTTTGGCATCTGGAGAATTTTGCAGAATGGCCTCCAGGCATGACTGGTAATAGTGTGTGTCTTTTTCCAGTTCGTGACTTTCCACATCAAAGACATAAATCAGAACTTCCACATTTCGAAAGATGTTTTCTCTCTGGCTAGTAAAGTAATTTTCCATGAAGGTGTCCTGTCTAATAGAAAAATCTAGGTAGTCAGTCCTCAATTTAGTCACACCTAGTCACCATCTACTTAGGCTGGGTTAATCAATGTGAATGATAATCTTAAGGTTTTATTATTTTCAAATGGTTATTCATAGCTTAATTTTTAATTATCAAACACACATATCATAAAGTTTTATCAAGGCAATTTAATATATTATCTAGTATCATTATTGTATTTGTCTTAAGTCTTGATGACAGTGTTATCCTAACAACTTAGTAATTTATTCACTATCTTATCATTAAACATGTTTTACTCTGCAGATATCTTGAGATTTTAAGTGACCTGTAATTACAAAAATTGTATACAATACAATTCTTGAATCAGTAATGGATCATTTGCATCACCTAAGACATCAATTTCATGTAAGTTTTTCTTCCATTGAATGTTAAAGTATTTCCATATTATCTAAATGCTTTATTATATTTAACCTCATATTAAAAATACAATACCTTCAATTTCCACATATACAATATTCATTTCAATATGAGAAAAATATTATTGAAATATTAATTTGTTAGTACATCAAATTTTGCATTCTCATGCCTTCTTTTTTTTTTGGTTTTTGGGTCACACCCGGCAGTGCTCAGGGGTTACTCTTGGCTCAATGCTCAGAAATCGCTCCTGGCAGGCTCGGGGAACCATATGGGATGCCAAAATTCGAACTACTGTCCTTCTGCATGCAAGGCAAACACCCTACCTCCATGCTATCTCTCCTGCCCCTTGCATGCCTTCTTTTATTGATGAAGACAGTAAAAACTCCTTAGTATTATTGACTTCTAGTCCAAAATTAATTTGCTATTCTTATTATAATAACCCAAATTATTTTCATTATAAACAAGAGATAAAGTCAATATTCATTATGCCAGTATAGCAGCTACTTTTAAAATCTAAAGCTATCGTTTATTTTAAACTTAGTATAAATACAATTTAAAGGCAAGTGATCCAAATAAGTCTAAATTCAACTTCCCACTTTGGAGCCATACCTTGCCCCTCTTTTGTGTTTTGAACACATATCCCTAAGTAAATTTTGTCACTTGCTCCATTTGGTCTGTCTTGTAACTATTCCCTCACATCTACATCAAATTTACTACTTTTTGATTTTTTAAATAGTATCTTTATTTAGGCACCATGATTACCAACACATTTGTAGTTGAGTTTCAGTTATAAAAAGAACACCCCCCTTCACCAGTGCAACCTTTTTAACCACCAATGCCCTTAATCTCCCTCCTCCTTCATCTCCTACCTGCATTCGAGACATTCATTTTACTTGTCTACTTTTAGATTTTAATTCACACATATTTACAAAAAACATATTTGAATGCTATGATTTATGTGAATAGAGTCAACTTAAGTTTTTACACCAATACACTGTTCTTTTTTTTTTTTTTTGGTTTTTGGGCCACACCCAGTGACACTCAGGAGTTACTCCTGACTTTGCGCTCAGAAATCACTCCTGGCTTGGGGGACCATATGGGATGCTGGGGAATCAAACCGCGGTCCGTCCTAGGTTAGTGCATGTAAGGCAGATATCCTACCACTTGCACCACCACTCTGGCCCCAATACACTGTTCATATTTTTAACTTACTTCAAGTAATAACACAAGTTTGTCATTTTTTAATTATGGGAATTCACTTCCCTGAATTCCAGGAAAGCAAGAACCATGTCTATTTTCCAGTTTCATGGCATTTAGCTCAACATCAGTTGAGTATTTATCGAATTAAAAACAATGAGATACTCTAGATCAATTGGCTCTTATTGCTCTTTACTCCTAAGGCAGTGTGCTGCATTATTTTGCTGTTGGCAAAGACATCAACCCAGCTTCCAATTCTGTCTTTGCTATTAACACATTGTGTAGCATTGGGATAGTTATGATTTCACTGCAACTCAGCTATATGGACACAATTGCAAATAATGGTGCCTATGTAAAAAATGATATAAAAAGACATAATATCTTAGTATTTAAAAGCAAGGGACTTGGGCTATACTCTTGATACAGAAAACAGAGTTGGAGCCAATAATAAACAAAAATTTCTTTACAGAGAACTGTTAGAGTGTTAATTGATTCATCTGCTAGAAGCACCTGGCATCATTTTCTTACAAAATTTTAATGTATTTGGTCACTTTTATATTATCTAAGGTATAATAAATTTTACTTTGTAATGTTCAACAGTGCACATTTCCCACCATTCTCCAACCAGCCTCTCTGCTTCTATGACAGTTTACTTGTCTCTAACTTTTTTCTTTTAGACACTATGGTTTGCAATGCTGTTATTGAAGGGTTAACATACATATCACTTTACCTCCTTTCAGCACTCAGTTCTTATCCAGAATAATCAATTCTAACAATCATTGTCATAATAGTCCTTCTCTGCCCTAACTACACTTCCCTGCTATTTGTGGCAAGATTCCTACCATGGGAGGTCCTCCTGACCCTCGTCTTTCTTATCTTTGGGTAAAATTACCCTCCTATATTTACTTTTATATCCCACAAATGAGTGCAATAATTTTATGTCTATCCTGCTCCCTCTGACTCACTTCTCTACATATCATTATAAAAGCAAATTTCATTACTTCATTTTCCTAACATCTGCATAATATTCCATTGTGTAGATGTATCAGTTTCTTTATCCACACATCTGTTCTTGAGAACTTGGGTTGTTTCCAGATTCTGGCTATAATGCAATGAACATAATAGTGCAGATGCATTTTCTGCATTGTGTTTTGATGCTCCTAGGGTTTATTACCAGGAGTTATACTGCTGGGTTCTATGGGAAATAAATTTTTAGTTCTTTGAGGAATGTCCATATTGTTTTTCAAAATGGCTGAGCAGGTCATTCGTTCAACAAATACCCACTGATTACCTTTATTTACTCTATGGATAGCTCTATGCTAAAAGCTATGAAACACTATCCTAATAATTATGCCTACTTACTCTGTAAGGTACCCTACTATGCATTTTGTACATATTACCTTCATTTGTCAAAATAAATATGTGAGTTGGTGTCATTATTATTTCTATTGTGTAGCTGAAGAAATGGTAGCTTGGAGAAGTTAAATTATCTAACCAAGATAGCACAGTTAACAAAGCTGAGCTACAAACCCCAGTATTATTTTAGAACCTAGGTTCCTAATTACAATACACTATACACTTCTTCACAGAGATGCCAATGGTTTTTCTTAAAGTGGAAAGCAATGTCTGAATACAAGCACAGTGTGCATCTATATTTGTAAGTTGTATGTAAGACTTGTATGTAAGTTGTATGTAGGTGTTGTATGTAAGTTGTATGTAAGTCTTGACCACGAAAGGGAAATTATCTCCTAATCAACTTTGAAATAAGTGATCAGATTTGATCTACAGTGTTTATACTGCCTGGAAATAATGATTTAAATTACACAGAATGATGTAATATGGTGTGGTAGCTAAGAGCTCAGCACTGGTGTTAAGCAATCTGAAATTTAAAACTAACTTCCTCACCTTCAAAAAGGGAAATATTTATCCTATGTTTAAATACCTAAATGTAAATTGTGTTAGGCCTATTTAACATATCATGTGTAATTTTCTCAATTACATAAAAGTCACAGGTCTTTATTAAAACAATATATACCCAATATATTTTAAAATAATAATTACTATAGGAATATTATTCATACTGATTACACTAGACACCATGATAATTATTACTGGCCTGACAAACAAAACAGAAGATGGTACTTACCCACCACAGTCCCACAGGTTCAATACCAGGTTACCCAGAAATCGAACATGAGAATGTTCTATGTCAACTGAAAGGCAAATATGACAAATCTAATAATTGTAGCGTGTAAGATGAAATTAAAAACCAGGAAACATAAACCCATTGAATTTAGAAGGACCAAAGTGGAGTGAAATGCTCAAAGCTACAAGAAGGTGACTTTCAGCTTAATAGAGTGGTTTAGTGCTAAGGAAAGAACCTAAACTACTCTGAGCTACAGAACTGACTCTCATGTAAGTCATTTTAATTTTTAGTTATTTAGTGCTTAAAGCAGAAGAAACACCAATTATAAAACTAATGTTTAAAATTTTATAATACAAGACAAATGTACATCACTTAACATCTAGTACCTGACACACATTTTTCAATCAACACCCTTCACACACAAAAAGATGAATATAAAAACAGCTAAAATCAAACATCAAATATAACCAAGCTCATTCTCTCTGGTGATTTCATTATTTCAGTTAATAACCTTACAGGTTTTCCATTTATTGGGAGAGGGTTTATTTCTTAACTCCTTGTCTATAAGTTAATTAATTGCTATTATTTTTAATCTCTTTGAATTCCATTTTTATACACTCTGTCACTAACAATTATTTATACAATCTGTCACTAACAATGTCAATCTCTTTGAATTCCATTACTAATACAATATCTCACTAACATTAAGAAAAGTCATCATCTTCTGAAGTCTACACAATTACAATAGCTCCATAATTTCCTCCACAGGAAACATTACATGCTTTATTTCATTCCATATACTGCTAATTTCATCTTCTTAATACTACTTTGAACATGTCACTCCCCATTAAAAAAGCTTTCAATACTTCTATGCATAAAAATTTCATTCACGGTTCTTCACAATTTGGCTTCCAAATAAAGTTCACAAATCCCCAATAAGCCACAATAATAAAACATGATAAAAGTTTTACTTCATTCTATTTAGGCATATTTACTGTCTTCCTAAGCCCCACTGCCCTTCCAATATGCTTTTTTTACCAGTGGTCGGAAACTTGCTAAGAGAAACCAACTAGTAAATATACATGAGCAAAATTTATCATGTATGGAGAGTAATCACCTAAGGGAAAATGGGGTGAGTAGCAATTACTCAGTTCTAGCTCGTTAGCCACGTGAGACTGATTTAGGATTCTAGATCCTCAAAAGTTTTGTGACTATTTGAAAATCCATATTTTTATGAAAAATTATATACTAATAATTTCATTTTTTCTAAAGTTCTGCATAGGCCAAACAAAACAGATAGCAGGCCTTATACAGCAAACAGCTACCTAATTGCAACCTCTGCCTTACACTTTCCTCTCATCCTATACTTTGCCTCTTATGTTAATCTGCTGAGAAATAACACCCATCTTTTTTCAAAAGTTAGATTCAGCTATTAAAATCTAATTTAAATCCCACCTCTTCTAAAAGTCCTACTTGGCCACCCTCACTTAGCATTATCACTCCCTCTAAATCCATTTAAACATTTATTTGGCATCTACTCTCTGCCAGGCATTAAAAATCATATGGTGGGCAACAGAAATTCACATCCTGGAAATTTCTGAAACCTTAGCTATTGTCTTTATAATTTTTGTGATAATTGATTACAGAATCGTAATTCTTCAATGACTGTCAAAGCTGTTGCTGGAACACTTTATTATCTAACACCTGCAATTTTATTTTCTCAAAACTAGTTCATCATCAGCAAAAACATATAAAAACATTAGTACTGGAGTGAAGCAATTTTTTGTCCAAATATTATTTATACATTTTCGTGTAATCTTGGGTAATCTGAATATTAGGTTCTTCTTAGATTAAAAAAGACATGTAGGGAATACTATTGACCTCACAGAATTACTATGAGGATTTAATTACTATGAGGATTAAATTCAAAAGTGCCTGGCACATAGTAGGTGCTAAAACTACTTCCCTTCATCCCTTTAATTCCCCCTCATTGTAAAAGGAATCATATCTTACATGTCTTTGTACTTCCAACAGAGTCTACGAGAGAGTAGGTGCTCAAACTGCTATTAATTTGAAGACTATGTAAACGGTCTAGTACTAAAAAAAATGGAAAGAAGTTCTACTGAGAAAGGAAAAAACAATAACAAAGAAAATGACAGGATTCAGTGACTGTTTAGATATGAAGTACATGACATAGAAATTTGATCTCTACTGCCATATCACAAGAATTCTTCTCTCAAATGACCTTTAAGACTATACTGTTGAGTACTCTCTTCTCAAAAATTCTCATCCTCTGGCCTCTACTTTCATACATAAAATTTATTTTAGTCTTCTATTCTTCTTTCTGTCCCTTCGATGTTGAAAGTTCTTCAGAATTCAATCAATATCCATCTCTTTTTTAGTATTATTTACCAAGGCAAATTAATATATTCACATATTTTGTTATTGGTTGGACCCATAATTATTAATCTAAACTAATTTCTCTCCACCTTTCTTAATTATATACTGGCATCTTAAACTAAAAGTATCCTAAACTTAATGTATTCAAATGGAATGTATTATCAGCCCATTCTTCCTACAAAAACCTATTCATCTTCAAACTTCTGTATTTCTATGAATTTGATACATTGTTTAAGCCAAACTCTTATTTTCATCCTTTAGTTAATTTGTCCTCACGACTCTACCCAAATCTATATTCAAATTCTGATTCTACTATTTAAATATATCCAAAATTAATCTGCTTCTCACCATACCCATTATCACCCTACCCCAAGTGAAGCCACCATTACATCTTGTCTGTTTTGCTAAAAAGTCTTCATCTTGTCAAATTTTCCTCTAACAAAAATTAACAAAAATAATTGTATAATTGTTGTTAAGCTGTCTTATCCTCTGCTTCCCTTCTAATTTCCATTTCACAGATAAAATGATTTCTTCAACATGTAGACATTTATTGCATTCTTCTTAAGAAAAAAACAGTTTCTATATGCTTATATACCCAGAAAAAATGGTTAGGAGGATAATTTTAAAGTATTAATGACAATTTATCTCGGAAAATAAGTCTAAGAATGAGAAAGGAGGAGACAGAATTTTTTTGTGGTTTTTGGGTCACACCTGGCAGTGCTCAGGGGTAATTCCTGGCTCCAGGCTCAGAAATTGCTCCTGGCAGGCATGGGGGACCATATGGGACACCGGGATTCGAACCAATGACCTTCTGCATGAAAGGCAAACGCCTTACCTCCATGCTATCTCTCCGGCCCCGAGACAGAATATTTTATAATGATTGGGTTTTTCATAAGTATTACTTCTATAGTTCAAACTGCTAATTGAAAACAATAAATTCTATTCATGTTAATTATACTCTACTTAAACTCTAATGGACTGCCATCTACCCTTAATTCAAGGCATTTTCTACCTCCTTTAGTCTTTCTTACCTACTATCATTTTTAACAACTGAAAAAACCCGAGAGCTTTGAGAACTCACATACATTATAGGGCAGAAAGAAGAAACCTTTTTAGTGTTTGGGCCACACCTGGCAGCGCTCAGGGATTAATCCTGGCTCTGAGCTGAGAAATTGCTCCTGGCAGGCTCGTGGAACCATATGGATTTCCAAGATTGAACCCAGATCGGCCACATGCAAGGCAAATGCCCTACCCATTCTGCTATCGCCCCAGCCACAGAAGAAACAGGTTTTTTTTTTCCTAAAATAGGGCCAGAGAGATAGCACAATGGGTAGAGTGTTTGCCTTGTACACCTACCAGAGTTGGCAGCATCCCATATGGTCCCCTGAGCCTGCCAGGAGCGATTTCTGAGCACATAGTCAGGAGTAACTCCTGAATCCCTCCAGTTATACCCCAAACCTAACAAATAAGTTAATAAAGAATAGTTTAAGATAAAAAGGACAATCAAAATAATAAAGCATGAAATAAAGCTTAAGAGAACAGAGAATTTTGAGCAGGTAGGAAATTATAGAGTCATCAACAGTGTTTATGACTAAAATATGTATTATATTGACAAATTTGTTATTCCAGTAAGCAAATTTTAGCAGCCCTCTAATAACTTAATATAACTATCAATTTGAATCACCAAATTATTCCAAATTTCAAAACATAATAGGCTTAAGTTTAATAAAATAAAATTGTATTGTTTTTAACTCTGACAATCCAGAAAAACAATAAACAATAAAGGTAATATAATATTTTAACAGCACTTTTACTATTTTTAAAGAAAATCAATAACTATAAAAATAATAGCAGGTAGAAATAAATGCACTAAATGTATCTTCAGTCTACAAGTTTAGCAACAGAACCCATACTTCTTAACAATGTAAAATTAGTTGATATACACAAAAGCATTAAGATCAAATTATTTATTATTTAAAGCACCACGGTTTACAAACAAAGCCATAGTTACGCTATAGACATACAATGTTTCAGCACCAATCCCACCACCAGTGTCACCTTCCCTCAACCAATGTTCCCATAGTCCATCCTATATGTCTTCCCTCCCTGAGCCTGCCAGACAAGCATTATTTAAAGTATGCTTTTACTACCTTTAAGGAATTGTAGTAATTGCTAAAAAAAACTTTAATAAAAGGTCTAGTTGATTTATCCTTAATGGCAAGAGTTCTGATCCATTAACAGTGCCTGGAACACAAGAAGTTCCAGAAAATTATCTGTTGAATAATTAGTGTATAGGCTTAATTTACAGGAGTCATACAATTTGCATCTGTTTTCCTGAAAATTTTGAATGATGCTACTACTATGTACCATTCAAAACTAATTTAAATAACTTGAACAAGTCTAAAATTTGGGATGCAAGGTATTTACCAGATACAGTTATCTCCACTCTGTTGATTAACTAAAAATAGAAATGTTTACTGGACTTAAGAAAGTGCTTCACAGAGGTGTTTGCCTTGCAAGGAGCCAATCCAGGACCAAAGGTGGTTGGTTTGAATCCCGGTGTCCCATATGGTTCCTCATGCCTGCCAGGAGCTATTTCTGAGCAGACAGCCAGGAGTAATCCCTGAGCACCGCCGGGTGTGACCCAAAAACAAAAACCAAAAAAAAAAGTGCTTCAATAAAATATGCAAAAGAGAAAAAAATCTACCAAGAACTGCACTATAGCATACTGAATAAAGAAGGAACATAGATTGACATACTCATTCTAATACCTAGTAGTTGAAAGGGCTAAATTTTAGGTATATTATTAAAATGGTACTAGGATGAAGTCAAAATAAATAAGGCAAGAATAATTAAGGCAAAATAAACTAAACATCACCTAAACATGACCCTAAATCTTCTGAAAACATGATTATTTGGGTCTATAAATATATTGTGAAAAAAGATATCTATAAATCAAGCAAGGAGAAGTTTGACATGTACCCTTTTTCTAGAAGGAAGTATGATGTTCCATAGGGCCCTATCTGAACAAAAGTTCTTGATAAATGATTTCGATAAACACTAAATGAAAAAACACTAAATGAAATGATTATTGAATATAAAAATGAACAAAGTTAGAAAGACTAGCTAAGATCTCAGATGAGAGAATAAGTATCTAAAATGAAAATAGGATTCTTTGGTGTTTTTTTTTGGGGGGGGCACACCCGGTAACGCTCAGGCGTTACTCCGGGCTATGCGCTCAGAAGTCACTCCTGGCTTGGGGAACCATATGGGACGCCGGGGGATCGAACCGCGGTCCGTCCTAGGCTAGCTCTGGCAAGGCAGACACCTTACCTCTAGCGCCTCGGCGCCTGCCCCGAAAATAGGATTTTTATCCCCTCTTGACAGACAAGAAAACTGATGTTTCTAAAATATGGACTTATCGGGCCCGGAGAGATAGCACAGTGGTGTTTGCCTTGCAAGCAGCCAATCCAGGACCAAAGGTGGTTGGTTCGAATCCCGGTGTCCCATATGGTCCCATATGGCCGTGCCTGCCAGGAGCTAAGCTATTTCTTTTTTTTTTTTTTTTTTTTTTTGTTTTTTGGGCCACACCCGTTTGACGCTCAGGGGTTACTCCTGGCTATGTGCTCAGAAATCGCCCCTGGCTTGGGGGGACCATATGGGACGCCGGGGGATCGAACCGCGGTCCTTCCTTGGCTAGCGCTTGCAAGGCAGACACCTTACCTCCAGCGCCACCTACCCGGCCCCAGAGCTAAGCTATTTCTGAGCAGACAGCCAGGAGTAACCCCTGAGCACCGCCGGGTGTGGCCCAAAAACCAAAAAAAATATATGGACTTATCCTAGTCTTCCACAGTTAATACACACTGAGTATAGGAGCATATTAAGGCTAAAACAAATAAAGTTAAATAATTTATTAAAATGTATAAATGTTTATTCTTCAAAATATTAATTATGTAAGATGTTTTAGATCGAGGCCATCCTTGTGATATTTAGCCTACTGATATAGGAATGGCAGTTCAGTTATTGGTTCAACACTGCAGCACTGCTTCCCAATGCTGCTGCCGTCCAAAATTCATGGCTGTGGGTGCTAGGACCAACCCTTCCCAGAAGTCTGTGGAAGCCAAGTCAACGTAGATGAGCTGTCCACATCCAAGAAGGGCAGAGCAAAAGAAGCCCAGCTTCTCAAGTTTGCTCTGCAGCCACGCACATCCCCTACATGTGATATTTAGCCTACTGATATAGGAATGGCAGTTCAGTTCATGGCTCAACACTGCAGTGCTGCTTTCCAATGCTGCTGCCGTCCAAAATTCATGGCTGTGGGTGCTAGGACCAACCCTTCCCAGAAGTCTGCGGAAGCCAAGTCAACGTAGATGAACTGTCCACATCCAAGATGGGCAGAGCAAGAGAAGCCCAGCCTCTCAAGTTTGCTCTGCAGCCACGCGCATCCCCTACTTGATGATTCCAGCACAACACACTGAAAACATCACACTATAAATGTGACAATGAGGAAATAGCGAGCTCAGGCCAACACCATGCATAGAATATGATAATGGCAGATCTCATGAGCCAAAAGCTGCCAACCACTTACTTATCCTCTCAGATAAGAAGTTTAGATTCATTGGAGTCCCAGAAACCCAAAAGAAAATCCCCATAAAGAATCAATAGTCAAGGATGTCATTGCAGAGAAACTTCCAGAGTGAGATAATGCATGCAACCAAATCCTGTATGCCCGAAGAGTTCCAGCTAAAAGAGACCCAAAGAAAAACACACAAGAAACATCCTAGTCACAATGACAAATACTACAGATAGGGATAGAATACAGAAAGCAGCAAGATCAAAAAAGGAAATAACATTCAACAGAGGAGCATCCTTAATATTTACAGCAGATCTGTCACAAGAAACCCTAAAGGCCAGAAGGCATAGGTGGGATAGAGTGACAAAATTCAGCAAAATGAATATTTCACCCAGCCAGACTCACTTTCAGGTTTGAAGGAAGCATTCATAGCTTCACGGACAAACAACAGCTCAGAGCTCAGAAAAATTACAGACTCAAAACCAGCCTTAAAAGAAAAACTGAAAGATCTACTTTAAGATAAGACAGACCACAAAACACACCAAACTCTTACTAAAGATGATACTAAAAATATGACAATTCTCTCTCTCAATGTCAATGGGCTAAACGCACCAGTTAAAGAAACTGAGTGGTTGGAGCCAGAGAGATAGCATGGAGGTAAGGCGTTTACCTTTTTCAAATCCCGGCATCCCATATAGTCCCCTGAGCCTGCAGGAGTGATTTCTGAGCATAGAGCCAGGAGTAACCCCTGAGCATCACTGGGTGTGACAAAACAAACAAACAAACAAACAAACAAACAAAACAAAAACAAAAAAAGAGACACCGAGTGGAAAAATCAAAAAGCTGCATCCAACATTCTGCTGCCTACAAGAAACACATCTGAATAGTCAGAACAATCATAGACTCAAAATCAAAGGTTGAAGGACAAATATCCAAGCAAACAACTCCCTTAAAAAACTGGAGTGGCCATCTTAGTATCAGATGACACAAACTTTAGACTTAAAAAAAGTTATAAGGGACAAAGATCGACATTTTGTAATAATCAAGGGATCTGTACAACAGGAAGAAATCACACTCCTAAATATATATGGCCAAAAAGCACATGGAAAACTGTTCTATATCACTAATCATCATGAGACGTAAATCAAAACAACAATGAGGTATCATATCATGGCACAGAGGCTGGCACACATCACAAAAAATAAGAACAACCACTGCTGGCATGGCTGTGGGTAGAAAGGAACCCTTATTCACTGATGTGGGAATGCTGTCTGGTTCAGCCTTTATGGAAAACAGTATGAATGTTCTTTAAAAAAAATAAACATTGAGCTCCCATATGATCCAGCAATATCACTTTTAGAGATATACCCTATGATCAGTGAAACACAATACAATAATGCCCTCTTCATTCCTATGTTCATAGCAGCACTATTTACAATAGCCAGAATCTGGAAACCACCCACATGCCCAACAGCAGATGAGTGGCTAAAGAAACATGGTGCATCTCTACAATGAAATACTATGCAGCTTTTAAAGTCACAAAATTTCCTTATACATGGATGGAATATTTGGAAAATATTATGCTGAGTGAAATAAGTCAGAGGGAAAGATATAAGCATGGAACAATCTCACTCATCTGTGGGATTTAGACAGCATAATAATAGCACCCAGAGATAATAAAGATGAGGGCTGAAAGGACCAGTTCGTGATAACAAGCTTATCACAAAGTGGTAAGTGCAGTTAGAAAAATAACTATAGTAACAGCTACCAGAGGATAGAGAGAAATACATAGTTTTTCTTAAAGGCACGCAGGGGAGAAGGTGGGAAATTGGTGACAATGGTGGCAGGAAAGTTGCACTGGTGAAGGGAGGTATGTATTTTATGGCTGAAACACAGTTACAAATATGTTTGTGACCATGGTGCTTAAATAAATATATTATTAAAAAACAAATACAGGGGCCAGAGCGGTGGCACAAGCAGTAAGGCATCTGCCTTGCCCACACTAGCCTAGGACGGACCATGGTTTGATCCCCCGGCGACCCATATGGTCCCCCAAGTTAGGAGTGATTTCTGAGTGCATAGTCAGGAGTAACCCCTGAGCGTCACCAGATGTAGCCCAAAAACAATTATATATAAAACAAAAAACAAAAAACAATAAAATACAGTCATCTTACTCAACTATGATCAAACACTTTGATAAGGATGTAGATAAGTTAAAGCTAAGTTCTTAAAATGCTTCATAATGATGTTATATGAGGACTAGCTGGAGAAACGGAAATGATTAATGTGGGGAAGATTTGATCTTAGAATAGACTGAGACTTTAATCAGAATCAAATATCTACAGAGGCTCAAGAAAGAGAGTAAGTCATGAGAAATAAAGTGAGAGATACATGATTCTACCTAATAGCTTTCTAATCATTTTTGAAATTTTGAGATTTTCTGCAATTTTGAGTCTATTTTACACTCCAAACACCTTATGAATATATATTGGGTTTTCTTGTCCTTTTTACCCTGGAACATAAGGTGTTTTTTAAATGTTTATCATTCTTGGGGCCGGAGAGGTGGCACAAGTGTTAGGGCGTTTGCCTTTAATGTGCTGACTTAGGACGGACCTCGATTCAATCCCCCAGCGTCCCATATAGTCTCCCAAGCCAGGAGCGATTTCTGAGAGCATAGCCAGGAGTAATTCCTGAGCATCACTAGGTGTGGCCCAAAAAAAACCAAAAAAAATGTTTATCATTCTTGAAACTAGAATGAGAGTCCTTAAGAAATACTGAGGCCTTAAAGCATGCATTATGATAAAATGCTTGTCCATAAAGCATTCGATACGATAAAAAAAACCTAGATCAGGAATCTTTGCAAGTCAGGTAGGGAAATAGTTTTATCACCTTGAGGACAAGAACCAAGGCAGAAATCACAAATGCTTGGATGTGCAAAATGAAATGGTTTTAAACCTCAAAGACAAAATGTGTCTCCCAGGAGAAAAGATTCAATTAATTGACAGCCATGGCAGCAGTTACTCTACAAAAAGAAAACAAGTTTATCATTTAAAACATAAAGAGCAGAGTAACATTTCTCAAATCAGAGTTGAACTCCAATGAGACCATCAATCTGGATTTAAGAAAATTTAAGTTAAAGCTACATGATTTACAAGTTTATTTATATTTGAGTTTTAGACATAAAGTGTTAACCTCCCTCCAGCAATGTTCCAGAGACCATCTCTCTTCTACAAATTCATCACTTTATTTGCTAATGAAGACTAGACTTGTTTAAAAAGTTTTAGGTCACTTTATTGTTATGTTTGTCAATTAATTCTTCTTTATATAATACCAATACTAATCAAGTGCAATCAAGTGTGCTATGTAAATTATTAATAGAGACAGTCACCTGACTACAATAGATAAAACATCTTACTTGTTGAACCAAGTCGTCGTGTGTCTCTGGCAATATAATTTGCAAAGATAATAGACTTCATGCTGGTCTTACCAGATCCACTTTTGCCCATCAATAGTACCTAAAGATAAAATGGCGATAAAAATAAGAAGTTAGCAAATCAAATCTAAAAGAATCATTTTTCCTGTACTTGTTTTATTCAAGTAACACAACCTAACCTGGTATGAATACTTCTAACTACTTGGTTCCCCAACTATCTAATATGAATTACTCGTCTTATTGCTAATCAATAGTACTGCAGCAAATGTTATGCTTTCACTATGTACTATCATCAGTTATGTTAGAGAAATACCTATTTGAGAGGTAATTGTAACTTGGATCTCATAATCTAATGTTTTATACACTACACTATCCAGCTTATTTCAGTAAAACTGAAATTTCATCTTCCTCCAAAGAAATCTCCTGTCTCATTCTGATGAGAATATATCATTGTTCTCCTTCCTTTCATTTACCTCCAAGATTTTGCTCTTTTTCTATTCAAAAGAAACCCATGATCTTCAAGATGAAGTCCTAAAACTATATATATGTAAGTACACCGTATTTTTTTCATTTTTACATTTTATTTTTTACTTTTTTTATATCTTTATTTAAATATATTGATTACAAATATGATTGTGATTAGGTTTCAGTCATGTAAAGAACACTCCCTTTTCACCAGTGCAACATTCCCACCACCAATGTCCCAAATCTCCCTCCATCCCACCCACCCCTACCTGTACTCTAGACAGGCTTTCCAGTTCCCTCATTCATCTGCATGGTTATGGTAGTTCTCAGTGTAGTTATTTCTATAACTGCACTCAATACTCTTTGTGGTGAGCTTCATGAAGTGAGCTGGAAGTTCCAGCCCTCTTCTCGTCTCTGAGGATGGTTGCAAAAATGACTTTTATTTTTCTTAAAACCCATAGATGAGTGAGACTATTCTGTGTCTATCTCTCTCCTTGACTTATTTCACTCAGCATGATAGATTCCATGTACATCATGTATAGGAAAATTTCATGACTTCATCTCTCCTGACGGCTGCATAATGTTTCATTGTGTATATGTATCAGTTTCTTTAGCCATTCATCTGCTGAAGGGCATCTTGATTGTTTCCAGAGCCTGACTATTGAGTACACCTTAATTTGATTTACCTACTCTTCCATCCTCTTTTGACTCCCAAAGCATGAAACATTAAAAATTTTATTAGTGGGCCCGGAGAGATAGCACAGCGGCATTTGCCTTGCAAGCAGCCGATCCAGGACCAAAGGTGGTTGGTTCGAATCCCGGTGTCCCATATGGTCCCCCGTGCCTGCCAGGAGCTATTTCTGAGCAGACAGCCAGGAGTAGCCCCTAAGCACCGCCAGGTGTGGCCCAAAAACCAAAAAAAAAATTTAATAGTTATCTTTTTATTCTTGTTATATTATTATTGTTTATATTGTTTGTGTTCTATTGTTTTATATTTTATTATAATGTATTGTTGAAATTTATGGTCTTGGTTTGCTATTTCACCATCACTAAAGTACAAAAGACCTGTGCCATGTCTCAGAGTCTCTTCTCTTTTACCACTGTCACCTTAATCTGGGGCTTAATGTGTGTAGTCTAATACACAAAGTTTGTTTCCCTAAATACCACAGATATGTGAGATCATTCCCTGCTTTTCCTTCTCCATTTAACTTTCCACTCAGAAAGATACATCCAGTTATATCCAAGTTGAAGAAAACTTAATCATTTAAATTTTTCTGGCTGGGTAGGGAAAATTTTTTTTGGCTGCACAGTGTTCCATTGTGCATATACATCACAACTTTTTTTTTTACCAATTCATCAGTTATTGAACATCTAGGTTGTTTCCATATCTTGACTACTGAAATACTGCAATGAGCATAACATTTTTGAAAAAAAAGGTGAATATAACCTTTATGATTAATTTTGTGTTTTGGGGTAGATGCCAAGAAGTACAATTGACAATAACCAACATGCAAAAAATGAAATTGGATTCATGTATCACACCATACACAAAAGTTAGTCCAAAGTTTATTAAAGACCTCAAGATTAGACCAAAATTCATAAAAGACATAAAGAGGAAAATATAGAAAGCTCTTAAGAATCTGGAAACTCAAAGGGCTCTTCAACTATCTGATCCCATTGGCAAAAAAACAATTTAAAATGGGCCTACATCAAATTAAAAAAATTCTATATATCAAATGAAAATGGCTAAAATAAAGATACCCTACTAAATTGGAATGATATTTACACATAATATCTCAGGTAAAGAACTAATATTTAAAATATACAAAGCACTCACAAATATCAGCAGCAAAAAAAAAAACCCAATTACACCATCAAGAAATGTGAAATGGGGGCCAGAGTGGTAGCGCAAGCAGTCGGGTATTTGCCTTGCACTTGGCTAACCTAGGACAGACCACAGTTCGATCCCCCGGCATCCCATATGGACCCCCAAGCCAGGAGCAATTTCTGAGCGCATAGCCAGGAG
Source organism: Suncus etruscus (assembly GCF_024139225.1). Classification (NCBI taxonomy): domain Eukaryota; kingdom Metazoa; phylum Chordata; class Mammalia; order Eulipotyphla; family Soricidae; genus Suncus; species Suncus etruscus. The sequence continues at coordinate 51,848,526 of NC_064868.1, read as the reverse complement.
TAACCCCTGAGCATCACTGGCTGTGGCCCAAAAACCAAAAAGAAAAAAAGAGAAAGAAATGAAAGAAAGAGAAAGAAAAAGAAAAAAGAAAGGAAGGAAAGATGAGAGGAAGGAAGGAAGGAAGGAAGGAAGGAAGGAAGGAAGGAAGGAAGGAAGGAAGGAAGGAAGGAAGGAAGGAAGGAAGGAAGGAAGGAAGGAAGGAAGGAAGGAAGGAAGGAAGAAGGAAGGAAGGAAGAAAGAAAGAAAGAAAGAAATAAAGATAGAAAGAAAGAAAGAAAGAAAGAAAGAAAGAAAGAAAGAAAGAAAGAAAGAAAGAAAGAAAGAAAGAAAGAAAGAAAGAAAGAAAGAAAGAAAGAAAGAAAGAAGAAAAGTGAAGAGAAGATGAATAAACATTTCCAGGCAGAGGACACATTGATGGCTAAAATGGAGATGAAAAAGTGTCCTTCATCACTTATTTTTCATACTATAAGACCACCTCCCCCAGAGCGTCTGATGGAGATTATGTTCTCCTGTGTCTGAGCACAGGAGAGGTGAGCATCTAAATACTACTTGTGTCTTATGGTCAGGTGCATCTTATGGAGCGAAAAATACGGTATGTGCCATCTTATCCTAGTAAGAATGGGATATATACAAATACTGCAACCAGTGCTTGGCAGGTAAAAAAGGAACTCTTACTGATGGGAATGATGTCTGACTCAGTCTTTATGAAAAATAACATAGAGACTCAAAAAGTAAGTGCTTGGTTAAAGTCTAGTCATATTAAACTGAACTGTTTATAGCATCAGTGATAGCTCCAGGATCTGTAGGGAGATCCTCTCTTTGTGTTTGTTTCATGCTGTGCACTTCGCCAGTTAAATTTTTATTCCCTTTTCTTCTATAAACTTCTATCAACTAAGCTGTTCTCATCATGAAAAACCTGGATCAGTAATCATCTCAAGAATCCCACAACCCTAGATTATTTTAGATATGTCTCATTGTTTTCCTGTGTGGCACTCTTACTCTGCTGCAAAGACCACAATGCACTATAGTCATCCAGCTTCCTTGAGCCTATCTTTCACAATATTATGCCTAAAATATAAGATACTCAAAATAGGGGCCGAAGAGATAGCATGATAACGTTTGCCTTTCATGCAGGAGGTCATCGGTTCGAATCCTGGCATCCCATATGGTCCCCCGTGCCTGCCAGGAGCAATTTCTGAGCCTGGAGCCAGGAAAAACCCCTGAGCACTGCCGGGTGTGACCCAAAAACCACACAAAAAAATACTCAAAATATTTCACTTACATCTATATTCATTGCAGCACTATTTACAATAGCCAGACTCTGGAAACAATCAAGATGCCCTTCATCAGATGAATGGCTAAAGAAACCGTGGTACATATACACAGTGGAATATTATGCAGCCATCAGGACAAATGAAGTCATAAAATTTTCCTAGACATGGATGTACATGGAATCTATTATACTGAGTGAAATAAGTCAGAGGGAGAGAGATAGACACAGAATAGTCTCACTCATCTATTGGCTTTAAGAAAAATGAAAGATATTCTTGCAATAATTTTCAGAAACAAAAGAGAGGAGGGCTGGAAGGTCCAGCTCACTACATAGCTCACCACAAAGAGTATTGAGTGCAGTTAGAGAAATAACTACATTGAAAACTATCATAACGATGTGAATGAATGAGGGAAGTAGAAAGCCTGTCTGGAGTACAGGCAGGGGTGGGATGGGGAGGAGGGAGATCTGGGACATTGGTGATGAGAATGTTGCACTGGTGACCCAACCACAATCATGTTTGTAATCAAGGTGTTTAAATAAAAATATTAATAAAAAATTCAATCAAAAATATTTTCAAAAAAAATAAACAAACTATCGAAACAAAGATACAATGGTTTTTGGTTTTTTTTTTTTTGGTTTTTGGGCCACACTCGGCGGTGCTCAGGGGTTACTCCTGGCTGTCTGCTCAGAAATAGCTCCTGGCAGGCACGGGGGGGGTGGGCATATGGGACACTGGGATTCGAACCAACCACCTTTGGTCCTGGATCGGCTGCTTGCAAGGCAAACGCCACTGTGCAATCTCTCCGGGCCCATTAAATGGTATTTTTAACATTGAGAATGCCCAATGGAAAGAGTGGCTTTACAAAGAACAGTCTTCTCATCAATGTAACATTTTTGCTTTTTGGATGGCACATCTTGTGATGCTCATATCTTATTCCTGACATCACTCCTGGCAGTGCTCAGAGTAACATATGTAGTGCTAGGGTCAAACCTAGGTTAGATAAATGGAAAACAAATAAATGCCTTAGTCGAGGAGCTATTTCTCTAGCTCTCAATGTGAGCATATAAGAGAGAGAAGCATTAAAGATGATACAATTTTTACATTAGGCATAAATTGGGTAAGGTGACATTCAAGTCTTTTCAAACATATAATTTTTAAACTATATAGCCAATTACTACATTTTTAAAATAAATGGGTATATATTCTACCAAAATCCTAAGATATTTTATTAATATGGTCCAATTACAAATTATAAGAGGTTATCTATGGAAATACATTGCACTGAGGCACAATTTAATCTACCTACTCAACTATATAACATTATTTCATTAAGAAAAAGTTATTGATGAGCCAGTCTAAAGTTACTATTAGGTATTTTAGGCATTTTAAGGCATACTTGTTGAGAGAAACTTGAGCAGGCTCAGCAAGAACATTCCTTTAGTGAACTAGATTATTAGATGAAGCTGGAGGTCTTTTTTCTTTTTTATAAAATCTTACCTCAATTGCTTATGAAGGGCTTATGGGTTATTAAGTCTAATTCTGTCATGTAACATCCTACGTGTTCTACATGCATCTGTTCAAACTTACAAAATTACAAGTAAAATCACTAATTATAAATTAAGAAACGAAGTTCTATAGGTTCCCTAAATTTGTTCTACAGTTATTTCCATACTAATAAAAACTAAACCCCCTGGTGAAGAACAGTCCCATAAAAGCACACACTCAAAATGGCTTAACACTTATAATACACAAAGAAGGAAAAACTGAGTTTGGGTTCAACATAACTATGCAGGAAGAGAACTCAGTAATGCATTTATGGCTTATATAAAATGAAAATTAATTTTTAAATTTGAAGACAGATTTGCACAGCTATGATAGGGTGTAAAGATATGATATACATTTATAGTTTATCTTTTTAGATGTGTAGTCAAAAACAGGTTCTTATAGGGCATACTATGCAACGAAGTCGTTTGAATTCCATTATTTGTGAGGTTATAAATAGGTTTTGTGTGTGTGTTTGTTTTAGGTCATGCCCAATAGTACTCAGAGCATACTCCTAGTGAGGTTTAGGGACTAAATGGGGTGCCAGAAATTGAAAATGGGTTGGCTATGGGAAAGGTAAGTACCCTATCCACTATACTATCACTCTGGCCCAGTTTGAAGCATCCAAATGATCCAGTTAGATTTATATACCAGAAAAATCTTATATAAACTAAGGGGACAAAGAGTCAGACAGAAAACTTAGATTTCTGTTCAAGAAAGATGGCATTGGAGCCAGAGAGATAGCATGGAGGTAAGGCATTTGCCTTTCATGCAGGAGATCACCAGTTCAAATCCCAGCGTCCCATATGGTCCCCCGTGCCTGCCAGGAGCAATTTCTGAGCATGGAGCCAGGAGTAACCCCTGAGCACTGCCGGGTGTGACCCAAAAACTACACACAAAAAAAGAAAGATGGCATTATGTATACAACTACGATATTGAAAGTAACTTCTTACTTTTACCTTTATATTTCTGGTAGACCTAATACGTCTTACCTTTTTCTTCATAGCTGTGTTTGGTAGCACCCATCTGCAGATAGAAACCAGAAGACAATTTCCATGATTGAATTGCTTTAGAAATTAGAAATAAAGAAACTTACATATTCACATATAATGGATTTATAAAAGAGCATATTTAACACAATAGCCAAATACAACTGTGTGTTTTATCCAGATGAATATTTGTTCAAATTTCTTAAATTATAAAATTAGGATGTCATTCCTGATATGCAATTATGTGAAAGCTCATAACAAAATGTATTTAGGAATATAAAAGAGCCATTAAGCTTCAATTTTTATAATTTAAAAATTTTATTAAAGTATTATGTAAATGCTTTAATAAATTGTCTTTTTAAATGTCCTCTATACCTGCCTACCTTAAAAATAACTTTAGTCCTTCAGTTGTCCTTCCAAGTCACATTTCACTCATCAAAGATACAAAGTGTATTTTTAAAAAATCTTACATTCATATACTTACTGGCAAAGCATTATTTTTAGTGAAAAGACAGCCCTCCTAACTCAACATGAAAATGCTAAATCTCTTCTACTGACAATTCAAAGAAACTAACAACTGCGTCCTCAATGAGAACACAAGGTATGATTCTGCCTTGCTAGTCCTCATTCCAGTTTATCCTAACCGCCAAAAGATTAATACCATTTAACTTACTTTACCTTACTGGAAACTGCAGTAATTTATAAGCATGGTTTGTTCTAATTTACAACATTCTATTTGGAACCACCCCCCATTTTCAGGTTTAACATAATACCCTTCACCCACCCAAGCGATCTTTCCGGTTCCCCTAAGGGAGGATCCATTCTTGGCCCCAAATTCTCTTTCTCCATCTTTTTCTCAGAGGCAGGTTCTTCCATTATGCAACAAGTCCTTTCCGGTCCATCCTAAATCCGCAGTACTCTTCCTGCTTTTTTCCCCCTTGTTCACCCACTCAGACGCCTGTTTTCATCATCTGAGACCCTTCGGTCAGCTCTATTCTTGCCTCCGCCTTTGTCCACAGGGGGGCTGCTTTCCCCACAGTTACCTTTACCTCCTGGAACTTGGCCTCAAAGCACGGACGAACTGGCTCACTCAAAAATTAAGGAATTCTGTGGTGCAAAGGAAAGATGGAGGCTAGAGGGAAAGCGGGAAGGAGAGGATTCGTCTAGAGAATAGCCCTCCAAGGTTCCGTAATCAAAAGAGGGCTTCACCCGCAAAAAATAAAAAATCGTAGGAGCGGTGAAGATGACTGAGCTGATCCCCGGGGTAAGCACAGAATGCTGTGCTCAGCCCACTCCTTATTACTGAGCCTGATCGACTCAGCCCGCTGCTGCAGCACAAGAATTCACCACCCTTCCCGCGAGTAGGTCCCAGCCACCCTCACTCTACTGTGGGCCAAGATCACGTGAACAGCAGCCGTAAACTCTGTCATGTGATTGCCCCTACCCAAGGGGCGGGTCGTAGGGGAAAAACCAAAGAGACTGCATTGAGCAAGACAGGGGTACGGGCGGTAGAGGCTAAGTGGCTCCCTCTCATAAAGAGGCAGTCCTGAGGGTGCGTGCGAGTAGCCAGAGAATGTCGGCTTTGCTGGTGAGTTGGCCACACACATTGGAGAATTAAAAGGATACTGTTGTAGTTCCAGTGCATCAAGGAATGTGTGGAATAATCTTCACCTGTCATCTCACTCACAAAAAGCATTCAATAATATAAGGAATATGTTTTAGGAAGTAAAGACCGCTTTTAAACATACCCTGGAGTCCCCAGAATTCCACCTGACAAATTGCTCACTAAAAACACTATTACAGAAAGTCACTGTTTCTCTGTTGCCAGCTTCTCTTTTGCCTTCCTTAAAATGATCCATCTTCTCTAAACTCTTGAGGGAAATCTTTTTAAAGCATCATCTAGAAGAAGCCATTTTTTCTGCTTTTCATTCTTCTCACAATTTAAGAAAAAAAAAAACCGTCAACACAATAATCTTCACACTCATTTTTTTTGCTCAAGTCCATGAGAAATAGATGAATAAAGGAAAGAACAGGACTAGAGGTGGTAAGGGAGAAGAGAGAAAGGCGGGAAAAGTGGAAAGAAGAGCAATAAGTATAGAGAATAGAAGATATTTGAAAAATACTGAGTAAACAAAATAAATTAAGAATTGAAGAGTTGTTCCTAAACATGTTGAAAAAGATTGGTACAATGAATTAATTTCCTTATCATCAAGATTTTGATTTCTACCAAAGTATTCCTGGATGTGTATTTTTACATTGTCATTGTAGAATCTTTTCTACATGTAGTATTTTTACATTGTCATTGTAGATGAGGTCGCCTTTAAGTTTTATCAAATTAATTTTTTGTCTTGTTTTGTTTTGGTGCCACACCCAGCGGTGCTCAGGGGTTACTCCTGGCAATCTGCTCAAAATAGCTCCTGGCAGGCAAGGGGACGATATGGGACGCCGGGATTCGAACCAACCACCTTAGGTGGGTCGGCTGCTTGCAAGGCAAACACTGCTGTGCTATATCTCCGGCTCCTTATCAAATTAATTTTAAGGGGCCGGAGAGATAGCATGGAGGTAAAGCGTTTGCCTTTCATGCAGAGGTCATTGGTTCGAATCCCGGCATCCCATATGGTCCCCTGAGCTTGTCAGGAGCGATTTCTGAGCGTAGAGCCAGGAGGAACTCCTGAGCGCTGCCGGGTGTGAAAAACAAAAACAAAAAAAAATTTTTAAATTTAATGGTGTGTCCTTGTCAGCATGTTAATTGACTTTGCAAAATTATTTATACATTCAGTAAACATGCCATATCTCTATTTTATTTATTATGGTAACAATGGTTTATGAGACTACAGATTTTTATGTTTAGGGTTAAATATTATCACACCACAACTATCACCAATATGGTGACTGTCCCTCTAATATGGTTCATAAATCATTCCTGTTTGCCCCCACTCCCACTTGGTAATATGGTAATATATATTTCATTGTCAATATTATTACAATAAATATCACTAATTTCAGGTGCTTGTGGACAGCATGTAAGAGAATTTACTATCTTTAGACTATTTACAAAATTTAGACTATTAAATGTATTAACAACTCTATTTTTATAGCTCATATAGATATATCTCTACTGCCTTACTCTTGGAAGTCTTCAGTAGCAGCACACATCCACATCCAAGAATGCAACCTTAACTGCAGCACTTTCTTAGCCTCCTTCCTCTTGTCCCTTGGAGTCTTCTCACAACACATTATACTAAGTTCCCTGATTTTATATAGGCTTTATATTACTGTCCTCTAGCTGTTCCTGTCCTCTAGCTGTTCCTTATATATTTTTGGTCACACATAAATTAGGTCACGTATATCTTGCTATCCATTGGATTGTATAAATATATAAGGGACTAACCAGAAACCCTATACTCCATAATCATCACATACATCTAAGTGGCCTGAGATTTCCACTCTTTAATTTTTTCTGATTAGTTACTAAACCATCAGTTCACATATGTTCTCTGCAGATAGATTTGGGAACCAATCAATAAGAAAACATATATGAATGATAAATTAAATCAGAGGTTTTTATTATCTTGCCCTTTATATTCATTTTCTTATTTCCTCAGTAGCAAAATAATTTTTCATTGGACATTGTCTATCCTCTTGTATTTTTTTACTTAGTTACCACATATAAATTAGATCACCCATTATGTGTTTTAGTTTAGTTTAACACAACACTCTCTAATACCATCCAATTTGTAGAAAATTGAAATATTACCTCTTTTCTTATGCTATGTACTATTCCATTAAGTATACTAAACAACTTAGATCAGGGGTCTCAAACTCAATTTACCTGAGGCAGCAAGAAGAAAAGTTGGGGTGAGGCAGGGCCGCATATGGGATTTCACAAAAAAAGTCCTCAGATGTCATTATTAACAGTTTTAATTATTTCTTCTGAACATGAACATTGAGTGAAGATCATGAACAGTTCTTCTGAACATGGCATCTTTTGCCTATTCCTTGTTGCCAGAGACTTGACAGCACTTCTCACAAATCTGAACCACATTTGGCTTTAGAGAGGAAGCAGTTGAGACCCTCAGTATGGCTTGAAGATGATCATCATTAAGTCTAGACCTGTACTTTGACTTATTGAAGTTCAATGTGGAGAATAACTTTTCACACAAATATGTGCTCCCAAAAAGGCACATGGTGCACATTAACATTCGGGAAAGCTCAGGGAAGCTGGGGGGCAATTCTCTCAAAAACTGCCCATGCATGCCTGCTTTTCCACTAATCTCCCTGAACTTGGCTTTGAGATCAGAGTTACATTGCAGGTCAATGACCTCCATTTGAAGCACAGGAGGGGCATCTTGCACATCAAAGGGAAAGGGGTCCACAAAAATTTGGAAAGTGGCTCTGTGCTTTTTGAAATCTGCAAATCCGTGATCAAATTCCTTCTCTAGCTTAAAAATAGCATCAACATATTTCTCACCACTGAATGGTATGCCTGCATCCACAAGTTCCTTGCATGCTGGGATTTCCATAACACAAGTTTTGTGGAGAATGCTCTCACGTTGTCATAGGCAGCACTGATAAGCTGCCCTGGGCCTTGTAACATCTTGTTTAATCCATTCAGCTTATGTGTGATGTCAACAAGAAAAGCAAAGTCCATGAGCCATTTGTGATCACTCAACTCAGAAACAGCATTCCCATCCTTTTTGTGTGTGTGTGTGTGTCACCCGGCAGCGCTCAGGGGTTTCTCCTGGCTCTATGCTCAGAAATCGCTCCTGGCAGGCTTGGGGAACCATATGGGATGCTGGAATTCGAACCAAGATCCTTCTGCCCTCTGCATGCAAGGCAAACGCCTTACCTCCATGCTATCTCTCCAGCCCCGAGCACCCATCCTTTTACTTCCCAGCCTGTCTCTATAGTAGTCACTTTTATTTTTACCTTCTAGGCACTGTGGTTTGCAAAACTAACTAAAACAGTATAACATATATTACTTGAGCTCCTTTCCTTTTTTTTTTTTTTTTTTTTGTTTTTGGTTTTTGGGTTACACCCGGTAGCTCTCAGGGGTTACTCTTGGCTCTACACTCAGAAATTGCTCCTGGCATTCTCGGGGGACCATATGGGATGCCATGATTTGAACCACCATCCTTCAGCATGCAAGGCAAACGTCCTACCTCTATACTATCTCTCCGGCCCACTTGAGCTCCTTTCAGCATCCAGTTTGTCTCCAGAATGATCACTTCCCGTTATTATTTTCACAGGGATTCTTCCTCTGGCATAACCTATCACATTGTGGCTAGCTTTCAAGTCCTCCTGGCCATCATTTCTTTATCCATTAATCATCTGTCAATGGCCATTTGTGTGGTTTATTGATATTGACCACTGTAAATAATATTTCAATGAATATAGTTTCATTTGAGTTTCCAGATTTTTATTTAAAATATTGTGATTTACAATTGTGATTTTTAGTTGATTCTTAGAAATGTAATGTTTTATCACCAACTCCATCACCATTGTCAACCTCCCTCCATCAATGTGACCAGAATCCATCCATCCCATGTCAACACCACCTCCTCCACAGTTTTCAATCATAACAAGCAAATTTTAATTTTGTTTGTTAAACTTTAAGGTTGAGTTTAATGATATTATTGTTGTTGACTCTGTAGCTTTGATAGTTCTGTCCTTTCAGAACACCAACAATGCACCTGAGTACCCTTGGCCCCTGTTCCCCATTACTTCACATCTGTGTGTCTCCTCCTTTACTCATTTTCTTCCCTTATTCTTACTATACTTCGAGGGCAAGAATGTTATAAACAGCCTGCACATTTTAAACTATTGAATTATTTCATGCAGTTATTCTAAATATCACATATAGAAAATGATACCTATATTTATCCTTCTTCTGGCTTACTTCATTTAACATAATACCTTCCAGTTTTATCAGTATTGCAGCAAATTGCATGATTTCATTATTGCCTTACGGATATGTAATATTCTATTGTATATATGCACCACTTATTCATTATTCACACATCTGCTGTTGAACAAGTAGGTTGATTCCAACTACTAGCTATTATACTGAATGCTGTGATAAAGTGTTTCATGTATGTCCTTTTGAATGAATATTTTTCTTTCCTGGCATACATACCAAAAGTGGAATGACTATGTCAGATAAAAGATCAATTTTAATTTTACTGAGTACATCCATAATGTTGTCCCTCAGAGTTAATAAATCAGAGAGCATTCTCACCAGTAGTGTATAAGAGTTCCTTTTTTACCACATATTTGTCAACACAAATTGTTCCCAGTATTTTTGATGAGCCATCTTCATTGGCGTAGGGAGATATCAAATTGTCATTTGATTTGGATTTCCCTAATGATAAAAGATGATGAGCATTAATACATATTCTACTGACCATCTGTTAGTCTTCCTCAAAAATTCATTTCCTCTCCCTAGTTCAGATGATATTTTTAGATTTTGTGGAGTTAATCTTTGTGAGTAATTTATATAGGTCTCTGTCCACTTTGGTTAAGTTAATTTTAGGTACCTGATGTTTTTATATATTGTAAATGGGATAGACACTTTGATATATTTCTCCTAACTCATTATTTGCATAAAGAAATGCTACTAGGTGAAGGACCTATACAAAGGAAACTACAAAAGCCTGCTTCAAGAAATAAGAGAAAACACAAGAAAACGTAGACAAATACCGTGCTCATGGATTGGGAGGATTAACATAATTAAAATGGCAATACACCCCCAAAGCATTGTACATTCTTAATGCAATCCCTCTAACGATACCCATGACATTCTTCAAAGAAGTGGAACAAACTCTACTGAAATTCATTTGGAACAATAAACACCCACGAATAGCAGAAGCAATCCTTGGGAAAAGGAATATGGGAGGCATTATGTTCCCTAATTTTAAATTGCATTACAAAGTAATAGTTATTAAAACAGCATGGTATTGGTATAAAGACAGATCTTTAGATAAATGGAATAAACTTGAGTATTCAGAGAATGTTCCCCACACATACAATCAATTAATTTTTTATGAAAAGACAGGAAAACCAAAATTAATAAAGGAAAGCCTCTGCAACAAGTGGTGATAGCACAATTGGCTAGACACTTGCAAAATGTGAACTCAGACCCCAATCTATCATCATGCACAAAAGTCAAATCCAAAAAATTAAAGACCTTGATATCAAACCTGAAACCATAAGGTATATAGAAAAACAAGCAAAACAGGCCATTGAGACTAAGGGCATCTTCAAGGAAGAAACAGTACTCTCTAAACAAGTGAAGCAGAAATAAACAGATGGAATATATTAAGCTGAGAAGCATCCGTGCCTCAAAGGAAATAGTGGCTAGGCTACAAAACCCACCCACATAATGGGAGAAACTATTCACCCAATACCCATCACTTAAGGGGCTAATATCAAAATTATACAAGATACTGACAGAACTTAACAAGAAAAAAAAACATCTAACCCCAACTAATAATGGGGAGAAGAAATGAACAGAAACTTTGTCAAAGAAGAAATACAATTGGCCGAAAGACACATAAAAATGCTCCACATCATAATTATCAGGAAGATGCAAATCAAAACAACAATGAGGTACCATCTCACACCACAGAGACTGGCACACATCACAAAGAACAAGAACAATCAATGCTGGTGGGGATGTGGAGAGAAAGGAACTCTTATTCACTGTTTGTGGGAATGCATCTAGTCCAGCCTTTGTGGAAAACAATATGAAGATTCCTCAAAAAAATGAAAATTGAGATCCCATACAATCCACTTCTGTGGATCCAGCTATACCACTCCTAGGGATATACCCTAAGAACTCAAAAATACAATTCAAATGTCCCTTTCTCACACATATATTTATTGCAGAGCTATTTACAATAGCCAGACTCTGGAAACAACCAAGATGCCCTTCAATAGATGAATGGCTAAGGAAGCTGTGATATGTATACACAATGGAATATTATGCAGCCATCCGGAGAGATGAAGTCATGAAATTTTCCTATACATGGATGTATATGGAATCTATTTTGCTGAGTGAAATAAGTCAATGAGAGAGAGGATAGAATAGTCCCACTCATAGAATAGTCTCACACATCTTTGATTTAAAGAAAAATTAAAGTCATTATTGTAATAATGTCCAGAAACAATAGAGATGAGGGCCAGAAGGACCGGCTCATAATATGAAGCTCACCACAAAGTGCGGCGAGTGCAGTTATGGAAATAACCACACTAACAATTAGCATGGCAATGTTAACGAGTGAGAGAAGTATAATGCCTATCTCGAATACAGGCAGGGATGGATGAGGAGGGGGGTATTGGTGGTGAGAATATTGTACTGTGAAAGGGGTGTTCAGCTTATGACTAAAACCCAACTATAATCATGCCTGTAATCATGGTGCTTAAACAAAGATTTTATAGAAATAAAAAAAACATAAAAACAAACAACAAAACAAAACAAAAGCAATTGCTAGAGCAACCATGTGACTTGACAAAGCTGTAACAATAATTTAAAAAAAAGAAATACTGCTAATGTTTGCACCAGGCCAATTCAATAGACTAACTCTTTTCTCTGAATAGATGGAACCCAAGACATGAAAAATCATGGGTACACATACTAAGCAGCAGAAAGCTGACAATCTCAGGAGAAGTCAGGCCAAGCACTGCCCTGACAAAGCCAGGTCTGCTCCATGACCCAGAATTACTTAGTATTTTGCTTATGGCTCTGTCTCACTAACTCTTTACAGTTCTCTTCGGGAATACCAATCTGACCAAACTTTAGGTAAGCCAGTATTTAAGCTGATATCACCAGAGCTTTTTTGGAGAGAGTGCGGGCAACCTCCCCAGGCACCCTTCTTTCTTCTAGGAGCTTTTCCAGCTGAGAACTTGCTCCTACAAGCCACAGTATCAGTAATAGTGCTTTGAATTTCTGGACAACTCCATCTGTTTGATGCTGTCATTCCCTTAGGAACACACCAATTTAAGAGAATGAACACCTAACAACAAGAGCTTACTGCCATTGTATTAATTACTTCATTGGAGGCACAATAATTTTCACAAATGTGCTTGCTACTGTACTTCTTTTTTCTTTTTTTTTTAAATTTTCTTTCTTCCCTCTCTTTTTCTTTTATTTTTTTACAACTTTGATCTCACTTATCTGGAAACAAATGTTTTATAGTCAACTATGTCAACTATGTGATGCATTATCTTTAAGTAAAACAAAAAATGGAATGCAGCCAATCTTTGTATGTTGACTTTTTAGATGAACACTTTGCTGTATTGGATTATTGTTTCTAGGAGCTTTTATCTGAACTCTTTGGGATTTCCACTGATGTCATCTTTAAACAGAGATAGACTGATTTCCTCTTTTCCAATTTGGATCCCTTTAATTTTCTTTTCTTATCTGATGGTTATAGTTAGGACTTCTAATACTATCAGATAGAAGTGGAGACAATGAGCACCTTGCCTTGTGCCTGCTCTTAGTGAAAATACTTTCAGTTTTACATTATTAAGAATAATACTGGCTATTCTTTTTTTTTTTACAAATGTCTCTCTTACTCTCTTGAAAACATTTTGTCCCCATTTTTCTGAAGGATTTAATCATGAATAGGTGTGTTGGTTTTCTCTGCATCAATTGATATGATCAAATCATTTTATCTTTCCTTTTAGGATGAGTTGTATGGTGCTATTAATAATGAATTATCCTTGATCTCCAGGATGAATCCCAGTGGATCATGACATAAGGTATTCCTTTGTGTTGTTGGGTTTGTTTTACTCAGATCTTGTTGAGGATTTTTGCATCAATGTTCATCAGGGACATTGGTCTGTAATTTTCTTTGTCGGTAGTATTTATTTCTGTCAGCTTTGCATATAAGTTTAATGTTACTTCATAAAAGGTGATAGATAGCATTCCTCCTGTGGTATATTGGAAGAGTTTAAACAAAACTCAACATAAACCCATCTGGGATGGAACTTTCATTCTTGGAAGATTCTTTACTATTGTTTTAATTTCTTTGCTTGTGAAAGGCTTGTTTAAACTATTTTCTTCCTACCCACTCAATTTTGAGAGATTATATGTTTCTAGTTCTATACATTTTTCTAGGTTCTCTAGTTTGACAAAGTAAATTTGTTCATAGTAAGCTCTAATGATGCCTTGGATTTCTGTGGGTTATGTTGTAATTTCTTCATTTTCATTTCTGATTCAAGTTATACAAGCACTTTCTCTTTTTTCTTGTGAGTCTTGCCAACAGTTTGCTTACCTTGTTTATTCTTTTGAAAAACCATTCCTGGTTTCATTGATTCTTTGTTTGTCATTTTGGTTTCAATCACATTGATTTCTGCTCTGCTTTTTAATATTATTTTTTCTAGTAGTGTTTAGGCTCCTTTGTTAAAGGTTCTCCAGATAGATAAGGTGTTCCTTGGGTTGTTCATTTTATCTTTTTTCTTTTCTCCTTATGTAGGCCTGTCTCACTAAGAGTTCCAAGTAGTGTTGTTGTATTCCATAGATTTTGGCAACTTGCTCTTCATTATCATTATTATCAAGGAAACTTTTTATTTCTTCCTTGAATTCTTTGATCCAACTGTTATTATGCAGCATGTTTTTCATTCTACTTGTGATAGTTTTTTTGAATAATCAATATCTAACTGACATTGTGGTCTGTTAGGACGCTTTCTTAAGTGTTTTAGTCTTTTGTAAGTTAGACATGTCCTAAAATGTGACCTATCCTACAGATTATTCAGCATGCAATAGGGAATAATATGTATTCACCTTTACGGATGGAAGTCCCTGTATAAATTCATTATTATAAATTCAGTCTCAGATCCTCAAGTTTTTCCTATAGGGCTATTAATGCCCTTACTCATGTTCTGCTTAGTGAGCCTATCCAGTGATGAGAGTGGCATGATGAAATATTTCAGTACTATCATGCTTCCAGACATTTATTTCTCTAGGTTCGTGAACAAAAGCCTTACAAACTTTTCTGACACAGTATTTGTTAAGTATGTTGACTAGTTAATACTTCTTGGTCTACTGTTCTCCTGAAAAATAAGTTGTATCCATATTTGTCTTAAATTACTTTCTTGAGGTTGATTGCAATTGGTTTAAGATTGGTTTTCCCAGATTGTTTTTGTTTTGTTTTCCAGGGGCTTATGTAATTGTTTTCCATCTTTTTATTCTGAGCCTTTGTCTATCCTGAGATTTTAGGTGTGTTTCCTTAAGCAGTAAATGGATGATCCAAACCTTTACTATGTACCTTTTAGCGGTGAAGTTTATGCCATTGTCATTCAAAAACATTGTCAGAAGGGGCTGTCATGTCATTATATTGTGTAGAGTTGTTGCTTCTATGATTGGTTATTAGGATTATATAAGTGACCTTTCAGTGATTTATTTAGAGTTGGGTTGGATATTGAGAATGTTGCCAGTTCTTTTATATCTGAGAATATCTTTATCTCTCCCTTTTATGTAAACAAGAGGTTTTCTGATTCTAGGTTGAAAATTTCTTTAATTCAGTAATTTAAATATTCCATTTCACCTTTTTCTTGCTCAGACTATTGCACTTGGGAGGAATGGTGTATCATGTTCTTTCCTTTTTAATTAGGGTTTTTCTTCTTCCTTACTGCTTTAAGAAGTCCATCTCTCTCGTGGATTTTGCCACTTTTGTTTGGAAATCTTTAGGTCTCAAATTTGTGGAGCTGCCTCTTTTCAGAGAGTGGAAAGTTCCCTGATATTATCTCTGCATTTTTTTTTGGTTTTTGGGCCACACCCAGCAGTGCTCAGGGGTAACTCCTGGCTATCTGCTCAGAAATAGCTCCTGACAGGCACGGGGGACCATATGAGATACTGGGATTCGAACCAACTACCTTAGGTCCTGGATCAGCTGTTTGCAAGGGAAACACCGCTGTGCTATCTCTCCGGGCCCTTATCTCTGCATTTTACATGTTCTTCCCCTTTTCCTTTTTCCTCAAATTATAGTATTCCTATAATCCTGAGGTTATTCCTATGCCATTGTTTATTTAGGGCTTTTACATTTTCTTTCATCCTTTTGGCTCTTTTTTTGACTTCTTTTAATGGTGGCTTATAATTTGACTTCAAGTTATATACAGTTTTTCTTCTGTGCACTTCTGCTACTGTGTTTTGTTAGCATGTGTTTTAGTACATTCAATTCCATTTGTATGGATTATCTCATCTTCTGATTGAGTTCTTTGCACTGGTTGAATTTCTCATCTATTGCTTGCTTAATTTTGTTGGCTAGTGCTTCCTTTATTTCTGTTGCCAATGCATTGAGTGTTGATTTTGAGTCTTTACTAGTCAAACTCAAACATTTTGATGGGCTTGGAAATTTACTCTCCTTATCTGCAACTTCAGTTGACCTTTTAGAATACTCATTCATTTTAATATTATGTTGGTTTTAATGCTAGATATTCAGGTTCTCCATTACTTGAGAAGTAACCTGATGAATTGTTTCTATGAAATGGTGATATATCTGCATTTAAGGTTATTTTCCTAACCATGCAGGTTTATTTGAGTATTCTAAGAAAGCTTTTGACTATTTACTCTGTTGGGTCAATTGAGTTTTGAGGCTGTACATTGTCAGAGAGAAAGAATTGCTATGGACCTCCTATATGAAATGCAATATATGCATATATACATATATATGAATATCTTAAGGCAGATATGCAAGAAGACCTCCTCTGCAAGTCCTAGCTGTTTCACAGCGATGCATTTCTTGGTGCCCACTTGGGTGAAATGGCACTTTTCAGTCAAAGTGTTGTGTTAGCAATATTTCCTCATATATTAATGTCCTTGTCCATAAAGTCTTCAGTTGAGGCATGTGAAAGCACTTGTTATTCTAAAGGAATGCACTTGGTGAAAAAAATTAGATAAAATAGATGGAGTAGAGGGTCAGCCAGAGTCTGGTAATGGTGGATACTAAGCATAATCTCTAAGAAAATAATGGGCCAGTATATTGTGAGATAAAAGTAGCCATACATGCTCTGATTTTAATTTCAAGAAAACAAAGGAACATTGAATAAAGAGACCAGGTTCCCTGCCTAAAGAGTAGTCTGCTACATTGCAATCTTATAGAGTGTTCATCTTTGAATAAATCTCTGCTTGCAGGGCATGACAGTCTCTGATCTTGTTTGTACATTGCCTTGTCCCAGGTCCAAAAACCACTGGAGATTCACCTGAATCCACTAGAGACTCAAAACTGAAGCCATAAACAGGAGCCTGAAAGAGATTCATGCAGTGGGGGATGGCATTGGCTGTGAATTTATCTGTAAGAGTAAATGGAAGAGTTTCCTGGAGTAAATAGGAGAATTCCAAATAGGACATTCTACTCATTGTCTTTCTACTTTCACTTTGCTTCTTATGCATATGCTTACTGAGCAGGGGGTGAAAATGCCCCTTTCACAACTTCTTCATTGTCTAAGTGTAACTAAACAATTCATGGTTCCTAGATGGAGGACCCTTGGATTTAGAAACTTGTGATAGGATTTCAAACAATATTGTGAGAAAATATAAGCTAGGAGAAAAAATACCAGTAAAATTTTGGTCCTCTTGTGCACTAATTTGAATCATTATGATTTCTGTTATTGGAGGCTGGTACTAGAAGCAGAAGGACTGGCTAAGTCAGTGAAAAAATTTACAGGAATACGAGTTGGATGATGATACACTTGCAAAATAAAAAATGTGTACATACTACTTCAATTCTTCCAGATCTTCCCCTGCCAAAACCTCCCTTTGACA
This sequence comes from Suncus etruscus, assembly GCF_024139225.1. Taxonomy (NCBI): domain Eukaryota; kingdom Metazoa; phylum Chordata; class Mammalia; order Eulipotyphla; family Soricidae; genus Suncus; species Suncus etruscus. The sequence continues at coordinate 51,830,956 of NC_064868.1, read as the reverse complement.
AACGGAGCTCAGAAGCTCTGGTCCTTTTGGATACTTCTTTGCAAACCGTGATGAAGTAGAGCCATGCAGGTATCACCTTTTAGGCAGAGCCTGCATGGAAAATGAACAATCCCTCTCTCAAGGAGTACAGAACCTAGCAATAGATAGATGGACAAGAAAAAAGGATGAAGTGATTTTGTTATGGAATTTACAGAAGATGACATTAAATTTGACCTAAAAAGAGTAAGATCATAGCTAGACAGGTAAGGGGATAATGGAGGAACCAAGATAACTATAACAAAAATAAACAATAAAAATTGCCATTAAAAATAATTAGGACTCGGGGCCGGAGAGATAGCACAGAGGTAAGGCGTTTGCCTTACCTTCATGCAGAAGGACGGTGGTTCGAATCCCGGCATCTCATATGGTCCCCTGTGCCTGCTAGGGGCGATTTCTGAGCATAGAGCCAGGAGTAACCCCTGAGCGCTGCTGGGTGTGACCCAAAAACCAAAAAAAAAATTAGCACTCAGTCTTGGTTCTTAGATGGCCTTCCATATAATAACCAGACTAGCTCATGTACTATGCTGGGTTCCCTATGCATTTGATGAAGTGATTTAAGAAGAGTATTAATGCATTGAGTCCTAATTCTCCATATTATTATGAACAACTTGTTCGATGGTCACAGGCAGAATTTTGGATTCCTCATGATTGGTATGTAATATGTTGAACAGTGCTGACATCTTGTCAATGCATATGATGTAAGATGTGGTTTGCAGAGGAAGGCAAAAGAGAATGCTAAAAATCAGAAGACTTTCCATACTATTTTAGCTATGATTTTAGGGACTGGCCCTTCTGTCACTGTTACTCAGTAGATTACATGGGCCACAAAATTATCACTGATTCTCACCTGGGAAGTGACTTTGAATGCCTGGACCTGAATTAATCTATGGGTTCCTGTGTCCCCAGATATACTAAGGTAATTTAGAGAAATGACAAATCTTACTCAGATTTTTGTTTTTGTTTTTGGGCCACACCCAATGACACTCAGGGGTTACTCCTGGCTATGCATTCAGAAATCGCTCCTGGTGAGGGGGACCATATAGGACCCCGGAGATCAAACTCAGGTCTGTCCTGGGACAGCTGCATGCAAGGTAAATGCCCTACCACTATGCTATCGCTCCGGCTCACTTACTCAGATTTTTAACTAGTTAAGAAGCAATTTAAAAGCAGGTTAGAGAAAAAAGCAGGTTAAGGACCAGGATGTGCAAGGGAGATTGTTGATACAGTTGTCATATGATAATGTACAGGGACTCTCAGAATACAATCAGATGGGTCAGGGAAACTATAAACAATATAGAGTTACTACTGGTATGTAGAGATGTGAGCAATATTCACTATAGGTCAGTGGTTGCCACAATGGCCACAGTCAAGGTTCTTTGGGACATGAGCAACCAGTGTTATAACTGTGAGAAAGCTGGCCTCAGGAAATGTCCAATTCACCCACAATGTATCAATTTTTGTTGTCAAGCCTTATGGCCTACTTTCCTTAAGTATCTTAATTCTATAATTCTACATTACATGAATGAAATATTAGTAGCAGCTGAAAAAGAGGCTGGCATGAAGGACACATGAATGTTCTTTCTTCTTTAAGACTCACAGTATAGCCAGAGAATGTGCAGACATTGAGTCCTTATAAATATCTAGGGAGCTTGGAGGATAGACATACCTCTCACCCCCAGACAATGCAAATTAGTATGCAGCTACAGACCCTAAATGGTTTTCAGAACTTATTAAGAAATATTAGTTGGCTTTATACTTTCTTGGGGATTCCCAACTATGCTTTGAGACATATTTTTAAAACCGTAATAGGAGATTCTCCATATAATAGCCAACAGGCATTGAGTGTAGAGGCTCAATGGGATCTCCATATGTTAGAGAAAGCTTTAAACTTCTGAATTTACAAACTAAAAGGGGGGATTCAAGAGAGAAGGAGAATGGACTTATTAATAAGGAAGCTCAGTAATTGAGTATCTAATCATTTTTCTTCTCAAGTGGACGAAACATCCATTCCTATGTTGGTCCCAGTCTCACTAACTGATTTATGTCAGGGAGCAGAGGTTGTGGTAATTGGGAAAGAATATACTCTGTCATTTTAGATGGATCCACCATGCTCACAAAGATATGAGGAGAAAACAGCAAGAAGAGAAGGTCTTGAAAATACACAAGGTACCACATTGCCTGAAAAATGATTACTGACCATAGTTGCAGTGTTTTCTTGTGCCTCAGCAGTAGGTGGAGAGAATTATACATATTGGACATATATTTCTCATCTTCCATAGTGGACTGCGACTGATTGTGTTTACTGGTGACTCTATTTATATGCCAGGGCCACGAGCTAAATAAGGACAATCCCACTCTGATACGGAAGGAAAATAAATAAATCTGACACTGTGATATGACACTGTAATTGTTAGCCTTGGGCAGTTGCCTTGTGTGCTTCTGAAAACAGGTTTTGGCTCATTTCTTGCCTCTAATGGTGGGAAGTGCACACTTATGGGCTTTAGAGCCTATTCTCTTAAACTTACAGACCTTAATGCCACTGAAGATCACAATTCAATATGTCAGCCAATTTCTTATAAGCATTATGTATTTTATTTTCTTCATTGGTCTAGTTGTGGAGCCCTTAGAGGAAAATTTTTTTATTTATAATATCTTTATTTAAGCATCTTGATTACAACTATGATTGTGATTAGGTTTCAGTCATGTAAAGAACACCCCCCTTCACCAGTGCAACATTCCACCACCAATGTCCCAAATCTCCCTTCATCCCACCCACCCCACCTGTACTCTAAACAGGCTTTCCAGTTCCCTCATTCATTCACATGATTATGGTAGTTCTCTGTGTAGTTATTTCTATAATTGCACTCACCACTCTTTGTGGTGAGCTTCATGGAGTGAGCTGGAAGTTCCAGCCCTCCTCTCATTGTCTCTGAGGATTGTTACAAAAATGACTTTTATTTTTCTTAAAACCCATAGATGAGTGAGACTATTCTGCGTCTCTCTCTCCCTCTGATTTATTTCACTCAGTATGATAGATTCCATGTACATAGGAAAATTTCATGACTTCATCTCTCCTGACAGCTGCATAATATTCCATTGTGTATATGTACCACAGTTTCTTTAGCCATCCGTCTGGTGAAGGGCATCTTGGTTGTTTCCAGAGCCTGGCTATTGTGAATAGTGCTGCAATAAATATAGGTGTGAGTAAGGGGTTTTTGTATTGTATTCTTGTGTTCCTAGGGTATATCCCTAGGAGTGGAATAGCTGGGTCAAATGGGAGCTCAATTTCCAGTTTTTGGAGGAATCTCCATATTGCTTTCCATAGAGGTTGGACTAGACGGCATTCCCAATCAGCAGTGGATAAGAGTTCCTTTCTCTCCACATCTCTGCCAGCACTGATTGTTCTCGTTCTTTGTGATGTGTGCCAATCTCTGTGGTGTGAGATGGTATCTCATTGTTGTTTTGATTTGCATCTCCCTGATGATTAGTGATGAGGAGCATTTTTTCATGTGCCTTTTTTTAACAATACATAATTATATGCTGGGCACCTTATGGGAAACTTGTAGCACACTCTTCTGATGATTGTAATGCCACAGTTTGTGATTATATTACACAAACATTGTGGAATCACAGGAAATGTAGTGTCTAAAGTCCAGTTTGGATTGATGGCCTGGCACCATGGGTATTAGATATTTCATGCTGCACCTGTTAAAGAAAAAGGAGAGAGTAATGGAACCAGAACATCCTTTGTAATCATGGCAAAGAAAATTCTCAGGAATTAAAGTTAATATGGCCCATTACTATTTTGTATATATGCTACCATTTATATTCAAGCCTGTCAAAGAATGCTTTATGTCTTAGCTATTGGAACAATTTATTTTAATTATCTAATAATTACATTACTTGCAAAAATGCAAACTATATACTTGTACCATTCTATTGTTTTCCACCATAAATCCCAGTCCATATTGTTCCTCAGTGCTTGAACACATACAAGGCTGCAGGTTCACCTGATCAGACCTTGGAGTCATCATTAGGAGTCCTACATGTGATGGACTGCTTGGTGAAGATAACTAAGTGATTCATTGGATGGCTGATTGTTCTAATGACTGAAGAAAAATCCATAACAGTCACTGCTGCAGTGGCCAGCAAAACCCTGTATACAGCTATCATACTCATGACTATGTAGCTAAGTGTACTCAGTAATATTTGTTGTGGAGACAGCAGGTGAATCTGGATGAATATTTAGAACAGAAGATGGGAGGGTTGCAACTGGCAGTACATGGCTGGGAGAAAAATTCAAAGCTTTGCAACAACAATTATGTTACATTGTGACTGGAATACCACCTCTTATTTTATTATCCTAATCTCTGTTAAGAAAGAATATATATATATACAGGATCTCATCAGGCTTGCAACATCGCTTCAACCTTAACCAAGTGTTCATTTCTCTATATAATAAAAGGGGGTATGCTTATCTGACAGGGGAGATACCATAATTATGAAGGAGTTTTTCCCAGGGTGAGGCTTATCCATTGCTCTCCAGGTGTGCTGACCTCTGCAATTTCCCCCAAGTGATTTCCTCAACTATATAATTTGTCAAAGTGGGGGACTGTGTTTGCACTTTCCCCTTCAATAATAAAAGTGGGGAGTCATTGACAATGGTTCTCTCATCTCTGAATTATCTTTCTCATGAAGTCTTAAGATGAGGCATGTGAAAGCACTTGCTGTTCTGAAGAAATGGAGAAGCTGAAAAAAGGAGGATACCAGGCATAATCTCTAGGACAATAATGAACAAGAATTTGTGGGAGAAAAGTGACCTTGCATGCCTTGAATTGCATTCCAGGGAGCAGGGAAAGATTAAACAAAGAGACAAGGTGTCCTGCCTGACAAGTAATCTTTTATGTTGCAATATTATAAATAGAGTGCTTGCTTTCAATAAATTGTTGCATTCTGGACATGATAGTCTCCCATCTGGTTGATACATAGCAATGTTCCTGAACACAAGAGGTTCACCAAAATCAACTAGGGATTCACTGAGCAGCTGACCAATGCCAATCTTGCCTGTCTCCTAGCAAAGCTTTTCTGTGGATGCTTTAACATGCTCTGAAAATGGCTCTTTGAATACAAAATAATTCCAGCCTCAAAGGCTTCTATTTATCTTCCTGCCATACACGTTTTAGGGTGGGGGACACTAACATAGGTGAAAATGGGACTTCTGAGTCAAAAAGCAATTTGCTGCTGCATGTCCTGTCTGACACACCACTGCTTTTCAAAGGCGCACTGAGGTATGAAATGGCTCGAGTAGAGAGCATTCTACAGTCTCTAGTCTTGTTTGTCTTTCAGCCAAACTCTTCTCTAAGTGAACTAATCTAAAGTAAATATGGCTCTTTTGAGTCAATAAGCAGCCCACCATGCACAATCCTGTCTGTGTTGCAACAACACTATTCTCTAGGAGCACCAAATTTAGATGAAAATGGCTCTTTTGAGTCAAAAAGTAGTCTGCTGCCATTGATCCTGTGAAATATATTGCTGTGTTATTCCTTGGAGACACTTAAATATGATGAAAATGGCTCTTTAGAGATGAAAAAGCAACCCTCTGCTGTCTCATGGCTATGCTTTTCTCAGGTGAACTGTGATAAAATGACTCTTCTAAATCAAACATTTGCGCACCAATTCCAGTTCTGTCTGTCTCCTTGCCACACTTTACACATAGAACAAAAAAAGCATGAGGTCAAAATGGCTCTGCTTAATCAAAAAGCAACCTGCCAGACAGACCATGTTTCTATCAAAGCAAGACACTACTGTGGACTCACTAACCTGGGATGAAATGGCTCTGTGAGTCAAAAAGCATCCTATTGAAACAGTCCTGTATCAGGACTCTCTCAGACAGCCATGTTTTTCAATTGGCACATGATTTGGTTGAAAATGGCTCTTTTGAGTCAAAAGACAGCCTACCACCACTTTTCAATGGGCTCACTATCCTAAGGTGAAAATTATTCTTTTCTTTTTATTTTTGAAAATGATTCAAAAGGCAGCATTCTGATATAGGCACAGTCTACATGACCATGCATTTTTCTCTGTGCACAATTAGATAAAATAGACTTTTTGAGTAAAAGAGCAGCATACTGTCTATCCTGTTTCTCAGCATTGCTTTCCTTTGAGGACTCTCACCTGATGGTTAAATGGGTCTTTTGTTTTGGGGTTTTTTTTGTTTGTTTGTTTTGTTTTGTTTTTGAGATACACCTGGTGACTCTCAGGGGTTACTCCTGGATATGAGCTCAGAAATTGTTCCCGGCTTGGGGGACCATACGGGATGTCAGGAATAAAATTGAGGTTTATCTTGGGTCAGCCTCATGCAAGGCAAATGCCCTATCACTGCGTTATCGCTCTGGCCCCATAAATGGGTCTTTTGAATCACAAAGCAGGCCTCTTCCACTGCCCTTGTCTTTGTACCTGCCACACTCTATATGGGTTCACTTACCAAAGGTGAACATGGGACTTTTGAGTAAAAAGCAGTCTGACAGTGCAGGTCCTGTTTACCTTGTAGCCAAGCTTTGCTCTGGGTTCACTAAGAATCAAAGAGCAGCCCACTGCCATGAACCTGTATGTTTCATCACCAAGGTTTACTCTGGGAGCAATAACCTAAAGTCAAATGACTCTTTTGTGTCAAAAAGCATCCATTGATGGTCCTGTCTCTTAGCTTTAGTCTTCTCTGGGCACACTAGCCTAGGATGAAAATTGTTCTTTTGAGTCAAAAAACAACTCCCCCTATTGATATATGTCTCAAACATGCTATCTTTGAACACAACAATTTGAGGTGAAAATAGCTCTTTTTAGTTAAAAAGCAGCCCACAACTTCCAGTCTTCTCTGTCTCATGTATATGTTTTTTCTAGGGGCTCACCTTAGTGATATGACCCTTTTGAATCAAAGAGCATATTCTATATCCAATTCTGTCAGTTTCAAAGCCAGATTTTTCTCTGGGTGCATGAACTTTGGGTGAAAATGACTCTTTTGAATAAAAAAATACATGATACCACAAATACTGTGTGTCTCATACCCACTCTATTCTTTGTACACAGTAAACTATTGTTAAATGGCTCTTTTGAGATAAAAATCACTACTGTCAGTCCTATCTGTCTCATGATCATGCTATTCTCAGGGGTGAACCTGAGTGAAATGGCTCTTCTGAATTAAAAACAGCCCTCTCTGGTTGGCACCAGACTTGCCTTTCTCAGTGCACTTCTCTTCTCTGGGCTCACGGTTTCTTGGTGTATATGAATCTGCTAAATAAAAATACAGCCCACCATCACCATTCCTGTCTCTCCTACAGTCATATTTTCTCTGGATACACTCTGGTGAATGGTTCTTCTGAGTCAAATAGCAATCTTCTATCACCAGTCCTCTGTGTCTCATGTCCAAGCTTTAACCTGGGTGCACTAACCTCGGGACAAAATGGCTATTTTGTATCAAAAAGCAGTCCACCAACACTGGCCCTGTCTGTCTCACAGACATACATTTCTTGGTTTGCACTGGAGTTAAATGGCCATTCTGAGTCAAAGAGCTACCCATCTATACTGGTACAGACTATTCTCTTAGTAGTCTAACTTGGAGTAAAAATTGTTCTTTTCACTCAAAAAAAGAGTCTGCTGCTGCCACCAGTCCTGTCTCATGGCCACGTTTTTCTTGGGAGCAAATTAACCTAAGGTGAAAATGGGTCTTTTGAATAAAAAGTAGCCTGCCACTACCAGTTCCTTCTATTTCATGTAAATGCTCTTCTATGTGCACACTAAGCTGAAATTTAAATGTCCCTTTGAATCAAAAAAAGCTGCTCGCTGCAACCTCTCTAGTCTATAATTCAGCCACATTCTTCACTCAGTACAGTACCCTAGGGTAAAATTGGCACATATGAGTCAAAGAGAATCTCATGATCATAGATCCAGTCTGTATCTTGGCCTAATTTTTTTTCTTTTTGGGTCCCATTTGGCAGCGCTCAGGGGTTACTCCTGGCTCTACGCTCAGAAATTGCTCCTGGAAGGCTTGGGGGACCATATGGGATGCCTGGATTCGAACCACCGTCCTTTAACATGCAAGGTAAATGCCCTACCTTCATGCTATCTCCTGTTGGAGGCCCTTTAACTAGAGAGCAATATGGAGTCTCTGATGCCTGAGAAGACAAAAAGTCTGTGTACGTGACAGGTTACTGGTGGCACTTCCCCCATGAACCTAAAAAGAAAAAGCTGACCATAAAAAAAGCTTTTACCAAAGGTAATTGGATAAAGAACAAACATGCTATGTAAAGGCTACAAGTTGAGATTAGATCTGTAGCATTGTTAACAGAACAGAGCATCCCAGGATCACTTATAGTTAATGTATAACAGGATCACTTATAGTAGAGGTATAGTAAAAGTAGGATCACTGCTAGTAAATGTATAACTCACTAATAACCCCCCTAAAAATATGTGATGTATGAGAATGTTATGATGGAAAAGTACTGAACCACCCCTTCCCCTCTTTTGTCTGAAAACGTTCTCATGCTCTATAAAAACTAGCCCCCTTTTCAATAAACTTGGGACTCTTGATCGGAACCTTTCGCCTTGAGTCTCTCTACCTCCCAGCCCCTCTTTTATTTTTCAGGTCGGAATTCTCTTCGTGACTCACGAATAACTTCGTGATCCTCATCCACCCTGTGGGCCGGAGTCCCTGGGGGTCGCAATCTCCCTGGCCCGTGGCCTAATTTTCTTAATTGAGATTATTGTGAATTACAAGCCTTTCACAGTTGTATTTCAGGCATATAGTGACAGTGAATTAGGGACATTCCCAACATCATTGTTGACCTCCCTCCACCACAGTTCCCAGCATACATCCCATACCTCCACCCTTAGCCCCCTGGACTAAGTATAACAGGTCAGTTTTGTGTTTAGTTTGTGTCTAAATAAATCTTTATTTAAACACTATGATTACAAACATGATTGTAGTTGAGTTTCAGTTATAAAAAGAACACCACTCCTTCAACAGTGCAATATTCCCATCACCAGTGCCCCTCATCTCCCTCCTCGCCCACCCCCTGCCTATATTTGAGACAGGCATATTACTTCTCTCACTCATTAGCATTGTCATGATAGTTGTTAATGTAGTTATTTCTCTAAATGCACTCACCAATCTTTGTGGTGAGTTTCATATCGTGAGCCAGTCTTTCCAGCCCATATCTTTATTGTCTCTGGGCATTATTTCAATAATGTCTTTTATTTTTCTAAAAACTCATAGATGAGTGAGACTATTTTGTGTCCATCTCTTTCCCTCTGACTTATTTCATTTAGCATAATAGTCTCCATGTCCATCCATGTATAGGAAAATGTCATGACTTCATCTCTCCTGACAGCTGCATAATATTCCATTCTGTATATGTACCACAGTTTCTTAAGCCATTCATCTGTTGAAGGGCATCTTCGTTATTTCCAGACCCTGGCTATTGTAAATATTGCTGCAATGAATATAGGTGTGAGGAAGACATATCTATATTGTGTTTTTGTGTTCTTGGGAAACAAAGTAAACTTAGTTTACCCCAAGTCAGTCCACACCCTAGGAGTGCTATAGCTGAATCATATGGGAGCTTACTCCAGACTTTTTTAGGAGTCTCCATATTGTTTTCCATAAAGGCTGGACTAGATGGCATTTTAACCTGTAGTGAATGAGAGTTCCTTTCTCTCCACATCTCTGTCAGCTCTGATTGTTCTTGTTCTTTGTGATGTGTGCCAGTTTCTATGGCATGAGATGATACTTCATTGCTGTTTTGAATTGTATCTCCTTGATGATTAGTGATGTGGAGCATTTTTCCATGTGCCACTTGGCCATCTGTATTTCTTCTTTGAGGAAGTTAGCCCCTTATCTGATGGGTATTAGATGAATAGTTTCTCCCATTCTGTGGGTGGCTTTTGTATCCTAGGTACTACTTCCTTTGAGGTGCAGAAGCTTCTCAGCTTAATATAGTCCCTTCTGTTTATCTCTGCATCAACTTCTTTGGACAGTGATGTTTCCCTTGCACCATAAAATGTATGGGTTCTTATCCCTATTAGGTAAGAACTTCTTTCTGTACATGAGATTTCCCTCATTTTTGTGCGCCTATGCAAAAAAGGAACAATGCCATATTATATTACTGGTACATTTAGGGTTAAAAATAACACGCTATACAGTCTCTATGTCATGGTTTTGAACTGGGCTCATAATCAAACTCCCAATCAATACTTTTTCTACTATAATTTCCTACTAAACAGATAAAAAGTGAGGATAGGAGAGGCTACCTCTATATATGGAGATAGACACTGAGTTATAATTATTAATAAAATGCATCTACAGAAAATACAAAGAAAATATAGATACCCCATTAAGTTTTTTGAGTTAGTTTAAAGTAGGGATAAATCAAGGGCACATTTTCATCCCACTCAATGGTTGTGTGGAGACTGAAAACTTGTTATTAGCAGCCAGGGATCAGGTAGTGTCTTGAGCTGGGGGTCTCTCTGGGGCTGAATCTGATAGCAAGCAACAGTCCACAGTAAGGGGAGATGGGAGAAAAAAAGTCGTGGCCTAATTTTAAGAGTGTACTCATATTAAATGGCCCTTCTGAGTCAAGGAGCAGCCCACAACCTCAGGTCTTATTTGCCTGTGGTCAAGCTTTTCAAGGGGAACACTCAAGTAAAGTGGCTTTTCTGAGTGAGAAAGTAGTTAACTGCTGCCTGTTCCATCTTGCCAATATTATTTTCTGGGAACCAAAATCTGGGATGAAATGGTTCTTTTGAATCAAAAAGCAGCAGCTGATGTTGGTACTGTCTTTCTGTTAGCCACTCTTATTTTATTTTATCAATTGTTTTGTTTTATTATCATTGTGATCTACAAAGTTCTTTATAGTTGAATTTTAGTATACAGGGAGTCAGGGTCATTCCCACCAGTGGTGTCTTCCTCCCTCCATCAATGTTCCCAGAGTGCACTCTATACCACCACACTTTGCCCCCTGGTCTTCCAGTATCAGAGGCCATTTTAAGTTTATATTGTTAAAGTTTACATTTCTTTATTTTATTGTTGTTGAATTTAGCTTGAATATTTAGCTCTGTCTTTTAAACCTCCACCAATTCACCCGAGACCACTTGGTCCCTGTCCTCCATCCTTTCTTATCTCTTTTTTCTTAATGCAGAAAATATGGGGGCTAGAGTGATAGGACTGCAGTGGGGCATTTGCCTTGCATGCTGACTACCTGGGATGGATCCGGTTTTGATTCCCAACATTCCATATGATCCCTGAGCTTTCCAGGAGCAATTTCTGAGTGCAGAACCAAGAGTAATCCCTGAGCACTGCAGGTTTGAGCAAAATAAATAAATAAATGAATATATACATTAATTAATTAATTAATTAAAATGTAAAACAAAGTAATCCATGCCCCGAGTTTCCATGAAAAGGCAGGAGCCCCTATTTAAAAGATAAGAAAAAGAAAAAAGAGGGTAGCAGGTCTTTTGCATAGGTACAGCAAAAGTTGGGGATAAAAGAAAGGAAAAACCTTCAGCCTAAAAAATGGGAGGCCCTACCCATTAAGAATCTTGCCTTAAGACCAGCTATGAGCTCTAGGTATACTAAGTTCTCTTACCTCAAAATCTTTCTTAATGGTCCTAGGAAAAGTTCTCCTCAATCACAGTTGTTGCAGTCAGGGTTCTGTAATTAGAGCTACTGGTATTTTCTTTGATCCTATGTCAAAGTCAGGGTGTCATGGAGCATCTCTTATTTCATCTCACCATTAGGTGGTGATGTATAGGTACCTGCCCTGAAAACAAGTTGTTGATGTTTCCAAGTCATCAGGGTGTCATATGAATGCACCCTAGTCCAAGTAGGTGCCATGGTAGCCTTAAGACTTTCCCCAGTAAAAGTTAGATTCCTGGTGCTGATGCAAAAAACTGTGCCAGTTCCAAAGATGAGATCTAAGGTTTGGGGTGAATGGCAGATGTCTGATCAATTGAAGCCTAAATCAAGTCACTTTGACAAATGTTCAGAGTGAAAGGCCCCCCGCAATATAAAATTTAGGAGTTCCAATCCCTATTAGATAAGAAATTTTTTCTATACCTAAGATTTCCTAATTTTAGTTTGCCTATGCAAAAAAGGAACAATGCCACATGATACTACTGGTGTATATGGGGGTAAAATAACAAGCTAACCAATCCCTATAAACTGGTTTTAACATGAACTCAGAACCCAAAATAAACTTATATACTAGAATATCCTACTAAACAAATCCAAAAAATAGATGGGGAGAACTACATCTACATAAGGAAATACACAATAAGAATTATACCTATTAAGGAAAAACATTAAAATAAATATATATAGAGAATATACATATCTCCTTTAAGTCTTTTGAAATAGTCTGGAGGAGGGAATAAAATTTGAAGCACAACTTCAGCCTGCAAGTGGTCTTGTGGAGTCTGAAAAATGGCTCCGAGCATCATCCCCGCTGGAGTGTCCTCCAGCTGAGGGTTTCTCAAAAGCCGAATCTGGTACCAAGTAACAGCCCACAGCAAAGGTAGATGGGAGAAAATGGACCTCAAGAGCATAGCAGCTTCTTCCTGCACTGAGGCAAGGTGGGCTGAAAAGCTGTCTTTTCACTCTGGGAGCTGTTTGGCAGCTGGTTAGGGTGGGGGGAATGTTCTGGTTCCTGAGGAGTTAAGAACTGAGGGTAAAAAAAGGTTAAATAGGGAGAAATAACAGTTCAGAGATGAGAGAGTGAAAGGATCAAAAAGGATTTCTAAAGTGGTAAGCAGGGAAGGAGGAAAAGGAAGGATTATATATAACAAGGGAGAGCATTATATTCAACATAGACATTATATACATTACATTAGACAAACACAGAGGTAGCCAGCACCTACACTTATGCACACACATAGAGAAACAATGAAGATTGATCCATAGGTTGCAGTTGAAAAACTGACCAAGGTGGAATTGAGAATGCTTAAAAAATATAAAGCAGTCAACTCAAATAAAAAGGTTTCCTATTTCCTAGGCAAATCATTATTGGTTTGTAAAGTAAACCTTAATGAAGAAAGGCTTCCTGGGTGATATTGTACATAAAGCATTCTTAAAACAATCGTAATTTTCAAGTCTAGAATATGAAACAATATGGTAATGATCAATGTAAAAGGAGTCTACACCATGAAGTACAGTATAACGGGTCTTGAGCATTCAGGTTCCTTTCTTGAAAGTAAATTGAAATCATGGCATTATAATATAATAGTAAATGAGCTTGAATTTAAAATATATTGCAATAACATATCAATGAATGAACACTATAGCAAGAGTCTATGGCATGCAGTTGCCTATTCTAATGTTATCTGTGGACATAAACATTTGATCATGTTAGAAGTTATAATCAAATGGAAAATAGATTAGAATATTTATCAAGACAACTTAATGAGCACTATTTCAAATCTAATATAACACTGTGATACCAAACTATGGCAACCAACCTATATGTCCAAGAACCACTGTGAACAAAAAGATTAAGATGTTATTTTAGACATGTTAAAATTAAGACACCAAAAATTATTGTAGTGAGCACTGTAGTGGGAGTCTATAGCTTCCAAACACATTCTGCACCTGCTTCTGTAGATCAAAATATTAGAACATTATTAGAGACATTTAGAGCAGTTGATTGAACACCTGCTCAATCTAATCAGCTGAATACCTTGCTGCAGTTCTCTTTGAAGTATTTAAGAGAATATAAGCTTTTAGGTTTCTCCTATTCCACTCAGTTTCTTCCCTTCTCCTCACTATACTCTGGAGTTTAGCCCAGGAGTAACACCTGAGCATCACTGAGTGTGGCCCCAAAACAAAAATATTGAAAATGTACTGCTATGTGTTTTCTTATTTTGTGCAATACAACTTGCGATTTCTTCTGATGTGTATCTCAGATCAGTGGAACCATGGAAGCAACAAAAAACTGTGAATATGTATTGAAGCACTAAGGAATTAATATTCAAAAATTACAATATCCAGAATAATGAATATCAATTTACTTTTGAGAATAAACATGGAATGAAGCAAGGGTTTCCTCTGGCAGAATTTAAGGAGAGGTATATGGTACTTCTCACACATTCCACATTTTGATATAGAATTTGAAAGGGTGTGTTTTTTTTTTCATGGGATCTGAGACAAAAGTTGATCAGTAAAGAACTGGATCTTATTTTCAGCAGCTGATTCAAATGTCCCCTACAAATCACCTTTTGTGAGTGTTTATTGCCTGGTGGATGGTGAGAAGTGCTTCTGGAGTCTACTTTTCTTTCTAGAAGTGCTTCTCCAAGTTCTGGTCTATTCCATGTTATTGTCCTTTATGGTCTTAACTGACCCTAAACCCTCTTTTCCCATACGTACTCATAAATTTTCAAAGAAATATCATTACCACTGAAGTTTAGCTGTTACACCCTGAAAACACTCAAGCAACCTGTGTACTCTGATAAAGAGAGTGGTCAGCTGAATAAGCAAATTTATACAGATATTCCCAGCTTACATCTTATTGGATAACAGCACAAAATTCAAATAATTTATGTTAATGAAGTAACTTTTGCTTTAATAACAGCCTTCCAAGTGCCTCTCTCTTTTTCTTCTTCTACCTCAGCCGTGTCATGTATTTTACAATCACTGTAAATTTCAACTTTGTTTAGCCATTACTTAATTAAATAAGAGTTAATTCTTTCTTTTTTTGGTTTTATTTTGGGTCATACCCCGCAGCGCTCAGGGGTTATTCCTGGCTCTAAGCTCAGAAATCGCTCCTGGCAGGCTCCGGGAACCATATGGGATGCCAGGATTCAAACCACTATCCTTCTGCATGCAAGGCAAACACCTTACCTCCATGCTATCTCTCCAGCCCCAATTCTTTCATTTTTAAATGAAGTTTAAACCAAAATTGTTCATAGTAGTTTTTTTTTCCAATTACATAGTTGTTCAGAATTGAGTTTCAGTCATACCACATACAACACTCGTCACCAGTACACATTTCCCTCCACCAGAGTCCCCAGTTTTCTCCCACAATTCCCTTTGCCCTCTTTCTTGCCTGTTTCTGTAGCAGACATTTTTCTTCTCTTTCTTCTTTTTTTCCTTTTAGGTACTGTGGTTTGCAATATTGTTACTGAAGGGGTATCATGCATATCCTTTTATCTCCTTTCAGCAACCAGTTCTTGTTCAGAGTGTTTGTACTCTTTCAATGCTAATACTTGGCACTAACTCTCTGACTTCATTAAGCTATTTAGCCCATATTCATAATTAGCTATTTTATTATTATTTTCCACTGGAGTCAAATGGTGAAGATCACTGCTTCTTCCCCTGAGCTAGCTAGCAAAGATTACATGTGACAAGCCCTTAGTACAGAGATATTTAACAAATCTTCACTCAACAGACTTTTCCATTTGTTAAAACATCTTGTCCCCCCAAATATTTGAGGTTTCATTGGGATGATTGAGACTGTACTACTGCACTGATTAATATTTTTATCAAAATTCAGCAATTTTGTGCTGCTCCAAGTACTGCAAAGGTAGGCAAGGCATCCTTCATTGGTGCTTGCTCTTAGGGGACTTAGTTCTTAAAGCTTTTGGTTGTGCAAGTAAATGTAGAAAGCTCTGAGAATAACCAGAGAGATGTTATATGTTTTCTGTTTGGTTAGTTTGGCTTTTGTTTTTTGTCTGCCTATAGGTGGTGTGAATGAGAGACTGACTCCCATATCTCCAGATTTTCTACTGGGTAAAGTAGAAGATTCAGAAGCTCCTTGATAGAAATGGATGGGAAAACACTAAAATCCTGGGTACAGCAAGATAAGAAAGTATGAAATCTGAAGATGGGAAGAAAACTGTTGCCAGATAACAATAACTATGGGTCACCTTTTCAGGTAACTCTAAACTTTACCGGCCAGAGGGGAGTTAGAATGTTATTTCTATCTCCACTGTCTTGTGGACACACATATACACATTTTAATAAATATTAGGTGTAATAAACACACTTTTTTAGGGGGATGAGGTGATTCAGACTATACCTGGCAGTGTTGGAAGGCAACATCAGAATAAAACGAGTCAGAAGCAAGCAGACAAACACCTTAACCCCTTAACTCCACTCAATACTTTGAAATAAAATTTCCATATTCTAACACTCAAAGGCATGGTTATGTTTCTTTAATTTGTTAGTCCTAACAAAACATTTCCTATTAGAAATGCTTGGTTACTTTTAGGGGTGGCACAGATTTATCTCTGGTTCACACATGAGACTCCACCACTTGAAAGCTTTAATTTTTATTATTTCATGACTATTGTTACATTTATTAAAATAAGAAGAAACTCCTAACTTTTCAGGCTCTGCCCTATTTACTTGTATTCAATCTTCATTTATCCCACACACTTTTCCCTTAACAAAACATATATAGCTTAGTGAAATATTTGCTTTTACACAATCTCTGTATTACTGTATTCACATGACCTTCTTTCCTCATCTCTAATATTATTTTCAAAACTCATGTTGTCATATTAACTAAGAATTTTCTGACTGTTCCCTCTTTTTACTTTCAGTAGTGGTCTGTGTCTTTTCTGCTATAACCTCCCCTATCTCTCAAGCTCATTTTAGAGTCTTTTGTATTTCTACTGTGTTTTCCTTCCCTCAGTCAATATGTCCAACTAAGATAAGGATAAAAATATATTTCATAGTGTGCTTAAATATTCATTTCAAGTCCCCTGTGGTAATTTAAACACTTCTTTGATGACCTTTTCCTGATTCCCATTCTCCCAACAGAGATTATATTTGGGCTTTCTATGGCTTCATAGAATTCATTCTCATTCCCTATTACAGCATATATCACACTGCTAATTTATATCTCTTTCTCCCATGTAATCTATAAGATTCTTTGAAATGGAGGTATTTATCACCAGAACCTAGATTTGTAGCTCAAACATAATTGGTGATTGATTGTTGGTCAATTAATGTATTTTATTTATCATTATAGTTTTATTTTTCTGTACTTTGCAAATAACTGGTCCATATCACAGTAAGTATGTATTCTTTACACAACAGAAAAGGTTGTTTAAAAATGGTTGATATAAATAAAATCACCTTTTCTTCCTTGCATATACTGCTTAATTCAAACTGTCCATGCGATAGAAATAATGTACTAGAACACAAATTCTGATGTACAGATTTAATTTCATAAAATTCACACACCATACTAAATTCAGTTACAGACAAAAAAATCTGCTTGGATCCAATTTTGTACTTTTGTGACCTTAATAGCTGACTAAAATTAATAAACATTTACAATAACCAAAAAAGATTCTCAGTTTCACAGTTAAATATTAGAATTGATCACAAAAAATATATATATAGCGCCCCAGAAACATCCCCCACGTTTCCTAGTGTTTTTCAATTTAGGACTTAGGTGATCTACTCCTTGGATGCCTTTGGTACTCTTTCCATCATGCCCTAAGGGTTTGACCCAGATTTCCCTAAGGAAATCCCTTAGCACCCGAATTGAGGATGGCTTCAACTTCTGCATCATCATCTGAATTCCAGTCATAATTACATGGCAAGTCCTTGGAACAACGGTTACGAACTCGTGCCACAAAATGCATTACTTTCAGCTTGCTGGATTCCGCGTGTGCTCTAGGTCCCCAGAAGAACTCGTATTCCATGGGACTGCTACGAGGCACTGCTTTATAAATCAGGTACCCTCTGCGTACAAACTCCTCTGTGACGATCTTCTTTGGATCTCCAAAGACGCTGTGTTGGCGGCCTGGCTGCATCCCCAATTTCCCAAGCACTTTCCAGACCAGGGCCTCCTTGACTCTGTTATCCATGATGAAGATGAGAGCCAATATAGACATCAGAAGACTCTTCTTGGTGCCTTGAAAATTGCTCTGGGGTACCACGGACTTTTGTGTTTGAGCGGTGCTTGAGACTTCCAGGGGAGCGGGGACCTCCTCTTGAATGCTGTAGACCTCCTCCGGAATGCTTAGGTCTTCCTCGGAGGTGCTTGGCACCAGGCTGGCAGCCATAGGGATTTCAGAGGTTTCTGAGACCGGGATCTGGCGATTGTTGCGATTTTCTTCAGCGGCTCTCGCGTTCCGGCGGCGTCTACTCTTTCGTCCCCGAGGCATGTCTGCAGCTAGAATGGCAAAGCCTGCTGCAACCTAAAGGAATAATGGCTCTAGACTCTGCAGAAAACAACTCCACTGAAGTTGTCAACGCCAATAGCGTCTTTTCAGCAATAAAATAGATGTTCTGAACTAAAAAGTTCCCTCTCACGCAATCCAACAGCCTTCTGGCAGAAGCTCTGAAAAAATTGGCTCCACCTCTCTTGCTAAGCATTTCTTAAGACCGAAAAGGAAGTGGGCGTTCCTTCCACCCAGACTTCCTTTGTCTGATAGGAAAAGAGCCGCCCTTTAGGGATGGGATTAAGGTTAAAAAAATACCAGTTTTGGGCAAAGAATTCAGATAGAAATAAATCTTGAAGGATTCTTTTTTTTTAACTGTACTACAAGTTAGACTTGCTTGGTTTGGGAAG
The DNA here is from genome assembly GCF_024139225.1 of Suncus etruscus. Taxonomy (NCBI): domain Eukaryota; kingdom Metazoa; phylum Chordata; class Mammalia; order Eulipotyphla; family Soricidae; genus Suncus; species Suncus etruscus. The sequence continues at coordinate 51,812,348 of NC_064868.1, read as the reverse complement.
GAGTGTATCCTATTCCTGCATCATTTCCATTGAAGGCTGTGTACCAGTGCATGTCTGTGTGCTAGTGTGTGTGTGTGTGTGTGTGTTTTAAGAGAAGCAGTGCAATGTATTCATGGGATAGCTCTGGTTTGCTCTTCTATCCTCTTTTATTACAAAAAGAATCTGTTCATTCCCCAGTTCTCACATAGAATTTCTGTGATACAGAAAAATTGGTTATTCCTAAAATACTGTATGACTACTGCAAAATTGTGCTGCAAGCAGAGGTGCAGAACATTTAAGATGCTATATATTATGGAATATATCTTATACGAATATGTGTTATAAATTTATGGAATAATTGAGTAGGGATCAGACTTATTATCTATTTATGTGATAACTGAGACTGGATTTGACTTAGATATTTTTATCTGTAGTATTGATTTGACCATTTTTATTTTTTGTTTTCTTTTTTTTTTAATTTTTTTTAAATTTATTTAAACACCTTAATTACATACATGATTGTGTTTGGGTTTCAGTCATGTAAAGAACACCACCCATCACCAGTGCAACATTCACATCACCAATGTCCCAAGTCTCCCTTCTCCCCACCCGACCCCCGCCTGTACTCTAGACAGGCTCTCCATTTTCCTCATACATTCTCGTTATTAGGACAGTTCAAAATGTAGTTATTTCCCTAACTAAACTCATCACTCTTTGTGGTGAGCTTCCTGAGGTGAGCTGGAACTTCCAGCTCTTTTCTCTTTTGTGTCTGAAAATTATTATTATAAGGGTGTCTTTCATTTTTCTTAAAACCCATAGATGAGTGAGACCTTTCTGCGTTTTTCTCTCTCTCTGACTTATTTCACTCAGCATAATAGATTCCGTGTACATCCATGTATAGGAAAATTTCATGACTTCATCTCTCCTGACAGCTGCATAATATTCCATTGTGTATATGTACCACAGTTTCTTTAGCCATTCGTCTGTTGAAGGGCATCTTGGTTGTTTCCAGAGTCTTGCTACGGTAAATAGTGCTGCAATGAATATAGGTGTAAGGAAGGGGTTTTTGTATTGTATTTTTGTGTTCCTAGGGTATATTCCTAGGAGTGGTATAGCTGGATCGTATGGGAGCTCGATTTCCAGTTTTTGGAGGAATCTCCATATCGCTTTCCATAAAGGTTGAACTAGACAGCATTCCCACCAGCAGTGGATAAGAGTTCCTTTCTCTCCACATCCCCGCCAACACTGTTTATTCTCATTCTTTGTGATGTGTGCCATTCTCTGGGGTGTGAGGTGGTATCTCATCATTGTTTTGATTTGCATCTCCCTGATGATTAGTGATGTGGAACATTTTTTCATGTGTCTTTTGGCCATGTGTATTTCTTCTTTGTCAAAGTGTCTGTTCATTTCTTCTCCCCATTTTTTGATGGGGTTAGATGTTTTTTTCTTGTAAAGTTCTGTCAGTGCCTTGTATATTTTGGAGATTAGCCCCTTATCTGATGGGTATTGGGTGAATAGTTTCTCCCACTCAGTGGGTGGCTCTTGTATCCTGGGCACTATTTCCTTTGAGGTGCAGAAGCTTCTCAGCTTAATATATTCCCATCTGTTAATCTCTGCTTTCACTTGCTTGAAGAGTGCAGTTTCCTCCTTGAAGATGCCTGTAATGTCCTGGAGTGTTTTGCCTATGTGCTATACTATATATCTAATGGTTTTGGGGCTGATATCGAGGTCTTTAATCCATTTGGATTTTACCTTCGTACATGATGTTAGCTGGGGGTCTAAGTTTAATTTTTTGCAAGTGGCTATCCAATTGTGCCAACACCACTTGTTGAAGAGGCTTTCCCTGCTCCATTTAGGATTTCCTGCTCCTTTATCAAAAATTAGGTTGTTGTATGTCTGGGGAATATTTTCTGAGTAATCAAGCCTATTCCACTGATCTGAGGACCTGTCCTTATTCCAATACCATGCTGTTTTGATACCTATTGCTTTGTAGTACAGTTTAAAGTTGGGGAAAGTAATTCCTCCCATATTCTTTTTCCCAATGATTGCTTTAGCTATTCGAGGGTGTTTATTGTTCCAAATGAATTTCAAAAGTGTCTGATCCACTTCTTTGAAGAATGTCATGGGTATCTTTAGGGGGATGGCATTAAATCTGTATAATGCCTTGGGGAGTATTGCCATTTTGATAATGTTAATCCTGCCAATACATGAGCAGGGTATGCGTTTCCATTACCGTGTGTCCTCTCTTATTTCTTGGAGCAGAGTTTTATAGTTTTCCTTGTATAGGTCCTTCACATATTTAGTCAAGTTGATTCCAAGATATTTGAGTTTGTGTGGCACTATTGTGAATGGGGTTGTTTTCTTAATGTCCATTTCATCCTTATTACTATTGGAGTATAGAAAGGCCATTGATTTTTGTGTGTTAATTTTGTAGCCTGCCACCTTGCTATATGAGTCTATTGTTTCTAGAAGCTTTTTTGATAGTCTTTAGGGTTTTCTAAGTAGAGTATCATGTCATCTGCAAACAGTGATAGCTTGACTTCTCCCTTTCCTATCTGGATTCCCTTGATATCCTTTTCTTGCCTAATCACTATAGCAAGTAATTCCAGTGCTATGTTGAATAGGAGTGGTGAGAGAGGACAGCCTTGTCTTGTGCCAGAATTTAGAGGGAAGGCTTTTAGTTTTTCTCCATTGAGGATAATATTTGCCACTGGCTTGTGGTAGATGGCCTTCACTATATTGAGAAAGGTTCCCTCAATTCCCATCTTGCTGAGAGTTTTGATCAAGAATGGGTGTTGGAACTTATCAAATGCTTTCTCTGCATCTATTGATATGATCATGTGGTTTTTATTTTTCTTGTTATTGATGTTGTGTATTATGTTGATTTACGGATGTTAAACCAGCCTTGCATTCCTGGGATGAAACCTACTTGATCGTAGTGGATGATCTTTTTAACGAGGCATTGAATCCTATTTGCCAGGATTTTGTTGAGGATCATTGCATCTGCATTCATCAGTGATATTGTTCTGTAATTTTCTTTTTTGGTAGCATCTCTGTCTGGTTTAGGTATCAAGGTGATGTTGGCTTCATAAAAGCTATTTGGAAGTGTTTCTGTTTGTTCAATTTCATGAAAGAGTCTTGCCAAGTTGGCAGTAGTTCCTCTTGGAAAGTTTGATAGAATTCATTAGTGAATCCATCTGGACCTGGGCTTTTGTTTTTCGGCAGACATTTGATTACTGTTTTAATTTCATCAATGGTGATGGGGGTGTTTAGATATGCTACATCCTCTTCCTTCAACCGTGGAAGATTATAAGAGTCCAAGAATTTATCCATTTCTTCCAGGTTCTCATTTTTAGTGGCGTAGAATTTTTCAAAGTAGTTTCTGATTACCCTTTGAATCTCTGTCATATCAGTAGTGATCTCTCCTTTTTTATTCCTGATACGAATTATCAAGTTTCTCTCTCTCTCTTTCTTTGTTAGGTTTGCCAGTGGTCTATCAATCTTGTTTATTTTTTCAAAGAACCAACTTCTGCTTTCGTTGATCTTTCGGATTGTTTTTTGAGTTTCCACTTCGTTGATTTCTGCTCTCAGCTTTGTTATTTCCTTCTGTCTTCCTATTCTTGGGTCCTTTTGTTGAGCATTTTCTAGTTCTATTAGCTGTGTCATTAAGCTACTCAGGTAAGCTCCTTCTTCCTTCCTGATGTGTGCTTGCAAAGCTAGAAATTTTCCTCTTAGTACTGCTTTTGCTGTGTCCCATAAGTTCTGATTGTTTGTGTCTTTGTTGTCATTTGTTTCCAAGAACCTTTTTATTTCCTCCTTGATTTCATCTCGGACCCACTGGTTATTGAGAATGAGGCTGTTTAACCTCCAGGTGTTAAAGTGTTTCTTCTGAGTCCTTTTGGAGTTCACAAATAATTTCAGAGCCTTGTGGTCAGCGAAGTTAGTCTGCAAAATTTCTATCCTCTTGATCTTATGGAGGTATGTTTTATGTGCCAGCATGTAGTCTATCCTGGAGAATGTCCCATGTACATTGGAGAAGAATGTGTATCCAGGTTTCTGGGGATGGAGTGTCCTATATATATCCACTAGGCCTCTTTCTTCCATTTCTCTCCTCAGGTCTAGTATATTCTTGTTGGGTTTCAGTCTGGTTGACCTATCCAGTGTTGACAAAGTCGTGTTAAGGTCCCCCACAATTATTGTGTTGTTGTTGATATTATTTTTCAGATTTGTCAAGAGTTGTATTAAATATTTTGCTGGCCCCTCATTCGGTGCATATATGTTTAGGAGAGTGAATTCTTCCTGCTCTACGTACCCCTTGATTAATATAAAATGTCCGTCTTTGTCCCTTACAACCTTCCTGAGTATAAAGTTTGCATTATCTGATATTAGTATGGCCACTCCAGCTTTTTTATGGGTGTTGTTTGCTTGGATAATTTTTCTCCAGCCTTTTATTTTCAGTCTATGTTTGTTCTGACTATTCAGGTGCGTTTCTTGTAGGCAGCAGAAGGTTGGATTGAGTTTTTTGATCCATTAAGCCACTCTGTGTCTCTTAACTGGTGCATTTAGTCCATTGACGTTGAGAGAAAGAATTGTCCTGGGATTTAACGCCATCTTTATTTCAAAATTTGGTGTGTCTTTTGGGTAGTCTTGTCTTAGATTAGGTCTTTCAGTTTTTCTCTTAAGACTGGTTTTGTGTCTGTGAAGTTTCTGAGCTGTTTTTTTGTCTGTGAAACCATGTATTCTTCCGTCAAACCGGAAAGTGAGTTTTGCTGGGTATATTATTCTGGGTGAAGCATTCATTTCATTCAGTCTTGTCACAATATCCCACCACTGCTTTCTGGCATTGAGTGTTTCTGGTGACAGGTCTGCTGTAAATCTCAGGGAAGCTTGCTTGAACGTGATTTCCCCTTTTGATCTTGCTGTTTTCAGAATTCTGTCTCTATCTGTGGGATTTGTCATTGTGACTAGGATGTGTCTTGGGGTGGTTTTTCTGGGGTCTCTTTTGGTTGGTACTCTTCGGGCATGCAGGATTTGATCACATATATTCTTTAGCTCTGGAAGTTTCTCTTTAATGATGTTCTTGACCGTTCATTCTTCCTGGAAATTTTTTTCCTGGGTCTCTGGGACTCCAATGATTCTTAAGTTGTTTCTGTTGATCTTATCATAGACTTCTATTTTCATCTGTTCCCATTCTTTGACTAATTTTTCCATTGACTGCTCATTTGCTTTAAGTTTTTTGTCCAATCTCTCCTGCTGTATGGAATTGTTATGTATCTCATCTTCCACAGCACCAAGTCTATTCTCAGCTTCTGATACCCTGTCCCAGAGCTTATCCATTTTGTCATTCACTTCGTTTACTGACTTTTTCAGTCCTGTTAGTTGACATGTTATTTCAGTTTGGAGTTTTGTGATTTCTGTCCTCATATTTTCTTGGTTCTTATTAGTGTTCTGTTCAACTCGATCCAAGGTTTCTTGGAGTCCGTTGAGCATCTTCCATATTGCTAGTCTAAAGTCCTTATCTGAGAGTTTGATTAGTTGGTTGGTCATTATCTGGTCCTCAGAATTGTCATCTTCATTCTCTATGTCTGATGCTGGCCTGCGTTGTTTCCCCATTGTCACACTTGTATTGTGGGTTTTTCTACGTGATGTGGTGGTATTTATTGTCTATATGATGCAGGCAGCACACTCCTCTGGCTCCTCCCTTTCTGCATGGTCTGACTTGCCTCTAAGGGAGGGGAGTCCTCCGTTTGCCTCACACTGGGTCAAATCTTAGGCCCAAGCATGAAACAGAGAAGACAGTCCAGAGAGAAATGTTTGCTTCTGTGATATAGCGCCATTCTTAGTGTGATTTTTCCTTCTTGTTGCAATGGTGTTCTTTCCTTAGAAAGAGTGCACGGCCGCGTAGCAAAGCTACGCGGCCATGCTCCGCTGGAGCCTCTTTTTGCCCCACTTGCAAGAGTTTCACACAAGAGGACAGTAGACAGACATAGGTCACACTCACAGTTTTTCACAGTTGGGCCCCACTGGGCCGGTGTACTTTCGCAGATTTTCCCCGCCTGGTGTCACACACAGGGAGCCGGCTTTTGCAAAGCCTTGCCAGTTTTCATGCTCTGTAGTCCCTCCCTGAAAATGGCGTCTGGACGAGAGAGGTTTCTGGAGCCTCTTTTTGCCCCACTCGCAAGAGTTTCACGCAAGAGGACAGTAGACAGACATAGACAGGTCACACTCACAGTTTTTCACAGTTCCTATTTTTTGTTTTCTTAAGTCACCTTGTTATTCATAAAATAGTCCACCCCCGCCCGCTCTCTGCTTCTCTCTCATTTTCTTTTCTCTTGCTCTCTCCTATATCGATTTCTCGAGATTCACAAAATGCAAACTATTGTCTAGCAGCTTACTTAGGAAGCAATTAGAATAAGAACATGACTGAGATTCTGGGGATTGCTATGGGTATGGAGAACCACGGAAATTAAGGGTGATGCCTCAAATTCCTTTGGCTACATTCCGATCTACCTGAACAATTATTTATTTTACTTCTTTCTTCCGTTTGGTTATTGGAATGTAATTTAGAGGAAATTAAATTCCATCCATTCTGGAGTCTTCTCATTGTTTCGTGTGTCTAAAAATCTCTTCTCATTTCAGTTAATTTTCATCCCCTTACAGGCTTTCATTTTCATGAAGACATTTTTTTTAGTTTGCTCAAAAGTGGAATTTGTCCATTTTAACTCCCTTGAAACAATTTATAGCAAGCACTTTGTAATTTTTCTTTGTCATATCTAGACACCATCTTGCACAAATCATTTCACTGCTAAGTCTTATTTTGTCGATAAAGTGGAGGTACTAACATCAGAAGGTTGTGAGAATTAAATGACATAAGATATAAGATACTTATCACATGAGTAGCACAGGATTTCCCTCAGTTGTTTCAAGCAGTATGTGAGAGTGGTGTTAAAAATATATTATGGAAATATCTTTTATACAGCTACTTACCTGAACATTTATATTGTTTTAACTGAAACAGATTTAATTTTACTTGACAAGACCATTTTATAATCCTACCAAGGGAAATGGACCTGCCTTGACCATTAATGTCTGATATCATTTGGTAAAGTGTGCAAAAGTGTATGACCACACCTAATTAAAATTTTCTAGGATGGGGTAGTGAATTCATTCTGGAAGCAAACTTGTCAATTGAATTGCATCTTACACACCCCAGTAGTCTGTGCATGTATAGGAATGGGATGATTGGTATGGAGAAAGAAATAGTTAACACATCAGTAGAGATGCAGCCCATATTACTTAACAACTCTTTGACATTGTGAATTCAGTTAGCATCACTGTCCTCTCATTTGTCATCTGACAAAAAAAAGAGTCTCACAACAAACCTGGTACACTAAACCAGGGAAATACTTTTCTTTTTTGTGAGTTTCTCTGAAAATAATATAGCCATGTATTTTGTGAATGAGAGAAAATTATTCTGAGTTCAATCTTTCTCCATTGGTTTAGTTTGCTATTTTTGGTTGTATGCATAAAAGTCTACAAAAATTACCTTTGATTTTTAAAACAGCTTAGACATTCTGATGGAATTTAATGTGGATTCAATCTGCTAAACTAAATATCTTCCTAAAATGTGTTCTTTTTTTGAGATGCATGGTATTCCATTGTGTATATATACCAGAATTTCATCATCCATTTATTCGTAGTTGGGAATTCTTGGGTATCCTAAGTGTGACTATGAATATAGGTGTGCAAATATTATTTAGAATCAGTGTTTTTGTGTTTGAAAGGGTAGATGCAAAGAAGTTGTATCTTTGGGTCGTACATTACATTTTTGAGAAAGCTTTATAAAGCTTTCCATAAAAGTTGAACCAGATAACATGCCACCAGCAGTGAATGAAGGTTTTATTTATTCACCAAAATCCACTCCAATTATTTGCTCTTTCTAGACTTTATATGTGGCATTCTCACTGGAGTAAAATAATATTTCATTGTGATTTTTATTTTTCTAAGAGAAGGTGATCCTTTTTCATTTGCCTATCTTCTGCTGTTCTTTTTTATTGCTTTATTTAAGCACCTTGGTTACAAAATTGTTCATAGTTGGGTTTCAGTCATAGAATGCACAGCTCCCTTCACCAGTGCACTTTTCCTACCAGTGATGTCCTCTTTTCCTTCCACTGCCCCACTCCTGCCTGTCATTTTGCTTCACTCCACTCTTTCTTTTTCGACACTGTTGTTTAAACTATTGTTGATGAAGGAGTATCATGTATGTCAATTTATTTCCTATCAATACCTAATTCTTTTTTTTTTGATCCACACCCGGCAGTGCTCAGGGGTTACTCCTGGCTGTCTGCTCAGAAATAGCTCCTGGCAGGCACGGGGGACCATATGGGACACCGGGATTCGAACCAACCACCTTTTGTCCTGGATCGGCTGCTTGCAAGGCAAACACCGCTGTGTTATCTCTCCGGGCCCAATACCCAATTCTTGTCCAGAGTGATCAGTATCAATTATTATTTCTGTTTAAATTCCAGGAATTCAAGTTTTTTTTAATCTGTGTATGTTTGTAATTTACTTCTATTTTTAGTGCATCATGGTCTAAGATGATGGGAGAAACAATTTTATACTATTGATTTGGTATGTTTTATAACCCAGCATGTAGTCTATCTTGGAGAATGTCCCATGTGCATTGAAGGAGAATGTGTATTCAGCTTTCTGGAGATGGAGAGCCCAATATATAAACTAAGTCTCTATCTTATAATATTTATGTCAAAGCCAGTAGATTCTTTTTAAGTATTAGCCTGGTTGACCTATCAGGGGGTGAGAGGGTAATGTTGAAGTTTCACCCTATTATTGTGTTGCTATTGATGCCTTTCTTTAAGTCTATCAACAACTGTTTTGTGTATTTTCTGGCCCCTCGTTGAATACATATGTTTAGTAATATTAATTCTTCTTGATGTTCGTATCTCTTAATTATTAAGAAATGCCCATCTCTGTACCTTACAAAAATTTTAAATCTCAAGTCTATGTTAGCCGATATTAATATTGCCACTCCAGTCATTTTAATGGAGTCGTTTGCTTGATTGATTATCCTCCAACCTTTGACTTTGGGTCTGTGTTTTCACTGACTATTAAGATGTGTTTCTTGCAGGCATCGAAGTGTTTGGATTAAATTTTCTAAGCAATTATACCACTCTATGTCTCTTAACTATGGAATTTAGTCCATTGACATTGAGAGATGATTGTCATGATATTTAGTGTTATTTTTTGGTAGAAGTTTGTTATCATTTTTCAGTCTGCCTTGCTTTAAAATTGATTCTTCAGTTTACTTGGAAGTTTGGTTTTGAATCAATAAAGTTTCTGATCTGTTGCTTATCCATAAAGCTGTGCAACCTTACTTTAAAACCAAATATCTCTGGCTATGTGAATTATTATTGGTGAAGCATTTATTTCATTGAATTTGTCACTAAATCCTACAATTGCCTTTGGTTTTGATAATTCTGTAAAAATTAATGATGCTTCTTTGTAGGTAATTTCCCTTTTTGATCATGCTGCTTTCAGTATTCTAACTCTATGGTTTTCATTATTGCAATTAATGTGCCTTGGGGTGTTTTTCTTTAAACCTCTTTTAGCTGATCCTTTCAGGCATTGAGGACATGCTTGGGTGCATTCTTTTTTTTTTTTTTACATTTTATTAATGTCAATATTTTTATTGATTTTATTTACTTTTATAATCATTTTTATTTTGGCCAAAGTGGATATCAAATCTTTCACAGTAATATTTTAGGTATATATTGACATTGAGTCAGGGACATTCCCACCACCAATGTTTTCCTCCCTCCACCCCTGTTCCAAGCATGCATCCCATATCCCCCTCCCCTCCCCCCTGGGCTGCTAGTATAAGTGGTCCCCTCTGTGTCTAGCTTATTGTAGATTGGGTATTAATTCTGTTGTCGTTGGCTTTGGATTTGATGTTTAAGTCTGATCATTTTTTATTTCTACTTAATGTTCATACAACTGTTTGGTTTTGGTACCCTCCATTATTTCTCCCTCAATTTGTGAGGCAGAACAAGATGGTTCAAGTTATGTGGTTCTGTTTGAAGAAAAGAAAAAATAATAAAATTGGGCAAATATCAAAGAATCAAAAAAATGGGAAGAGTCCTTCTAGAGGCTATAAATATCAATTTAAGAGAAGAGAGATAAAAAGGAAGAAAAACATAACAACAATACAAAAAATTCAAACAAAAAACCTGAAAAGCAACACAGCAATAAAGACAACAACCACACAATAACCACAGTCCTTAAATAAAAATAAAACAAAGCACACACAAAATGGAAAAACCTACAATAATAATAAATCCCAAAAATAATAATTTGTTGTTATTGTTGTTGTTGTTGTTGTTGTTGTTGTTGTTCTTCTTCTTCTTCTTCTTCTTCTTCTTCTTCTTCTTCTTCTTCGGCACAGTAAATATTGGGGAGATTAGAAAGGGAATTCCCTTGGCCTAAGAGATACAGGGTTTCTCCGCCCTTGAAGTATACTGTCATGGGAATAACTACAAGCTCCAGACATGTTCTTTTACTCTCCCCTAGGTCCTTTTGTGGTGTCTGGAAACTTTCTACTCCGTCATGGATGATAAAATCAGGCTCTGTAGTTAGAGACCTTGGTTGGAGCCTAGAGTGGATTCTTTCTTTACGGTTCTAGAAGTTCTGTTCCATCACTGTTGTTATAATCAGTCTTCTGTAGTTGGTGGTCTTGTTTTTTGCACCGATCCTAGGATAAAGCATAGAATAGAGTCTTTCATTATGTTTCTAGAAGATCTGCTCTGTTGCAGTTGTCTCAGTCAGACCTCTGTAATTAGAGTTCTTGGTTGTCATACAGATCATAGACCAAAGCTTAGACTAGGGTCTTTTTTATGGTCTCGGATAAGTTCTGCCCAGTCATGGTTGTCATAGTCAGTCTTCTATAGATAGCGGTCTTGGCTTTTGCACAGATCAAAGGATTTTGATTTCTTCTTCTGATTTCTTCTTTTTATTTCATCTTATCATTAGGTGGTGAGGTAAGACAACCTGCTCTTATAACAAGTTGTTGCCATTTCTAAAGTGTCAGGATGTCATATCAAAACTGGCGCATGTTGGTGTAAGAGCAGTATTAAGAATGTCCGAGAGGGAGATTGGTTCCTGGAGCTGTTGCAGAGAACTGTGTCTGCTCTGTCTGGGATCTAGGGTTCAGGGTTGGACAGATGATCGATGTCTAATCACCTGGAATCTAAGTTGGGTCCACATGACATATGTTCAAGGTGGGAGGTGGCCCTATATTGTAAAATGTATGAGTTCTTATCCCTAGTAGATTAGGCTTGTTTCTATGTGTAAAATTTCCCCTTTTTTTAGTATGCCTTTGCAAAACAAAATGGTGCTATACTATATTGCTGGTACATTTGGGGGTGAGAGTGTCAGGCTCCATCATCTCCGTGCCCTGCTTTCGACCTGAACTATTATCCCAGGCAAGAATTTTTCTTGTAGTTTTTTGTACCAAGCAGAACCAAAACAGGTGGAGTTAAGGAAGAAAAGAAAACGGAAATAAGTCAAAAAATAAAATATTATATATATACTCCCATATATATAAAGGAAAAATAAATAAAAATAAGTTTAAAAAATTAAGGGAACAAAGTGATGTAAGTGACTACCTTACATTTGGGGATAAGCAGGTTAAGAGATAGTATTATAGAGTCTTAAACTTATAAAGGAAAAATAGGCTTCCCCATCGTCTTTTGAGATATGCTTGTGGGGGTTGGGATCCAGGGCACATTTTCATCACACACCTTGGTCTTTTCGAATTTGAGAAATGATTTGCGGCAGAAAGGGCTCGGGTAGATTTCTTATAGTGGGGATTCTTCTGGAGCTGAGTCTGGTAAGAAATAAAAGTCCACATTGGGGAGGGTGAGAGGGAGGGCCACAGAGCATGAATCAGCAGGGATGTTGGTTATAGTTTCTGGCCTGGGGACCTGATGTGGGGCTGAGTGGGTGTCCCTTCGCTTGGGAGCTGGGTGATGGCTTTTTGGGGCAGGATGTTGGTCTTGATCTATAATGGGTTAAGAATTGATGGTAAAGAACGTTAATAAGGTGGAATACTAGATTGCAAATGGAGGTGAAGGGATAGTAGGATTTATGAAGGGGGAGGAGGGATAGTATATAGAAGGGGCTATATACACTATAGGCTTGGATTGTTTACAATTTAGGTTTGGATCTCATAGAGGAGTCCTCTCTCTATGTACTAATGCCTACATAAAGACATACATTAATGATCTATTCTTAAAATGTTGTTAGAGTTCTTACCCTAATAGGATGGGTCTGAGCTCTTAAGGACAGATTGAATTAAGATAAATAATTAGCATAGGTATGGCTTAAGAAAAAGAGGGATAATGAAAGATAAAAGAGACATAAAAGTAGGTAAATATAGTAAAAATAAAGTTAAAAATTATTTTTTATATTTTATGAAGACAAAGATGCAGAGAAAGAGGACAAGGTGACATTACAGTGGGAAGATGATCACCCATAAAAAGAATTCTCAAAAGAAATCCCCTTGCTGATGCCCTATTTTTGAACTTTCAGCCAAAAAACATTAGGAAAAATAAAACAAAACACATGCAGTAAAAATTAATAAATCAGGGGCCGGGAAGGTGGTGCTAGAGGTAAGGTGTCTGCCTTGCAAGCACTAGCGTAGGACGGACCATGGTTCGATCCCCCTAGCATCCCATATGGTCTCCCTAAGCCAGGAGCGATTTCTGAGCACATAGCCAGGAGTAACCCCTGAGCGTCAAATGGGTATGGCCCCAAAACCAAAAAAAAAAAAATAATAAATCAAATAAAAGAGATTGGGTTGGTGAGTCGGAGTTGGGTGGTTTTCCCAGTTTCTAGGCATTTCATCAGTGATGGGGTTGGCCTTGCCAAATGAAGGTTTCAGGATTAGTTAATGGCTGGAGCAGTTTAGAATAGACATAGGTTTCGAGTCTCACGTACTTAACAATGTGTTAATGAGGCCTACCTATGTAGGTGGCTACCCTATGTAGTATTGTCCGCTGCATCTTATGTATCAAAGTTCCTTTCCTAACGAGAAGCTATCAGTGTCGGTTTTATTTGACATAGATTGAATTGATGATGATGAGGAAGAAGAGGTAGAAGAAGGAAGGGGAGAAGGAAAGAAGTAGGGAGAAGAGAGAAGAAAAGAAAAAGGAAATGTTAATTTTCCCAAACATGTTCTATGAGTAGGTTCTGTAATATAAGTCTAAGGTTCGCTGTTGATTGTTTCAGTGGTCTGAATAGCCATATGCTTCAAGTCATAATAGAGGACATAAACCAGAGAAAAGGAGTATATTGGAGTGTTTTATCAAGTCATTTTCATAATGCTAACTATGAAAATGCTATCTAGCATGATTGAACATTGAGGTATCAAATTAGGGTGTCCACCCTTTGTATCCAAGAACCCCTGTAGACAGAGAAGTTGATAGGTTGTTTTATATCTAGTAAAATTAAGGCATTAAAACACATTGTTAGGAAACGCTGCCACTAGTCTCTGGCTTCCAATCATATTCTTCACCCGTATCTGTGTATAAGCTCCCTAAGATATTAGTTCCAGCTCACCTCAGGAAGCTCACCACAAAGAGTGATGAGTTTAGTTAGAGAAATAACTACATTTTGAACTGTCCTAATATTGAGAATGTATGAGGGAAATGCAGAGCCTGTTTAGAGTACAGGCAGGGGTCGGGTGGGGAGGAGGGAGATTTGGGACATGGGTGATGGGAATGTTGCACTGGTGATGGGTGGTATTCCTTTTATGACTGATACCCGAACACAATCATGTATGTAATCAAGGTGTTTAAATAAAAAAAGATATTATTATAGGCCTTCGTAGTAAAAGGCTGATTACATACAAAGATTGTTTCCGTTATTTTTGATTTGAGCATCCTCACTGGTATAAGTTGGTACCTCATTGTTGTCTCGATTTGGATTTTCCTAAAGATGAGTGAAGGTGAGTATGTTTACATGTGTCTGTTGGCCATCTTTTGTTCTTCCTCAGAGAAGTGTCTATTCATTTCTTGTTCCCATTTTTATATGGATTTATTAGAATTTTTGGAGCTCACCTTTCTGTGTGCTTTGTATATCCTAGATATAAGCCCTTTATCTGACATACTGAGTGCAAAACTTTTTCAGGGAGATGCAAATCAAAACAACTATGAGGTACCATCTAACACAGGGGTCTCAAACTTGTGGCCCGCGGGCCGTTTGGGGCCCTCCTTACAACATTTTGTGGCCAGAGGCCAGCCTTCAAATATCGCAGTATTCGCGATTATTCGCTTACCGAATAATCGCAATAAAAATCACATTAGTGAGAAAAAATCGCATTAAACATTCGCATACCCTGAACAGTTCCGTTCGAGGTATGCAAATGTTTAATGCGATTTTTTCCAATTTATTTTCTTACTAATGTGATTTTTATTGCGAATATTCAGTAAGTGAATAATCGCGAATACTTCGCACCTAGCACAGACGTCATTTCCGCTGCTGCTGCCCGCTGTCCCTTGCATTATCAGAGGCCTAAGGGAGAGAAGGGAGAGAAGTTTATTACAGAATTAGATTTTGTCATACCTTCATCATGACTTCATCAAAGCCTGCAGTGAAGAAAAAGATTGATGACGAGCACAGACAATTTCAGAAAAAGTGGGAGATTCAGTATTTCTTTGTTGAGCACAGGGGCATCCCCACATGTCTTATTTGTTCAGTGAAAGTTGCAGTGCACAAGGAATACAACTTGAAACGCCATTATTCAATTAAACATGCTAAGAATGTGCAAAATATGAAGGAAATGAGCGAGCCAAGCAGGTGCCAGTCTTAAAGCATGTCTAATGAGGCAACAAGATTTCTTCAAGAAAGCAACCAAAGAGAATGTTGCATCAGTCGAAGCTAGTTACATGGTTAGTGAGATGATTGCTAAGGCAGGGAAAACATTCACAGAAGGAGAGTTTGTTTTAAAAAAAATGCATGTTATGGGCTGCAAGTATTATCTGTCCAGAAAAGAAAGGCCAGTTTAGCAAAATCAGCAAGCAGCCGATCCAGGACCAAAGGTGTTTGGTTCGAATCCCGGTGTCCCATATGGTCCCCCGTGCCTGCCAGGAGCTATTTCTGAGCAGACAGCCAGGAGTAACCCCTGATCACCGCCGGGTGTGGCCCAAAAACAAAAAAAATGCATGTTACAGGCTGCAAGTATTATCTATCCAGAAAAGAAAGGCCAGTTTAGCAAAATCAGCCTTTCTGCCAACACTGTGGCAGAGCGCATTTCTGCCATGTCAAGTGACATTTATCATCAACTGTGTGAGAAAGCCAAATGTTTTGATGCATACTCAGTTGCTCTTGACAAGGGCACAGATATAACAGACACTGCACAGCTCACAATTTATGTCCGTGGTGTTGATTGCAATTTTGAATTGACAGAGGAGCTGCTCACAATAATTCCAATGCATGGCCAGACCACTGCTAATGAGATATTTCGGCATCTGTATGATGCCATTGAGAATGCAGGTTTGCCATGGAAGAGGTTTGTTGGAATAATAACCAATGGAGCGCCATCAATGACAGGGAAGAAAAATGGACTGGTGGCACTTGTTAAAAAAAACTTGAAGATGAGGCTGTAGAGAAGGCCATTACTTTTCACTGCATTATCCATCAGCAGGCCTTTTGCAGTAAATGCCTGCCATGTGACAATGTGATGTCTGTTGTTGTGAAATGCATCAACCAAATCAGATCCAGGGGCTTAAAGCAAGGAGGTTCTGTGCTTTTTTAGAAGAAATGGAGTCAGAATATGGAGACATGCTCTATTTCACCGAGGTACGTTGGCTCAGCAGGGGAAATGTCCTGAAAAGATTTTTTTGAGTTGAGAAAAGTGAAAGCCTTCATGGAGAAGGATGGGAATGCTGTTTCTGAGTTGAGTGATCACAAATGGCTCATGACTTAGCTTTTCTTGTTGACATCACACATAAGCTGAATGGATTAAACAAGATGTTACAAAGCCCAGGGCAGCTTGTCAGTGCTGCCTATGACAATGTGAGAGCATTCTCCACAAAACTTGTGTTATGGAAATCCCAGCATGCAAGGAACTTGTGGATGCAGGCATATCATTCAGTGGTGAGAAATATGTTGATGGTATTTTTAAGCTAGAGAAGGAATTTGATTACAGATTTGCAGACTTCAAAAAGCACAGAGCCACTTTCCAAATTTTTTTGGACCCCTTTTCCTTTGATGTACAAGATGCCCCTCCTGTGCTTCAAATGGAGGTCATTGACCTGCAATGCAACTCTGATCTCAAAGCCAAGTTCAGGGAGATTAGTGGAAAAGCAGACATTCATGGGCAATATTTGAGAGAATTGCCCCCAGCTTCCCCGAGCTTTCCCGAATGTTCAAGCACACCATGTGTCTTTTTGGGAGCACATATTTGTGTGAAAATTTATTCTCCGCATTAAACTTTAATAAGTCAAAATACAGGTCTAGACTTAATGATGATCATCTTCAAGCCATACTGAGGGTCTCAACTGCTTCCTCTCTAAAGCCAAATGTGGTTCAGATTTGTGAGATGAAGTGCTGTCAGGTCTCTGGCAGCAAGGTATAGGCAAAAGATGCCATGTTCAGAAGAACTGTTCATGATCTTCACTCAGTGTTCTATTTATGTTCAGAAGAAATAATCAAAACTGTTAATAATGACATTTGAGGACTTTTTTTGTGAAGTCCCGTATGTGGCCCTGCCTCACCCCAACTTTGCCTCCTGCTGCCTCAGGTAAATTGAGTTTGAGACCCCTGATCTAACACCATAGAGATTTGCACACATCACAAAGAATGGCAATAAGCATTGCTGGCAGGGATGTGGAGAGAAAGGAACTCTTATTCACTGCTGGTGGGAATGCCATCCAGTCCAATCCTAGGGACACAAAAATACAATACAAAAATCCCTTCCTCACATCTATATTTATTGCAGTGCTATTTACAATAGCTGGACACTGTGAAAAATCAAGATGCCCATCAACGATGAATGGCTAAAGAAACACTGTACATATACACAATGAAATATTATGCAGCCATCAGGAGAGATGAAGTCATAACATTTCCTTTACATGGATGTACATGGAATCTCTTATGCTGAATGAAATAAGTCAGAGGGAGAGAGATAGATGCAGAATAGTCTCACTCATCTATGGGTTTTAAGATAATTGAAAGACATTTTTTGCAATAATTTTCAGAAACAAAAGAGATGAAGACTGGAAGGTCCAGCTCACTACATGAAGCTCACCACAAAGAGTGATGAGTGTTTTCAGAGAAATAACTACATTGAGAACTATCACAACAATGTGAATAAACGAAGGAAGTAGAGGCCTGTCTAGAGTACAGGCGATGGTGGGGTGAGGAGGAGGGAGATCTGTGACATTGGTGATGGAAATGTTGTACTGGTGAAGAGTGATGTTTTTTGCATGACTGAAACCTAACTACAATCATATTTGTAATCAAGTTGTTTAAATAAAGATATATATTAAAAAAAAGAAATCTCTCATTGCTTGGGGACCATATGGGATGCAGGGGGATCGAGCCACGGTCCAGCCTAGGTTAGCTCCAGCAAGACAGACACCTTTCCTCTCTGCACCATTGCTCAGGTCCCTAGTGTGCTTTTTTTTACTTGATATGCAAGGAGACTTTGACAAGGAGAAATGCACAGGCATGGAGCACAGTGTCTATGCTCATCTTTTTGAGTTGGCCTCTGCCTCACTTATTCCAGTGTTGGGTAGAGCTGCATTCAATGTCAGTGGCGAGTCTTCTCCAGACATGGGTGCACTCAGAGCTCAATGGGTATAAACATCTCCTACATGCTGGTTTCAGTCCTGCTCCCTTATATTGTGGGAGCATGCCAGCATTTAGGACATAGTGGTCATGCTCAGTGCTCACCAGAAACAATGAAGTTCTCCTATTTGATCTCACCTTTGTTCTCTCCCATCGCAGGTTGTGACTGCAATCTGCAATGCAGTGAACCATCTCCAGATGCTGGCCCGCTCAGGGCTCACGGGGCACAAAGATTTTCTCCTCGCTGGTCTCAGCCTCACTTTCTACAGTCCTGGGCACAGAGTTGCCTTCAGCAATGTCAGTGAGCCTTATCCAGTTGTGGGTCTTGTTCAGGGCTCACCAGGCATAAGGATCTTTTCCTCGATGGTCTCATTCTTGCTCCCTCCCATTAGGATGGTGGCCGCATTCAGCAATGGCAGTGAGTCATCTCTACGCACAGGCTGAGCTCAGCGCTCACCAGGCACAAGGATCTCCTTTTTACTTGTCTCAACCTTGCTTCCTCTTATGGCGAAATTATGACTGTACTCAGTGATGTAAAGAGCCATCTTCAGGCATGGACTATGCTCAGGGATTACTGTGCATAAGAAATTCCTCCTCTCTGATCTCAGTCTTGCTCCCTCCCATTGCGGGGGAGGGGCCATGTTCAGCAATTGTAAGGAACCATTCCAGACGCAGGCTGTTTCTGGGTTCACTGGGCATAAGTTTATACACCTCCCTTGTGTCAGACTTGCTCCCTAGAGTTGCAGGGATATGACCAAGTCCAGCATTGTCAGTAAGCCATTGCCAGATGTGTGCCGAGCTCACAACTCACTGGGAAAAAATACCTCCTTACTAGTCTCAGCTTCACTCAATCCCATCGCTTGACTGCCCATGCTCAGTGACAACTGCAGCAGCACTGAGGGCTCTTCAGGCACAGATATTTCCTCTGTGATGGTCAGTGTGAAAAGAGAGGCTGGGAAATAAGGAGATTTCTGCAAGCTGGCCTTGAATATAAAAGAAAGTCTCCGTTTAGAGACTTGTGCCCCTGCTGTTATGAGTGCAGGAAAAAGTCATCCAGGTCAAAAAACCTATATAGGCTAATAGTGCCATAAGCATTGCAACCGCTATCTTTACATACCTCCTGATTTAATGATGCCATGGGTTTTGCTATGCTATCTTTACATGCTTCCTGATTTAATGATGCCATGGGCATTGTAATCACTATCTTTGCATACCATCCAAATCAATGCCATGTACCTTGTGACTGTTGTCTTCACATACCATCTTGTTGCTGTTATGCCTAAGTTGTTTTACCCACATTGCTTCCTGCCTAAAGTTTACCCTTAAAAGCTTGGGCCCGGTGAGGTGGCGCTAGAGGTAAGGTTCGATCCCCCAGCATCCAATATGATCCCCCAAAGCCAGGGGCGATTTCTGAGCGCTTAGCCAGGAGTAACCCCTGAGCATCAAACGGGTGTGGCTCAACCCCCCCCCCAAAAAAAAAAGCCTTGTCCCTACCTTCAATAAACAAAATCCATTGCTCTGACAATGCTTCCCTGTGAGTGGTCTCTGGCTCACAGTCTTTCCTCTCTTTCCCAAGTTTGGTTTCAAGGCCACGGGCTAGAAGAGACCATTACCCACCCTTGTATTGGCCTTGTCAGGGGGGCTAGTGCCAGAACCCTACAGATCAGCCTTATTCCCTTCTGTCACAGGGAGCTGCCAATTTCATAGATGGTGGTGAGCCATTTCTGTCAGGGTTCATGCTCAGGGCTTACCAGACACAAGGATCTCTTCGCAGGTCTTAGCCTAGCTCCCTCTGCTTTGCAGGGTTTGACTGTGTTCTGATAACTGGAAGCCATTTCAGGACATGGGCCACACTCATGGCTCACCAGGTACAAGGCTCTACTCACTGCTCTCAGGCTCTCTTCCTCCTTTCACAGGGTCATGCCCGTGAAATGGTCATGCCTGTAAAATGGTCATGCCTAGCAATGGTGGTGATGTGTCTCTGAGCGTGGGCCATGCACTGGGCTCACAAGACGTAAGGATCTCCTTGTCTCTGGTCTCAGTCTCATTCTCTCCAATGGTGTGGGCTTGCCATACAGTGATAGCTGTGACCATGCTCAAGCCTCATTAGGTATAAGAATCTCCTCCTCTCTGATATCATCTTTACTTCCTCCAGTTATTGGGACAGCCATACTCAGCAATGGTGGTGAGTGGTTTCAAGGCATTGGAGACACTCAGGATTTACTGGGCACAAGGATCTCTTCCTCCTGGTCTCAGCCTCAAAATCAAAAGGTTTATGGCCTTTCAGAGGCCGAGACCTCTGAATCAGTGATGGCAGTTAGTCATATATAGATGTGGCCTGGCTCAATAGCAGCAGCATGAATGCTCAGGGCTTACCAGTCACAAGTATCTTTTCCTCGCTGGTATCAGCTTCACTTCCTCCTGTTCTGGGGGTGAGGCCAAGCTCAGAAATTGCTGAGAGCCATTCTCAGGAGCAAGCCATGCTCAGTTTTCACCTGGCACATGGTTCTCCTCTTCGCTGATCTCAGCCTCAACCCCTCCCTTTGCGTAGGATGGCCACACTCAGCAACAGCAGTGGACGCTTTCAAGCCACACCACACACACAAGGATCTCTTCCTAGCTGGTCTCAGCCTTGCTGCCTGACGTTGTGGGGGCGAGGGCATGTTTAGCCATGGTGGTAAGTCATCTCTGGGCATGGGACATGCTCAGGGCTAACCAGGCATAAGAATCTCCTCACTTCTCACTGGACTCAGCCTGACTCCCTCCCGCTGTGGGGATATGAACATGCTCAGTTGTAAGATGATACCAAGCTTTCAAACCCAATGGTGTTTCCTCAACATCCTCCTTTCCTAAAGCTCTTCTTTGGTATGTAAAAGATCACCTGGATTATTAGGCCTTTCCCCTCCTGGTATTGGCAATTGGCTTGAATAAAGAAGTGTAGTGATGGTTTGGGATAAAGGCAGAGAGAGAACGAGGCAAAAGGCCATGGAAGCCATGTGTGACATTCTTTCTTGAGTGTTTGGTATATTATTTCTTTACTACTACCCTGTTTCTTCAGACCCATGCAGGGGTCTCAAACTCGCGGCCCACGGGCCGCAAACGGCCCTCCGTACAACATTTTGTGCCCCTGCCCTAGAAGAATCTTTTTTTGTTTTGTTTTGTTTTAGTTGTTAGGGTCATACCCCCAATATTCAAGGCTTACTACTGACTTTGCACTCAAGGATCACCCCGACTTTGCCTCTTGCGGCCCCCAGGTAAATTGAGTTTGAGATCCCTAAAAGGGGTTAGAAACAGTGTTAGGCTAGATCTGTGCCAGCTGGCCAAGCCTAGGTCCTGCTCTCAACAAAGTTCCAGAGGACCAAGGCCATTATCTGGCTTACTGTGTTGTTCTGACCGCTGCCTCCTAGACCTCATCTTTACATCATCCAAAACTGCAGAAACCTGAGTTGGCATCTAAGTCTTAATGCCTTTGGTGGTAAATCACCTGCTCTATCTTTAACCAATCTCTAGAAACTCTCTAAGTAATGGTGTGCCTTAATGGACAATTCTCCAGTATTGCTGTGTTTATGCAAAGGAACAAGCCAATATTAGATTATTCAGTTATCTGGCAAGGTTTAAGGTTGAGGTGGAGAGAAAAACTATTCTTTTTTTTTGTAATTACATGCATTCTAGTGGGTCTAACTTAAAGCTCACTTCTCTGAAGATAACCTATATGAACGTGTGCTTACTGGTTGAAATAGATCAAGTTATAACGAACTTAAAGCTATAAATATAATCAAATCACTAGTCTGACTAAGGAAAACTCAACCTGAAAAAAAGAAAAGTAACTCAAAGCTGTGTTTATTGCTTTCTTCTCCAGGCAACCTCTTTAACACTACGGAGCATATTCTGAAGAAGGCTGGTAGTGTGACTGCACAGATGCCAAAAATTATTGGGAAAATAATATACCCATGTCTAATTAATCAAATCCTTTTTCAGGAGTTAAAAATGCAGGACCCAACATGTTAATTGCCTCTGAACACCTAAGGTAGCGTGAGGTAGAGCCTACCATCACTTGCCAGCCTGAAGAAGTTACTGAAAATGGACCTTTACTCACTCCCCCTTTTTAAAACTTTCAGGGAAATAAAGGCAAAGAAGGGCCATGAGAAATCAATAAGCTAAGGACATTAACATCAACTGGAAATTATGTCTATCTATCCCAGAGGTTGGGGAAAGTAGCAAGAATTAACCAGACACCAACATTTAAAGAAGATGGGTGGCATAATGAAAGAAGGAACGAAGATTGTGGTTTCTTCTAGAAATGTTAAGGATAAAAGAATTTAAACTAGTGTAGAGGCAGTTCTCTTGGATCCAGAGCAGGAAAAAAATCGGAATAACAGCTATTTAAGTTACAGAGACCTTCTTTCCAAAGGTACCTCCCCTCTACTCTTGATGCAGAACTTTAAGGATCCCCTGCACATTTATCTGACTCAACTTGCAGGACCAGAGCAGAATGAAGATCATCCTGATGTACCAGCTGGCAGCAGTGGCTATGGGACCGCTGGCAAGAATGAACATCTGATTTATTTGTGAACTGTACTTGGACTATTACCCAGACTGTTGATGGAGGGTTTGTGGGTCAAACTGTCATTCTGGGGACCCCTCTCCTAAACTATGGCTTCTGATTGTGCTCCACAAATTTTCAATTACTGAGGTGTGAGTATTACCTGAGGTGAAACAACCATAAATGTTGATGTTATAATATATAAAATTAATATATATAAAATATATAAAAGTGTGCCTTTGCTTAGAGATGATATTGCTTTGGCTTCTGTACTCTACTTGTTTAAGGAAGTTAACTTCTACATGCTGCAGTTTTGAGGTGGAAAAGATTATCTAAACTAGAACCCCTAAACTCTTGTACAAGGGAGGATGATTCCTCCTTGTGGAAAAGACAAAGGGGAATATGTAAAGACCAAGATTCTCCCCCTAAGTCCATGATAAGAAACTCTAGATTAAGACAAGTCCAAAACCTAGTAAAGTATACTTTTCCACTCCAAATTGAAGGCAGAAAGAGAGTTAACTCAGAAGTAAAACCGAAGTTGGCGTGCCCTCCAGGAATAGGGAACTAGGAGTTGAGTGAGCTTGGAAAAAAGACTTCCTTTACAATAAGGTTCTGTATCAGTGTATCCCCCCAACAACCAGGTATTAGAGTATCCCCCTGACAACCAGGAATATCCCTTGACAACCAAGTTTGAATCAGAGATCACCCCTACAACGAGGGTTTGAATTATAGTATCTCTAGACAACCAAAGTTGAGCCAGAAAAATCAATGATTAATTAAGGTATCTATACAATGAAATAATTGTTATGCTGATGCTTGTAATTTCTATATAAACTGCTTGAAGATGTGACTTGGGGTCCTTGCCAAGACTTCCCTAGTGGGATGAGGCTCGGACCTTGGTTAACCAAATAAACTCCTTTTGGCACCTTGCATTTTCAGACGTGGTCTTTGACTCTCAGCACTGGGTGTCAACTTGAACCCGAACAACAGTAGTACTATGCTCAAGGCTCACCAGGCACAAGGAATTTCTGTTTGCTGGTCTCAGCCTTCCTCTCTCCCAGCGTGGGGTTGTGGCTATGATTAGTGATGGCAGTGCCATCTCCAGGTGTGGGCCATTCTCAGGGCTCATCGAGCACAAAGGTCTCCACATTGGTAGCCAGGCTACCTCCAATCAAAGGAGTATTGCCTTGCTCAGTGAATGTGAATGCTGCTTGCCATCTCCAGGCAGGCATGGGCCACACTCAGGGCTCACTGGGAATAAGGATCTCCTAGGTGGTCTCAGTCATGATCTTTCCTATTGGATTACTAGTCCCACTATAATCAGTATTCATACTCCAAGCTAGGGTGTGATCTGGTGATGGCATTATTGGATTATTCCCTACTTGGTATTCCTGTATCACCCTAGGGTATGGCCTGATTATTGTCAATAAAAGCAGAGGTCTGATTAAGGCAGGTGCTCATTCTTTGGGCTTCCTCCACTAAGCTGCTTTTCTTAGGAGCAGAAGGCCTGTATGGTGGGATTTTATGCCTTGGGTGCTGGATTTACGGAACCCATTTTTGTACCTGTTCACTGTGTGGATTATTTCCTGTGTCTGTATTTGCTTACAGACCTGCTTTTCACCAGATCCTCTTTTTGGAGCCTGCAGCTCTGCTTATAGGCATTTACACATGCCTGATGTCTAATTGAACCAATATTTTCACATACTTTTAGGTACTCCATGACATGTCTCTATCTCTTTTAGGACACCGGATCACATGAAAATTTTCATTGGCATCCTCAAAAGCAAATTGTCTTAATATGTGCTGCTATGTTTCTTTACCTCTAATTTGTCTCTGAATTGCATCCATCAATTTTCCTGGAAATTCTCTATTTGTCTCAGAAACTCCTTGAATAAGTATAACTTCCTTTAAAGTCAGCATCAGCGTCAATCTTTTTCCAAGCCTACAATGCTAACTCGTGGAACTGGGTAGCTTGTTTTCTTATGTCTGTTCACTGTTCTTTGCTTAGCAACATCTCATACATCAATTGAACCCTGAAATTTTTATACAAGAGCGACCTAATGTATGGAGTTTTGTTTTGGCCTCATAACTTAACCACATTTTCTACTGATAAGGGTTTAGGCAGGTTTTAGCAACCACATGAAAATCCCAAGTAGTCCAAAGCACACCTTCAGTCCATCTTGTAAGATACTCATTACAGTATGGGGACATTAGTTTATGCAAGGCATAGGCCTTTTTAAAGTGGCTAAATAAGTCTATTTTGAAACCAGTATAAGATGGAGGCTGATTATCCTCTAGATGGATGGAGGAGGAATGACAAATCTCATGGGTCCTAGGTGGTAATTGTGAACTGTGCCTGGATCTACAACTAGGGTAATCTCTACAGGGAGCAGTGAAGGAAAAGTGGAGGGCCTATCTACTGTACCATTTTAGGCTCTGAGTCTGAAGAGGTAGTAGCCAGTTCATCATATGCATCTTCCCCATCTGAGGTACTAAGTCTGGCAGATGGTAACAGCAACATCTGGAGAGAAAAAGCTAAAACAGGCAATCCTTGGCATTCTTTCTTAAAGTCTCTTTAATTTTCTTATCCCAAGAGGATGTTAACCCCTCCTAATTTACATGTCCAATAAAATTTTCCATTATCTGCTATAACTTATGTGGCTAAGAACTTTTTATTCTTTAAAAATTGCAATAAATTACCCATTCCACATCCTGGCAACTGGTCCCTAAAAGATGTCATTGGGTTGGACATCTCCATCATGACCTCTTAGCTACACCACAGGCATCTCTGGGGGCTTGAACTGACATCAAACTTTACTACAGCGGTGTTTCAAGCCTAACTTAGAGTGCTGCGGCTTTTGGAGAACCTTGCTTCGGAGTGGGAGAAAGAAGTTCTGACTCACTAAACTGACTTGTTGATCTTTTCTGAAAAGTTGTTTCTGTCTGTCTAGTTTTGTTTAGACCTGAGGCTGTTTGTTGGCTCCATTAA
Organism: Suncus etruscus; assembly: GCF_024139225.1. Classification (NCBI taxonomy): domain Eukaryota; kingdom Metazoa; phylum Chordata; class Mammalia; order Eulipotyphla; family Soricidae; genus Suncus; species Suncus etruscus. Next base: position 51,786,969 of record NC_064868.1, on the reverse strand, counting down.
AATCTTCATTGCCATCTGGTAATCTCTAAACAGTTCCCCTTGTTTGACCAAGAACAGAGAAAGGAGAATGGTTTCTTGTCCAGGGTTGATCTTATCCCATACTTCACCAAAATCTTAGTAATATTCTTCCACTAGTGCAATCCCTGTGCTCCTCCCACTATAGTCAGTATCACATAAGGTATATAAGGGAAACAGTGCCTTCTAACCAAACATTTACAGAAATTATTGCAAATCTCTTTTCTAGAGATTTTCAAAGGGATTATGTCTCCTCTGCAGATATTCAGATTACCCCTTCTTAAAGATATTCACTGCAGAGTTCCTTCATGGTTACCAGTTATGAAGTTGATAGAAGTCCCCTTTGTGACTTATTAAATGTTGAAAGAAAGGGTTCATCCTTGAGGATATCTACCACTTTCTCTCTCTGTCTCTGTTCCTGTCTCTCTCAAACTCTACCTCTGGTCACCCTGGGAACATCTGGGGAGATCTAGGACTGTGAGCCTTGCTCTGGCAAGGAAAGCAAAGTCAGTTCTAGATTTACCCAGGCCTTTCTCTCTGTCACTTTTCCTCAGAAAAAATAAGAATGATATGGGCAGTGAAGTGAAAAGAGGTTTAATCCAGAGGTACTGAAAAAGAAGAGGATGAGAGGGAGAGCATGTCCATTGTCTAATACCTTCCACCAAGTCTTCACAAGCTTTCAATACCATAGACTAATCTAACTCTCAAATGAACGGCCCAACCAGTAGGAAAAACTCATGAACATATTGGACTCAAAGCTGATTGTACCCTTTGAACCCTTTGGAGGGTTCCTACAAACCACTGCTCTTTCCATATGAGTTCAGCAGCCCAGTTCTGCAGATTCTAAATTTGTAGACCACCTATCCACTTATGGGGTTATGCAACACCCATATAATTTTAACTGATATCCTAATGGGAGTACAACAAGGTATATGTGAAATTATCATAGAAGCCATATAATCTCAACAACAAAAATTACCAAAAGAATGCTCAACTGGCAATAAGTTTAGTAGACCTTTAGACAGTGACATAAGATCCCATTAAGATAAATGTCATTTTTTGGCTTTCGGTTCTCTGCCAAATCCTTTCTTGACCTGGAGGGTAGCTCTAGCCGACATGGGGTCTGGGGAGACTCAAATGTCGAAGGCTTTCTCCCTAGCTTGGGCGTGCTGGGAGCCTTGGTAGGCCCCCAGTCGTCCCCTCTCCTGCCACCATGCCTCCAGGCGTTCACAGGTACCCAGCCCAGGCAGCCAGAAAGGTGGGGGTCGGGTGGTCCCTCCAGGAGGGGATCCCAAGCTTTCCCCGCCCTTCCCCCAGTGAAGAGGGGGGGCACAGGGAGGATCCTGGCTCCCAGTTCTCTACCGTATCCTTTCTTGACCTGGAGGCTAGCTCTAGCCGGCATGGGGTCTGGGGAGACCCCAATGTCAAAGGCTTTCTCCCTAGCTTGGGCGTGCTGGGAGCCTTGGTAGGCCCCCAGTCGTCCCCTCTCCTGCCCCAGACCTCCAGATCTTTCCTGGGATCCAGCCCAGGCGGCCAGAAAAAGTGGGGGTCGGGTGGTCCCTCCTGGAGGGGATCCCAAGCTTTCCCCGCCCTTCCCCCAGTGAAGGGGGGGCACAGGGAGGAGGGCGGGTAGATCCTGGCTTCCCGTTCTCTACCGAATACTTTCCTGACCTGGAGGCTAGCTCTAGCCGGCATGGGGTCTGGGGAGACCTTAATGTCGAAGGCTTTCCCCCTAGCTTGGGCATGCTGGGAGCCTTGGTAGGTCCCCAGCCGTCCCCTCTCCTGCCCTCGGCTTCCAGGCCTTCCCTGGGACCGAGCCCTGGTGGCCAGAAATAGTGGGTCTCGGGGCCGGAGAGATAGCATGGAGGTAAGGCGTTTGCCTTTCATGCAGGAAGTCATTGGTTCGAATCCCAGCGCCCCATATGATCCCCTGTGCCTGCCAGGAGCAATTTCTGAGCCTGGAGCCAGAAATAACCCCTTAGCACTGCCGGGTGTGACCCAAAAAACACAAAAAAAAGAAAGAAAGAAATAGTGGGTCTCAATTTGGGGGTGCTGAGAGCTGCTCATATTTACTAAGGCAGTCTCTGGCAATTTCTTACCAGTCTACATGTTCAAAACCGTGTGGGGGTGATAGACCCCGGGCACACTATATATATTAATAATATATCCTATCCTTAATTTATGTTTTATGTATGTAGAATGTCCATCTGGTACTCTGCTTTTTCGCATACCCCTGTAAAGCCCATTTTCACTTTTTGACTTTATCACCCCCAACCATAAGTACCCCCCATTTACCCTTTTTAACTTCAGTACTGCACAGTCCTAATCAGACACCAACGTGGTGCACTGGATTTAACAACCCCCAACTATTTCAAAAGACATAAAATGGACAGGTATGCCTTTGAATATTTTATATCTATTTTCTTTGACAGCTAACTCTTACTAAATATTCTCTTATACAGTGAAGATTTTTCCCACTTTTATCTTTTCTTCTCTCTGTGAGCTGTTCAATAAGAAATATTCGGTGAAAGAGTCCCCGAGTTTAATGCTTATGTTTAACCATGTCATGGGGAGTTTTGGACTTGTTCTTGCAGCCCCCATATGGGTCTATAATGCCATGTGGCATTGTTCCTTGTTTGCATAGGCACATTAAAATGGGAAAATACTATATAAAAATAAGTTCTTATATAATAGAGATGGGAACACACAAATCTTGTAGTGCAATGGGACCTTACACCCTGAGCATTGACATAATGACCTGGCACAGGCTTCAGAAGAATGGGCATTCTCTATTCACCCCTGATCTAGAGAAGACATCTACGAAACATCCAAGGTTGTCTATAACATCACCTGGAAGCAATTCTCTACCAGGGAAGACCCTACAGCTGCTCTGACATCTATCTACTCAAAAGAGACTTCCGTTAACACTGAAAAGATTTAAGAACATCAACGACCTGCGTACTGGACAGGGCTTACTGCATTGCCCTTTAATTGTGAGGTGAAACTAGAGGACGTTCCACATCCTGACTTTAATGTAGGATATGCAGATTCCAGGATCTTTAATACAGAAACATGATACCAACAACAGAGACTGTGTGAAAAATAAAAGTGTGTTGGCACTACAGACAATGACTTGGATTGGGCAAACTAGTTTGCCTGGAGCCTAGAGTTGGTCTTATGCCAGGAAACTTCAGGGGTAGGGTAGGGTCACCTTGTATTTAGGCCAAGACTTTTCCTTTCCATGTCCCCCATATTTTGGTGGGCCTATGCAAACAATTATTGCCACTCTAACACTGTTTTTACTGTGCTCCTTTGACTCTTATCCTTAAAAAGAAAAACCCACTTTTGAGGTTAACTTAAACTAATAATGCATGTGCATGGAAATGTAAAAAAATACTATGCCTTCAATGTTTAAGGAGTTACATAAGTTTTTTTTACATTTACAACATTTATTTAAGTTATAAGTCAGTTTTATCTTGTGATATTGCTTTAATTCAAGTGCATCACAGTCAAATTAGTTAGGTTTCTATTTCATCCTATCAAGTCCAATGAGGATCGCCTCCATCAAGGATTTTGTTCTGGATTTCTTCTTCTTCTAAATTATACAGTTCATCAAGACTACGGAATTGTAGACCTCCATCTCTGCTCCACTGGAGAAAATTAGATCAGTGGTGAAAGAGACTGTTTTCTTTCACCAAAGGACATACGTAAAGAAGGTTTTGTATAGTCAATATGCAAATTTTGAGTGTCCAAAGTGTTAACCTTATTACTTGTTTGTACATTTGGAAAAGTAGGATTCATTTCTAATTTGTGTCTTTCAAGTATTTCTAGGTTAAAAGGGGAAGTTTCTTCCATATTAGACAGATATTTTCTACTGCATATTGCCTGAAAACTGAAGTCTGATTCTGGTGTAGTCCGTCCTTCACTCACAGCATCTTTGGGGAAAATGTTGCTGGGCACAGGACTATTTGGATCCAATTGAAAACTGGCCCTTGTACTGCTGAAGCTATTAAAACTTACATTATGTACTTCTTCTGGGAAAGTCTCATGTAATATACCCAAATCAGTATCTCTTAAACTGGAACTAATTCCACATGATATTTGAAGAGTCCCATAACACAAATTTATGCATGGAAGGTTCTTGATAAGCTTGTGAGCAATCTAATATTTTATCATATTCTCCTTCACAGCTACCTATCACATCTTTCCTACTGCTCACAGCAGGGGAAAATGGCTGAGTTTGGCTAGTTTCTGATTGTTCTGTGAAACTGAACAATTCAAATCTTGCTTGTCCATGTTTTTCTTGTTTAGCAAATCTGATTCCTTTGATGTTGCTGATTGATTTATGTAACTGGTCACCTGTTTCTGAGGCACACTCTTGAGGCAATCTGAAACAACTCTTTCTTCACACAAATGAGATTGGCTAGTGTTTGATACAGTGGTCTCTGAGAAAAAACTAGCCATGCTAAATTCGTTTAGAGTGTGTAACACTGGTCAGGACTCTGGCAATACTTTTCCATGTTGTTCAGTATCCTCTTGAAGTGATTCTGTACTTCCACTATTGTCCATTTCAACAGCCTTTCTCCAGGAGGTCCTAATTTCACTTAGTAAGCTTTCTGGAGTTCGGGGAATTTGATTCCTTCTTAGGAATGGGTTAGAAACTAGAGAATCAATTAGTTCCTCTAATTTTATTTCTCTTCCTTCAGAGGATTGTGGTGAATCAGATAACACTGTCTTGACAACCTCTTCTACCAGATGATCTTGTTCTTTTTGAAATCGATCACGTTTTTTAGCTGGCAGAGAACCTCTAAAAGTACTACTCTCTATAGTCTTTACAGTATTTAATGACAGAGAGTCTTCCTCTTCAAATTCTGGCGTACTCTTAGAAATGGTTTCATTTTTCTCTCTAGGAATGCTTATTTTCATGTCCGTTTCAAGTAGTTTAGTGCTATTTCTATCTGATGAGAAGCTGGTTGCAAGAAAGATTCAGAACTATTGGATACAGCTCCTAATATATGACCATTTCTTGTGCAATCATTTTCTTGGTTATGTTGCACAGGTGCATCTGGAAATAAAGCAGGATACTGAGTAAGAATACTCCTTGCATATACTTCTTCAGAGACAGGATCAAATGAAAGGGGAGACATAGATGGTAAAATATCCACAGCCGAAGTGGAACCTCTGATTAGACTGAAAGGAGAGAGACCAAGAATTTCTTTCCACTTTGTATGCTATTCTCCTTGTTTTTCAATAATCGAATGTCTTATAGTTTTAAGATCTTCCTTTATTTTATGCCTTGTTTGCTTCAGAACTGACCATCTTTCTCTCTGAAACTTGATCTCTTTTTTCAAGGAAATTAAGATCTACGGTCAGTCTTGCTTGGTTGGACCAACAGTATTCAGATTTCATTACTTTCAGTACTTCATTTAATAACTGAATAACGGTCAAGAAGTTCAACTTTTCAGATTCATAAATAATTCCTATGTGCAACTGTTTTAATTTTGTATTTGATTTTGATATGCTATATACTCTGCTCTCAAACTTCGAATTTGTTTAAGAATTATGTATTTTCCTGATATGTTCTGGTAACACAATCTTGTTTTTGCAAAGTATGTAAAAATCTGTTACGTGCTACATGGCATCTGGCAATGCACCTGTGCAAATTTTGTGACTTTTCATTAAATATCTCTATGGAAGATGTGGAAGAATTTTTAGAATTAGATTTGATATACTTTACTGCAACAAATTTTGCAAAATGATACATGAGATGAATAAATTTAGAACCACCAGGAGAAAGAAATATCGAACCAACAACAGGAGGAAAGCTGCTTCCACATTCAGCAGATATTTTTTTAACCATTCACAGCAATGTTTCCGAAATTCAGCATTCCGTTTTTGATCAAATGGAGGCCAGCAATGTGCGCCGAGGTGCGTGTGCGTCTCGATCTTGGCACCGGTGGCGGCGGCCGGGCGGGGCTGGAAGCCTAGGGCCTGCAGGACCCTCCAGAGCTGCTCCTTCTCGAAGGCGGCCAGCCACGCCCAGCTCATCCTCGCGGCGGGCGGGCGGGCGGGTGAACGAGGGGCGAGTGTCCGGTCCGGCGCGGCCCGGCTTAGGGGGGCCCCAAAACTGCCTCCGGTCGGAGCGTGCCCGCCGTGACCTCCCCCGTTCTAACCCGGGGCCATCTCGCCTCCCTCCGCCGAGCCGCCGGGTCCTCGGAAATAGAGAGTCTCAGTCCGGGGAAAGTAGTTACACCGCTACCTCTGGGGAGCAGCCACCAACCAAGATTCCCCGAGCTCCGTGAAGAGAGAGGAGTTACATAAGTTTTATGGCCTTAGATTGCTTTATGTGCTGCTAAGAAATATTATGTATTACAATCTGGGGACTTGAGGGACAAAGTAATTGTACATGGGTTCTATTTTATTATTCTTAATGTTCTTTGGCTGAAAGTTCAAAGTTAAGATATCAGCAAGGGGACTTCTGAGAATTCTGTTTATGGGTGATTGTCCTTCCACTGTAACTTTACTTTGTCCTCTTTCTTTGTATCTTTATTCTCGTAATTACAATAAAAAATTTAAAAAAAGATAAATGTCAATTTTCACAAATTTTATTTTAATGAATTTTTTATAATTCCATTACCATTTTAATTATACTAAGCAATGCACAGGCTTTGAGGAGATTGGGAAACTGATCACCAGGGTGGAGGGAATGTTGCATTGGTGGGGGATTGGTGTTGGAATATGAATAATTCTATAAACCACAGTGTACAAAATAAATTTCATTGAAAAAACATTTAAAAATGAAAGTTTCAGAGAAAAAATATTTTAAGTACTGAAAGGCTATATAGCTTGTGTCACTAAACTGACTTTTTAGTAAAAAAAAAAAAGCAACCACAGATATAAACAAATGGTTGTGACTTTGTTCCAATAAAATATTACAGAAAAGGTTAAAAAGATAGCACTGTGGATAGGGTGTTTGTTTTGCAAACAGCTGACCCTGACTGACTCAGGTTCAATCTGTGACATCCATATGGTCCTCTGGCCTGCCAGGATCAATTTCCGAGTGCACATTCAGGAGTAACCTCTGACCACCGCCAAATGTGGTGTCCCCCAAAAAGGTTAAAACAGAGAGCGGGGGCCGACGAGGTGGTGCTAGAGGTAAGGTGTCTGCCTTGCAAGCGCTAGCCAAGGAAGGACCACGGTTAGATCCCCCAGAGTCCCGTATGGTCCCCCCAAGCCAGGGGCAATTTCTGAGCGCTTAGCCAGGAGTAACCCCTGAGCATCAAATGGGTGTGGCCCAAAAAAACAAAACAAAACAAAACAAAAACAAAACAAAACAAAACAGAGTGGTAATGCACTCAAGGGAGAGCACAGACTTCTCCAAATGTGGAGACAGCTCTAAACCATATCCGAGTTAACTGGAAAGTATGAAAGTACACATCTAAGGCGGGAGATGAGAGTGACATGTGTTCAGACACTATAAACTCAGGCAACATGTGTGAGCTCATATTTGGAAAATACCAAATAAAAATATAAAATAAAGACAACAGTAATTATAGCTGTACATTTCTCTATATATATTTACTGGAGAACAATGTTGTAACTATACCTATGAACCAGGAATAGTCGATTACAACCTAGCCATAGTTCTTTGGTGCCCCATTATTACCTTGTGGCAATATCCTGTTTTCCTTTTTACATAGACCCAGTAAAATGGGGAAATCTTACAGAAGAGTTCTTATCTATTAGGGATAGGAACTCCCTCCACTTCTTTGAAGAATGTCATAAGTATCTCGAGAGGGATTGCATTAAATCTGTAAAATGCTCTGGGGAGTATTGTCATTTTAATGATATTAATCCTGCCAATTCATGAACAGGATATGTATCTCCATTTCCTTGTTTCCTCTCTTATTTCTTGAAGCAGGGTTTTGTATTTTTCTTTGTATAGGTCATTCACCTCTTTAGTTAAATTCACTCCAAGTTATTTGAGTCTGTGTGGCACTAATGTGAATGGGGATTGTTTTTTAATGTCCATTTCTTCTCTATCATTATTGGTGTACAAGAGGCTATTGGTTTTTTAGTGTTAATTTTGTAGTCTAGCACTTTGCTATATGAATCTACTGTTTATAGAAGCTTTTTGTCAGAGTCCAGTATTTAGTGAATCACACAATTTATGATTAAAGTAACAGAAGTGAATTATCTTTTGGGTAAGTCATATGCCAGAGCTCTTATTAACGCACTCCTCTTCATTCCAAAATGAAATGCAATCAATTATTTAGATTTACCAAACCCAACTCATTACAAAAGTGAATAATGAATTATATTGGGCAATTCACAAGAGAAAATAGTTGAATAAATACTCAATCTTATCAAAGTAACATTCTAATATCTTCTAATGACTATCAAGTAAAAACTGTTTTAAAAATTATGAAAATAGGAGTATAGGGATGGAGAAATGTTATTATGGGCTGAGTGCATATTTTGCATGCTGGAGACCTGGTTTCAACACCAAATATTTTACAGTCCCCTCCCAGAAGCCACCAAAATAAACCCCAATCACATAGTTGGGTGTAGACCTTGAGTACCACCTAGTATGACCCCCCTCCCCAAAAAAAGCATTTCGGGCTAGAGATAGTACAGAGGATAATGCACTGGACTGGAGTAAGGCTGAAGTCACAACCCTGGCTCAAATCAATATAATGCATAAAGACCCTTAAGTATGTGGAGAGTGACCCCATAAATTAGATGTGGACCATAAGCTCCATCAGGTGCAGCCCACAAAATCAAAAAATAAAAATAATGACTTTTGTAAGTTGGTGAGTAAACAATATCTTCTCTTTATCTCTCTCTGATTAAATACTTAAGATTGGTATTGAACTTAAATTCCTGCAAATATTATGATCCATTAATTTGTTTATTTAAGATACTATCTTTTTTGTAGTTTGTGGGGCACACATGGCTATAATCAGAGGTTCTTTCTGGATCTGCATTCAGGAATCACTTCTCCAGTGTTTGGGGGGCTATATGGGATGCCAAAGATTGAATCTAGTCAGCCATATGCAAGGCAAATGCCTTAACCACTGTTTTATTTCTCCAGCCCCAGAATGAATTTATATATAAAGACATACATGTAAATTGGCATTAGGTCAAGAGGAAAATATAAATTGCAGTTTAAAATAGATGAGTTTATAGGGGAGAAGAAAAAGAGATGAGTTTATTTGTTCAATTGTAATATTAATACTGACAACTTGATCTGTAGGAAAAATTTCCTGATTTTGTTGTACAGTCTTAAGATGGAGAAGTGAAGAGAGGAAGAAATATTTAAAAAAAAAAAGATATGTAACGCTTCACAAATTTGTGTGTCATCCTTGCGCAGGGGCCATTCTAATCTTCTCTGTATCCTTCCAATTTTAGTATATGTGCTGCCGAAGAGAGCACAGAGGTAAAATATTTAAAGAGATAGGAAAACTTCAAAATTTGAAGAGATAGTAGTGTACTATCATTTAATAATACTATGTTGTAAATAAGCGTGCCTCAAATTAATTTTTAAAGAGTATGAGTTCTAGACCAGACATACTGAATATTTAAAATTTGGCTCTGTACTCATTAACTGAGCAATGATCAATTACCTCATCTCTCTAAGCCTCAACTTCTACATATATAACATATACAATAACTCCTATGGTACTTATTAGGATGAACTAAATTCCATATAGATTTTGTATATGCATTGGATTTCTTTCTAAAATAAAGTTATTGAACACTGACATGAATAACATCTATGGAAGCTGTGACAAACTTTCCCATTTATGCTATAGCCCTATAGTTATTTTTGAGTGTTTTACCTTCAGAGAGGAGGCTTTACTCAAGATGCCCTAAGCATATATAGTTGGTCTGATTACAAAGCACAATGATCTTATTTTACTATTTCAAATGGAGAAGAGAAAAAAGTAGAGGGGAGAGACAAATTTGGGCAAGGCAAGTGGAGGCAAGAGGGGATTTTATCTCTTGCAAGTGGCCAATTTTATCTCTTGCAAGAGGCCAATATTCTTGAGGCCAATGCAGGGCCAGTTCATCAGAAGGCGGGGTGGGTGGAGCTGAACCAGTGGAAAAGGGATAAAGGCCAAACCCTAGCAGCAACACCCACCCATCGTTCATTCGTCCTCAGTGCAGGGCAACAGGTAAGGGGTGTTTGTGCTTTGTGCCTTCTTTCCAGCTTTCCAACCAAAAGGGTACTTATGGTGATGGACTAAATTAATTATCTAAAGGCCTGTCTATCTTAATTTTATTTCTTAGAAACTGTCTCTTCCTCCTATTCTATCTCTCAAAGACACACCACCTCCTATGTGTCTTCTCTTCTTTTCTGTTTTAAGATTTCTTTTTCTTTTTTCTCCTGTTGCTTTTGTTACTTTTTAAGATCACTCATTTCACATTAACTTCAAACTCTAGTTTTTCTTACTATTCCTTCATTAAATGTCTCTGTCTCTCTGCCTCCTTGTCTCTGCCCTCTTTTGTTCCTCTCCCCATTGTATTCTATATCTCTCAATAGATCTGTCTTTCTATTTGTCCCCTTCTTTTCCCCCTAAGGATGATATTTTAATAATACTTCTAACAATTTTCTATGCCTTTTCTCTGATTAGCTTACAGCAGAACCCAGTGGATAAATGTCTAAAAGGCCAGAAGTGAGGATGAAAAACTTACAAAATTTGGGAATAATAGGAATGAGGAATTGTGGAGGGAAAAAATTAAGAAATTAAGCAATGAATAATTAGAACAAATAAAATAAATGTTGTATAAGTAAAATGACTCTATTTTGAAAAAAAACAATGTATTCTCATTCTGATTAATGAGACTGAGAGAACCTAGACAAGCCATTCACCCTCTAAATCTGAACTATAATTTCCACAACATTTTCTTATTTTGAACTTATTTAAAATTTTCTCATTTTAAGAATTTCTGATTACAAGTAATAAAAAAATCTGTGTGAGTTTTCCATGATGAGAATATACTAGGAAGGGAAGTAAGATACAATATTTTAACTGATGAAGAGATGTAATTGTATTCCATTTATATCAATTTTATTTTTTTTAACAAAGATTCTTTGTTAAAGCAAAGCAAAGAGGAAAATGAATTCTTCAATGAATGATTTCTTACTCTTGCCAGGGATAGCATTTCTGATCCCTGGAACTGCAGATTACTTACAAAATGAGAATACTTTGAAATGCAAAAGAAGCCAGAATTGGTCTGTCACTGTCTGAAATTTAACTTATCTTTTAAGGTAGAAATACTAATTTATCTAGACTCTTGATAAACACTGGCATATAATATGTACTTAATTTCTAAATGATTGAATATATGAATGAATTCACCAGTGCTTGAAACTAACTTACATTAGAAATATGTTATTTAGGCAACAGTTATTTATTAACAGTTCAAAATCAAATGTACCAAAAAGGGGCCTGCTAGTTCAGTGGGAGATGGGGAATCAGGGCAGTAATGTTTGACCAGGCTTTTTGTTTGTTTTTGGGGACACACCCGGCAGCACTCAGTGGTTACTCCTGGCTCTGAGCTCAGAAATTACTCCTGGTAGGCTCCGGGGACCATATAGGAAGTCGGGGATGGAACCTCAGTAGGCTGAATGAAAAGCAAATGCTCTGCCCACCGTGCTATTGCTCTGGTCTTGTCCAAGCTTTTAGTCAAGAAAGTATATAATAATATTTGAGTTATAGATCCACAATGGTTAAAATAGCATGTGGATTCAAGTTGATTACATTCAAATTCTGGTTCTCCTCTTTTTTACTCTGTGACCCAGTTAGGTTCTATAATCCTTAGACCCTGTTTTCTCAACTTTCAAATAAAGTTAAAAATAATATATAATAAAGTTTTAATAGAATGAGTATTAATTATGTTGTTGCATGTGAAAAAGGTCCAGCTTAGTGAATATTCTATGACTATTTGGCTATATGAACAAGATGTAATATATACAGAGAAATGAGGCTCAAACAAGAGAAGCAGAATCCAAATTCACATAAAAGTTTTAACAGGATAAAGACAAAAGTTAGGACTAAGATTAAAAACATCCAATCGTATCTTGCCATAGTATGTGATGACTTCTCTTGACCTCTTTTTTAACCTTCTTACATAGAAAATGTATAAAATAAAAATAACAGCTAACAATTTCTATATTGACTCTGGAATAAGCAATTTTCTATATACTTTAGATGTTTTACTTTACCTAATTTCACAACATCCACCTTAATTAGATGGTCTATTTTATTATCTACACTTTACAGATATTACACATAGAAGAGAAATGTGACTTTTCTAAGGCTCAGAGATAAAGAGGAGTAGAGTAAGGATTCAAACCCAAGTATTCTATCACAAAAACCTATGCTTTAATACCTTGGTTTTATTTCTTCACTTAACTATACTGACTCCAGTTTTATCTTACGAACTGGGATGAAATGGAAACAGAACCCATGGTAACTAACACACTAAGGTTTTAAATGTTGACAGATGGTAAAGTAAGGCAAATTCTTGGACATAATTATATTAGCATAACAGAAATTGTGATTAGAGCTTGAAAGACCTTGCTTATTTGAACAAATTCAAGAAGTATTCTATTTTCCGCAGATCTCTGAAAATATCATAGCCAATAGTTTTTTGGAGGTAATAAGAGTATTAGGTAATGAGAGGTAACAAAAGGTACTCATTTTGTTATTTTGTTTTTGTTTGGGGGCTACACATAGTGGTGCTCAGAACGTATTATTGGCTCTGCATTCAGAGATCATATTTGGAGAATTTGGGACAATACAACTTTGTTTGTTTTGTAATATAGAAGTGGAGATAATTTATCAAATATCAAGGCAAGACAGCCAGTTCCTCTAATGTTGGGAACTTTCCCTTTCCTTTTCTCTCTAAGTTCTTAACTCAATGTTTCATTGCAGTTGTAAGTGTTGTAAAGTAGTTTGCAGGAACTTGGAACTTTACCATAATTCTTGCCTGCCTCTGGCAAATCCCTCTCTCACCACCAAGAGCCAGGGTCAGCTTCAACCAGATGCTCAGAAGTGATTCTAGGAAGGAACTCTGCTTCTCCCCCACACCCTGATCTCAGCTTGGAGAGTGATCAGACTTTAATGTAGATAAGCTTGGGGAGCGAACCTCAGGGTTTTATCTGTGTTTAACAGGCTCAGCTACAAGTACTTTAGTATTTACAGACAGACAGAGTGGATTTCTGGTCATATGCCCATATATGCAAACATCGGCTTCATTATCTACTATATGAGGGACACACAGGCCTTTTATATATTTTTTTTATTTAAACACCTTGATTACATACATGATTGTGTTTGGGTTTCAGTCATGTAAAGAACACTACCCATCACCAGTGAAACATTCCCATCACCAATGTCCCAAATCACCCTCCTCCCCACCCGACCCCTGCCTGTACTCTAGACAGGCTTTCCATTTCCCTCATATATTCTCATTATTAGGACAGTTCAAAATGTAGTTATTTCTCTAACTAAACTCATCACTCTTTGTGATGAGCTTCCTAAGGTGAGCTGTAACTTCCAGCTCTTTTCTCTTTTGTATCTGAAAATTATTATTGCAAGAATGTCTTTCATTTTTCTTAAAACCCATAGATGAGTGAGACCATTCTGCGTTTTTCTCTTTCTCTCTGACTTATTTCACTCAGCATAATAGATTCCGTGTACATCCATGTATAGGAAAATTTCATGACTTCATCTCTCCTGACAGCTGCATAATATTCCATTGTGTATATGTACCACAGTTTCTTTAGCCATTCGTCTGTTGAAGGGCATCTTGGTTGTTTCCAGAATCTTGCTATGGTAAATAGTGCTGCAATGAATATAGGTGTAAGGAAGGGGTTTTTGTATTGTATTTTTGTGTTCCTCGGGTATATTCCTAGGAGTGGTATAGCTGGATCGTATGGGAGCTCGATTTCCAGTTTTTGGAGGAATCTCCATATTGCTTTCCATAAAGGTTGAACTAGATGGCATTCCCACCAGCAGTGGATAAGAGTTCCTTTCTCTCCACATCCCCACCAACACTGTTTATTCTCATTCTTTGTGATGTGCGCCATTCTCTGTGGTGTGAGGTGGTACCTCAGAGTTGTTTTGATTTGCATCTCCCTGATGATTAGTGATGGGACACACATGCCTTACATTTGACAACAGAAATAAACAGAGACTCAGAGAGGAAAGAAGGCTTTCCAAGAACATTCAATAGGGACTGGAGCTGGAACCTAAATTACAAAAGAACTCACACATTAAAAACTCCTATATCTGGCACTGTTCTAAATGCTTGAGTATCATTATATTCTTTCAATACCTTTGTCCTTTCCCAATATAGGATCCATACATACTGGTGCATACACCAAATCATGCACCCAGTCCATACACTAACACCTGTGAAAATTAAAAAGTTTTCTCTGAGAAGAAATAAGGGGAAGAAGATGGCTTTGATTTTGGAAATAGGCTCTTTTGCTATGAAATATGAAAGGGAAGGGTGTTCTGCAAGAATTAAAAGTGATTGCCATAGAACAGGATCTGGACCTTCTCCTGTTAACATTGAAGCACTGTTAGAAAGGGATACAGAATGTTTTCTTTCTCATATGTAGGACTTACAGATACACAATAAAATAGCAATAAGAAATCAAAACAATACATGGGAAAATTGACCCACATAATTTAGTTGGTTGGGGGTAGATGTTGAAGGGAGGGTGTCTGAATCCTTTGGGGAAGGAAGTGAGTACACTTCCCACTTGGGGTGGATTGGGGTGGTGCTGACACCACTTCCATGAAAACCCATCATTAAACCTTGTAAAGCATAGACTTTTAATAAGTGAAAATTATTTCTAAAAAGAAGTCCTATTAGGTACTAGTCAGCAGTTCTGGGAGTTTCACAGTATTTGTCTTCAGCATTTCTCTATATCTTCCCATTGTTCTGTCCCATATCCTCTCCCACATACTGACACTGAATCTCCAGTTTGCTTTTCCTCTTAAATGTTTCTCCCTCTTGTATTTTATTTCTCTGTCTTTATCTCTCTCTTCTTTCATCTTACATCCAATTCACATTTGTCACTACCTCATCTTTATCTTTTGATCTTGTCTTTATTTCCGTCACCCAGTTTCTATGTTCTGTCTCTCAACAGAAATATGCTACTTTTTTCTTCCGTTTTAGTCCTAATTTATTTATGACTTTATTCTGAAATCCAATACAAATTTTTGAAGCCTTCTATGTAAAATTGGTTGGTTTCTGATATTCTTTTTGCTGCTATTTATGTCTTAGCTTCTGTCTCTTTCATTCATCTAGGGGCTTGTTTTGTAGTCCCTTGAGTTTTACTTTTACACCTTTCTCTATAATTTTCCAAAATTCAAGAATCAAATTCAAAGATAGCAAAGTGCTACACTGGTTGCAAATTATCCTATACTTATTTCCTAGTCTGTGAGTCTACTTAAACTGGTACCTGTGACCACAAACTGTCTCCCTCTCTGGACCTGGTAAAGAAACACTTTAGACCAAGCCATAAAAATAACATCTGTCAGTAACCTTTATGTGACATAATAGGCTGAATCTTCAGGTATCTGAGGCAAATATTCTTAGAAAGTTTTTTTGGTTGTCAACCCTAATCTTGCAACAAATACTCATGCTTTAATAATCCTTATCATCACAGAATGAGTGACAGATTCTAAAACAGAATTTAGGCTTTCTGTCCTCAAGTTGAAATTCTTTCCCTCATTCCTTTGCCTAAGATCAGTATTTTTGGGGGGGGGGTCACACTCAGCAGCGCTCAAGGGTTACTCCTGGCTCTATGCTCAGAAATCACTCTTGGCAGGCTCGGGGGACCATATGGGATGCCGGGATTTGAACCACTGTTCTTCTGCCTGCAAGACAAATGCCTTACCTCCATGCTATCTCTCCGGCCTCTGCCAAAGATCAGTTTATTATTTCATTTTCTTTGATGCCTAATTGCTATAGTTAACCACTGAAAAAATTTACCCTGAAAAAACATTAAGGACACCTATGAGAGAGAAGCAAATATTGGGTAAGAAGTTAAAAGCAAAGGGTCACAGGAATTAATTTTGGTTTTTATCCATACTCTTATGATGGAATTCTCTTCTTCTGTAGGACTTTGGGCTCAATATGGTAGCAGCAGCCATGTTGTTACAATGCTCTCCAGCATTAGTCCAGGGTACCACAAGCCTCCGGGGGAAGATGATTAAGGCTCACCAGTTCCTGTTTAGTGTTGGACGCTGTCCTATTCTGGCCGCTCACGGATCAACCTGTTCTCAAATACATCTGAAAGTAGCCAAGGCTGGAGGAGGTAAGAAACAGCTGGCAATAGGGAAGACTATCAAAGCCTTGGATACAAAGTGTCAGGATATCATCTCCTAATAACAGGGAGAGAAAATATTAAAATATTAAGGCCAAATGAGCCAGGCCTTAAAATACACCCGAATATGTGTTTCTCCAGCAATTTCACAATTTAATTTTTATGTTCCTCACATAATACATTTTGTGCTGAAACTATTTAATATTGACCCTATCAAGTCTCCTATCTTAAGCTTTGTGGTTTTGCTCCTGCCAAATAATTCTCTCCTATAATTTTATACCAGAGAATCTCATTTTTTTAATTCAACTTGGTTATCATGTTCTCTAGGTAGCCTGTCCAAACCTCTTACTGGTCCAATTTTCATTTCTCTTTCATTTTCTAGACTTCCATGATATTGTCTATCTTAGAACTGTTCACAATAAATCTTCAGTGTATGTAACCACCACAAGCTTAGACACTTCCTATAACACAGAAACTCCATATCACTACTATAGTCTGAGATAGAGCTTTGAGACAGAGTTGTTCTCACTAATCATTGGGGTTTTTTTTTTTGTTTTTTGTTTTTTGGTTTTTTGGTTTTTGGGTTTTTGGGCCACACCCGGCAGTGCTCAGGGGTCACTCCTGGCTGTCTGCTCAGAAATACCTCTTGGCAGGCATGGGGGACCATATGGGACACCGGGATTCGAACCAACCACCTTTGGTCCTGGATAGGCTGCTTGCAAGGCAAATGCCTCTGTGCTATCTCTCCGACTCACTAATCGTTGTTAAACTTAAATTATGTTTACAAATGTACTACTATTCATCCTATCACTTTTATATAGACTCTACATCATGTGCCAAGAATTACTGTCCCTTCATGCTGACAGAACTACAGGATGGAAAGAGCAAGATTGTGCAGAAAGCAGCCCCAGAAGTCCAGGAGGACGTGAAGACTTTCAAGACAGGTTGGAGTTAGGTTTCACTTCATCTAACCCCTACTCATAATGCTTGAAACCATTTTATCATCAACATTGTTAGCAAGGCTAATCCGAGCACAACTAGTACATATTTTACACAGCCCTAGATTCAAAGTTTATTCATTCCTATGTATATCATGCTAGGTAGTAGGCTACCATTAAATGCAACACACACATGCACACACAAGCATATGCACAGGAGCCTATAACTTTTAGCCATTAGGCTAAAATAACTAATTTATTTTTGATACTACTCAGTGGTTTCTGATGGATTTCAGGCCTCTGCAAGACTAGAAAGATAGATCATTAGTTTGATTACATGCTTTGCATTTAGGAGGGCTATGTTTTTTCTGAAGTACTGTCTAAATGTTCCTTCAAGAATCTCTTGAAGTAATCCTTTATCACCAAGCTAAAAGATTCCCCAATCTCTTCTCAGTGTGGTTCAAAAACAAAAGCAATTAAAATGGTGCGTCCTTCCTTTCTTTATTAAATAGGTCTCAATAAGCTAGACTCCCATAATTAAACAATAACACTCTATGACAATCTATAATTTCATTAAAAGAGAAAGTGTTGGTAGTAGATACATCCTTTAGAATGGTATGGGGTCTAGGTCAGTTCAATTGGTACATATCACTCAATATTTGAGAGATGGCCATACATAATGTTTACAGCCAATTTAGGGTAATATTAAGGCTTTGGGGGGGGGTTGGGAACATAATTGACAGTGCTCAGGAGTTACTCCCATCTGTGCACTTAAAGATGACTCCTGGCAGGCTCAAGGGACCATATGGGATGCCTAGGATTGAACTGGGTTGGCCATGTTAAGGCAAAAACCTACCCATTGTGCTACTGTTCTGGCCCCTGAAGTTATTTTTTAATTTAATTTTAGTTTAATTTAATTTCAGGAAATAAAAGGTACTGATTGTTAAAAAATGATCTAATGTGGCTTCCCAGTTAATGTTTCCAAGGGGGAGAATACTATTCACTTTCCAGGTTTTCTGACACAGAGATTTGCACTTGGGGAGATGTGGAGGGGTTCACTTTTCAGAATATTTCTTCTCTCACAGAAGGCCTCCTTTGTTAAACTTAAATTTTCTCATGTTGTACCTCATATAAAGAGGATGCCCACATCCTCTTGCCATCATGGGCAGTGAATGCCAAACTCCCTCTCTCAGTTTAGTCCAATGATCTAGCCTTATCCAGCCTGAGAAAGTTATTATCCAGTTCCCAGGAGCTAGAGCAGATCTCAGAGATACACATGTGATTCAGAATAGATTGACTTAAGAATTTGCTGAGGTGAAAATAAAAGGGGTAGAAATATAGGACTACTAAAGGATACGAATAGAATAGAGGAAACCAGAAAGAACTTTGGAAACTAAAGGATGTTGAGTTAAAATTGTAATGCTCATAGTTACTGAACCTGTGTGCTTTGGCATGTAATTTGCTTTTTATAATGAGATTTTAACAGCTGCCTCCACAAGTTATCATGAAGAAAAAATAAAATTATGTTATGAAAGTGTTTCTTGTTTACAAAAGTGCTCTCATAAAATATTAATTTTCCTATTATTTCTTATCCATGATTCACTCAAAAATTTTCATTCTTACATATGTTTATATTCATTTTTAATTATGGAATTTATTTAACTTTCTACTATAAAAGAAATATGATTAACAGTTTTGTTTTTTTTTTTTTGTTTTTTGGGTTTTTTTTTGGGCCACACCCTGTGACGCTCAGGGGTTACTCCTGGCTATGCGCTCAGAAGTTGCTCCTGGCTTCTTGGGGGACCATATGGGAGCCGGGGGATCGAACCGCGGTCCGTCCTAGGCTAGCGCAGGCAAGGCAGGCACCTTACCTCCAGCGCCACCGCCCGGCCCCTGATTAACAGTTTTAAGAGCTATAGGAAAAGATAAAGTAAATTTAAACAACTTAGAGGTTCATCATTCACCACTGGAAGAAAAAATATAATTTTGTTATATTTTCTTTTGTATTTTTTTTGTTTGTTTGTTTTTGGGTTGTTTGTTTTTTTTTTTTTTTTTTTTTGGTTTTTCGGCTACACCCGTTTGATGCTCAGGGGTTACTCCTGGCTAAGCGCTCAGAAATTGCCCCTTGCTTGGGGGGACCATATGGGATGCTGGGGGATCGAACCACGGTCCTTTCTTGGCTAGCGCCACCTCACCTGCCCCGTTTTTCTTTTTTTCTTTAAATAATATTTTATTTAAACACCTTGATTACAAACATGATTGTGGTTGGGTTTCTGTCTATTCTACATTAACCATTTACTTACAAGCATATATATGCATATACATATACATGCAAACACATTTCTCCACTCTCTTCCATACACATATTTTATCATAAATGTGATGTTATTCTATTTAGGATTTATTAATTTACTTGGTTTACTTAATATATATGATATACATATATATACACTAGAGATTGTTCAACTATTCCTCTATAAAGTTGCTTGCAAATTTTTCTATCAGAAATAGAAATCATTGAATCAATTCCTAATGACATAGTTCATTCTTTCCTTAGATAGATGCTGAGAAATAGAAATTTCTGGGGCACAGGAGATATACAGTTTCAGTGTTAATATTTCTAATAAGCTCACAAAATGGATGTACTAATTATAAGGAAGTAACCATATTATTGCACCCCATCTCTCTGTATAGATAGATAAATTTAAGTCCTTCTTTTGATGAAAGTTTTTTTTTGTTTGTTTTTTGGCCCACACCCAGTGATGCTCAGGAATTACTCCTGGCTGTCTGCTCAGAAATAGCTCCTGGCAGGCACGGGAGACCATATGGGACACCGGGATTTGAACCAACCACCTTTGGTCCTGGATCAGCTGCTTGCAAGGCAAACACGGCTGTGCTATCTCTCCAGGCCCTTGAAAGTTTTTGTTTGAAAGTTTTCGTTTGAATTTTTATTTAATCAGAGAATTAAGCATATAATTTTAAATTTATATTAACATTTTTGCCCATTTTACTGGATTTCTTCATAGTAATTTTTCAAGAATTTATAAATTTATAAACTAAATTCTCACTATTTATTTTATTATTATTATTTTTTTTATTTTTGGGCCACACCCGGTGGTGCTCAGGGGTTTTTCCTGGCTCCGTGCTCAGAAATTGCTCCTGGCAGGCATGGGGGACCATATGGGACACCGGGATTTGAACCAACCACCTTTGGTCCTGGATCGGCTGCTTGCAAGGCAAACACCGCTGTGCTATCTCTTTGGGCCCTTGATGGAAGTTTTTGTTTGAAAGTTTTCGTTTGAATTTTTAGTTAATCAGAGAATTAATCATATAATTTTAAATTTATATTAACTTTTTTGCCCATTTTACTGGGTTTCTTCATAGTAATTTTTCAGGAATTTATAAATATATAAACTAAATTCTCACTATTTATTTATTTATTTATTTATTTATTTTATTATTATTTTTTTGTGGTTTTTGGGTCACACCCGGCAGTGCTCAGGGGTTTTTCCTGGCTCCGTGCTCAGAAATTGCTCCTGGCAGGCACGGGGGACCATATGGGACACCGGGATTTGACCCGATGACCTTCTGCATGAAGGGTAAAAGCTATCTCTCTGGCCCCTTATTATTTTTTATCTTATTAAATATCTACAACTATTTATCTAGTATATCAGTGTATGAATTAAAAAACTCTTGATAAATATTTACAAACATACCTGTAGCTTAAGATGTTAGCAAGTTAATGTCACATAAGTTTCCATCTGTAAAAATCATAGTTTGTTTCATGTATACATTTCTAGACTTTAACAACCCTTTGTTATGCATTTTTTCAATTTATCATGAAAATAGTGCTGCTTCAATTTGTAGTGTTAGTGGTTAAAGAAATGAACTTTAGATTATTTACTTTTGTGCCTCCTACTTGATGTGTGACCTCAGTTAGTTTAAACAAGGCCTTTATGTCCCAGTTTCCTCATCTGTAAGGTAGCAATACTAAGAAAGATTTCCACATTGTTAATAAATAAATTGAATTATATTTTTAAAGTTCCTAAGGAAAGAAATTACATGTAACAGGCACTCATAACGTAATTTTAGCTATTATTACTTTTCTTACTCCTCTGATTGTTATAACTGTAATGCTACTAATATTATATGCACTAATAATAATACTAATATTAATAATACTAATAATACTACTAATAATGCTAATATTATATACACTGATTTAGGTGTATGACCTAATTACCTTTTGTTTGTCATCAGAAGATCCAAACTTCGCAAGGAAGATATTAGTCCCTTTTTATATATAAAGAAATTGAAACAAAGAGAAAGAATTCATGACTTGCTCGAGGTCATTCATCTAATCAAAGAGAAAGAATTCATGACTTGCTCGAGGTCATTCTATGTCAAGTAGACATAGAAAGTATGCCTATTGAAACTTCCCACTAAAACAAAAATTAGTAATTTTAATAAGGAAGCTGCTACACCAATCAAAAGAAGAGAAATGGAAACTATACCAGGGTTAGGAAAACTGAATGAATGTATAATTAAATGACCAAGTGAGTGAACAAATAAATGAGTAGTAAAAAGGGGTCTTATTAAATGCAGCAGTGAAATGTTAGCAGTGCATCAAATAAATTAATACATTGAAAGGAATTGAAGAATTGCAAATCAACATCATGAATAAAACCCATACCAGACAGGAAATGATTTAAAATGAATTGTTTTTATCTTCATCTCCACTCCTATAGGAAACCATACCTTTGGTTATGACCAGTTTTTCAGAAACAAGATCATGGAGAAAAAACAAGACCATACCTACCGTATATTCAAGACAGTGAACCGCTGGGCTGATGCTTACCCTTTTGCTCAGCACTTCTCTGAGGGATCTATGGCTTCAAAAGATGTATCTGTCTGGTGCAGTAATGACTACCTGGGCATGAGTCGACATCCTAGGGTATTGCAAGCCACACAGTAAGTAGTAGGATCTGGACCCTAAACTATATGTGGAAATACATCTGAAGAAGAAACAAAGCCACAGATATAAAGAAAGGGCAGAACTGGCATTAGAAAGCTGCTTTCAAGTCACTACTCATTGTATTCACCACAGCACTCTATCATATCTTATTCTCAGTTCATTAACAAACGGTTTCCCAGATACCTTGATTTCCAGGGCTATGGGGAGAGGAAAGAATGGGAGACGAATTAAGGCTCACCCTCCATAAGCTCTTATTTTTTTCTAGCAACAAAATGAATATTGTTAGATATGGTGTATGACCGCTAAGTTTTCTTTCAAGCACCTAGCTTTCCTTCCAACTGTAAGTGCCTTCAGTTTGAGAAGAAGGGTCAATGTCCTTCCACCCTTTCTCTCCTGATCATTATTTGGTCATATTGGGCATAATTAATAAATTACTATGTCAACATCAAACCCCCATCAAGGAAAAATATATGTATTCTGTTCTCCCCTGATTGGGGGCAAAACAAATATTTTTCTTGTTTTCCATTGTTCCTGGTCAGGGAGACCCTGCAGTGTCATGGAGTTGGAGCTGGTGGTACCCGCAACATTTCTGGAACCAGTAAGTTTCATGTGGAATTAGAACAGGAATTGGCTGAACTACACCAGAAAGAATCAGCTCTGCTCTTCTCTTCGTGCTTTGTGGCAAATGACTCTACTCTCTTCACTTTGGCCAAGACACTACCAGGTAAGCCTGGGGCCCAAACTTTGTTCAGGACTGGTATCCTGTATAATTCAGTTTCATTGTCTTTGTAAATATTTCCTTCTATTCTAATTTCATTCTGTCTTACTGACGTTCCTTTTTACCCATTTTTTATTTTCTCTAACAATAGATGTCTATAGCCCCCTATTATTTCTTCTTCTAAAATTACAATTAAATCTCTACTGATGAACCAACCTTATAAAGTCACACAATAAATTTATCATCTTTTAATTCAATTGTATTCTTAACAGTCATATACAATCTTTTTATGATCCCATATTAACTTTTCCAAGTTTCCTTCTCCTTTCTAAAACATATACTTCCTCCTTATATCTTAACTTTACTTTTTTTTGTTTTTGCTTTTGGGTCACACCCAGCGGTGCTCAGGGGTTACTCTTGGCTGTCTGCTCAGAAATAGCTCCTGGCAGGCACAGGGGACCATATGGGACACCAGGATTTGAACCAACCACCTTTGGTCCTGGATCGGCTGCTTGCAAGGCAAACGCCGCTGTGCTATCTCTCCAGGCCCACATTTTTTTTAACTTCACATTTTATGTCAGAAAACAAAATCCACCAGACAGAAAGTCAGGAAACCTACAGTTATTTGAGTGTTCATTTACACTTTCTTCATTCTTTCCTTTTACAATTTAAGGCATTGTCTTAAATACTGGTAAAGATACTTAAAAAAGTTACATAAAACTTAATTAAATATTTATTACTTTATTTACTTAAATACTGCTAAAGATAATTGCTTCAATTGTACCACCTGGGCCCTATATTTATTCACTCACTCTCTAGCCAATATGTTTGTCTTCCTATCACATCTCCAAATCCAGTTCAATATAACTGTTAAATTTCTCTCATGTCAATTCTGGCTTTATATAATATTGTTCATATGGGAGTCATTGAAAAACGTGTCCAACTCCTTACAGATAATCTGTGCTATCTAGCGTCCAATTTCCTTGGTCAGTGTTCCAAGTCAAATCACAGCAGCTCTGTCAAATCCTTTATATCCTCAGTCTTTCTAAAACTAACTAAAAATAGATAACTTCACCTTCTAACATAATAAAAATAGGCAACAGGCAGCAATGCCCTCGTTTTCTTGCCACAGGCTGCCTATAAACATATGCCTATAAATCCCATGTATCCTTTACTTGCTTGTTCTCTCCGCTCACAAATAGGTAGAATCCCCTCTGTACCTAATCTCCTCAGGAGAATTAATCAGTTCAATCTTGCCTGCATGTCTTTTAAGCCTATTTCTTTAAATATTGAAGTCTTGAATCTCAAAACTCCACATGTCAAATTAATTTTATCACTTTTGAGTTGCTTCACTATTTTCCCTATAAAATTTGCTTGAAGGAAGTATCCACATTTACTATCAACTTCCTCACTACCTGTTGATTCTTCAGTGCAGTGTAAATATTCTATTGCTGCTCTGAACATTTCTGATGTCACATATAGGCTCAAATATATAACATTTCTGTGAAATAAACCTCTTCCTCAACCAATAATAATTCAATTTATTTCTGTGTTCACGATCAATATCCTAGCCTAGACCAACCTCATTTTCTGGACATCTCTTTTTTCCTCTTTTAATCTAGTCTTCACATTAGTGAAAATACTATTTTAAAAGTACAAGTTTATCTTTGCTATTTATGTTCAAGACACTTTAATATATCCCAATGGCTATTAGAACCAAATCCAAATCCCATCATGATGGTTTCTAAAGGTCTCAATAATCTAGCCCCTGCCTATCTCTTCATCCACAGCTTTTGATACTTAACCTCACTTTCATTCAATAACATTTTCATTCATATATTCATATAATAATTCAGAAAATATTTACATTGCATAAATTATGTAATCGTACTTGTTTTGAGCATTAAAATAGATAAAAATGTGGTTCCTGTTCTTAATAAAGTTCCTACCCATCTATCCTTTAAGTCAAGGCCTTCAGAAATCTATGCCTGATTCCCTCAGGTAGAAGTGATTCCTTATTCAAAAAGGCTAACCTTTATTGGTATTAGTGCAATTGGGTGGAGCAAAGAAGGGAGATGTAGGAACAGAGAAAGGGGAGAACTAGAAATTAACTTTATTTGTGCTCCAACCATTGTCCAGTTAATAAAATCCCTAAAGAGATAGATTAATACTTAGGAGGTTGGGCACTTGCTTTGCATGTGGCCAGCCTGAGTTAAATCCTTGGTATCACTATGCTCCCCTGAGCCTTTCCAGGAGTAAACTCTGAGCATATAGATCCAAGAGTAATCCCTAAGCACCAACGGGTGTGGCTCAAAAAAAAAAAACCACCCTAAATTGATTGGATCCTAGAATGTCTGTACACATTATTAGCTTCCTCACTTACATAGTAAATGAATTGAAATCTATGATCACTAAAGGTAACTTTCCAACTCTGACAAGCCACAGACTTATGATTCTAAATATGAAACTATTATAAATGTTGAGGCTGGAACTATAAACTTGGATTTAGTACAATAGTTATAGAACATGAAAGCACCACAAAATTCCTGCGTATTGCCAGGTGTATCCCTATATGTCCTCACACACCAAACAGGTAGACCTGGTGATCCCTCTCACTGCAGGATCTGAGTAGTACCACATCCTCCAGTCCTAGCATTAGCTGAATACCACAAGAAGTAGTCCTGTAAAGATAATGGAAGGTCCCATTAAAAAATTCACTCTACACTAAGACAGCAGTGGCCAAACCATAATTAAAAATAACTAGAAACAAATGCTTTTTTTTTGTCTTTTTTTAACCACACCTAGCGATGCTCAGGGGCGATTCCTAGCTTTTGCTCAGCACACCTTCCTGGCATGCTCAGGGGCCATGTGGTATGCTGGTGACCGTACTCAGGTCGAGCACGTGCAAGGCAAGCACCCTACCCGCTGTTCTATCGCTCCGGCCCCAGAAACAAATGTTAATAAAAGTCATGGCTTAAAATTTCAGAGAAAGTGAGTTCTTCCAAGGTAAAAAAGAATGACATAGTAACTTTGAGAAGGGAAGTAAAACAGGTCTTCAAAGGGAGGAGTGGTCTGATTTACTAATCATGTTAAGTCAGCCTTGATGTTTAAGTCGAAATACTCTTATAGAAACTTAAAAAAGAATTGCTGTATCTACTTCCTCAGGGTGTGAAATTTACTCAGATGCAGGCAACCATGCTTCAATGATCCAAGGTATTCGTAATAGTGGAGCAGTCAAATTTGTCTTCAGGCACAATGATCCTGACCACCTGAAGAAACTTCTAATGAAGTCAGACCCAAAGACTCCCAAAATTGTGGCCTTTGAAACTGTTCATTCCATGGATGGTATGTATATATGAGCACATATTTAATAATATTGATCTCACAGAAAACCATGAGGATAAAGAGAAAAGCTAATATTTATAAGAAAATAAAAAAACACAAAAAAGAAGTAATTTGTACAAGATTACTCAGCCAGCAGGTGCTAAAGGTTAGCTACAATTATAATATTAATCTTAAAATGAAAACTAAAGGTCAGAGAAATATTTTTCTTGGATGGTTCAGTAAATTAATTATGTGCACCCTATAAAACATGGTTCAAATTCACTCACAGAATATTTCTTCCCTTAGAAATAATATGAAAATAAAAATATCCTGATGTATGTTTTCTGCAAGCAAAAATACTACAAATCATTGCGTGGTAGTTTGATAAGTTCAGCATGAAGCATTGGCTTTCATTATAAAAACACATTTTCATTTTTTATAATATTGTTATTTAAGCACTTTTATTACAGACATAATTGTAGTTACATTTCAGTCATATAAAGAACACATGCCTTTACCAGTGCAACATTCCCATCACCAATGCATCAATCTCCCTCCCCCCACCTGTATTCGAGATAGGCATTCTACTTCTCTCACTCCTTGACATTGTCATGCTAGTTGTTAATGTAGTTACTTTCTTAACTGCACTCACCACTCTTTTAGGTGAGCTTCACATTGTGAGCCGGTCCTTCCAACCCTCATCTCTACTGTCACTGAGCATTATTACAATAAGATCTTTAATTTTTCTTAAAAAACGTAGATGAGTGAGACTATTCTGTGTCTATCTCTCTCCCTCTGACTTATTTAACTCAACATAATAGATTCCATGTATATCCATGTATTGGAAAATTTCATGACTTCATCTCTCCTGATGGCTGAAAAATATTCCATTGTGTATATGTAACACAAGTATCTTTAGACATTCACCTATTGAAGGGCATCTTGGTTGTTTCCAGAGTTTGGCCATTGTAAACAGTGCTGCAATAAATATAGGTGTGAGGAAGGGATTTTTGTATTGTATTTTTATATTCCTAGCGTATATCCCTAGGAGAGGTATAGCTGGATCATATGGGGGCTAAATTTCCAGTTTTTTGAGGAATCTCCATATTGTTTTCCATAAAGGTAGGACTAGATGGCATTCCCACAGCAGTGAATGAGAGTTTTTTTCTCTCCACATTGCCACTAGCACCAACAGTTCTTATTCTTTTTGATGTGTGCCAGTCTCTGTGGCATGAGATGGTACCTCATAGTTGTTTTGATTTGCATATCCCTGTTGATTAGTGATGTGGACCATTTGTTTATGTGCCTTTTGGCAATTTGTATTTCTTCTTTGACAGTGTTTAATCATTTCTTCTCCCCATTTTTTGATTGGGTTAGATGTTTTTTCTTGTTATGTTCTGTCAATACCTTGTATATTTTTATATTAGCCCTTATCTGAGATGTGAATAGTTTCTTCCATTGTGTGGGTGGCTTTTGTATCCTAGGCACTATTTCCTTTGAGGTGCAGAAGCTTCTCAGCTTAATATAGTCCCTCCTGTTTAACTTTGCTTCCATTTTTGTGGAGAGTGCTGTTTCCTTCTTGAAGATGCCTTTAGTCTCAATGTCATGGAGTGTTTTAACTACGTGTTGTTCTGCATACTTATGGTTTCAGGACTGATATTAAGTTCTTTAATACATTTGGATTTGATATTTGTGCATGGTGTTAGATGGGGGTCTGAGTTCGCTCTTTTGCAAGTGGCTGACCAGTTGTGCCCACACTACTTGTCGAAGAGGCTTTCCTTGCTCCAGTTTGCATTTCTTGCCCCTTTGTAAAAAATTAAGTAATTGAAAATCTGGGGCACATTCTCTGAATATTCAAGTCTGTTTCACTGATCTTATGGTCTGTCTTTATTCGATATCATGCTGTTTTAATGAGTATAGCTTTGTAATACAATTTAAAGTTGGAGGAAGAGATACCTCTCATATTTCTTTCCCCAAGGGTTTCTCGAGCTATTTGCAGGTGTTTATTGGTCCAAATGAATTTCAGACCAAGAGGATTGATCCTCTTCTTTGAAGAATGTCATGGGTATCTTTAGAGGGATTGCATTAAATCTGTACAATGCTTTGAGGAGTATTGACATTTTAATGATGTTAATCCTACCAATCCATAAACAGAGCATGTGTCTCCATTTTCGCGTACCCTCTTTTATTTTTGGAAGCAAGGTTTTGAGTTTTCTTTGTATAGAACCTTCACCTCTAGTTAAGTTGACTCCAAGATATTTGAGTTTGGTGACACTAATGTGAATGGGATTGTTTTTTAGTGTCCATTTACTCTTTATTATTATTGTTATACAAGAAGGCCATTAATTTTCCATGTTAGTTTTGTAGCCTACCACTTTGTTATATAAATCTATTGTTTCTAGAAGCTTCTTGGTAGAGTCTTTAGGGTTTTCTAAATATAGTATATCATCTGCAAACAGTGAGAGCTTGATTTCTTCCTTTCCTATCTGAATGCCCTTAATATATTTTTCTTTTTATTTATTTTTTATTTTTTATTTATTTATTTATTGGTTTGAGGGCCACACCCAGTGGTGCTTAGGGGACACTCCTGGCTCTGTATTCAGAAATCACCCCTGTCAGACTGGGGGACAATATGGGCGACAGGAATTGAACTGGATCCCTCCCAGGTTGGCTGCCTGCAATGCAAATGCCCTACTGCTCTCTCCAGCCCCTTGATATCTTTTTCTAGCCTAATCGCTATGGCAAGAAATTCCAGCACTATGTTGAATAGGAGTGGTAAAAGAGGGCAGCCTTGCCTTGTACCAGATTTTAGAGGAAAGTCTTTTAGTTTATCTTCATTGAGAATAATAGTTTGCCATTGGCCTGAGGTAGATGGCCTTAACTATATTGAGAAAAGTTTCGTCCATTCCCATCTTGATGAGAATTTTTATCAAGAATGGGTTTTGGACTTTATCGAATGCTTTCTCTGTATCTATTGATATGATTATATGGGTTTTTTGTTGATATGGTTTATTATATTGATTGATTTAAGTATGTTAAACCATACTTGCACTCCTGTAATGAAACCTATTTGGCCATGGTGTATGACCTTCTTGATGAGGTGTTTGATCTTATTTGCTAGAATTTTGTTGAGGATCTTTACATCTGTGTTCATCAGGGAGATTGGTCTGTAGTTTTCTCTTTTTTTTTTTGAAGCATCTCTGTCTGATGTTATCGTCATAAAAACTATTTGCGAGTTCTTGATTTTTCAATTTCATGAAAGATCCAGAAAACACAAAGAAAATACAAAGAGGCACAAATAAACTCATAGAGATATGTATGATACAAGGAAAGTCTGAGGCAGAGATATAGAGTAAACAGAATGGAATGCAAATAACAGAAGACAAGAGAAATGAAGGAGGAAGGTAAGGGAGAGCAGGAAGAAGACAGAATCAAAGACAGCTTAAGTGGAGGAAAATGATAAACATGAAGGCAAAGACAGAATTTTAAGACATAAAAACAAAGAAGACAATAGAGAGAGATATTGGCAGAACTGGGGCCGATGTGGTAGCACAGCAGTAGGGCATTTTCCTTGCACTTAGCTGACCCAGGACGGACATAGGTTTGATCGCCCAGCATCTCATATGGTCCCCTGAGCAAGGAGCAATTCTTGAGCACAGAGCCAGGAGTAGCCCCTGAGGGCTGCCAGTGTGTCTCCCTCACCCCCCAAATAAACAAAATAAAAAAGATACTGACAGAGCTGACAACAGTACTTTGCTGAGGAGGTGAATGGGGTCTGAAATTAATACTGTACAAATCTGTATTAAAAAGTAACATTATTCAACTTATTTAAGCAAGAAAAAAAATCATATAAGGCTACTGTCAAACCTGCATGAAAAAAACCCACAGATTTTAGGGGGAAAAGAAAGCAGAAATGTTGAATATGGAAGAATAAAAGAAAAACTGTGTGACAATAATGTTAAAATGAAAGATAACTTCATTTTTCCTAACAGCTGTGTAATATTCCATGGTGTAGATGTACCACAGTTTCATCTGTTCTCAAGTTCTTGGGTTGTTTTCAGATTCTGGCTATTGTGACTAGTGCTGCAATGAATGTAGGAATGCAGAGGGCTTTTTTACTTGAGGGAGTCTGAGGGTATATTCCTAAAAGTTGTACTGCTGGGTCATATGGAAGTTCAATTTCTAGTTCATTGGAGAATACACATAT
This sequence comes from Suncus etruscus, assembly GCF_024139225.1. NCBI lineage: Eukaryota > Metazoa > Chordata > Mammalia > Eulipotyphla > Soricidae > Suncus > Suncus etruscus. The sequence goes on along the minus strand of NC_064868.1, from coordinate 51,756,438 downwards.
TGTTTTCCAAAAAGGCAGGACCAGTCAGCATTCCACCAGCAGTGAATCCAAATCCCTTTCTTGCTGCACCTGTGCCACCACTGATTGTTCTTGTTCTTTGTGATGTATGCCAGTCTCTGCGGTGTGAAATGGTATCTCATTATTGTTTGAATTGCACCTCCCTGATGATTAATAATGTGGAGCATTTTTTCAAGTGTCTTTTGACCATCTGAAATCCTCTGAGCTAATGTCTGTTCATTTCTTCTCCCCATTTTTGGATAGGGTTAAATATTTTTGGATAGATAAGGAGCAAAATGAGTTAGAGGGATAGACATAGAATGATCACACTCATTTGTAGGATATAAAAATTAATATAGTATGGTAATAGTATCCAAAAACAATAAATATGAGGTCAACGAGGACCAGTCCATGATAGGATGCCTGCCACAAATAGTGGGGGAAAGCAGTTAGGGCAGAGAAGTGACCACTATGACAATGGCAGTTCTGGTCAAGAACTGGGTGCTGAAAAGAGATAAAGTTATAGAAATGATACACCTCAGTAACAATATTGCAAACTAGTGTCTAAAAGGGGAAAAGGGTTAGAGATTGAGAGGTATTTAGAGAGACAGAGAGGAGAAAAATGCCCATCCCAGAGGCAGGCAGGAGAGAGGGCATAAGGGAAACTAGAGACATTGGTGGAAAATGTTCACTGGTGAAGGGTGTTGTAGATTGTATGACTGAAACACAAGCATGAACAACTTTGTATCTGTGGGGGAAAATAACTGTATTATGAACAATTATATAACCATGGTTTATAAATAAAGTAATTAATTTAAAAACAGTCAAATGTAGGCTAAAATCGCACATATTTTGGGTATAAATAAGGTGATGGCAGTCCCTTTATAAAGACATTTAAAATAATACTAATTAAGGGCATACACCCTTCCTAATTTACTATCCAAAGTTGTGGGTAATGAATTCCATACTGAAGATGCAGATCGGAGAAAATTTTTACCAATCTCATATGCTTGGCTTTGCTCAGGTGCCATCTGTCCCCTTGAGGAGTTGTGTGATGTGGCTCACCAGTATGGGGCTCTGACATTTGTGGATGAGGTTCATGCTGTAGGACTATATGGATCCCGGGGAGCTGGTATTGGTGAGCGTGATGGGATTATGAACAAGATTGACATTATCTCTGGAACTCTTGGTAAGTAAATGTCTTGGCCCACCCTTATATACAATCCTAAAAAGGAAGCCCCTGTAATACAATTCTTCCCAAAGGCTGCAGAGTTAGAATTCACAGTCCCATTGAATTTATGGGTATCCTCCTTCTACAATTTCTTTATTACAGAATTATTGAGTAAGTCTGGGGTGGTACTAGAATATGTATGACACCTGAACTCAATCAGTCAAGATCAAGAGCTATGGTTCTAATCCTGTCACCCATACCAGTCCTAAGATTAATCATAGCTCCTTCTTTGTTCCTAACCAGTTGAAGTTTCCCTGAAGGCCCTGCTTATCAAGTCATTGCCACTAGCAGGCCTTGAATGGTTTATCTCAAAGCTGCAGAATTGTTAGCTCAGTATGCCTGTCAGTGAATGAATAGGAAATAAGATCAGAAGTCTGAAAAGGGTGTCTGAAATGGCTAGTATACCTTCTTAATATATCCAAGTCATGATGCACTTCCTCTGGGAGCTGATAATGAAGTCTGCATATCCTTCTTCTCTCTGTCTCCAGGTAAGGCCTTTGGCTGTTTTGGTGGCTACATCGCCAGCACCCATTATTTGGTAGACATGGTGCGCTCCTATGCTGCGGGGTTCATCTTCACCACTTCACTACCCCCGATGGTACTCTCAGGGGCTCTAGAATCTGTGAGGCTGCTCAAGGGAGAAGAGGGCCAAGTCCTGAGACGGGCTCACCAGCGCAATGTCAAGCTTCTGCGCCAGCTACTAATGGACAGGGGTTTTCCTGTCATCCCCTGTCCCAGCCATATTATTCCTATCCGGGTGAGTGTTTCAGTCAATCTATTACCTTCTTTGGCAATCTCTTCCCACATTCATCTAACCAACATTTGGTATTGCTACAAATTATTTTCTTTCCTACTAACTTTAATGCCTGTTTTGTTATTCTTGTTGAAAAATTATGTTATTGTGGCTTATGTTTTTTTTACGTTTTCTACTTTCTCATTTTTATTTGACTGTTGTAGTATTCATAATAGACCAGAAATTTAATAAACTGTGGACCAAAGACAGTTGAACAAAAACATCTCAAAAGTTGGAGTACACAAAATGAGTAAAAAGTAGTATTTTATAAAATATTGATTTCATTTTTGTCTGTGTGCATGTACAACTGTCAATATGTGTATGTCTATAATATAGTCATGCTGTAAAATCTATTTTTGACCATTGAATTCCAAAAGTATAGAATCAAAATCCATGTCTTTGGGGCCCCCTCAAGTTGTCTGAGTTCAATTATTATCCTCATGGTACCCTGTATACTGCCAGGAGTAGCCTAGGTATACAACCTACAATCTACCCAGCTACCATAGGGAATGAGCACCACCAGGAGGGGCCTCTAGTTTTTTAAATATATATAGAGTATCAGAAACCCAGTACAAGGTGAAGGCACTTCCCAAGCACACTTTGGGAATGAAACACATTTTTCAATGAAAACATGGCCTTTTCATTGAATCACCATGGGATAGTTCATTTATTCATGGTTGACTTTCAGTCATACAATGTTTCAACATCCAATCCTTCACCAGTAACCATTTCCCACCACCAATTTCCCCAATAAAAATATGTCTATCTAGTCTAGTGACAGCACCCAGAGGTAACTAAGAGAATTAATATTCTTACCTAAAACAACCCAAATATGTTCACTGACAACATATTTATCACCTTAAACTACTATGCATGTTCTGAAGAAAACAGCTTAAAGACAAGGGCCCTGGTGCTATCTCTAACTTACATCTTCAAATGTTATTGCTGCCTCTAAGAAAATCCTGGATAGAAATTCTGGAGTTATCTCTGACTGGACCTCTTATGAAATATACCTGTTCCTAAATTAAATGGTGTTCTTATATTTAGCTCTTTCCACCTGCTTAATGGAGATAGTCATATTGGGGCCAGGGTGATAGAAACTGATAAGATTTTATCCTGAGCCCAGGTTGGTGATGCAGCACTCAATAGCAAGGTTTGTGATCTCCTGCTTTCCAAGTATGGCATCTATATTCAGGCCATCAATTACCCAACTGTCCCTCGAGGTGAGGAGCTGCTACGCCTGGCACCCTCCCCACATCATAGTCCTCAGATGATGGAAGACTTTGTGGGTAAGTCCTCAATATAAGATATCTATAGCACTCTTCCTCCCTTTCAACCGAGTCTGAGAAAGCTGTGTGAGTGGAAGGAACCATGTTTTATATATGTATATATATTTTATATATGTATATATAAGTTCATATGTAGGTGCATCTCTTTCTATATATGTATGTATACACACAATAGTTCCTAGACTTACAGGGCTTCAGTTTGATTGGGAGGACACTAAGAGTGACTTCAAAAGATAAATTAAAGTTGAACAAAGACAGTGCAAAACAGAAGGGGCCTTACCCAACCTGCAGAACTACTAGGAAAGTTTGCTTAATAGAGTTGATACCTAAGCTGAATGGTGCAAATTGAGTAGTACTAGACCAAGAGAAGAAGACTATTTGAAAGTGATGTTCATAACAAAGGAAAGAACATGAAAAAAGAGAGAAGAATGAGGGTGAGAATTTGTCTGTGGTATATAACAAAAACAACAAACAGGTGATACTGTAATTTAGAGTGTAGGAATAAAGCAATGAAGGAAAAGACCCTAACACAGGAAAATTCATTTTGTATTTGAGGAATAAATAGAGTATACGTAAGACAGGTAAAACGGGCAATATACATACCCAGAGAAAAACTGTGTAGGTTATGGCCTTGGGGGGGCCAGAGCCAGAGCACAGGTGTAGGGCATTTGCCTTGCATGCAGCCGACCTGTGATGGACTGGGTTGAATCCCTGGAATCCCATCTGGTCCCCCGAGCCTGCCAGGAGCAATATCTGAGTGCAGAGCCAGGAATAATGCCAAAGCACCACCAGGAGTAACCCAAAAACAAAAAACAAACAAAATAATCAGGTGGTCTCCAATATCCAGCAATGAGGTAGATAGCCAATCTATTGAAGGCTTTGAGCAGATGGCAGATTTAATGTAACTGCTTACTAATCAGGTTTAATATAATTATTCTAATTTCTTTGGGGGCCACCCTGGCATGCTCAGGGGTTACACCTGGCTCTGCACTCAGAAATTGCTCCTGGCAGGTTCAGGGGACCATATAGGATAGAACCTAACTCTGTCACAGGTAGGCCACATGCAAGACAAACTTCCTACCATTGTGCTATTACTCTGGCCCCAGAACTATTCTAATTTCTGTATTTAGAAAAAGGGTGAATGGAAGAAAAAGCAGAAGCAGAGAGATCCTCAGAAAAGTACATTAGGACAAATTAGAGATAATGGTGGCTCGGAATTGATAGCATCTTATCAGAACTTGAAGGTAGATCTACTCGAATATGTTGGTAGATTAGATGTGATGAGAGGAAAAACAAAGGACATCTCTGAAAATCTTGGACTGAGCAACAGGCATTGCCAGCAACTGAGAAGAAAATGGCTGAAAATAGAAGTCATGGTGAAAAATAGGGAGAGGCTTGGATGTTGTTCATGTGAAGTTAAAGATGTCAATTAAACATCAAGGTAGAATAATAGAAAGAAAGAATTGAATATACAAGTTTAGAATTCAAAGGAAAAGATTAGGATTGATATAAAATTATCAGGATATAAGTGGTATTTAAAAACTAAGATGGGATCACCAAGGGAGTGATTATTAATAAAAGAGATTGCACTGGCACATACCTTAAGTACTTTCAACAGTAGCATATCCCTTTGGGTTTCCATCCATTCTAGTATCAAGCCCCCAACATTATTTAAAATAGGGGTCCTCAAACTATGGCCCATAGGTCACATGCAGCCTACTGAGAATATTTATCTGGCCCACCAGGTGTTTTTCCCACCACTGCCTTCCTGCTTAGCAGCTGACTCATCCCAGGGCTCACAGTGTTCAGGTGTGGGATTTGTGGCTGCACTCTCTGACTCCACTTCTGTCTCTCAACTCTTCTTCTACATCTCAGGCAGGGGTCCTCAAACCACAGCCCAACAAAAAGCAGGCCTATAGTTCCCATTGAAATACTACTAAGTTAGTTGACTTAACTTTACTTGTTATTCATTCTAAATATTATATTTATTCCCATTTTACTTCAAAATAAGATGTTCAGTGTGCATAGGAATGTGTTCATAGTTATTTTTTAAACTAGCCCTCGAATGGTCAATGAATTGACCCCTGTTTAAAAAGTTTGAGGACCCGATTTAAACCTAAAGCTTCTATCATGGGGTCCCAGGTAACAACAGTGATAATATTTTTTGGTGTCAATGTCATCTTTCTTGCTAAGCAAGAAGTTTGCAAGCAGATAGATTCACTTTTGGGTTTCTAGAATATCTTAAATTTAGGAGTGGTCAAGGCCAGGCCAGTACAGTTACAAATTCAAACTAGCCCTGCTCATCACATACATACAGCAATATTCATCACATGTAATATTTCTAATTCTGATATATTTTGAATTGAAGAGATCAATATTATAGTAGAGTTCTATCCTGACACGGGGATTAAAAGAACATGGTCTAACAGTCCATTCCCTCCTCTCCCTTACCACTTATAGAGAAGCTACTGATAGCATGGTCTGAGGTGGGGCTGCCACTTCAGGATGTGTCTATGGCTGCCTGCAATTTCTGTCACCGCCCTGTGCACTTCGAGCTCATGAGTGAATGGGAACGTTCCTACTTTGGAAACATGGGACCCCAGTATGTTACCACCTATGCTTGAGAAGCCAGCTGCCTCGGATCCCCACCTCATCTGTGCATGAAGTTAGATTACCTCCTGCTTTCTGCTTTTCTTTGCGGTTGATTTGAATCAGAAAATAAAAATAAAGTTACAGCATTTTGTAGTCCTTTGTTGAACAGAAAATTGACAATTACACTATCCCTTATATCTAACTCATTCAAAAGTGACAGCCATGAAGAAACCACAGATCATTTGTTCTTTCAACATTATACTAATAGGGGGGCCGGAGAGATGGCATAAAGGTAAGGCATCTGCCTTGCATGCAGAAGGTTGGTGTTTCAAATCCTGGCATCCCATATGGTCCCCCGTGCCTGCCAGGAGCGATTTCTGAGTGTAGAGCCAGGAGTAACCTCTGAGCACTGCCGGGTGTGACTTAAAAAAATTATACTAATAGGGAAACAGATTCAGAAAAGGAATGCTGGCCAAAAAGTTCTATAAGTTGTACAATGAACCTGGATACTTGTTAGTTTTGTCTAAAATGGTTTCAACAAGAATCTAGGAACTTATTCTTCGTTGGAACACCTAGAAACCTAGATTGCAGGCAGTCTATGAAACTAGAATAAGTCTTTAATCAAAATGCCTGTAGTAATGCTTCTCTACAAGTTGGAAGTGTTTTCCAGCAAAGGGCATGAGTGTCTATTATATTTACTTCCCACACAATTTTACAGAACTGAATATACTTTTCTAAAAGCAAGAGGCAGCTTGACTGTAACAATTTGTTTGCTTCTGGAGGCATACCTTGAATGCTCAGGTTTCACTCCTGATTGTAATTCAGAGGATCATATAGGATTCCAGGGATATAACCAGGTCAGTCATGTACAAGGCAAGCACCCTAATCACGGCACTATATCACCAGCCCCATAACAACTTAAGATATTAATGCCAAAAAAAAGATATTAATGCCGACCTTCCTAAGTACCACCACACAGAAAACACTTAGGTGAACTAATATTTTGCCTGTTTAGAAGGTACTTTTTTATTAAGTATAATTCCTGGCCTTGCCTGAACATTACATGACTGAGAAGGACAATTTCTTTCAACCTATAACCCATTTGTGGAAGTTAGAGGCCATACTAGTTGAAGAGAACTAGTTTAAGTTTACAATGATATCTGAATGCTATGGCCCTTACACATCTAACTTCAGTAGTATGTGGCATTTCTAAAATTTAAAAAATTTTTGAGGAGCCACACCCTGTGATGCTCAGGGGTTACTCATTGCTATGGACTCAGAAATCACTCTGGCTTGGGGGCCACTTGGGACTCCGAGGATCGAACCAAGGTCCGACCTGGATTAGCCAGGTGCAAGGCAAGCGCCTTACTGCTGTGCTACCACTCCAGCCCCTAAAATTTAGAATTCTTTATGATGAGCACACCTTCCCCCTCTTTCCCTACAGGTTTTAACATCAAGATACAGGCATATGGTAAACACAGTATTAAGATAACATTTAACTTAACATATTTTTCATACCATAAGATGCAATTTTCTCCCCCAAAAGATGGGGGGAAGTGTCTGTGTCTCTTATGGAGCGAATGCCACCTGGAGATGAAGCCTTAGTGCAGAAGACTTGTATTTTTTATATTAATAAAAGTTTTTTTTTTTGTTTTTGGGTCACACCTTTCCATAAGATGATTCTTGGAATTGTATTTAAAAGTGTTTCCTTAGGATTGTTCTGTGACTTTTGCCCCACCTAACCCTTCCAGGTGGGGCGCTGTGGAGTTGGCAATAAATAGCTTGAGGGACAGGAGTGAGGGTCCTTCTGTGAAAAAGCTGCTGGCTGCAGGAGGATTCTCTGGCTCTCCTTGCCCGATCTTTTAAACCCTATCGTTCTTGTCTGTGTGGATTATTATTTGCTGCGGATAAATATTACCAAGGTCTTCCCCCGACAGGGGACAAGGGGATGGGAAGTAATTTCTCATTCTGGGGACTGTTCTTGGATTCACAAATACCCAGCCAAGATAACGGCGAAGATATCTTGCAGATGGCGCCAGGAACAGGTGGACCTGGACCCTCAATAACTGTAAGTGAAACGCTTTATTGGAAATTGCCTCTGGAGATCCTTGGATGGCTTCTATGGTCAGCCGTGTTGATTGTGCCACCTTGTTACAAATTCTTTGGTTTGGCATTTGTCAAGTGGATATTTCCATACTATTTAAAACAAATAGGCTGGATGATAGGTAAATTCATTGCTTTTGGATGGTTGTGGTCTATAGTTCAAATGACAATTGATACTCAAATATTTGCCTCGCCTGTGTTGGCTCCATTAACCATAGTTTGTGGAATCTCTGTGGTTGCTAATATTGTTATGGCGTGCATAGGTATTGGCTGGTATTTCGGAAGGAAAAAGTGTGGGAAAAGTGAGGCTAAGACCAGCCTGGAAAATAAGGAGATCTATCCAATGAAAATCCAGGCCAAAGTGCAGGCTGATGAATCTAGCACCACCATCAAAAATATAGGCATTTTTCCCAACAAAAAATCTACTCGGAAACATAATTTAGAAACTCAGGACCCAAATCAAAATATTAACACTGATGACCAACCCCCGGTGCTAAGTCCACAAGTGAGTCCGGATTCTGTACACAGAATGGAATCACAAAATAGTGCTGGCTCAGATGACGAATCACAGGCTAGTGCTCCACATGTCAGGGCTCAGAGCCCGGTGCAAAGTACTTCTGCTAATCCGGCCTCAGTTCCGTTACAAACAGTATATAGAACCATTTACGAACCCCTTGAAATAGAAGACATGGAACGGTTTAAGAAAACATGTAAGGAATTTGGGCCAACCTCTCCATACTGTGTGGAAACGCTAAGACTTTGGTGTCGAAAATCACTTTGGACACTGCATGAATTTCAAAAACTAGCTGAAATATGCTTGCCATCTAAACAGCGAACGGAATGGGAGATGTTCTATGCGGAGGGTGTGAAATCCAAATTATATAGCCCGGATGGAACAAAAAAACAAGTGGCAGGGGTCACTCTATCGTATGAATTATTAATGGCAGAAAATCAATATGCAGATATTCAGGCACAAGCTGCTTTACCTAAGGAAATCTTAAACATAATTAAAGATATTGCAGTATCCGCATGGGAAAAACTTGATATGAACAGCACAGGTGCAGGAACCTTTTTAAGAATTACCCAAGGTCCCCATGAGCCATATATCGACTTTGTAGCTAAACTCAAAGATGCTTTGAAAATACAAGTCAAAGATAAGCAGGTTAGAAAATATTTAGAAAAAAGTTTGGCTTATCATAATGCGAATTCAGCCTGCAAATTGATATTGGCCCCTTTGCAGGACAAGGCTGACTTAAATGAATTTTTATATGCCTGCAGAAATGTTTATGATTCTTCAGCAAACCTGGATCCAGTGCAAACTTTTGCGGTTAGTAAGGGAACAAAGTCTTTCTACCCCCGGGGAAAAAGCGCCTCTCCAAAGCCTGGTCTCTGCCCAAAATGCAAGAGAGGTCGCCACTGGGCAAAAGATTGCAGATCTGGATTTCTCCCTAATAATAACACAGGGAATGGTTTTAACACCACACCCAGGAGGCAATTCTTCTGTTACCATTGTGGAAAACAGGGCCATATCAGAAGAAATTGTCGTCTTTTGTTAAATCAAGCTCCTCAGGGACACACATTTCCAATGCAGGGAAACGCCTACCGGGCCAGTCCCCAGGCCCGAGCAAATCAGGGGCAAAGCCCACAAACCATACTTCTTCTGAGCCCAGCCCAAGATTGCTCACAATTAGCGAATTAATTCATGCGACTGCGGGGAGCGCTGGGCTCGACATAACTTGCCCAGAGGACATTACAATTTACCCAGGAGCATGCCCCTTCATGCTAAAAACTGGCATTGTAGGCCCGCCACCCCCAGATACAATGGGGTTGATTCTGGGCAGAAGTTCCCTCAATGTAAAGGGTATATCAGTAACCACAGGTGTCATTGACTCAGATTCAAAGGGAGAAATTGTTGTAGTAATTACGGTACCGGATACTTGGACATTCAAAAAGGGGGAGGCAATTGCCCAGATAGTAATAGTGCCGTATGTCAAATTTGGGACTTCAGATAAGACACGAATTGGAGGTTTTGGAAGCACAGATCCAGGGGCCGCCCATAACCCAATTATCGCTTTGGTTACTAAATTTAAAGAGGAAAATCCGATGATTAAACTTCACTTTCAGGGGCGACCCTTTAATGGAATGATAGACACCGGGGCGCAAATCACAGTAATTTCTGATAAGGAATGGCCAGAAAATTGGCCTCTACAAGAAATTCCATACTCACTAGAAGGAGTAGGAGGTTTAAGTTCCTGTCTGTTAAGTAAAAGGACTATGGTAGTTCACGGCCCAGAAAATCAAAAGGCCATAATTAGACCTCATGTGGGCCCATTCTCACCTTCTCTGTGGGGTCGCGACCTACATAAGCAGTGGAAAGCTGAATTCCACATCCCATTAGCTCCAGAAGAGTCTGGAACTTGTCCTGAAATGAAAACTCAGAATTTTTGGTAGGGGCCACTGACAGAAAGAACCCAGCATCGATAAAAATAAAATGGAAATCTGATGAACCAATTTGGATAGGTCAGTGGCCCCTTAAAATTGATAGATTAAAGGTGCTAACAGAATTAGTGGAAGAACAGCTAGAATTAGGGCATATTGAGCCTTCATTTTCTCAATGGAATTCGCCTATATTTACCATACAAAAGAAGTCCGGAAAATGGAGACTGTTGATGGATCTGAGAGCAGTAAACATATCTATGGTACCCATGGGAAAATTGCAAACAGGTTTACCATCACCTGTAGTTATCCCAAAGGAATGGCCACTAGTCATAATTGACTTGAAAGACTGTTTTTACCATATTCCTATTCACCCGGATGATAAACACCGGTTTGCATTCTCAGTTCCTTCTATAAACAATACCCATCCCTGCCGGAGGTTCCAATGGACTGTCCTCCCCCAGGGCATGCTGAATTCCCCAACAATGTGTCAATTTTTTGTAGATAAGATTTTGAGCCCTGCTCGAGAAAGATTTCCTCAAGCCATGATCTTTCATTATACTTGTAGCATATGAAAAAGTTTCCATAAGATGATTCTTGGAATTGTATTTAAAAGTGTTTCCTTAGGATTGTTCTGTGACTTTTGCCCCACCTAACCCTTCCAGGTGGGGCGCTGTGGAGTTGGCAATAAATAGCTTGAGGGACAGGAGTGAGGGGTCCTTCTGTGAAAAAGCTGCTGGCTGCAGGAGGATTCTCTGGCTCTCCTTGCCCGATCTTTTAAACCCTATCATTCTTGTCTGTGTGGATTATTATTTGCTGCGGATAAATATTACCAAGGTCTTCCCCCGAAAGGGGACAAGGAGATGGGAAGTAATTTCTCATTCTGGGGACTGTTCTTGGATTCACAAATACCCAGCCAAGATAACGGCGAAGATATCTTGCAGATGGCGCCCGAACAGGGACCTGAACCCTGGACCCTCAGATTAAAAGTCTGATGCTCTACCGACTGAGCTATCCGGGCTATATAATTTGGATTTCACACCCTCCGCATAGAACATCTCCCATTCCGTTCGCTGTTTAGATGGCAAGCATATTTCAGCTAGTTTTTGAAATTCATGCAGTGTCCAAAGTGATTTTCGACACCAAAGTCTTAGCGTTTCCACACAGTATGGAGAGGTTGGCCCAAATTCCTTACATGTTTTCTTAAACCGTTCCATGTCTTCTATTTCAAGGGGTTCGTAAATGGTTCTATATACTGTTTGTAACGGAACTGAGGCCGGATTAGCAGAAGTACTTTGCACCGGGCTCTGAGCCCTGACATGTGGAGCACTAGCCTGTGATTCGTCATCTGAGCCAGCACTATTTTGTGATTCCATTCTGTGTACAGAATCCGGACTCACTTGTGGACTTAGCACCGGGGGTTGGTCATCAGTGTTAATATTTTGATTTGGGTCCTGAGTTTCTAAATTATGTTTCCGAGTAGATTTTTTGTTGGGAAAAATGCCTATATTTTTGATGGTGGTGCTAGATTCATCAGCCTGCACTTTGGCCTGGATTTTCATTGGATAGATCTCCTTATTTTCCAGGCTGGTCTTAGCCTCACTTTTCCCACACTTTTTCCTTCCGAAATACCAGCCAATACCTATGCACGCCATAACAATATTAGCAACCACAGAGATTCCACAAACTATGGTTAATGGAGCCAACACAGGCGAGGCAAATATTTGAGTATCAATTGTCATTTGAACTATAGACCACAACCATCCAAAAGCAATGAATTTACCTATCATCCAGCCTATTTGTTTTAAATAGTATGGAAATATCCACTTGACAAATGCCAAACCAAAGAATTTGTAACAAGGTGGCACAATCAACACGGCTGACCATAGAAGCCATCCAAGGATCTCCAGAGGCAATTTCCAATAAAGCGTTTCACTTACAGTTATTGAGGGTCCAGGTCCACCTGTTCCCGGCGCCATCTGCAAGATATCTTCGCCGTTATCTTGGCTGGGTATTTGTGAATCCAAGAACAGTCCCCAGAATGAGAAATTACTTCCCATCCCCTTGTCCCCTTTCGGGGGAAGACCTTGGTAATATTTATCCGCAGCAAATAATAATCCACACAGACAAGAATGATAGGGTTTAAAAGATCGGGCAAGGAGAGCCAGAGAATCCTCCTGCAGCCAGCAGCTTTTTCACAGAAGGACCCTCACTCCTGTCCCTCAAGCTATTTATTGCCAACTCCACAGCGCCCCACCTGGAAGGGTTAGGTGGGGCAAAAGTCACAGAACAATCCTAAGGAAACACTTTTAAATACAATTCCAAGAATCATCTTATGGAAACTTTTTCATATGCTACAATACTGATGATATTCTTATCACAATGAACAATGAAACAGATCTACAGGACGTATATTCTTTTGTTATTGACTGTTTGCAAACAGCAGGACTGAAAATAGCTTTAGAAAAGATACAGACTATGCCACCATATCAATACTTGGGTTTTATTTTGGACCGAACGTCTATACGTCCACAAAAAATCTCCATCAAAAAAGAAAACCTCAAAACACTTAATGATTTTTAGAGACTTTTAGGTGACGTGAATTGGCTCCGGCCTGCGCTAGGAATCCCAAATGCAGAACTGTCTAATTTGTTTAAAACGTTGGAGGGTGATTCTGCCCTAGACAGCCCGAGAAATTTAACTATAGAGGCAAAAAATGAATTGGACTTCTTCTTGAACAGGTTGCAACAATCATTTCTCTCAAGATTCATCCCGGGAGAGAAGGTTTCTTTATTAATTTTCCCTACAAAAGAAACCCCTACGGGGGCATTGATGCAACAGGCAGGTCCCCTGGAATGGGTATATTTACATAACAAACAGCCTCGGTCTGTGATATCTTATTTGGATTTAATTTCAGAACTCATTATCAAAGCAAGACTCAGATCTATATCTTTACTAGGATTTGACCCTGATATATTAGTATTGCCAATACCAAAAAAGGAAATTGAGTCAATATTGCCTCTTAATGAATCTTTACAAAGGGCCCTTTCAGATTTCACAGGAGAAATTTCCTCTCATTATCCACCAGGAAAGACATGGGACTTTTTGAAAAAGACTCAGTTTGTTATTTCTTCTATCGTTCGAGACTCTCCTATCCCCAATGCGAAGGTTTTTTACATAGATGGGTCCAGCGGGGGTAGGGGTGGGATAACTGGAGAAAACATGAATATAACTATAGATACCAAGTATAAGTCAGCACAGAAAGTTGAATTAGCAACGTTAATTTACCTATTAGAAAATGTATCTGACGCCATGAATGTTGCCTCTGATTCTTTGTATGTGGTAAATTTATGTCCTGTGATAGCCACGGCCTCTCTCAACGCTCATAGCCCAATTATACAGAATTTACTACAAACATTACAACAGCTTATTCAAAAACGAACTGAACCCATTTTCATCACGCATATTAGAGCCCACTCAGGTCTTCCAGGGCCAATGGCTCAAGGAAATAAAACTGCAGATTTGTTGGCAATGCCTATATTCAAGTCACCTACAGAAGAACATACAGCTTTACACACAAATGCTCGCCGCTTACATGTAAATTACCAGATTCCCTGGAGGCAAGCTAGAGAAATTATAGAAAGGTGCGACATATGTGCCCCATTAGCAAAAAAGACTCACATAGCAGGAGCAAACCCAAGAGGCTTACAGTCGAATGAACTGTGGCAAATGGATGTAACTCAAACAGATTTATTTCCAAAGAAACCTTATCTTCATGTGGTGGTGGACACTTATTCTCGATTTATTTGGGCAATCCCTATGTCTTCCCAAAAGTCTAAGGCAGTTTGCAGTTTTCTTTTACAATGCTTTTCAGTTATGGGTGTTCCGTATTCCATTAAAACTGATAATGGACCCGCCTATATCAGCAAAACTTTTGAATTCTTTTGTAAAGAATGGCAGATAAAACATCTGAAAGGAATCCCCTATAATTGCCAAGGACAGGCCATTGTGGAAAGAGCGCACAGGACGCTAAAAACTCAATTACAAAAGAATAGAAAAAGAGGTTTAGCACCTACTGAGCTGTTATCTTTGACTCTTCTTACACTAAATTACCTAAATTTACCCCAAGGGGAAAGTTACACTGCTGGGGAAAGACATTTTAAAGAAGATATTCAGAGACAAGAAACATCACATATACCTGTTTGGATCAAAGAGGATGAAAAATGGATCGCTGGATATCTTCTTCTGAGAGGAAGGGGATATGCATATGTTTGTACAAATGACAACCCCTCTAAGAAATTTTGGGTCCCTTTACGCCTCATCAGAAATCGAATTAGTACAAACCACCAGGATCAGGTTGCTGGGACTACAAGCCTGCCCCCACGTCAAATACAAAATGCTCAAAACACTGACAATTGTAACACTGCTGTGGCCTCTGAGAAAGTAAACAAGGGATTAACGTTTACACCCAATACCTTGAATAAGGCAGACAAGAGTAAGAAACCCTTACATTCCAGAATGCAAATAGAGAAACAGAGACCTGCATTTACAGGATTACTAAATTTAGGGAACTCATGCTATATGAACTCAATATTACAATGCCTGTATAATATTTCAGACTTAACTCAGTATTTTTATCAAGATCATTATAAAAAAGACATTAACAAAGAAAATCCAAGTGGACATAAAGGTAAATTAGCAGAACAATTCGGTCATCTCATAAAAATCATGGGAGATGGATGTCATAGGAATGTCAATCCTGAACACTTCAAAGCAACAATTGGTTTACTTAATGACCAATTTGCCGGACACAACCAACAGGATCCTCACGAATTATTGATGTTCCTTATAGAGGGACTACATCAGGATTTGCTTACTGAAAATTCAATAGCAGATAAAACTATACACCTGATAGACAATGAAAAACATGAACAATCTAGGCCTAAACACCAAAAGGCTCACAAATCTCTTATATATGACCTCTTTCAAGGACAGTTCAAATCTATACTACAGTGTCTCACATGTCACCAAAAGTCTGAAGTATATGAGACATTTGTTCAGTTGTCCCTGGCAATCAAGCCTACAGATAAATGTACGTTACAAGAATGCCTCGTTGAATTCTTTAAAGAAGAAGATTTGAAAGGTAACAATAGAATTCATTGTAACAGCTGCAACACTAAAAGGGACTTTTTGAAGAGGACATACTTGTGGAAATTACCTCCAGTATTAATTATTCATTTGAAACGTTTTGCTTTTGATGGCAAACAAATTAAAAAACTACTCACTTACGTGGATTTTCCTTTAGAAGACCTCAACTTAGCAGAATTCACTCAGGAAAAAACTTACAAAACTGAAAAATACATCTTATCATCAGTGTCTAACCATTTTGGTAAACTTCATTTTGGACACTGTACATCATACTGTAATATTGACTCAAGACAACACTGGATCAATTTTGATGACAAGAAAATCAAGAAAATTCCTACTGCATCCGTAAAATCCACAGCAGCATACATCCTGTTTTATACTTCTCAGAGATCTACTATAAATGCTTAATAATTATTTATTTTATTTGTTAGTTGTCATTAATGCTTTATGATTCATTTCACAGGTACTCCCGCTGAATAGGATTTATTATGATGAATCCCCATTGTAGTTGCTTGTATGATGTATTTATGTCTTAACACCACTATTGATCCAGGCTCCCTCGAGAGAAAGCTTCCTCATCGTACTAAGGTATTATATAGCAATATATTGAGATATACTCATCTAACAACTTTCACTCTTTCACTCTAACGTCATTGTTTTATTTGCCTCAATTTAGGCTTCTAGATGGAGGTGAATTCATAATTTTGACATAACAGTACCTTTTAGGTGGACTCTCTTTACAGTGCTCATCATCTATGGTTACGATAGAATTACTTGTCTCTACTTGTATTATTGGTTTCCTTGGTCGTATTGTGCATGAAATTCTCTTGCAGATTTACTCGACTATGCCTTAAAAATACATCTTTTGTTGTTGCTGTGAACTTGAAGATTTTCATCTAAACTGTTTGCCGGCTATTGTATTGTAAAGCGCTTTTTGTTGATTCAGCTGAATTTTTTGTTTTTTTTTGTTTTTTGTTTTGTTTTTTGTTTTCGCTCTATTTGGGATCCTCCCAGCTAACATTTTTTGGTAAGTATGAGTGAGTGATGGCCATGTTTGTGTGAAATATGTTTATGTATGTCTTGTGTGTTTGTATGTCTTACATGTTTTGTATATAGTTCTTTTTTCCTGACTTTATCTTCCCCAATTTATTCTTACTTATCCTTCCCTCTTTTTTCCGAGTCCCTAACAGTCTATTTTCAGGAATCCCTCCACATTTGCAAATCATCGTGTGCAAATCATCACCCACTATGACATGCCTCCTGATCTCTGACTGAGAAAGACATCGTAAACTGTTGCAGTGCTGTATCCTGCTTCTTATTACAACTGCTTTCCCTGACTCATCAAGTTTCTTTGGTGGGACTTTTGGGAGTTCTGGACTCCCTATCTTTTCATAGTAGTTTTTGAACTTGGGAGAAATTTCAGCTCTTGTAGTTTTATAATTGTAATCCTGTAAAGTTATATTTGAGTCTACACTTTTGTTGATTACTGTAATTAATGATTTTACATCTTAGTTGTGAATTCTCAAAATTGATATGGTATTTCATTAAGGTTTTACTTTGGTTGCTTTGGATTAGGGGTTAGATACTGTCATAAATAAGTTGCTAGAGTGTAATCCTGGCTGGTATTTTGGCCTTTTGCATGGGTGCATCATTGGAAAAAATAGCAGGTGCAAAAGGAGGTTTTATCCATTTTGGATAGACCCTCAATTTTTTCATTTACACGGGGAAGTTCTCTGCCTTAAGCATTTTGTTTTGGTTTTGACCTTAAGCTCCCACCTAATAATCGGCCGTACATGGTTCTTCATTTTCGGACCTCTTATGAACTGCTGACTGGACTAGAACTCATCTTGGATTGAATTCAAGTACATATGGATCTTATTTACTTTGGCGCCCATTGTGCGGGTGTGTGTGTGTGTGTGCCTCTTCCTTCGAAATAGGGGCCTAATTCACTGCCTCCAAAGATGGGCTTTCTTCTGCTCAAACTGGACTGGAATGGAAAATGTGTGTCTTCTAACCTGCTACGCAGCCTTGTGAGCATCTCATCTAAGGATCTCTGTCTCCGAATTACTTTCGGGCTTTGTGATTGCCCCGGGAGCTCCCCATGGCCTATTAGGTCCTGAATATTGGAATTTCTTACTCGACTTCTGCTTTTCAAGGGAATACTTACTCGGAATTGATCATCTTGGATGCTGTAGATTTTATTCTACTCTGGAGCTTGTAGTTGATTCCTTTACATCTGTTTCTGGTTTTGAACACCCTGTGTTAGGCTAAAAAATTTTTTTCTATACTTTTTCCCGTGATGCACTTATGCAAAAAGCCACTCTTTTACAATTGCTTAGTTATTCTTTTTACAATTAAAAATATATATATATATTATTTATTTCTGTACATTATTATTGTTTATTGTTTCTTTACAAAAAAGGGGGAATTGTAGCATATGAAAAAGTTTCCATAAGATGATTCTTGGAATTGTATTTAAAAGTGTTTCCTTAGGATTGTTCTGTGACTTTTGCCCCACCTAACCCTTCCAGGTGGGGCGCTGTGGAGTTGGCAATAAATAGCTTGAGGGACAGGAGTGAGGGTCCTTCTGTGAAAAAGCTGCTGGCTGCAGGAGGATTCTCTGGCTCTCCTTGCCCGATCTTTTAAACCCTATCGTTCTTGTCTGTGTGGATTATTATTTGCTGCGGATAAATATTACCAAGGTCTTCCCCCGACAGGGGACAAGGGGATGGGAAGTAATTTCTCATTCTGGGGACTGTTCTTGGATTCACAAATACCCAGCCAAGATAACGGCGAAGATATCTTGCAGATACTCCTGGCTCTATGCTCAGAAATCGCCCCTGGCAGGCATAGGGGACCATATGGGATGCGGGATTTGAACTCCGTCCTTCTTCATGAAAGGCAAATGCCTCACCTCCATGCTATCTCTCCGGCCCCAATAAAAAGTGTTTTAAAAATGTTTCTTTTTATTTTCTGATGTAAAAAAAAGTTAGGTAAATGTGTTTAACAAGCTGTGGTCAGTCGTTTTGTAAATATACTTCAGCCTTGCAGGTTGCGTGTTCCTAGCCACCATCTCCTGATGTCTCTTGTTTTCCTCATCTAAAAAACTATGTGAGTCTTATGGTCAGGTGCGATTTATAGAGCAAAAAATGCAGTAACTCATAAAATGCATCCAAAATGTCCACACTATTGAATGTCCTCTGTGATGCTGCTAGTCCTAAACCACCTGGCAGCCAGAAGTGCTTAGAGCAATTATTCTAGGTATTTTCATTTTTTTCCATGGGAAGAAAATATTAATATTTTATTAATATGTTTATTTAAACACCTTGATTACAAATATGATTGTAGTTGGGGTTCAGTCATGTAAAGATCACCCCCCCTTCACCAGTGCAACATTCCCATCACCAATGTCCCAAATCTCCCTCCTCTCCATCCCAGCCCCGCCTATGCTCTAGACAGGCTTTCTACTTCCCTCATTTATTCACATTGCTATGATAGTTCTCAATCCAGTTATTTCTCTAATTGCACTTATCACTTTTTGTGGTGAGCTTCATATCATGAGCTGGACCTTCCAGCCCTCCTCTCTTTTGTCTCTGAGAATTATTGCAAAAATGTCTTTTATTTTTCATAAAATCCATAAATAAGTGAGACTATTTTGTGTCTATCTCCCTCTGACTTATTTCACTCAGCATAATAGATTCCATGCACACCCATGTATAGAAAAATTTCATGACTTCATCTCTTCTGACGACTGTATAATATTCCATTGTGTATATGTACCACAGTATCTTTAGTCATTCACCTGTTGAAGGGCATCTTGGTAGTTTCCAGAGTCTGGCTAATGTAAATAGTGCAGCAATGAATATAGGTGTGAGGAAGGAATTTTTTTTTGGTTTTTGGTTTTTGGGCCACACCTGGCAGTGCTGAGGGGTTACTCCTGGCTATCTGCTCAGAAATAGCTCCTGGCAGGCACGGGGAACCATATGGGATGCTGGGATTCGAGCCAACCACCTTAGGTCCTGGATCGGCAGCTTGCAAGGCAAACGCTGCTGTATTATCTCTCTGGCCCCAGGAATGGATTTTTGTATTGTATTTTTGTGTTCCTAAGGTATATCCCTAGGAGTGGTATAGCTGGATCATATGGGAGCTCAATTTCCAGCTTTTGGAGGAATCCATAAAGGTTGGACTAGACGGCATTCCCACCAGCAGTGAATAAGATTTCCTTACTGTCCATATTCCTGTCTGCACAGCTTGTTCTCATTCTTTGTGATGTGTGCCAATCTCTGTGGTGTGAGATGGTACCTCATAGTTGTTTTGATTTGCATCTCCCTGATGATTAGTGATGTGAAGCATTTTTTCATGTGCCTTTTGGCCATTCATATTTCTTTATCAAAGTGTCTGTTCATTTTTTCTCCCCATTTTTTGATGGGGGTAAATGTTTTTTCTTGTAAAGTTCTGTCAGTGCCTTGCATATTTTAGATATTAGCCCCTTGTCTGATGGGTATTGGGTGAATAGTTTCTCCCACTCAGTGGGTAGCTCTTGTATCCTGGGCACTATTTCCTTTGAGGTGCAGAAGCTTCTCAGCTTAATATATTTCCATCTGTTAACCTCTGCTTACACTTGTTTGGAGAGCGCCATTTCCTCCTTGAAGATGCCTTTACTCTCAATGTCTTGGAGTGTTTTATTACTATATGCCTTATGGTTTCAGGTCTGATATCAAGGTCTTTAATCCATTTGGATTTTACTTTCATACATGATGTTAACTGAGGGTCTAAGTTCGCTTTTTTGCAGTGGCTAACCAGTTGTGCCAACCCCACTTGTTGAAGAGGCTTTCCCTGCTCCATTTAGGATTTCTTGCTCCTTTATCAAAAATTAGGTGATTGTATGTCTGGGGAACATTCTCTGAGTACTCAAGCCTATTCCACTGATTTGAAGATCTGTCTTTATTCCAATAGTTTTAATAACTATTGCATTTTAATTCAGTTTAAAGTTGGGGAAAGTGATGCCTCCCATATTTCTTTTCCCAAGGAGTGCTTTAGCTATTCGAGGGTGTTTATTTTTCCAGATGTATTTCAGAAGTGTTTGGTCTACTTCTTTGAAGAACGTCATGGGTATCTTAAGAGGAATCGCATTAAATCTGTACAATGCTTTGGGAAGTATTTTCATTTTAATGATGTTAATTCTGCCAATCCAGGAGCAGGGTATGTGTTTCCATTTATACGTGTCCTCTCTTATTTCTTGAAGCAGTGTTTTATAGTTTCCTTTGTATAGGTCCTTCATGTCTTTAGTCAAGTTGACTCCAAGATATTTGAGTTCGTGTGGTATTAATGTGAATGGGGTTGTTTTCTAATTAGACCAGCATTTTTCAACCACTGTGCCACAGCACACTAGTGTGCCATGAGATATTGTCTGGTGTGCCATGGGAAAAATTCCAATTTAATCTTAACATGTGGCTTTGGCTCAGAACTAGACCAAATCATTATCTTCATCTATTATTTAATAATAAAGTAATTATAATATAATTTCTTTTTGTTTATTTGATTCTTGAAGAGAATTACTTTATATATAGTCAATATAGGCACAGAGTTAAATTTTTTTTAATATTTTCTAATGATGGCGTGCCTCGCGATCTTTTTTTATGAAAAAGTGTGCCTTTGAACAAAAATGTTGAAAAACAATGTTCTAGACTATGAAGTCTTTTTTTTTTTTTTTTTTTTGGTTTTTGGGCCACACCCGGTGTTGCTCAGGGGTTCCTCCTGGCTATCTGCTCAGAAATAGCTCCTGGCAGGCACGGGGGACCATATGGGACACCGGGATTAGAACCAACCACCTTTGGTCCTGGATCGGCTGCTTGCAAGGCAAACGCCGCTGTGCTATCTCTCCGGGCCCGACTACGAAGTCTTTTATTCAGCAAAGCTCCCCTCTATCAATGTCTATGACTTAAGAAACTAGAAATATTTTACACCTTCCATGTCCGTTTTATATTTTGTAGCACTTTGACCAGTTATATCTAGGTCCATCTATGTGTGTGTATGTATGGTGTCCACCCCTATGTCTGCTTAATATCCATCTGTATTATATGTAATGTCTGTTTATGTTGTATATTAGTCCTTTCTTCTATTGTTTTCTCCCACTATCTCACCCCCAATTTATTATTTCTCCGCAGTTGACTTTTTTTTTTTTTTTTTTTTTTTTAGGGAGGGGAATAAATTCGACAAGTCAGGGCTAAATGTGAGGTATAGATGCTAGCTAATTCAATAGCACAAAATGGACTTTTATTGGAGTGGAACAACTTGTTGTAGATCTAGTCAACCATTCCTTATAATATTGTCAAATTAACCCAACAAACCAAAGTCAACTCCAAATCCTTATTATAGACAGGAAAGCTATACTTCTCTTTTGATTTTTACTCCAATTTCTCCCCCCACACTGGAGGGATGGCAAATCTGCAATCCTCTAAAAAGAAACAATAGTGCGTTTGACTTTCAATGTAGGTGTTTTACTCCCTATTTCTTGGAGTTCATCCACACACTAGTGGGTGTAAAGTAAGCCTCTTTCAGAAATGACATTTTGCTGTCCCGCTTTTTGGACTAAAAAATAAATCAAGAGAAAATGAACAAATTTTGCAGTTTTAGTGTTTGTGAAAAACAAGCTGATTCTTATTTTTTTTTAATTTTTTTTTATTTAAACACCTTGATTACATACATGATTGTGTTTGGGTTTCAGTCATAAAAGGAACACCACCCATCACCAGTGCAACATTCCCATCACCCAAGTCCCAAATCTCCCTCCTCCCCACCCAACCCCCGCCTGTACCCTAAACAGGCTCTACATTTCCCTCATACATTCTCAATATTAGGACAGTTCAAAATGTAGTTATTTCTCTAACTAAACTCATCACTCTTTGTGGTGAGCTTCCTGAGGTGAGCTGGAACTTCCAGCTCTTTTCTCTTTTGTGTCTGAAAATTATTATTACAAGGGTGTCTTTCATTTTTCTTAAAACCCATAGATGAGTGAGACCATTCTGCGTTTTTCTCTCTCTCTCTGACTTATTTCACTCAGCATAATAGATTCCATGTACATCCATGTATAGGAAAATTTCATGACTTCATCTCTCCTGACAGCTGCATAATATTCCATTGTGTATATGTACCACAGTTTCTTTAGCCATTCATCTGTTGAAGGGCATCTTGGTTGTTTCCAGAGTCTTGCTATGGTAAATAGAGCTGCAATGAATATAGGTGTAAGGAAGGGGTTTTTGTATTGTATTTTTGTGTTCCTAGGGTATATTCCTAGGAGTGGTATAGCTGGATCGTATGGGAGCTCGATTTCCAGTTTTTGGAGGAATCTCCATATCGCTTTCCATAAAGGTTGAACTAGACAGCATTCCCACCAGCAGTGGATAAGAGTTCCTTTCTCTCCACATCCCCGCCAACACTGTTTATTCTCATTCTTTGTGGTGTGTGCCATTCTCTGGGGTGTGAGGTGGTATCTCATCGTTGTTTTGATTTGCATCTCCCTGATGATTAGTGATGTGGAACATTTTTTCATGTGTCTTTTGGCCATGCGTATTTCTTCTTTGTCAAAGTGTCTGTTCATTTCTTCTCCCCATTTTTTGATGGGGTTAGATGTTTTTTTCTTGTAAAGTTCTGTCAGTGCCTTGTATATTTTGGAGATTAGCCCCTTATCTGATGGGTATTGGGTGAATAGTTTCTCCCACTCAGTGGGGGGCTCTTGTATCCTGGGCACTATTTCCTTTGAGGTGCAGAAGCTTCTCAGCTTAATATATTCCCATCTGTTAATCTCTGCTTTCACTTGCTTAGAGAGTGCAGTTTCCTCCTTGAAGATGCCTGTAATGTCCTGTAGTGTTTTGCCTATGTGCTGTTCTATATATCTTATGGTTTTGGGGCTGATATCGAGGTCTTTAATCCATTTGGATTTTACCTTTGTACATGATGTTAGCTGGGGGTCTAAGTTTAATTTTTTGCAAGTGGCTATCCAATTGTGCCAACACCACTTGTTGAAGAGGCTTTCCCTGCTCCATTTAGGATTTCCTGCTCCTTTATCAAAAATTAGATGGTTGTATCTCTGGGGAACATTTTCTGAGTATTCAAGCCTATTCCACTGATCTGAGGACCTATCCTTATTCCAATACCATGCTGTTTTGATAACTGTTGCTTTGTAGTACAGTTTAAAGTTGGGAAAAGTAATTCCTCCCATATTCATTTTCCCAATGATTGCTTTAGCTATTCGAGGGTGTTTATTGTTCCAAATGAATTTCAAAAGTGTCTGATCCACTTCTTTGAAGAATGTCATGGGTATCTTTAGAGGGATGGCATTAAATCTGTATAATGCCTTGGGGAGTATTGCCATTTTGATGATGTTAATCCTGCCAATCCATGAGCAGGGTATGTGTTTCCATTTCCGTGTGTCCTCTCTTATTTCTTGGAGCAGAGTTTTATAGTTTTCTTTGTATAGGTCCTTCACATATTTAGTCAAGTTGATTCCAAGATATTTGAGTTTGTGTGGTACTATTGTGAATGGGGTTGTTTTCTTAATGTCCATTTCATCCTTATTACTATTGGTATATAGAAAGGCCATTGATTTTTGTGTGTTAATTTTGTAGCCTGCCACCTTGCTATATGAGTCTATTGTTTCTAGAAGCTTTTTGATAGAGTCTTTAGGGTTTTCTAAGTAGAGTATCATGTCATCTGCAAACAGTGAGAG
The DNA here is from genome assembly GCF_024139225.1 of Suncus etruscus. Lineage (NCBI taxonomy): Eukaryota > Metazoa > Chordata > Mammalia > Eulipotyphla > Soricidae > Suncus > Suncus etruscus. The sequence goes on along the minus strand of NC_064868.1, from coordinate 51,732,121 downwards.
CTTGACTTCTTCCTTTCCTATCTGGATTCCCTTGATATCCTTTTCTTGCCTAATCGCTATAGCAAGTACTTCCAGTGCTATGTTGAATAGGAGTGGTGAGAGAGGACAGCCTTGTCTTGTGCCAGAATTTAGAGGGAAGGCTTTCAGTTTTTCTCCATTGAGGATAATATTTGCCACTGGCTTGTGGTAGATGGCCTTCACTATATTGAGAAAGGTTCCCTCCATTCCCATCTTGCTGAGAGTTTTGATCAAGAATGGGTGTTGGACCTTATCAAATGCTTTCTCTGCATCTATTGATATGATCATGTGGTTTTTATTTTTCTTGTTATTGATGTTGTGTATTATGTTGATAGATTTACGGATGTTAAACCAGCCTTGCATTCCTGGGATGAAACCTACTTGATCGTAGTGGATGATCTTCTTAACGAGGCATTGAATCCTATTTGCCAGGATTTTGTTGAGGATCTTTGCATCTGCATTCATCAGTGATATTGGTCTGTAATTTTCTTTTTTGGTAGCGTCTCTGTCTGGTTTAGGTATCAAGGTGGTGTTGGCTTCATAAAAGCTATTTGGAAGTGTTTCTGTTTGTTCAATTTCATGAAAGAGTCTTGCCAAGATTGGCAGTAGTTCCTCTTGGAAAGTTTGATAGAATTCATTAGTGAATCCATCTGGACCTGGGCTTTTGTTTTTCGGCAGACATTTGATTACTGTTTTAATTTCATCAATGGTGATGGGGGTGTTTAGATATGCTACATCCTCTTCCTTCAACCGTGGAAGATTATAAGAGTCCAAGAATTTATCCATTTCTTCCAGGTTCTCATTTTTAGTGGCGTAGAGTTTTTCAAAGTAGTTTCTGATTACCCTTTGAATCTCTCTCATATCAGTAGTGATCTCTCCTTTTTCATTCCTGATTCGAGTTATCAAGTTTCTCTCTCTCTCTTTCTTTCTTAGGTTTGCCAGTGGTCTATCAATCTTGTTTATTTTTTCAAAGAACCAACTTCTGCTTTCGTTGATCTTTCGGATTGTTTTTTGAGTTTCCACTTCGTTGATTTCTGCTCTCAGCTTTGTTATTTCCTTCTGTCTTCCTATTCTTGGGTCCTTTTGTTGAGCATTTTCTAGTTCTATTAGCTGTGTCATTAAGCTACTCAGGTAAGCTCCTTCTTCCTTCCTGATGTGTGCTTGCAAAGCTATAAATTTTCCTCTCAGTACTGCTTTTGCTGTGTCCCATAAGTTCTGAGAGTTTGTGTCTTGATTGTCATTTGTTTCCAGGAACCTTTTTATTTCCTCCTTGATTTCATCTCGGACCCACTGGTTATTGAGCATGAGGCTGTTTAACTTCCAGGTGTTAAAGTGTTTCTTCTGAGTCCCTTTGGAGTTCACAAATAATTTCAGAGCCTTGTGGTCAGCGAAGGTAGTCTGCAAAATTTCTATCCTCTTGATCTTATGGAGGTATGTTTTATGTGCCAGCATGTAGTCTATCCTGGAGAATGTCCCATGTACATTGGAGAAGAATGTGTATCCAGGTTTCTGGGGATGGAGTGTCCTATATATATCCACTAGGCCTCTTTCTTCCATTTCTCTCCTCAGGTCTAGTATATTCTTGTTGGGTTTCAGTCTGGTTGACCTGTCCAGTGTTGACAAAGCCGTGTTAAGGTCCCCCACAATTATTGTGTTGTTGTTGATATTATTTTTCAGATTTGTCAACAGTTGTATTAAATATTTTGCTGGCCCCTCATTCGGTGCATATATGTTTAGGAGAGTGAATTCTTCCTGCTCTACGTACCCCTTGATTAATATAAAATGTCCGTCTTTGTCCCTTACAACCTTCCTGAGTATAAAGTTTGCATTATCTGATATTAGTATGGCCACTCCAGCTTTTTTATGGGTGTTGTTTGCTTGAATAACTTTTCTCCAGCCTTTTATTTTGAGTCTATGTTTGTTCTGACTATTCAGGTGTGTTTCTTGTAGGCAGCAGAAGGTTGGATTGAGTTTTTTGATCCATTTAGCCACTCTGTGTCTCTTAACTGGTGCATTTAGTCCATTGACGTTGAGAGAAAGAATTGTCCTGGGATTTAACGCCATCTTTATTTCAAAATTTGGTGTGTCTTTTGGGTAGTCTTGTCTTAGATTAGGTCTTTCAGTTTTTCTCTTAAGACTGGTTTTGTGTCTGTGAAGTTTCTGAGCTGTTTTTTTGTCTGTGAAACCATGTATTCTTCCATCAAACCGGAAAGTGAGTTTTGCTGGGTATAGTATTCTGGGTGAAGCATTCATTTCATTCAGTCTTGTCACAATATCCCACCACTGCTTTCTGGCATTGAGCGTTTCTGGTGACAGGTCTGCTGTAAATCTCAGGGAAGCTTGCTTGAACATGATTTCCCCTTTTGATCTTGCTGTTTTCAGAATTCTGTCTCTATCTGTGGGATTTGTCATTGTGACTAGGATGTGTCTTGGGGTGGTTTTTCTGGGGTCTCTTTTGGTTGGTACTCTTCGGGCATGCAGGATTTGATCACATATATTCTTTAGCTCTGGAAGTTTCTCTTTAATGATGTTCTTGACCATTGATTCTTCCTGGAAATTTTCTTCCTGGGTCTCTGGGACTCCAATGATTCTTAAGTTGTTTCTGTTGATCTTATCATAGACTTCTATTTTCGTCTGTTCCCATTCTTTGACTAATTTTTCCATTGTCTGCTCATTTGCTTTAAGTTTTTTGTCCAATCTCTCCTGCTGTATGGAATTGTTATGTATCTCATCTTCCACAGCACCAAGTCTATTCTCAGCTTCTGATACCCTGTCCCAGAGCTTATCCATTTTGTCATTCACTTCGTTTACTGACTTTTTCAGTCCTGTTAGTTGACATGTTATTTCAGTTTGGAGTTTTGTCATTTCTGCCTTCATATTTTCTTGGTTCTTATTAGTGTTCTGTTCAACTCGATCCATGGTTTCTTGGAGTCTGTTGAGCACCTTCCATATTGCTAGTCTAAAGTCCTTATCTGAGAGGTTGATTAGTTGTTCAGTCATTATCTGGTCCTCAGAATTGTCATCTTCATTCTCTATGTCTGATGCTGGCCTGCGTTGTTTCCCCATTGTCACACTTGTATTGTGGGTTTTTCTACGTGTTGTGGTGGTATTCATTGTCTATATGATGTAGGCAGCACACTCCTCTGGCTCCTCCCTTTCTGGATGGGCTGACTTGCCTCTAAGGGAGGGGAGTCCTCCGTGGATGAAGCCTCACACTGGGTCAAATCTTAGGCCCGAGCATGCAACAGAGAAGACAGTCCAGAGAGAAATGTTTGCTTCTGTGATATAGCGCCATTCTTAGTGTGATTTTTCCTTCTTGTTGCAATGGAGTTCTTTCCTTAGAAAGAGTGCACGGCCGCGTAGCGAAGCGGAGCGGCCGTGCTCCTCTGAGCCTCTTTTTGCCCCACTCGCAAGAGTTTCACGCAAGAGGACAGTAGACAGACATAGACAGGTCACACTCACAGTCTTTCACAGCTGAGCCCCACTGGGCCGGTGTACTTTCGCGGATTTTCCCCGCCTGGTGTCACACACAGGGAGCCAGCTTTTGCAAAGGTTAGCCGGTTTTTATGCTCTGAAGTCCCTCCCTGAAAATGGCGTCTGGGCGAGCGAGGTTTCTGGAGGCTCTTTTTGCCCCACTCGCAAGTGTTTCACGCAAGAGGACAGTAGACAGACATAGACAGGTCACACTCACAGTCTTTCACAGCTGAGCCCCACTGGGCTGGTGTACTTTTGCGGATTTTCCCCGCCTGGTCACACACAGGGAGCCAGCTTTTGCAAAGGTTAGCCGGTTTTTATGCTCTGAAGTCCCTCCCTCCGCAGTTGACTTTTACTCTCAGTTCTTAACTCCTCATGAACCCCATTCCCACCTATTTGGGGGAAACCCCACCTCCAGCTTGATTTCTGTCTCTTCCCTGGGAAGAAGATGCCACCACTGCTATTGCTGATGTGTTCTCGGGGATCACTTTTACCACTTCCCTTCACCATTGACTATTGCTCGCAACAAATCCCCTGCTCTAGGAAATTTTCTGATTCATGACTGCTGTGAGCTGTTTTTTTCACATTCCACAAGATCACATTGCCAGCTAAAGTTGTGATCCAGAATTTTATCCTCCATTGAGACTATTTCAAAGACTTGTAGTGGATATGTATAACTCCTTTGTATGATTATTAAATGTATTTCTTAAACAGGTATATTTATTGTAAATTTTGTTATGTAGTTACAGCTTTTAATCCCCTCTTTAGATGTGCTAGTAGAAATTCTTAGAAGACAGTACAGATAGTATCCTTGGAGTTTTGTGCTTTTGACAGAACTATGTTGTAGGAATGTTTTTTGTTTATTATCTTCCCCTTAGGCTCCAATATTATCCTGTGGAGCTATTTTTAATATGGGAACATTAAAATAGGAAAATATATTATGCTAAAAGGAGTTATTATCCACTAGAAATGAGAAAAGAAAATTTGTTCTTACAGGGGACTTTCCACCCTGAACATTTATAATAGTAATTTGACTTAGGCTTTAGTTACTTGGACATTGGAGATCACCCCTGAATCTTGGTCTCATCTTTGGATCCAGCATGGTTCTCTGCACTTACACCAGGAATTGACATAATTTATACCTACATACACAAATTTATTTAAGTATACATATTTACATATATAATGTGGTTTTATCTCAATAAAGTACTAAGTTTCTTATTAGCTTTCCATCAAATAGTAGAAATCACTTCTGTATTAACTGTCTCCATAAGTAATTTAAATTCCCCCACATAATGAAGCTGAAATAAGTGTTATAATCTTTAATGATAGCCAGAGGTTCTGTCAACACATTCCTTGAAAAGCAGAAGGATTGTCAGAGATAAAATCATGACCCAGGACACACAAAGATATGTAATCACAAGTGTATGCTAATTCCTTGCACACCTTAGAGCCACAGTTGTTAGGGAAAAATAAAGTATCTGTTACTAGAAACTATAAAGGAGGGAAGTACAGATGAAATTAATATTAGAATTAAGAAGAGAGGGTATACTATGGAAAGGAATGTAAAAAATTGTGTAGAAGGGCAGTTAAGAGACAAGAAGCTAAGTGACTAGTGGTAGAAGAGAACTAGTGGTGAGAAATGTTGTATACAGAAGCAGAAACTGGGAACCTGGGCTAGAACTATAGGAAAGAAGATATGTGAGGAGCTAAAATGGAAATGAAGAAAAATGGGGCTGGAGAGATAGCATGGAGGTAAGGCGTTTGCCTTTCATGCGGAAGGTCATTGGTTCAAATCCCAGCATCCCATATGGTTCCCCGTGCCTGCCAGGAGCGATTTCTGAGCGTGGAGCCAGGAGTAACCCCTGAGTACTGCCGAGTCTGACCCAAAAACCAAAAAAAGAAAAAAATGGAGAAAAATGTTATACTATCTTAAAAAATTGCACTCTGAAACTGTTGTCTTGAGCAATGCTTATTTGGGAAAGATGCATTAAGTAGCAACAGAAGCTTTTTCTCTCACCCTCCCTCCTTCTTTACCTCCCTTCTTCCCTTCCTTCTTTCTTCCTACCTTCCTTCTTTCCTTCCTTCCTTTCTTTCCATCCTTCTTCTTTCCTTACTTTTCGTCCTTTCTTTCCTTAATTCTTTCCTTCCTTTCCCCTTTCCTTTCTTCCATTTTTCTTCTTCCTTCCTTTCTCCCTCCCTCCCTTCCTTCAAAAAAAAATTTGCTCGTGGCTTATGAGAGAGCAAAGAAATCAGGTAAGTAAGCTGAAAGTGGTAGGCTGTTGGAAGATGCAATTAGAGGGCTTAACTTTGGGGTAGGGAATGTGGTAGAAACAAGACAAACTGTGGACAGGAAAAATAGGGTAGAAATCAATGATACCAAATATAGTATCATGTCATCTGCAAACAGTGAGAGCTTGACTTCTTCCTTTCCTATCTTAATGCCCTTGATATCTTTTAATTGCCTAATTGCTATGGTAAGAACTTTCTATTTTTAATAATAGTGGTGAGAGAGGGCAGCCTTGTTTCGTACTGAATTTTAAAGGAAAGGCTTTTAGTTTATATCCATTGAGAATAATATTTGCCATTGGCTTGTGGTAGATTGCTACTACTATATTGAGAAAAGTTCCTTCTATTCCCATCTTGATGTGAGTTTTTATGAAGAATGGGTGTTGGACCTTATTAAATGCTTTCTCTCCATCTATTGATATGTTCATATGGTTTTTATTTTTTTGTTGATATAGTGTAGTATGTTGATTGATTTATGTATGTTAAACCATCCTTGCATTTGTGGGAGGAAACCTACTTGATCATGGTGAATGATATTCTTGATGAGGCATTGGATCCTGTTTGCCAGAATTTTGTGGAGGATCTTTGCATCTGTGTTCATCAGGGTTATTGGTCTGTAGTTTTCTTTTCTTTCTTTCTTTCTTTCTTTCTTTCTTTCTTTCTTTCTTTCTTTCTTTCTTTCTTTCTTTCTTTCTTTCTTTCTTTCTTTCTTTCTTTCTTTCTTTCTTTCTTTCTTTCTTTCTTTCTTTCTTTCTTTCTTTCTTTTCTTTTTTTGAAGCACCTCTGTCTGGTTTTGGTATTAAGGTAATGTTAGCTTCATAAAAAACTGTTTGGGAGTGTTCCTGTTTCTTCAATTTCATGAAAGAGCCTGAAGAGGATTGGTAGAAGTCCCTCTTGAAAGGTTTGAAAGAATTCATTAGTGAATCCATCTGGGCCTGGGCTTTTGTTTTGGGAAGACTTTTGATGACCATTTTAATTTCCTACCTGTAATTCATTTTAACCTTGTAATTCTACCTGTAATTTATTTTAACCTTGTGTGTAACACTGACTGAAAGGCCACTATATGGATCCTTTAGACATCTAACTTGAAGGAACTGGACAATAGAAATGGTAAGTGGGACTGCTTTGTGATAGTACATTGAGCAAGCCTTTTTTCTTCCTTTTTCAATAGTTTCTTACTAAAATTAAAATTTTATGAAAAATGAGAAGGTGTTGGAGAAAAAGAACCAAAGGTCTTTGGAGAAATTTTGTAGCTTTCATTATATAGATTAATTATTCTGCTTTATTTTTCTCTAGCTTTCATAGGCAAAACTACATATGCCCTTTTATCTGGAATGTGTAGAAACACTCAGTATAGAAGTGCAGTGAATCTTGACTCTATCTAACTCTGGAAATAAAAATTTTAAAAGTGAGGGTGGTTAAAGGTAGTGGCTAAGAAGAAAGTGTATCCTACATTGTTACCATGAAAAGCCTGATACATTTATTTAGGCACCCTACTGGTAAAGCATACAATCAATCTTTCTTCCATAGCTTAACTCCCAGCAAGTGTACTCATATATGCATACTTCAATTACCAACAAGAAGACTTCATTTGTGATTTAATTACTGAACATTATTGTATTAGGCCATCACTCTGCATAGACTCTCCAGAAGAGAATCTGAGATGCCCCAGCATTTTCTACACACATTATATGCTTTCCTTGCACCAGCTGGGGGAGACAGAAGCAAATGTAATGGTTTCATGCTTATGAGCACATTCTCTTCAGTTACTGACCTTGACCATTTTTTTATTTAGATTGTTTAATTTCTGACAAGCTATAGTTTGGTTTCACAGCCATATGTTCAAGGCATATTCTTAAGTTTGGGGGGCTATTTTGTTTCACACTGTCTTAACACTACTTTTAAAAACTCTTTAAATGAGGATAGAAATTCAATAGTAATATTTCATTCAGTTTATATCTAAAGATAAAAATATGGTGAGTGAAATATAGATTATTGTAAAAGGCTCCATACAGTTCAATCCCACCAGAAAAGTGGGTGTGGAGCAGAGGCCATGGGAAATAATCCAAACCAAACAGGTGGGGATAGAACACGTGTCTGGGGGAACTTTCCACCTCATGGAGCAAGACCTGCCAAACCACAGTATTTATTGGGAAATTAAGACCACCTCCATGGATGTGGGGAGCAAAGGCAAAGAATTTATCTAGATACTGTTTTCTCCTTGGCGGGACTTTGACATGTAAAAGAGGAAACTATCATTATATAGGGTGAAGCCCAGTTAACTGGACGTCTCCCCATTATGTGTTTATTAAAATGCAGTAACATCCTAATAGAGGCCATAACCCAGAGATAAAGGATATATTAAAGTGTTTTATCAAGACATTTTAATAATGCAAACTGAGTATGGTATCTAGTGTGACTGAGCACTAAGGTGTCAACTTATGTTGTCCGCCCTTTGTATCCAAGAACCCTTGTGGACAGAAAAACTGAGAGGTTATTTTAAATATAGTAAGATTAAGGCATTAAAACATATTATTATGAAATGCTTCCGCTGGAGCATGTGACCAGCCAGACCACTGAAGCAGTCAACTGTGACCCACAGACTTATATTATAGGACCTACACATTGAACACGTTTAGGCAAATTACGATTTTCTTTCTTGGGCCCGGAGAGATAGCACAGCTGCGTTTGCCTGGCAAGCAGCCAATCCAGGACCAAAGGTGGTTGGTTCGAATCCTGGTGTCCCATATGGTCCCCTGTGCCTGCCTGTCTGTCTGAGCAGACAGCCAGGAGTAACCCCTGAGATCCGCCAGGTGTGGCCCAAAAACCAAAAAAAAAAAGAAGAAAAGAAAAGAAAAAAGATTTCCTTTCTCTTTTCTTCTCCCTTCTCATGACATTTTTTCTCCCTTTTTTTCTTCTACCTTTTCTTCCTCATTATCATCAATTCAATCTATGTCAATTAAAAACCACACTGTTACTTTCTCTTTCGGAAAGGAAATTCGATACATAAGATGCAGTGGACAGTACTACATAGGGTAACCATCTACGCTCACTAACACATTGTTTAGTACTCAAGATGCGAAACCTATGTGTATCCTAAATTGCTCCAGTTATCACCAATCCTGAAACCCTTATTCAGGAAGGCCCAACCCTTAGAAAATGAGAAAAGCTCCCAACACACAGGCCCAATCTTTCTTAGTTGATTTATTACCTTCTTTACCTTACTTCTACTATATTTACCTATTTTTTTGTTCTCCTCTTAGTTCTTTCTCCTCGTTTTCTTAAGCTATACTTAAGCTAACTATTGTATGTTTCTATGTGAGTATGAGCACATAGAGAGAAGACTCCTCCATGAGAGCCAAACCTAAATTGTAAACAACCCATGCCTATAGTGTATATAACTCCTCCTATATACTATCCCCTTTCCCCACTTCAGAAATCCTACTATACCTTCATCCCCCCAATCCCAACCTGATATCCCACCTTATTAAAGCTCTTTACCCTCAGTTCTTAATCCATTAGATATCAAGACCGACCTCCTACTCCAATAAGACATTACCCAGCACCCAAGCAAAGGGACACCCACTTGGACCCACACCTCGTCCCTGGCAAGAAACTACAAACAATACCCCTGCTGACTCATGCTGTGTGGCCCTCCTTTTCACCTCTCCCAAATGTGGACTGTTGTTTGATACTGGACTCAGCTCCAAAGGATCCCCAGCGCAAGAACTCTACCCAAGACCTCTCTGCTGCAAATCTTTTCTCAATCTCAAGAAGACCAGGGTGTGTGATGAAAATGTGCCCTGGATTCCACACCCGACAAGAAAATCTCAAAAGACAATGGGGACGTCTATATTTCTTTTATAAGTTTAAGACCTATATAATGCTACCTCTTAACCTGTTTATCCCCAAATGTAAGGTAGTCTCCTGCATCACTTTGTTCCCTTAATTACTTTTTTAACTCATTTTAATTTTTTCTTTATATATATGTGAGTATATATATGTGTGTGTGTGTGTGTGTGTGTGTGTGTTTATTTTTTTGTCTTGTTTCTGTTTTCTTCCCTTCCTTACCTTCACCTCTTTTGGTTCTTCTTGGTACAAAAACATACAAAAAATGCCTTGCCTGGGTAATAGATCAGGTCAAAACCAGGGCACAGAGAGGATGGAACCTGACACTCCCACCCACAAATGCACCAGCAATATAATATAGCACCATTTCTTCCTGCAAAGTCATACTAAAAAGGGGGAAACTTTGCATATAGAAACAAGCTCTTATCTACAAGGGATAAGAGCTCTTACTTTTTTACAATACAGGGGCACCTCCTACCTTGAACATATGTTATGTGAACCCAACTTAGACTCCAGGTGATTAGACGGCGACCGCCCTACCCCAAATCCATAGATCCCAGACATAGAATTGACACAGCACTCTGCAACAGCTCCAGGAACCAAACTTCCTTGGGGACATTCTTAATACTGCTCTGACACAAACATGCGCCAGATTTGAAATGATATCCTGACAATAAGGAAATGTCAAAACTTGATCTAAGAGCAGGTTGTCTTACCTCACCATCTAACGATAAGTTGAAATCAGAAGACTTGTCATCCTTTTATCTGTGCAAAAGCCAAGATCACTATCTACAGACTGTAAAAACCATGACGGGGAAGAACTTATCCTGGGAACCAAAAACAAACAAAAAAAAAAACCTTAGTAGGCTTTGGCCTATGATCTGTACAACAACCAAGATCTCTAATTCCAGAGGTCTGGCTGAGACAACTGCAACTGAACAGGTCTTCTGGAAACATAATGAAAGACTCTAGGCCCCATCCTAGGATCAGTCCAAAAATCAAGACCACCAACTACAGAAGACTGATTAAAACAACAGTGATGGAACAGAACTTCTAGAACTGTAAAGAAAGACTTCATCATAGGCTCCATTCTTTGACCTATGCAGAGACCAACATTTCTAGATACAGAGGATTTTATCTAGATACATGGATTTTATCATCCATGACAGAGCAGAAGTTTTTCATACACCACAAAAGATCCTAGGGTAGAGTAAATGAATAGTTGTGGAGTCAGTAGTTATTCCCATGACAGTATACTTCAAGGGCGGAGAAATCCTGTATCTCTTAGGCCAAGGGAATTCCCTTTCTAATTTCTCCAATATTTAATATGCCTATGCAGAAAAAAAGAAACAGCACAAAATAATTTTATTGGTTTTGTTATTGTTCTTGTTCTCATTTTTTGTGCTTTGTTTTTATTTCAGGACCATGGTTATTGTGTGGTGACTGTCTTTATTGCTGTGATACTTTTTAGACTTTTTGTTTGATTTTTTTTGTATTGTTGTTGTGTTTCTCTTCTTTTTTCCCTTTCTTCTCTCAAATTGATATTTATAGAAGGACTCCACCTATTTTTTGCTTGTTTGATTTGTACCCCATTTTATTTTTTTCTTTTCTTCAAACAGAATCACACAACTTGAACCATCTTGTTCTGCCTCTCAAATTGAGGGGAAAATAATGGAGGGTTCCAAGACCAAATAGTTGTATGATAACTAAATAGTAATAAAAATGATTGGACTTAAACACCAAATCCAAAGTCAATGACAACAGAATCGATACCCATTCTACAACAAGCTAGACACAGAGGGGACCACTTATACTAGCAGCCCGGGGGGTATGAGAGGGGGATATGGGATACATGCTGGGAACGGGGCTGGAGGGAGGACAACTTTGGTAGTGTGAATTTCCCTGATTCAATGTCAATATGTACCTAAAATATTACTGTGGAAGATTCGTAATTCACTTTGGTCAAAACAAAAATTATTATTATAATAATAAAATAAAATAAAAATGCAGTAACATAATGTAAACCAGAATAAATTGTATCAATGTTTTCTGAAAAAGGTAGGAACCCCTAAATATGAGCTAAAAATATGGCCACATTTTGCATAGGCACAGTAAAATCTGGGGAAATAGAAGAAAAAACTTTTAGCCTAAGAGCAAAGTTGCCTTTCCCAGGAAGCATCTGGTCAAATTTCCTACTAAAGGCTTCAGACAGTATAAGTTTGCCTAACCCCAGAGAATCTTTCTTCTAGGTCTCAGGTAAAGTTTATTTATGGTGGTTATCCTAATTAGGCTCAACATTAGAATTCTTGGGTTCTCACAAGTACTATGTTGTTGCCAGTGCATCAAGAAACATAGCCTGGTTTTCCAGTCATGGCCAGGGCATCAGGAAGCATGCCCTCTTTTGCCAGTCATTGGTAGGGCATCCAGAGTTATGCCTCAGTTTGCAAGTCATAGACAGGGTTGTTCAAAGCTTGACCCTATATTCCTCATTGGCAGGGTGCTTTGAAACCTGTCCCTTATTTCAATGATAGGACCCATTTTAAGGTTTATGGCCAATCTCAGAGCAACTTAAGTTTAAGTCAGCTCAATATGACAAATGTTCAGGGTTAAAGGCGCATCTGAAACATATATATTTTCGAGTTCCTATCCCTAATAGAGGGAAACTTTTCTCACATAAAATTTCCCATTTTACTGGGTCTATACAAAAAGGAAGAAAAGGATATCACCACAAGATAATATTTGGGTATCAGAGGACTATGGGTAGGTTGTAACATATGTCTCTGGGAAGATTTTAAACTCTATAATTACTGATAAATAGATAATAATACTATTCCCCAGAAAAAATGCATGTATCCTATATTTTCTACTGAACAAGTCTAAAGGAGCAATAATGTATCCCAATAAAGAAAAACATGTATTCCCCTATTTGTTTATTTCATAAGACTAAGGTGGATAGAATCTTGATTATTGTTTCAGCAATCAAGGAGGCAGTGGAAAAGACTGATGGCAGTCCAGGAAGCAATGGTAACGTCCTGCAACTGCTGGGTGGAGGCACATGTCTAGATCAGTCCTTAAGCTGGGACCCACTCAAAGACTGATTCTGGTTGCAAAGAGCAGTCCTAGGAGATGAGAGGTGAAAGAGTGTGTGGGTGTTGGGCAGTACTTCAGAGTATAAGGGGTGTCAAGGTGTAGGTGTAAAGGAGTTTAATAAGAAAAGCAACAAGTATGGGATAAATGAGCATAGGGAAACTGTAGCTAAGTCTTTTTCTGAGTGTCAGGCTGAAGAGTGGGAAAGTAGAAGGACTATGTACAACATAGACAGATATTGTTTACTAAACAGATGGACATTAAACTAACATAAAGGTGGGCACCACACACATATGCAAATATAAACATATTTGTTAGGTCACACCCTGCCTTTAACCAAAACAAAGACATTCCTCCAACTTCCTCTTTCCTTTTCACCTATCACTTTGTAATATAAAAGCTCACCTGGATCTCACTCCCCCACCTGGTTGAATTTGGACTGGTAAAATAAAGACAGGACAGTTTGGATAAACCAAAGAGACCACGAAGCAAGAAGCCAACCGGACTCCATTATTATCTCCTGACTGGCTTGATTTATTAATTCTTCATGGCTATCCTGCATCAGGCCTATACACCTGGGGTGGAGTGAGTTTATACATAGTTAGCAATCAATATATTACAAATGTGAAACTGACCCAACCAAGGTAATTTACCTTGGTCATTTACCCAAGGGTGGTAAATGCAAATGGGTCAAAGAGCTTCATAAATATAAAGCTAGCAAGTAAGGTGGAGAGAAAATTTTAAGCCAATTGCTATAGTAGCTAATTTCTAGAAATCATTGCTAGTGAGGGTAGACTTGGCTGTAAAAGTGTCATAGGTTAGATTATGCATGCATAATTCTTAAGCCAATTGGCTTTTCCATATCCTGTCTTAAGAATATCACAAAAGCTTTTTCCATAAGCTGAAATATATTCCTATAATGAGCATTGTAATGAGTTAAGAGCACTAAACACTGTAGCACAAGTCCAGAACATTCAGATTCTTTCCCTTAGACATCTATAAACAAAATATTAGAACATTTTGGTGATGTATTTAAATCAAAAATAGATGATAAAACAGTCTTATAATGAACACTGTAATGGTAAAACTAGATTATTGAGTATTGTAATGTGAGTCTGGGGCATTTCGCAATAAACTTCTGAAATAAAGACAGAATATTATTACAGGGCTGGAGAGATAGCATAGAAGTAGGGCATTTTCCTTGTATACGTCCAACTCAAACAGACCCGGGTTTGATCCTCATATGGTCCTCCAAGCCAGCCAGGGGCTATTTCTGAACACTAAACACTGAACACCCCCAGGTGTGACCCAAAAATATTATTTTAGACATACTTAGTTTGAAAATAAGTTACTAAAATATTCTTATAATAAGCACTATAATGGAAATCAATGACACCCAAATTCCTTCTTTATAGATTTATATGAAAAAAATATTAAAACATCACTGTAGGCACCCAGCAAGACTCACTTTTAGGTTTGAAGGAAGTATACATAACTTCACGAATAAACAACAGCTAAGAAACTTTGCAGACTCAAAACACCAGCCTTCAAAGAAAAACTGAAAAGTTTACTTTAAGTCAAGACTGACCAACAGACCATCAAACTTCTACACAAAGATGGCACTAAATCCCATGGCAATTATCTCTCATTGTCAATGGACTAAATGTACCAGTTAAGAGACACAGAGTGGCTAAATGGATCAAATAATAAATCCAACCTTCTGCTACCTACAAGAAACACACCTGAATACTCAGAACAAACAGACTCAAAATCAAAGGCTGGAGGAAAATCAACAGGTGGAATTAGCCACCCTGATATATTTGTCCTGCCACATAACAGGACCATGTAACATTGTAAGTGACTCTGCTTACGTGGTGGGTCTGTTCCCTGGCATAACTACAGCCTCCCTCAATGCTTATAACCAGATAAAACAGAATTTGCTTAAACAATTGCAGTATATTCTCCAGAAACGTTCTGAGCCCTTATCATCACATAAGAGTCCGTTCAGGTCTTCCAGGACCAATGGCTCAGCTGAATAAGATTGCAGATCAATTGGCAATGGCTATATTTAAAACACTTTCTGAAGAACACAAAGCTCTTCATACAAATGCCCACAGTCTACATGTAAATTATCATATTCCATGGAGGCAAACCAGGCAAATTCTAGAAGAATGCACCATTTGTGCATCTCTATATAAAAAAAAACTCATGTTGTTGAAACTAATCCTTGAGTTTTACAGACTAATAAACTTTTACTTAAAAAGACTTTTCCAAAGAAACCTTATCACCATGTGGTTATGGATATATACTCTCAATTTGTATGGGCAAAGCAGTTTGTACCTTTTTACTGCAATGCTTTTCTGTGATGGACATTTTATATAGCATTAAGACTGATAATGGCCTCGCCTACCCAGTAAAAATTTTTATTTCTTTTGTAAGGAGTGGCAAATTAAGCACACAAAAGAATGCCCTATAACTGTTGCCAGTAAGGCATAGTAGAAAGGACACAGAGGACTTTAAAAACTCAATTACTAAAATACAGCAAAAGATGTTTGACACCTACTGACCCCTTTTATCATTGACTTTATTTACATTAAATTACCTGAATTTACCACAGGGATATTCTTACACTGCTTCTGACAGGTATTTTAAAGAGGGCTCTCAGATCAAAGAAACAATTTTTACTCCTGTTTGGATTAATGTTGATGACAAATGGACTGCTGGCTATTTCCTCAATAGAGGAATAGGATATGCTTATGTTTCCACAGATGACAACTCTGCCAAGAAATTCTGGGTTCCACAATGCCTTGTTAAGAACCATGGGCCCGGAGAGATAGCACAGTGGCGTTTGCCTTGCAAGCAGCCGATCCAGGACCAAAGGTGGTTGGTTCGAATCCCGGTGTCCATATGGTCCCCCGTGCCTGCCAGGAGCTATTTCTGAGCAGACAGCCAGGAGTAACCCCTGAGCACCGCCGGGTGTGGCCCAAAAAAAAAAAAAAAGAACCAGGTATACACAAGTGATGAAACTCAGACACCTGTGACTGCAAACCCCCCATCACATCAAAAACAAATAACAGTAATATAATTGCTGACACCTCCTCAACAGGTAAAAGAGACATTACACTCACACCTTACAGTTTGACTGAAACTGTTAGTAATGACAAGCCCCCCAAATCTTGAACATGAGAGAGCTCTCACTGGACTTCAAAATTTGGAAACTCATGATACATGGACTCAATACTGCAATGTCAGTATAATATTCCAAACTTAACACAGTATTTTTTATCAGGACTATAAGCAGGACATAAACAGGCTAAATCCTTTGGGACATAAGGCATTTTAGCAGAAGAATTTGGCAAGATTATCAAAACCTTGTGGGACAGAAATCACAGGTATATCAATACTAAAAACTTTAAAAATAGATATTGGTCAATGTAATGACCAGTTTGCTGGACACAGTCAACAAGATCCTCATTAACTATTAATATTTCTCATAGATGGTCACAACCAGGACTTGATCAAAGTTACTAGAAAAGAAAGATCTTTGAGTGGAAATGCTAATCACCCTATGGGCAGGGAAAATGCAAAATAATTTGGGCAGAAATACAAGCAGTCTCATGAGTCTATTATACATGCTCTTTTCTAAAAATATGAGATTTATGATATATTTATTCACTTGTCCTTACCTGTAACATTTACAGATAAATGTACATTACAGGACTGTCTTAATTTATTTTTTAAGAGCTGAGAGATGATGATAAGGTTCATTGCAATTTTTTGACACACTAAGAGGTATTTTTTTGAATAAAAACATATAGACGGAAATTATCACCAGTGCTGTTAATACATTTGTAATGTTTTTCTTTTGATGGCAAGGAATGAAAAAAACTACACACTTAAGTGGACTTTCCTTTAGAAGACTTCAATTTATCGCAGTTCACCACGGAGTTAAAAGACAATTCTGAGAAGTACAATTTATCATCTGTTTTAAACAGTGATGATGAACTTTATTCCCGACACGGTACATCCTATTATAAATATGCCCTAAGACAACGTTGAATTAAATTTGATGACCGGAAGGTTACATAAATCTTCAGTACATCAGTGAAGTCTTCAGAATCACGTATTCTTTTATATATTTCAGAGAAATCTACAACGTCTGATTCAACTTTTCTCAGCTAACTATTGTCTTTATTTTCCATTTTATGAATATTCTATTGTTTTCTCCAAGAAACAGTTTCAGAATGAATTTAAAAACTCTGGACTCCCACAACAGTGAACCTTCTGGTGATTTCTAGCATGTTTTTATATTGTCTATGATTACATTTAATTATGACTACAACAGACTTATGCTTTTTCTCCACAGAGATTTCCAAAAGGGACTTCTGCATTTAATAATATTTTTCCATATTATAATAGTTTTATTTTGGTAGTCTACTAATATATCTTTTTATACCACAATCAAATAAAATTTATTTCAAAGATGGTTATATGGTTAAATATTCACAAATTACTTATGATACACCATATTAATAAAAGAAAGGATATAAGCCTTATGATTATCTTTGTGTAGGGAAAACATTCAATAAGATTTAGCAATCATTTATGAAAAACCTCTTAACATAGTCACATTGTTTATATATACCACTTTTTTCTTTTTAAATAAAATCTTTATTTAAGTACCATGATTACAATAGTGATTGTAGTTGGGTTTCAGTCATAAATTGAACACCCTCCTTCATCAGTGCAACATTCCCACCACCACTGCCCCCTCCCTCCATCCCCACTCCTGCCTGTATTTTTATAGTTGCTTTGTTAGATGTGAGCATGCATATGTATCATATATATTTTTTATTTAACCAACTTTATTACATACATGATGGTGTTTGGTTTTCAGTCATGTAAAGAACACCACCCATCACCAGTGCAACATTCCCATCACCAATGTCCCAAATCTCCCTCCTCCCCACCCAAACCCCACCTGTACTCTAGACAGGCTTTCTATTTCCCTCGTATATTCTCATTATTAGGATAGTTCAAAACGTAGTTATTTCTCTAACTAAACTCATCCCTGTTTGTGGTGAGCTTCATGAGGTGAGCTGGAACTTCCAGCTTTTTTCTCTTTTGTGCCTGAAAATTATTATTGCAAAAATGTCTTTCATTTTTCTGGGGTCTCTTTTAGTTGGTACTCTTTGTGCATGCAGGATTTGATCACATGTATTTATTAGCTCTGGTAGTTTCTCTTTAATGATGTTCTTGACCATTGATTCTTCCTGGAGATTTTCTTCCTGGGTCTCTGGGACTCCAATGATTCTTAAGTTGTTTCTGTTGAGCTTATCATAGACTTCTATTTTCATCTGTTCCCATTCTTTGAGTAATTTTTCCATTGTTTAATCATTTGCTCTAAGGCTTTTTCCAATTTCTTCTGCTGTATGGAATTGTTATTCATCTCATCTTCTAGTGTACTAATTCTATCCTCAGCTGTTGTTAACCAGTGGGAAAGCTCAACCATGTTTTTCTTCAATTCATCTACTGAGTTTTTCAGACCTGTTATTTGACCTGAAATTTTAGTTTGGAGTTTTCTGATTTCTATCTTCATATTCTCTTGATTCTTATTATTGTTCTCTTCTATACTTTGTTTGAGTTCTTTGAACATCTTCCATATTGTGACTCTAAACTCCTTATCTGAGAGACTGACTAGTTGGTTGGTCATGTTCAAGTCATCAGAGTTGCCATCGTCATTCTCTATGTCTGGCGGTGGCCTGCGTTGTTTCCCCATTTTCACACTTGTATTGTGGGTTTTTCTATATGTTGTGGTTGTATTCATTGGCTAAATGATGTGCACGGTCGTGAAGGGAAGCGGAGCGGCCGGGCTCCTCTGGTTCCTCCCTTTCTGGGCGTGTTGAGTCACCTCCAGGGAAGGCTCACGGGAAGGCAGGCCATCCGCAGATGAGCCACACACAGGATGAAATAAGACCGAAAATGCAGCAAAGCACAGAAGAGAGGCAGATAGGGATGCTTGCATCTGAGATCCAGCAGAGTTCAGTGGCTCCTCCCTTTTCAAGTATCATATATTTTATACATACAAATATATATATATATATATATATGAATTCATACAAATTGTGAGAATAATAGAGCATGAATATGCGATCATTTGGGATCAAATCTAGGCATTGATATATATATATATATGTCATCTACTCTACAAATTAAACCACATCCTTAGCCTCCTCCTCTTTTCTTGTCTTCTTTTTTCTTCTCTTCTTTTTCTTCTTCCTCTTCTTCCTCCTCTTTCTTCTTTCTCTTCTTCCCATTCATACCCTTCTTTGCCCTCTTCTTACTCTTTCTTCCTCCTTTTTCTTCTTTTTCATCTTCCTCTTCTTCTTACTCTTCTTCACAATATACTTCTTGCTCTCACCTTATTCTTCTTATTCTTCTTCTTTGCTTTATTATTCTTACTCTTCTTCACCTTATTATTCTTACTCTTTTACTTTGCCTTATTTTTCTTACTCTTCTTCTTCCTCTTCCTCTTCCTCTTCTCACTATTCCTCCAACTCCTCTTATTCTCTTCTCTTATTATTCTCTCAATGATTCCTATGTTATTTCTGTTGAGTTTATCAAAGACTTCTATTTTCATCTGTTCACAATCTTTGAGTAGTTTAGATATTGTCTGATCATTTTCTTAAAGGTTCTCTTCCAATCTCTTCTGCTGTATGGACTTGTGCATCTCATCCTCTGAATCACTGACCCTGTTTGCAGCTGCCATTACTCCAGTGGAGAGACTTTCCATTGAGGTTTTTAATTCTTTTGTTTGTTTGTTTGTTTGTTTTTGTTTGTTTGTTTTTGGGCCACACCCAGTGACGCTCAGGGGTTACTCCTGGTTATGCGCTCAGAAGTCGCTCCTGGCTTGGGGGACCATATGGGACGCCGGGGAATCGAACCGCGGTCCGTCCTAGGCTAGCGCAGGCAAGGCAGGCACCTTACCTCTAGCGCCACCGCCAGGCCCCGAGGTTTTTAATTCTTAAAGAGAGGTTTTCAGACATGTTGTTTCAGTATGATGTTTTCTAATTTCAATCTTCATATCCTCTTGATTCTTATTTGTGTTCCATTCAAGTCTATTTATGCTTTCTTTGAGATCCATGAACATTCTCTGTAATTCTTCTCTAAACACCTTATCTGAGAGTATACATGGATGTTTGGTATATTTCAGGTCATCAGAACAGCCATCTTTATTCATCTTTATTACATGGGATTGTACTGCATTGTTTTCCCATTGTGGCTCTTGTAGTGTGCTTTTTACTATGTGTTGAGGTGGGGTTCAGGGGTTAAAAGATGTGTGTGGGGCCGGAGAGATAGCATGCGGATGGACAACGGTTTAGATTCCGGCATCCCACATGATCCCTCCGAGCGATTTCTGGGTGTAGAGCCAGGAGTAACCCCTGAACACTGCTGGGTGTGACCCAAAAACCAAAAAAAAAAAAAAAAAAAAAGATGCGTGTGGCCACAGAGCAAAGCGGAGCAGCTACCAGCTACACTCCTCTGGCTCCACCCAAAAAGCAGGCAGGGAGCAGGGCAGAAGTCCTTTATAATGGCTATGGGTGCCCAATCACACATCAGGAATCAGTCCCCACGTTTGTTGGTTGGGGACATCTTACCGGGTTTGGGTCCTGGAGAGATTATGTTTGTTAGTGTCTTCTGGGCTGCCTCCCACTGAAAGAAGGCAGGGAGCAGGACAGTAGTCCTCTATAATGGCTATGGGTGCCCAATCACACAGCAGGAATCAGTCCCCACGTTTGTTGGTTGGGGACATCTTACCAGGTTTGAGTCATGGGGAGATTATATTCGTTGGTGTCTTCTGGGATGCTTCCCACAGGAAGAGGGCAGGGAGCAGGGCAGCAATCCTTTATAATTGCTCTGGGTGTCCAATCACACGGCAGGAATCATTTCCCACATTAGTTGGGTGGGGACATCTTACCGGTTTCAGGTCCTAGATAATGTTTGTTGGTGTCTTCTGGGCTGCCTCCACAGATATATTAGATACTAATATATCTTATTTCTTTACCCTCAGTTTGTTTTCAGGATGGAATCTAGGCGCACAATTTTAGTGAGTGTATACTTTTTAATTTGGACTCTTTTTCAGTGCTCTTTTTCATTACTCAAAGAATTATAAATTTACTTTTTACTATTGTTAGAAGTATTCTCCATGCTCATTGTGATCATAAAATTTTCTTTCAGATATGTTTTTCTTGACTCGAGTTTTTTTTTTGTGTGATTTTGAAGTAATATTTCTAACTGCCTTGCCAGCTGTTATATTTTGAAGTGCTTTAATTTGTTCCAGCTGACCTTTTCATTTGTTACCTTTCGATCCATTTCAATTGAAAAATTGTGTTATCTCTCTGTGTGTGTATGCATCTGGTGGCCACCTTTGTTAACTGTTTGTATTGTTTATTGTCCATCTGTTTTGTATATATTGTATATAACCTTTTCTTCCAGAATCTATCCTCTCTTCCTTCAGCAATTGACTTTCTTTATACAGTAACTCCCTCTCCTCCAGTCATCTCTTCCATAGTCTGCTGCAAGCTTCTGGTTTTGGCTTTTGGAAAAGACACATGGCTTTCAGGGTTCTGCTTATCAGTGACAGTTATGAACCATTTGTTTGGACTCCTCAATACTCAATGGATGACATATGGCTTTTTGGATACTTCTTTGTTCCAGATTTCTTCTATTGGACTCAAAAAAGATATTCATCTCTTGTGTATATTTCTAATGGGTGTATTTCTTTGATATATATATGCCTCTATTTCCTATCTTCTTATGTATTTAAATTTCTTCCCCAATTTTTTTATTTTACTTTTAGGACTCTACTTTAGATAATATTTTCTAGCTTGTTCTTTGCTAAAAATTAAGTTGTTGGTCTTGCTAATTTTTTTCCAATTGGTCTCCTTTGTATTTTGTTGCAAGATTTTTGCCTGGGCACATTAAATTGAAAAATTGTAGGTACAATACAGTACTGTACCTTGTACCTTATTGTCATACTTATAGTGGACTTCTGCATGGATTCTTCCTTAGAAAGAAGAGTTTGGAAAATCTTTTACTTCTCCCATGCCAAAAAGCCCTGGTGACCATCTGTGTGATACTGCTGTTTTATCCCCAGTGACATTTGGTGTGCATCTTCAGTCAACCAGGAATGGGCTCAAAACTGTGCCCCAAAAAGAAGCTTTCGTGCCATCCTGGTTTTAACTTGGAAATAAACTTCATCTTGCCTGCAAGGTGGACTTCCTTACGTCTACTCCTAGGATCTATAACTGTGGATTACTGTGTGACTCTCATATTGCTTCATAAAATCTTCGTAATCTACCAGATCCATGATCTCTGAATTCTGGCCTTGTCATCTGGTTTACAGAGGAAGACTTTTTGAGAACCTTACAGAGTGTACTTTGGGGATTGTGAAATAATCTTGTAATAAGTTCCTTGACTTATGTTTTTGGATAAGAATACCCTGTTTTTAGGCCATAAAGAAAAATATATCTAATTTTGGTAAGATTAATACATTTCAATAAATGCTTTTCCAACAATATTTCTTCTTATTTCTGTTTCCTTGGTGATAGAGCACCACCTCCCCCAGTGATAGAACTGCTGATTACATCTAGCCTATCTTAACTAGCTTAAATCAGCTTCTCTGACTGGTGTCTTGAACCTACTAATAAATCAGCAACCTCCTTACTGCTCTGTGTAGATTGATGTCATCAAGATCTGATGTCTTCAGATTGATGTCTTCGGATCTGACCTACCAGAAATTTGATCTGCACTGTGGAACAGTACATGGACACAATTCCTGCCCTAAAAAGCTTTTTCAATATATGAAGAAATAGGGAGTTCTTTTATTACACTCCTGTAAAAGGAGTCTGTTTATTTAAGCTTGGAGAAATCTGTTAAATAGAAACCCTTAGTAATTCTTTTAGGAGCAGTTGCCTGGGGGCAGTTATGAGAACCCACAGCTGTAGTGTGACAGGGGCCTGGTTCTCCTGGTGCAGCTATTTTCTTAGCCTTTTCTCCTGTTTCTCCCAGACACTAGCTGAATTTTCCAAAAGGCTTCTCTGGAAGGACTGTTGTCTGGACTAGAAGTTTCTGCTGCAAGGCTTCCCTATCATGCCTGTTCCTTATTAAACCCAGGCTTGAGAAAAACTCTGTTTAGCCAGAGTCATTCCTGCTTGGCCTCAGGTGAAAGACTGATTCCTAACACATGCACAGGGGCCCAATGGGGAGTTCCATTAGCTATTCCTGGATTCCATGTGCTGGCTTGTACATTCCCAATTGATGAGACCCTTCTTTGCTTTCTATGTATAGTAACATATCATCCTCAAATAATGAGAGCTTGAATTCTTCCCTTTCTATCTGTATGTAATTGTTATCTTTTTATTGACTAATTAGTGTGGTAAGTACTTCCAGTTCTATATTGAGTAGCTGTTAGAGTGGGCAAACTCTATAGATGGCTTTTAGGTTTTTCCTGTTGAAAATACTGATTGTCGAAGTTTTGTAGTAACTGGATTTGACCACATTGGGGAAATATTTTTTGATTCCAATTTTCTTCATATTTTTTGTTATGGTTCATTTTGGAGCCACATCAGGGGATACTCCTGCTCTGCACTCAGAAATTACTCTTGGCAGGCTGAGAGACTGCATAAAATGCCAGGAATTAAATCTGGGTTAGCTGAATATGAGGTAATCACCCTACCGCCTATGCTGTCACACCAGCCCCTGAGAGTTTTTATCATGAATGGGTGCTGAAAATTATCAACTGCTTTTTCTGCATTTCTTGATATTGTATTATCTTCATTTATTATTTTATTGATATACTGTATTATATTAAGTTGTTCATTTTAAACTATACTTGCATCCAAGTAATATATCCTATTTAGTCAAGGTGTGTGATTTTTTGATTAATATTTTAGATTCTATTTACTAGTTTTAAATGTTAAGGATTTGCATCTGTATTCCAAGTCTATGAACCTCTATTTCTCTTTATTTGTGGTGTCTCTGAATGCTTTTTAGTTTCAGGGTAGTATTCAATTCATATAAACTATTTGGCAGTGTTTGTGTTCTTCGATTTTGTGAAAGAGACTGTAATGGTTTGGCAGTAGATCCTCTTTAAAGGTTTGAAAAAAATTCTATAGTAAATTCATCTTAGCCTGCAATTTTACTTTGTAAAGAATTTTGATTACAGTTTCAATATCCTCAGTGGTGAGAGAAATATAGCAATGCCTGTATTCCAACTCTTCATGATTCAGTCTTATGAGGTGATGAGTTATAAAATTTAAGAATTTGTCTGCTTCTTATAATTTGTATGGCATAGAATTTCTTGAAGTAGTCTCTGATGATTCTTTAAATTCTATAGTGTGTTTTTATTTTCCCTTTAGTTTCTGATTCAGTTTAGTGGGTGCTTTCCTTTTATCAGTTTTCCTCATTGTTTATTTTATAAAGAACCCACTCTTACTTCCATTGATAGTTTGGATTGGTTTGTTTTTTTGGGATTACAGTTCATTAATTTCTGCTAATATTTTTTTATTTCTTTTCTACAATCTGTCTGAAGTTCATTTTGTTTGTTTTTAATTTATTAATCTATGCAGTCAATTTGCTTAAATGAGCCCTTTCTGCCTTTCTGATGAACACTTGAAAATCTGTAAACTTTCTTTTATTTTTTATTTTTTTGTTTTTTGGGTCATGCTCGGCAGCGTTCAGGGGTTATCCTGGCTCTACACTCAGAGATCACTCCTGGCAATTTCAGGAGACCATATGGGATGCCAGGATTCAAACCACCATCCTTCTACATGCAAGGCAAACACCCTGTCTCCATGTTTAATTTTCATTTTAATGCTGTTATTTGTTTGTCCCACAGGTTTTGGTAGCTCATATTTTCAATATCTTTTGTTTCCAGGAATTTTTTGATTTTTCTCTGACCCACTGTTTATTTTGTAATGAGCTATTTATTTTCCAGAGAAAATAAATTGTTTTTGCTTTTTATGTTTGTGATTCATTTCTATTTTTAGTATTTTATAGTCTGACCAGATTATTGTAGCATTTCTACTGTGTTACCATTGTAGAGGTATGTTTTTTGTTCCAATATATGGTTTATCCTGGAGAATGTTCCCTGTACACTAGAGAAAAAATGTGTATTTTGCTTTGGGAGGAGGGAACTAAAATATAAATGTATATATAATAAACCTTTTTCTCCCATTTTTTCTTCAAAACAAGTGACCTTACTGGCCTTCAGTCTAATAGATTTATTAAGAAGTAACAGGGTGGTATTGAAATATCCAACTGTGAGAACCAAAGCTCCCTGGGTCCAAGACAAAGGTGGTCCCAAATCCCAATAAAGTAATTCTGAGACAGGTCAAAATTCAGGCTCACAATATTTTTCCACTCTAGTAATTCCCGATAGGCAAATGGATCCAGCCCAGAGGTAAGATTTCAGAATGTACCCTGTAAATGTCAGGACCACCCCTTTTCTGCTAAATAGAAAAACTAGGTGAGTTCAGAATATTCCACAGAACTTGAATCCCTTAAGTGAAAAATGAGTTGAGACATCTAGATTAGGTAATGATGTAATTTCTATGCAAATGGAAATGGGTCAATCATGTATGTTGAAAATAATGAACTGCTTGTATCAAACAATGAAATACTTGACTTGTTGAAGCTTGCAAAATATCTGTAATGATGTCCTTGACTGTTGATTCTTCCTGGGTATTTTCTTCCTGGGTCTCTGGGACTCTGATGATTATTAAGTTGTTTCTGTTGAGCTTATCAAAGACTTCTATTTTCATCTGTTCACATTCTTTGAGTAATTTTTCCACTGTCTGATCATTTGCTTTAAGACTTTTTTCCAGTCTCTTGCTGTATGGAGTTGTTATATATCTCATCTTCCAGCTCACTAATTCTATCCTCAGCTGCTGTTACCCTATGGGAGAGACTTTCCATTGAGGTTTTCAATTAATCTACTGAGTTTTTCAGACCTGTTATTTTAGTTTGGAGTTTTCTGATTTTTATCTTCATATTCTCTTGATCTTATTAGTGTTCTGTTCAACTCGATGAATGCTTTCTTTGAGTTCTGTGAACAGTGTCCATATTTCTTCTCTAAACTTCATATCTGAGAGACTAACTAGGTGGTTGGCTGTTTTTGGAACATCAAAGTTGCCATCTTCATTCTCTATGCCTTGTGTTGGCCTGCATTGTTTCCCCAGTGTCACGCTTGTATTGTGGATTTTTCTACGTGTTGTGGTGGTATTCGTAAGCTAGGTGGAGTGTGCAGCCATGAAGCAAAGCAGACTGACCACGCTAGTTCCACAGTCTCTGGGTAGGGAAGACTCACCTCAGGAGAAGGCAGGCCCTCAGGGAAGGATGCCAAAGAGGATCAAAGTTTCCAGGCTGAAGCAAGCAGAGAGAAGGCCCAAGATGTTTGCCGTGCTCCAGAGACACAACAGAGTCAGCTAGTTCACAGTCTCTGGGCAGGGAAGACTCACCTTGGGAGAAGGCAAGCCCTCAGGGAATGATGCCCAAGAGGATCACAGTTCAAAGCAAGCAGAGAGAAGGCCCAAATTGCTTGCCATGCTCCAGAGACACAGAAGAGTCCGAAGCTTGTAAAATCTATATAAACTGTTTGGAATTTTGAATTAGAGTCCTTTTCAAGACTCCACTGTGTTGGATGGACTTGGACCTCAGCTAACCGAATAAACCCCCTTTTGCATATTACATTATTTGTGGTGATCTTTGACTCTCAGCATCAATTTGGGTAGTCAACTCGGATCCTACACTACTACTATTATATTGTCATAAATTACTTTCTTCAAGTCTATTAGCAGTTGCTTTAAGTAATTTGCTGGCCCCTCATTAGGTGCACATAATTTTAGGAGTTCTTTGTGGTATTCATGTCCCTTGATTATTACAAAATGACTTTCACTGTCCTTATAACCTTTCTGAATCTGATGTCTTTGATGTCTGATACTAGTATGGCCATCTCAACCTTTTGGTGGGATTTATTTGCTTGATGAATTGTCTTCCAACCTTTCACTTTGAGTCTGTGTTTACTCTAATTGTGTATATGTGTCTTTTGTAGACAACAGACTGTTAAACTCATTTTTGAGGGGGGCACGTCCAGATGTGCATAGGGACAACTCCTGGTAATGCACATAGAAATCACTCTTGGTGGGCTTCAGACACCATATAGAAGCTGGGGATCAATCTACGGTAAGACTCGCAAGGCAAACACCCTAATTCTGTACAATTGTTCAGACACTTGTGTTCAAATTCCTAACTCTCCTGACACTGTATCTTTTCACTGATGCATCTACTTCATTGCCATTTAGAAATCATAGACATGAAGTTTTGTTCCATCTTACAATTAAGTGTTTTGTTACTGTAATGGTTATAATTTCTTAAAATAGTCTGCAGTTCTCTTAAGAATAATTTCAAGTCTATGAAGCTTCTGAGTCACTGTTTATCCTTGAAGTTGTGTATTGTTTCTTTTTGTTAGTTTGTTTTTGTTTTGGGTCACAACCAGTGATGCTCAGATGTTACTCCTGACTTTGTTCTCAGAAATCACTCTTAGTTTGCTGGGGGATCAAACTGCAGTCTGTCCTGGGTCAGCAACATGCAAGGCAAATGCCCTACCACTGCGCCATGGCTCTGGCCCCTGTGTATTGATTCTTAACATCTACATGAGAGTCTGGATAAAAAAATTATTCTTGGTAAGGTATTCATTTCATTGAGCTATCTTTGTTATATCAAAGCATCTTTGGGCCTGGATGTTTGCCTTTGGCAAATCTGCTATAAACATTAAAGACACTCACTTGCATTTACTTTCCTTTTTTGACCTTGCTGCTTTTACTATACTGTCTCTATCAATGGTTTTCATCATTTGATTAGAATGTACCTTGGGGTCTTTTATTTAAATCCCTTTTAGCTGATACTGTTTAGCATACAGGAAATGGGTCCAGCATTCTGCATCTCTGAGAACTTCTTCACAATGATGCCTCTGACTTCTGCATAGGACATTTCTTTGTGGCTCTCTACCACAACAATGATTTTTATATTATTTCTGTTGAATGTATCTTAATATTTTATTTTATTATACATTGAGGATTTTTTTAATCCTTTGTTCTTTTTTTTTTTTTTTTTTTGGTTTTTGGGCCACACCCGGCGATGCTCAGAGGTTACTCCTGGCTGTCTGCTCAGAAATAGCTCCTGGCAGGCACGGGGGACCATATGGAACACCGGGACTCGAACCAACCACATTTGGTCCTGGATCGGCTGCTTGCAAGGCAAACACCACTGTGCTATCTCTCCGGGCCCCATAATCTTTTGTTCTTTTCTGGAACTTTCTGCACTTCATCTTTGAGATTATTGAGTTGGTCCTCAGCAGCTGTTATTCTGCTGCTGAGGCATTTTGGTATATTTTTTATTTAGCTTACCTAGGTCTTCAGTTCTTACACTTCTGTTTCTATTTTTCTCATGTTTGCTCTCATATTGTCCTCTATTTTACTGGCAGTACATATCACTATTTCTTTGAGCTCATATAATATTCTAAGTATTTCTACTCTGACCTCCACTTCAGCTGGGAATAAGCTCTGGGTGCCAAGTTTCTTGTTAGCTACACTTGTAAGAAAGCAAAGATAAACAATTGGGAATACATTAAATTAAGAAGCTTCTGTACCTCAAAAGAAATGATGAGCAGGACTCAAAGACAACTATGTAGGAGAATTTATTTACCCAACACTGTTCTACTAAAGGGTTAATATCAAAGATATATAAGGCACTGTTAGAGATTTTGAAAAAATCCATCATGAATATCTTTATAATTTCGTGGTATCTAAATAATTTTTAAATTTTTAGCAAAGAAAAATTCTACTCCAGTCAATATAGTGTCCAAAATATCAAGTATTTAGGAATCTACTCTTATAAAAATGTGAGAAATCTATTTCTTTAACATTAAATGTCACTTACTAAAAAAGAAAAAATACCTTAGGAAACAGGAAAATACTCCATGTTCATGGGTTGAAAGAACCTATGTTGTTAAAACAATCATCCTACCTAAATTACTATATAGATGCAATGCAATCCCTATCCTGATTCAAGTGGTATCCTTCATTAGCTGTGAATAATAATGTTTGTATGAAATCATGAAATAACTCAATATCTAAAATCATATTAAAAGCAAGAGATTCTTATTTATATTATTACCTAATATGAAATTATATAAAGCAATAGTCATGAAAAAATAAGGCAAGGAATCTAACCAATCTGAATAAGAACCCAAATACAAATCTGCAAATAAACTAATTTTTGACAAGAGAGCCAGGTCCATCAAATAGAATGAAATTAGCCTCTTCAACAAATTATATTTAGAAATATATATAACCTATTGTTTTTAAGTAAACATATTATTTATTTTTATATTCAAATAAATTTATTTCATATAGTTTAACTATGTCAACCATTTGTATTTATGTTCTGGAATGTGGTTTACGTTTGTCTTGTTACTTATATTCCATTTACCATATCCATACTTTGTATCTTTTTTAACTTCTCTACTTTCTATTACACTATTTAATGTTGTGCTGTTCTATTTCATCTAATTTATTAAATGTGTTAATATATTTGTTACTATTGTTATATTAACTCTAGATATTATAGTATGTATTATTGCCCACTCAATTTAGTAGTCACTTAATAAATAACTAAAGAATGTATCTATTAATCTATTTATCTCCATTTTGAAAAGTAAAATAATTTACTTTTATACAAAGTATACAAAAATATGATCTACATTATTATAACTCTTTGTAATATTATATTACTTCTATTTGATTATTTATATATAAATCATTTTATAAGTGGTATAGAGGTATGGCATATGTATAGACTTAAGCCTCAGAGCCATCACTATAAATTTGTTTTACTTTAGCTTCATATCTTGGTGTTATCACTAAAGTCATATTCAACTGTAAACCACTGATCATACATTCTGACATCAATGTATTAAAATCATGCTTTATTTATTCTTGCAGCTTGAGTTTTCTGATTAAATTTTATCACCACTTTCCTGAAAATGTCATTATTTTACCTTACCTTTTGAAATCAAATTTGTTGAGTACAAAACCTGTGATTGGGTTGCTTATTTTCTAACTCTGATAAATCAGAACTCTAGAGCCTAATAGCCTCCAAATTTTAATTTCGAAATTCATTTATTTTGATATACAGTATTTTTGTTCTCATTATATTTTACATTTTTATTATGGTATATCTCTGTAATTTTTATTAACTTTTATTGGTATTCTCTATTAAAATATATCATTTTTGGGGTAACCTTTATAAATAAAAGTCATATTTCTGGCTCTAACAACAGCCTGACATTTTCAAAGATAGGCCTCCAGTAAGCTCAACCCCACCCTGCTCCCTGTTATCTCTTGCTGCCACACTCTGCCCACTGGTCTTTAGGTCAGTCTTCTCTTCTATATGCCTTTGACACATACCCAAGTATAACAAACAAATATACAACTAATGTGTATATATACATATATGTATATATATAGTATACATCTAACTGGTGTTCAAAGAAATGACTTTGCATAATGTCTCCCACTGGAACCCTATAAATTGTTATTAAATGGACTATTAAATGGATTTTGCTGCCCAACAGCATTTTCCCCAGCTGCATAAGTGCAGGTCCTTGCCATCTGTGTCTTCTCCTTCCAGCTTGCCTCCAACTGGGATAGTTGTCACAGAACAGTGCCCCCCTCAAGGGTAAGTTTCCCTCTTCTACTTTTGGTGAGCAACCGGAACCTCCATGCAAGCGAATGGAACCTAGACATTTTTGTCTAAATGAGTCACTGCACTTGCTAGGGGGAACAATGAGGCCAAGAGGCTAGCGAGGGAGGGAGTTGAACCCTGCTGTGGCAGACCAACAAGCCGCAGCTCAAACAATCATTGTCCAAAATTGATTTTCCTGAAACAATTCTACTTTAATATATTATTTACATTATTTTAGGGATCTTTAACTCAGAATACTTCCTAGTGGTGAATGTTTTAATTTATGAATGATGCTTCCTAAACCTGAAAAAAAAAGAATAACCAAAAGTAAGTACTAACCAGAAATGTTTGATAGTAGAAACATTGATATAGCAGAAGTCAAAATCAATCTAAATATATTATGATTCAGAAAAAATGAAATTCTTGCTTAGCCAATGAGTGTGTAGATTTATAGAATGGACTTTATGATGTGGAATAGCTCAAAATTCCCAGTTTTAATAATTACCTACTTCCTTAACTCAGTCAGTGATGTTAATATTTAATGTATCAATAACTTTATTTTATAGATGCATAGTACTTTTATTTCTAAGTAGGAATAGCCAAAAAACCATTTTTCTCCACTTGAGGACTTTATGATACAAAGTCTAGAATGCTGCAGATAAATTAGAGCTATACAGTATGATAGTTTCAGACTTCCAGAACCTCATGGATTTAGGCTTTACACTGGTAATATGCTGCCAATGATAAAGCACGAGACCCAATCTACAATAATTACATTTTAAAATATGCCTGCTCCCAAGACAAGAAAGGCCATTCTCACCAGTATTACTTAATATTGTATTGGAAGTTCTTACCATAGCAATTAGTTAAGAAAAGATATTAATGGCATTCAGATGATAAAATAAAAATAAATCTTTATTTATGGATGGCATGATGCTCTACTTAGAAAGCCTTAAATAATCTACAAAAATATCTTAGAAACAATAGACTAATAAAGTAAAGTGACAAACTACTAAATCAATATGCACAAGTACCTGGTTTTTCTATATGAAAATAATGAAATAAGGAGAATTTTTAAAATCCTGTTCCCAATTGTACCTCAAAAATTAAGTGCCTTAGAATCATCTTAACAGAATATAGGAAGACATATAAAAGACAACTATGAAACAGTGCTAAAAGAATAAAAGAGGACACAATAAAATGGAAATACATTCCCTGTTCATGTATCAAGAGGATTAACATTGTCAAGATGATAATATTCCCCAAAGCATTCTACTAATGCAATGAAATTCCTGTTAAAATACCCCTAACATATTTAAAAAGATTAAATTTTAGATGGAATAACACCCACCTAAATAACCAAAGCAAATCTACTTAAAAGAGAAAATGGTATGCATTATTCTCCCCAAATTCAAACTGTAATACAAAGCTGTGGTATTCAAAATATCATGATACTGCAATAAGGAAAGACTCGGATTGATGGATTAGAATTAAAAATTCAGACATAAGAGCCCCGTGTTAATGAAAAGATAATCTTCAACAATGAAGCAAAAAGTATGAGGTGAAGCAAGGAAAGCCTCTTCAACAAATGGTGTCAACCACATAAAAAATGAACCTAGATCCATTTCTAACTCTACACAGAAAAATCAAATCAAAATGGATTATAAAATACTTTGATATCAGATCTGAGGCCATACATTACATTGAGGAAATATAGACAAAATTTTGTATGAAATGAAGCTAGAGGCGTTTTTAGGAGTCACTGCCATTGACCAAGGAAATGGAAACAAAGAAAATGCTAAGGAAACTGAAACAAAGATAATAAATGGTCTACATTAGATTAAGAACCTTCTGTAGTGAACAAACTACAAAGACGTGAACAAACTACAAAGACACAGACTAAGAGAAATTATTTGCCCACCAGTCAACTGATACAGGGTTAATTTCCAAGATATAAAAAGCGCTGGTAGAACTCCACCAAAATAAATTTAATTCCATTAAAAATGAGGAGGAGGGGCCAGGCGGTGGCACTAAAGGTAAGGTGCCTGCCTTGCCTGCGCTAGCCTTGGACGGGCCGCGGTTTGATCCCCCGGTGTCTCATATGGTCCCCCAAGCCAGGAGTGACTTCTGAGTGCATAGCCAGGAGTAACCCCTGAGCATCACCGGGTGTGGCCCAAAACCCCCCCAAAAAATGAGGAGGAAAGGGCCCGGAGAGAGCACAGCGGCGTTTGCCTTGCAAGCAGACAATCCAGGACCAAAGGTGATTGGTTCGAATCCCGGTGCCCCATATGGTCCCCTGTGCCTGCCAGGAGCTATTTCTGAGCAGACAGCCAGGAGTAACCCCTAAACACTGCTGGGTGTGGCCCAAAAACCAAAAAAAAAAAATGAGGAGGAATAAATGAAAACTTCCTCAGAGAAAAAATGTAAATGGCCAAAAGGTGGTTGTAACCACTCCACAAATCAGCAACACTAATTTGATGAAAATTAAAACAATGAGATATCACCTCACAATAACGTGCAGGCAAACACCAAAAAGAACAAAAACAAACAGTGCTGGCATGCATGTGGGTTGGGGCTTCTCATTTAATACTCGTAGAAATGTCAACTGGGTATTCCTCAAAATATTAGAAATTGAGGTTCCATTTGTCCCAGCAATTCAACTTGATGGAATATACATCCAAGGGCCAAAATTTAAATGAAGAAAAGACATTGGCACCCCTATATTACTCGAAGTCATATACATGATAGCAAAAATCTGGAAACAACCCAAGTGTCCAAGAATAAGTTACTTGATAAAGAAGCTATGGTACATATACATCATGTAATATTTCTTGGCCATCAGAAAATATGAAATCATGCAAAAATGTGCCAAACAAAATAAAATCTCATGGAACAATAACAAGATATATAGTAATCAAAATAGGAAAAAGAACCAAAAGAGAGATGAACTCTTTAAAACAGTAAGAAAGAAAAAACAGACCTCCGTATGTGCCAGGGGCCACTTGGCCCGGCCTAGGGTAGGGGGGCCCAGACCTGGGTCACCCGACCCCCCTCTCCCCCTTTCCTCCGGATCTCCAGGTGGGTTTCTGGGAGGACCTGATGGGGCACGCTGGGTTTTCCCCACTCCCAGGCCAGCTGCAGAGATTGGCCTAGGGTGGGGCTTGAGCTCTGGTCCTTGGGGCCTGGGAGGGCCTTCCTCCCTTCCTGGGGCAGGATTTTCAGCCGGCACGGGCTGGCTCCTAGCAGACCTCCGTATGTGCCAGGGGCCACTTGGCCCGGCCTAGGGTAGGGGGGCCCGGACCTGGGTCACCCGACCCCCCTCTCCCCCTTTCCTCCGGATCCTTAGATTGGCTTGGGGGGTGGTGTTTGATCTGTTGGGTGGCAGATAGCTGGTCAGTTATACTCAGGCTGTCACTGGCAATTTCATACTAGTCTACATGATGCAAACCGCTAGCGCCCCCGCGCGAACATTTACTCCTCCCAACTATCAGTACCCCCAATTTACCCTTCTTAACTTCAATAATACACAGTTCTAATCTCAGACCAAAGACATACAGTGGATCTAACAATCCCAGAACTATTTAGAAGGACATAAATTGAACACATATATCTTTTGAATATTTTATGTATATTTTCTTTAACGGCTGTAACTCTCTCTATATTCTTCTACCATGATGTTTCTATTCACTTTTCATCTTGTCTTTTCTTTGTAAGCTCTTCAATAAGGATTGTTGGTGGAACTGTCCCTCAGTTTAATGCCTATGATTGAACTATGTCGTGGAAATTGCTGGTCTTGTTTCTATTGCCTCTAGATGGGCCGATAACGCTTCATGGCATTGATCCTTGTTTGCATAGACACATTAAAATGGGAAAACACTATACATACAGATAAGTTCTTATCTAATAAATCTCAGTACAATGTACCTTACACCCTGAACATTGATATAATGATCTGGCACAGGCCTCAGAAGAATGGGCATCCTCCATTCACGCCGAAACCAGGCAAGCTATCTACGAAACATCCAAGGTCTTTTATAGCAACAGCTGGAAGCAGTCCTCTACCAGGAAAGACACTACCAAGGGTCTGACATCGACCTCCTAAAAAGAGACTTCCGTTTACACTGAGAAGACGTGACAACAACAATGACCTGCTCTACAGGACATGGTTCTCTCTAGTGCCCCTTAAGTGTGAGGTGAAACGAGAGGATGCTCTGCACCATCCTGACTGCAATATGGGATATGCAGACTCCAGGACCTTTAATACAGAAGCATGATACCAACAACAGAGACTATGTGAGGAATGAAGGTGTATTGCCACTACAGACGATGACTTGAATTGGACAAACTAGTTTGCCTGGAGCCTAGAGTCAGTCCTGTGCCAGGAAACTTCAGGGGTAGGGTCTCCTTGTATTTAGACCATAATTTTTCTTTCCATGTCCTTTATGTTTTGGTGGGCCTATGCAAACAAATGCCACTTTAATACCGTTTTTTACTATGTTCCCTTGACTCCAATCCTTAAGAAAAACAACCCACTAA
The DNA here is from genome assembly GCF_024139225.1 of Suncus etruscus. Lineage (NCBI taxonomy): Eukaryota > Metazoa > Chordata > Mammalia > Eulipotyphla > Soricidae > Suncus > Suncus etruscus. The sequence continues at coordinate 51,697,063 of NC_064868.1, read as the reverse complement.
AACTTTTGAGGTTAACTTAAACTAGTAAGCATGTGCATGGAACTAGATAAATGTACTTTGCCCTCAATGTTTAAGGAGTTACATAAGTCTAATCTCTTTGGATTATATTGTGTGCTGCTAAGAAATAGTATGTAATACAACTGGGGATTTGAGGGACAAATTAATTGTATTGTACATGGGTTCAATTTTGTTTTTCCTAATTTTCTTTGGTTGAAAGATCAAGGCTGGGATATCATCGATGGGACTACCGAGAATTCTGCTTATGGGTGATTGGGCTTCCACTGTAACTTTACCCTGTCCTCTTTCTTTGCATCTTTGTTGTCATAATTAAAATAAAAAAATAAAAAAAATAAATATTTCCTATAATTTATAGCAAAAATGTCACAGTTTTTTGGAGAGCAGAGGAAATAAAAACTTAAACCATTAGCAATAAAAAAAGAAAGAAAGAAAGAAAAAACTCTCAAGTATAAAGGAAAGAACATCAGAATCAAACCGGACCTTGGATTCGAAACATCTAGGCAAGAAAAGGTGGAATGACATATTTAAAATTTGAGTGAAAGAAACTTTCAACCTAGATTCCACTACCCAGCAAAACTCACATTTACATGGAATGGAAATTTAAAACCATTCTCAGACAAAAAGGAACTTGTGATATTTGCACTAAACAAACCAAGGTGGGGGTGACCTCCAGAGTCTGGGTTCCTGGGAAGGGACTTATTCCCACCTGCAGAGGTTGAAGAAGGTAGTGGTGGCAGGAGACACAGTCTCAGGACAAGGCCTTGTCAGAGGGGACCAGGATCAGGCCCACCCTCGCGGGGAGGTTCTGGGAACATCTTGGGGCCCTCGGAAGGGGACGGCCAGTTGCCATGTGGTCCTACTCAGAAATCAATCGCACAATCCAACTCTCCAATTGTAACAACAACAACTCTACACAACATAATGGCGCAGAAACCGTCTCTATCAATACTTTCCTTAAATGTTAATGGACTAAACTCTCCCATCAAAGGGTGCAGAGTTAGATCTGGAAACAAAACCCAGTATCTGCTGGCTGCAGGAAACACTCTTACAAGTTCAGTAAAGACGTAGACTCAGAGTAAAGGGACAGAAAACAATTATGCAAATTGCCAGAAAACAAAAACATCTGGGACAGCCATACATATATCAGATCAAATTGCATTCAACATCAATAAAGTACTCAGAGATAAAGATGGACTCTATTTATTGATCAGGGTAACATTAGGTTAAGAGGTTCTAATCAACAATTATGTAGCAAATGTAGAGCCAGCAATATATATAAGGCATTTGCTCACAAACCTAGAGAAATATATAGAAGGAAAAGTGATAATAGTTGGAGATTTCAATACACCATTATAGCCACTAGACAGATCCACTAAGCAGAACCCAATCAAAGAAATGAGTCCTATATGAGCAAGTAGAACTAGGATTAATGGATCTATACAGGGCCTTTTATCCCTCAGAATATAAATACACATTCTTCTCAAGTGTACATGGAACCCTCTCTAGGATAGACCACTTTTTAGATACAAGAAAACCTACATAAAGTCACATATATAAGAATTATACCAACCACCCTATCAGACCACAATGCCAAAGAAATCAAGATTGACTGTAAAAAGAAGATGTGGAGAAAATTTAACACCTGGCTACAAAACAATATACTATTTATCAACAGCCGAATCAAAGAGGTAATAAAAGAAGAAATAAAGAGATTCCTTGAGATGAATAATAATGAGGAGACAAATTGTCAAAATCTGTGGGACACAGCAAAGGCAGTAATAAGAGGGAAACTCATAGAAATGCAGGCCTATATTAGGAAAGAAGAAAATGACAAAATCAACAACCTAAAGAGACACCTAAAATATCTAGAAAACCAACAGCAAAGTAAACGGAACACAAGCAGAAGGAAAGAAATAATAAAAACCAGAGCAGAAATAAACAACATAGAAAAAGAAAACCATAGGGGCCAGAGAGGTTGCATGGAGGTAAGGCGTTTGCCTTGCATGCAGAAGGTTGGTGGTTCGAATCCCAGCATACCATATGGTTCCCTGAGCCTGCCAGGAGCGATTTCTGAGCATAGAGTCAGGAGTAACCCCTGAGAGCTGTCAGGTGTGACGACGATGAAGAAGAAGAAGAAGAAGAAGAAGAAGAAGAAGAAGAAGAAGAAGAAGAAGAAGAAGAAGAAGAAGAAGAAGAAGAAGAAGAAGAAGAAGAAGAAGAAGAAGAAGAAGAAGAAGAAGAAGAAGAAGAAGAAGAAGAAGAAGAAGAAGAAGAAGAAGACCATAAAAAGAATTAATGAGACCAGGAGCTGGTTTTTTGAAAGAATCAAACAAGATAAACAAACCACTGGCAAGACTCATAGGAGAAAAAAGGGAGAATACTAAAATAAATCAAATCAGAAATGAGAGGGGAGGGATTAGAACAGAACCCCAAGAAATCCAAGACATTATAAAGTCCTATTATGAACAAATATACTCACTTAAGCTAAAGAATCTAGAAGAAATTGACAGATTCCTGGAAAAATATTACCTCCCAATATTTAATATGGATGAAATAGAAAGCCTAAACAGGTGAATAAGAATTAAAGAAATTGAAACAGTAATAAAGAAACTCCCCAATAATAAAAGACCAGGACCAGATGGATTTACAGGTGAATTATATCAAACATTCAGAGAAGAGTTACTACCACGGATCCTTAGACTCTTCCAAACCATCGAAAAGATGAGAATTCACCCTAATTCCTTTGATGAAGCTATTATCACTCTCATTCCCAAAACAGACAAAGATACCATCAAGAAAGAAAACTACAGGACAATTTCACTAATGAACAAGTATCCAAAAATTCTTAACAAAAGCTTAGCTAATCGAATCCAACAACACATCAAAAAGATTATTCACCTGGAGTCAGAGAGATAGCACAGTGGTATGGCATTTACCTTGCATGCAGCTGATTCACAGAAAAATGTTAATTCAAATTCCGGCATTCCATATGGTCCCCCAAACCTGCCAGGAACGATTTCTGAGCACAGAGCCAGGAGTAACCCCTTAGTGTTGCCACTGGGTATGACCCAAAAACAAACTAAAAAAACTACTATTCACCATGACCAAGTCAACATCCCAGGAATTCAAGGATGGTTCAACATAAACAAATCAATCAACATCATACACCATACCAACAGAAAGAAGGACAAAAACCACATGATCATATTTATAGATGCTAAGCATTTGACAAAATCAAACACCCTTTCATGATGAAAACCTTCACCAAAATAAAGATTAAAAGAACTTTCCTCAAGATAGTGACAGCCATATATAAGAAAACCAAAGCCAACATTATCCTTAACCATGAAAAACTGAAAGCATTTTCACTAAGGTCAGGCACTAGGCAAGGCTATCTCCAATTTTATTTAGCATAGTATAAAAATTTCTAGCAATATCAATTAGACAAGATAAGGAAATCAAAGGAATTAAAATATGAAAAGACAAAGTCACACCATGATTATTTGCAAATGATATGATATATATCAAAACCCTAAAGAGTCAACAGAAAAGTTCCTAGAAACAGTAAAACAATATAGCAAAGAGACAAGTTACAAAGTCAATACACAAAAAGACAGTGGCATTCCTTTATACTAATAGTGACTCAGAGGAAGAAGAGATCAAAGAATCTATCCCTTTTAAAATAGTGTCCAAAATTATTAAGAACCTAGGAATCATCCTAACAAGGGAGAAGAGAGACCTATACAATGAAAACTTCAGAAAAAAACTGGAGGACATAAAGAAATGGAAGAACATCCCATGTTCATGGTTTGGAAGAATCATATCATTAAAATGACCATCTTACCAGCCAATTATATAGATCCAATGCAATACCTATTCAAATTCAGACAATATTCTTCAAGGACTTAAAACAATTATAAAGTTTGCATGATATTAAAATAGACCTAGGATAGCTAAATCCATTTTCAAAAACAAAAACCAGGAGGCATCTCTTTACCTAACTTAAAGTTCTACTACAAAGCCATAGTGATCTAGTGATCAAAAGAGTGTGGTATTGGAACAAAGACAGAATTTTAGACCAATGGTTCAGAATAGAATATCCAGTGAAGTCCCCAATTATACTGTCAACTAATCTTTAACAAAGGTGCCAAGAATTTAAATGGAACAAAAACAGTCTCCTCAACAAATGCTGTTGGAACAATTGGGTAACCACTTGTAATAAACTAAAGATTGATCTATATCTCACACCTTACACAAAAGTCAATTCAAAGTGGGGGCCGGATAGATAGCAGTTAGGGCGTTTGTCTTGGATGCAGCCAACCCAGGACAGATGGTAGTTTGAATCCCAGCATCCCATATGGTTCCTTGAGCCTGCCAGGAGCGATTTCTGAGTACAGAGCCAGGGGTAACTCCTGAGCACTGCTGGGTGTGACCCCCCCCCAAGAAAAGTCAATTCAAAGTGGTTTAAGATCTTGAGATCCTACAAGTCCATAAAGTACATAGAGAAAAACATAGGCAGAACACTCTAAGATTTATACCTCAAAAATGATGGGATGCCAATGGCAAGAACTCTATCATCAAACCTAAATAGGACAATATCAAACTAAAAAGTTTCTATATTGCAAAAGAAACACTGGACAAAACTAGAAGACAGCTAACTGATTGGGAAAAATATTTTTACTCAGCACATCAGATAAAGGTTTGATATCTAGGATAGAAAAAGTGCTCACAAAGTGCTCCACAGCACATAAAAATCCAAAAACAGGAAGAGGAAATGAACAAACACTTCTCTAAGGAAGAAATTTTGGTAAACAGATACACAAAAAAAGTTCTCCATCACTTAACCATTAGATAAGTCCAAATCAAGACAACAATGATGGGGCCGGAGAGATAGCATGGAGGTAAGGTGTTTGCCTTTTGTGCAGAAGAACAGTGGTTCGAATCCCAGCATACCATATGGTCCCCTGTGCCTGCCAGGGGTGATTTCTGAGCCTAGAGCCAGGAGTAATCTGAGTACTGCCAGGTGTGACCCCAAAACAAAAACAAACAAAAAAGACAACAATGAAATACCATTTTACACCAGTGAGGAAGGCACTTATCAAAAATAATGGGAACAACCTCTGTTGGTGGGGATGTGGTAAAAGAAAAAAACTCTCCTTCACTGCTGGTGGAAATGCTGCCTGGTCCAACTCCTATGAAAAACAGTATGGATGTCTCTCAGTAAACTCATAATTGAGCTACCAGATGACCTAGCAAACCCTCTCTTAAGTATCTACCCCCAAGACAGAAAAACTTTCATCTGAAAGGATGCATGCACACCACTATTCATTGCAGCACTCAGTACAATGGCTAAGACTTGGATCAACATAGATGCTCATAAACAGAAGAGGAGAAGTGGTACATATACACAATGGGACACTACATGGTGGTACAAAATGATACAATAATTCAATTTGAAGCAACATGCATGGATCTAGAAAATATTGTTAAACGAGGTAAGCCAGAAGTATAAATACAGAATATCACTTATAGATGGTATTTAGAATATCTACATGAAGAAATACAATGGCCCAATAGATAGATATCTTGATCACTGTAGGTGCCAGAGAATAGCAAGAAGGAAAAACTCAGTGGAAGAGGAGAAATATTTACTTCAAAGAAGTCTGCAGCAATGGATACAGCTATTTAGACTGGACAGGTGTTCAATCAACAGCTTATCATAGAGACCTATAATAATGTTCTAATACTTTTGTCCACAGAAACAGGTGCAGTATGCATTCGGAAGCCAAGGACTCACATTACAGAGTTTACTATTAGAATGTTTCAATGTCTTAATTGTATTATGCCAATAATAACTCTTTAACTTTTTCTTGTTCAGAGGAGTTATTGAAGATACGTTGGTTACCCAAGTTTTGCATTTATTATACTAGACTACAAATACAGTCTTCAACATGGTAATGCCCTGACAAAATACTCCAATTTATCCATCTTCCATTTGATTATATCCACTGTCATGATCTAATGCTTATGTCCACAGAGACCATTGAAATAGGCAGCTGATTGACTACATTTTTACAATTTGTTTTTTTTTTTAACCAAGCTAGCTTACTATTAGACCACAAGGTACAAGCTGTCAGTTTGCTTCCAGGAAAGGAATCTGGATGCTAAAGACATGGTAAACAATACCCAATGAAGTAGACACCTCCTACAGAGCTCACTATCATATTGCCTAGTATCCTTGACAGAAAAATTATGATTGTTATAAGAATACTCCATGCACAATATAAACACAGAAGTTATTATCTAGTAAAGTTTATTCCACCATCGATGAATTACCTAGATACTGGAAAACCTCCCCAAAACCCTCATGTTCCAGCCTCATTTTTAAGAGCTCTGACCCATTCCATAAGGGTCAGTCCAACTGTAACTTATGATTAGATTTCCGTTGTCTATGTATATGTGTGTGTGAGTGTGTAGTGGTGGACTCCTCTATGCTTGTCTATTCTGTATTGTACATAATCCCTGGCTATATTATATATAGTTCCTATTTTATAATATTCCTCCTCCCCACCCCCTTGCACCACCTTACAAATCCTCTTCTATCCTCTCACCCCTTCAACCCTGATCCTCTATCTCTTCCTATTTAACCCTCTACCCTCAGTTCTTCACCCTACCCCAGCAAGATTCCAGTTGACTCCCAAAGTGAAAAGATACCCTCCCAGCCTGCTATGTCTCACACTGGGAAGAACCTACAGACAACACTTCTGCAGACCCATCTATGCAGCCCTTTTTCTCCCACTTCCCCCCACTGTAGACAGTTGCTCGGCATGGAATTTGGCTCTCTCGAGACTCTCAGCTCAAGTACACTACCTGATTCCCTACTTCTGTGAACTTTTTCTCAGACTCCACAAGACCAAAGGATGGGATGAAGCTGTGCTCTAGATTCTAAGATTGACATCTCAAAAGACTTAAAGGTGATTTTTATATTTCTTCTGTATGTTTCTGTAGATGCATTTTCTTATAGTTATAATTCTTAGTGTCTATTTCCACATGTAGAGGTAGCTTCCCCATCCCTGTTTTTGATATGCTTAGTAGAAAATTCTTGTAGAAAAGTCTGGTTGGATTATGAGCTCAGGTTAAAATCAGGTTATAGAGATTTTTAGCTTGTTAATTTTAACACATATGCACCAGGAGTATCATGTGTTATTGTTCCTTTTTGCATAGGCATACTAAAGTGAGGGAAATCTTACATATAGAAAGAAATTCTTATCTAATATGGATAGGAACTAATAAATTTTAGCGTGTCGCACCTTTCATCTTGAATGTCATGGAGACTTGACTTAGGCCTCAATAGATCAGACATCGACCATCCAACCCCGAACCTCAGATTCCAACATTGCTACCAGCACAGTTTATGGCACCAGCACCAGGAATCAAGCTTCCCCTGGGGGGGCCTGAATGCCACTCTGGCACCAACCTGCTCCAGGGTAGGTCCATAGACACCATGACGATGATGAAACAGCAACAACTTGATCTCAGGTCAGGTTACCCTACCTCACCACCCAAAGGTCAGATGAAATCAGAAGACACTCTGTCCTAGGATCTGTGAAAGAACCAAGATCTCTTTTTTTTTAAAATATTTTTTATTTAAACAACTTTATTACATACATGATTGTGTTTGGGTTTCAGTCATGTAAAGAACACCACCCATCACCAGTGCAACATTCCCATCACCAATGTCCCAAATCTCCCTCCTTCCCACCCGACCCCCGCCTGTACTCTAGACAGGCTTTCTATTTCCCTCATACATTCTCATTATTAGGATAGTTCAAAACTTAGTTATTTCTCTAACTAAACTCATCCCTGTTTGTGGTGAGCTTCATGAGGTGAGCTGGAACTTCCAGCTCTTTTCTCTTTTGTGTCTGAAAGTTATTATTGCAAGAATGTCTTTCATTTTTCTTAAAACCCATAGATGAGTGAGACCATTCTGCGTCTTTCTCTCTCTCTGACTTATTTCACTCAGCATAATAGATTCCATGTACATCCATGTATAGGAAAATTTCATGACTTCGTCTCTCCTGACAGCTGCATTATATTCCATTGTGTATATGTACCACAGTTTCTTTAGCCATTCATCTGTTGAAGGGTATCTTGGCTGTTTCCAGAGCCTTGCTATGGTAAATAGTGCTGCAATGAATATAGGTGTAAGGAAGGGGTTTTTGTATTGTATTTTTGTTTTCCTAGGGTATATTCCTAGGAGTGGTATAGCTGGGTCGTATGGGAGCTTGATTTCCAGTTTTTGGAGGAATCTCTATATTGCTTTCCATAAAGGTTGAACTAGACAGCATTCCCACCAGCAGTGGATAAGAGTTCCTTTCGCTCCACATCCCCACCAACACTGCTTGTTCTCATTCTTTGTGATGTGTGCCAATCTCTGAAGTGTGAGGTGGTATCTCATCGTTGTTTTGATTTGCATCTCCCTGATGATTAGTGATGTAGAGCATTTTTTCATGTGTTCTTTGGCCATTTGTATTTCTTCTTTGTCACAGTGTCTGTCCATTTCTTCTCCCCATTTTTTAATGGGATTAGATGTTTTTTCCTTGTAAATTTCTGTCAGTGCCTTGTATATTTTGGAGATTAGCCCCTTGACTGATAGGTATTGGGTGAATAGTTTCTCCCACTCAGTGGGGGGCTCTTGTATCCTGGGTGCTATTTCTTTTGAGGTGCAGAAGCTTCTCAGTTTAATATATTCCCATCTGTTAATCTCTTCTTTCACTTGCTTGGAGAGTGCAGTTTTCTCTTTGAAGATGCCTTTAGTCTCAGTGTCCTGGAGTGTTTTACCTATGTGTTGTTCTATATATCTTATGGTTTCGGGTCTGATATCGAGGTCTTTCATCCATTTGGATTTAACCTTCGTACATAATGTTAGCTGGGGGGTCTAAAGAATCCAGATCTCTAAGCATAGAGGACTACTACAACAATAGCAACTAAGCAGAATTTGTGTTGGAACCACAAAGAAAGACTTTATCCTAGGCTTCATCTTAAGACCTGTGCAAAAACCAAGATTTCTAACATAGAAAACTAACTTTGACAACTGTGACTGAGCAGAAGTTTTTCTGGGACCGTAAAGAGAGAGACATTCGAGTTGGACAACCAACATGATTGGAGCCTGAAGTCAGTTTTTTGACAGTATGCTTCATGGGTGTAGAAACCCTGTATCTCTTAGGACAATGGAATTTCCTTTCTAGTTTCCCAATATTTTCTGTGCCTATGCAAAACAAAACAAAACAAAACAAAAAACAACATCTTCCCCTCTTGCCTTTTTTCTTTTCTTTTCCTTTTTCTTTTTTTTTTCTTTTTTTTTTTTTGGTTTTTCGGGCCACACCCGTTTGATGCCCAGGGGTTACTCCTGGCTAAGCACTCAGAAATTGCCCCTGGCTTGGGAGGACCATATGGGACGCTGGGGATCGAACCGTGGTCCTTCCTTGGCTAGCGCTTGCAAGGCAGACACCTTACCTCTAGCGCCACCTCGCCGGTTCTTCGTTTATTTTTACTTAAATTATAGATAGGGGCTCCCGCCTTTTTCATAAAACCATGGAACTTAAATCATTTTGTTCTATCTCATATTTCTATGTCTTCCTACAAATTAAGAAAAGAAAAAAGTGGATGGGGCACAGAGCTAAACAGCTTCAGGAGCATTAAGTGGGGAAAATATAGGTCAGAGCTAAATATCCAAGCCAAAGTCAAAAACAATGAAATCATGAGACCCAACTATAACAAGCTGAACACAAAATGGACCTGTTACACTGGTAGTCCTGGCGGCTAGAGGTGGAGGTATGGGATGTATGTGGAGAAATATGGTGGAGTGAGGTCAACACTGGTGGTGGGAATGGACCTAATTCTCTGTCACTAAATGCCTGAAATACAACTATGAAAGACTTTTAATTCACAATGGTCTCAAAAAATGTTTTAAAAGTACAGAGTAGAGGGCTAGGTAAAGAAACAAAATCCAACCATGTGCTGTTTACAGGAAACACACCTAAAATTTCAGGATAGACACAAGCTCACAGTAAAAGAATTATGAACAGTTATATAAGCCAGTAGAAAAAACTGGGAGATCCATACTTATATCAGACAAAATTTCATTCAAAATCAGGAAAGTATTGATTCAAAGATGGACACTACTTAACAATCGAGGAAAATAGACAAATCACTAACTCTATGCAACATATATTCACTAAATGTTCAGTCAGCAAAGTATGTAAGGATTTTTGTCCACAAATCTAGAGAAATGCATGGATGAAATTTTGATAATAGTGGGAAAGAATTAAAGGGAACCAAACTGAAAAGAGGAAATCAAATGGTCTCTATATGCAGATTACATTGAAGACTCTAAAGATTCCACAAAAACGTTCCTAGGAAAAAAAATAGTACAGCAATGAGGCTGACTACAAAACAAATACAAAAATTGTTGCAATACATTATACTAGTAATGACTCAGAGTATAAAGAAATTGAAGTCCCTATCCCATTTAAAAAAGAGTTGAAATATTTCAAGTACCTAGGAACCAACTTAAAAGAAGTGAGACATACACCACAGAGAAGGGACCCCTGTGGCAATGATAATTGGAAGTGATCACTCTGGACAATAACAAGGTGCTAAAAGAACATAAAGTGATATGCATGATAACTCCCATTATGAACAAAATTGCAAATCATGGTTTCTACAATGGAAAAAGAGAGAATGTGAGAGAAGAAAAAAACTTTACCATAGAGGAACAAGGGAGAAAACTGGGGAGAATGCTGGAGGGATATGTTACTGGTGAAGAGACTGATTTTGGAGTGGGAGGTTTGGGTCACACCTGGTGGTACTCAGGGGTTACTCCTGGCTCTGCCCTCAGTGGAGGCATGGGGAACTATATGGATGCCAGGATTTGAACCACTGTCCCTCCTAGGTTGGCTGTGTACAGGGCAAATACCTAACGCTGTGCAATCTCTATGGCCTCTGTATAGGGATTGATTGTAGAAAATGTGTATAACTGAAATTGAGTCATGAATAAGCTGGTATCTGTGCATCTCATGGTGATACTATTTAAAATTTATTAATTAAAAATAAATTAATAAACTTTTTATTCTTTTTCTTTTTTTAGTTTTTCGGGCCACACCCATTTGATGCTCAGGAGTTACTCCTGGATAAGCACTCAGAAATTGCCCCTGGTTTGGGGAGACCATATTGGATGCCGGGAGATCAAACCGCGGTCCTCCCTTGGCTAGCGCTTGCAAGGCAGACACCTTACCTCTAGCTCCACCTCACTGGCCTCAAATAAAACTTTTTAAAAAAGAAATAGACATTGACAAGGAAAACTCTTCTTCCTCAACCTATCAGGCATGTACCATTCAGTATTTCTTAGACTCAATTTTCTCCCAGTCCCTTAAGTAGTATATCCTAATGTTTTACATGTTACAGCATGCAAAGAAAATTATTGTGATTGTGCAGTACAATGAAGGAAAATGGAGTGAGAGCTTTGAGGAGAAAGTTTGCACTAGCTAGTACAAGATAACTAGAATTCCAAGGCTCTTGCACCAGAGCTCTACCTTAAAAAAATGAACATTCATAATGTACTACAATCTGGGGACTGAAGGGACAAAGTAGTTGTGCATGGGTTCTGTTTTATTTTTCTTAATGTGCTTTGGCGGAAAGTTCAAAATTAAGGTGTCAGCAATTGGATTTCTTCTGAGAATTCTGTTTATGGGTGATTGTCTTCCCACTGTAACTTTACCTTGTCCTCTTTGCATCTTTGTTCTCATAATTAAAAATAAATATTTTTAAAAATTATAAAACAACCAAACATCCAGGGCCAGAGAGATAGCATGGAGGCAGGGTGCATGCAGAAGGAAGGTAGTTCAAATCCCAGCATCCCATATGGTTCCCTGAGCCTGCCAGGAGTGATTTCTGAGCATAGAGCCAGGAGTAACCCCCGAGTGCTGCCGCGTGTGACCCAAAAAACAACAACAACAACAACAACAACAAAAATGAACATCCTGGATGTTCTCCCCTGTCACTGCTCATTCTCCTAGCTCTTATGCCTTTAACCCCTGAAATCCACTAATAGCTGAATCCATATCTCTTTCCCTAGTCAAATCCTACAGTCTTCCTCCTCTACAATGGCATACTTACCCATTCAACGTTAGATTAGTAATCTGGGATATCTCAAATGCTACCAATGTATTTGGTCAAAAAAAGAGTTCATGGCAATCCTCCCATCATACACTTGAGTGCCATTGTTATTAGGAGGCACCATCTGAGGCCTATGTGGTTACCCCAGAATGTTCTTGAATTCCTTTCTCCCTGTTTCCAACTTCCCACAATTTCTGCTCGATTTATCTCAGGCACACCCCCTCCATTCCAAAGCAACAAACTCAAATTTTTGGCCTTCATTCTCTTAACTTTCCTTTCTTTGTTAATGGTGCCTTTCATTCACACATTTTAGCAGCTAATGCTCTGCTGGTTCTTTCTAAACAACAGGCTCATAATGTTCTCCTATCTATTTGGACACCTTCAACAAAGACAACAAAGGTCTTCCTTATCAATGTCTTATAGCACACTTAACCTTGAGTTACCTCTTGTCATATACATATGCCATAAATTACTAATATATACCTTACTTTATACACAGCCTTGAATATTGCTAGCTTCCGTTTCTTATATCATGCAATATTAAATTTTCTCTAATGCGTTTTCTTCCTGCAAATGCCTTTTCAATTTTGCACAGTATATTTTTAAGTTCTAATAGAATAATCACTTCCTCTAAGGAGATTTGCATGACCACCTTTCCCCTCACAATGGCTCCCATCATAATTTAGGTTATTATTGAAGAAGCACACTTCTCACATATTGTCATACTTCATTTACTCAGACTGTTGTCAGACTCTCACACACACAGACACACACAAGCATGCACTTGAGTATGCTTTCTCTTTTGATATTTCTCTGTGGCTATCCTCTTAATCTTGCAATTAGTCTCAGGCTCACTCTTGCTCTCCCTTTTATTTCAGAGACAATGACTAGTGTGTGATTCACTTCACAGTTCCAAGAACATCACCTAGCATTCAATATGTCAGATATTAGATCTCCTTGGAGTTCCCACTAATTATAGGCTTGCATGTGCATTCTTGACTAACAATGGAATTCTGCATGAGATTTGGGGGATATGAAGGAATCAGAGCACAAAGTAGATGGAAGTATCTCTTGTATTAGTTCATGTTTAATTCCATCTGTATTTCTACTCCAGGAATGGTGGTAGAAGTAAAGTAATAAATGATCAGCAAAAACACAAAACACACACCCATATGATAGAGAAACAGGGTAATACCCCTCTTGCCACATACTGGTAGAATATCCCAGGCATCTATCCTGAGACAGTGCATTTCTTTTATCCCCCTTCTCAATTGGCTGCTTCTTACTTCTGTACCTCTGCATACAAGGTATCCTCTCTCAACTCACATACCGTATTTTTCAGCATATAAGATGACCAGGCATATAAGACGACCCCCTACTTTTCCTGTTGAAATTATAGGGTTCGGCCTATATTCACTATGTATCTTTTAATGCACACCAAATAGAAATTTAAAAATGTAAGATAAAAAGAGTAGAACCCTCAAAGGCTAACAGTATATGTTTAATAAAGATAGACTTTGGAGTGCCAACAAACATTTTACATTTGTCATTTGTAGTGATTGTGATTTTTTAATTGTGATCTACATTGAGAGCAGGGAGAAGAGTCTCCTCCAAGAGAAGCTAGTTGGGGTACAGTGATTAATAGGGCAGCTAGAGGGAGACAGGGCGCCTCCTCTGTGTCCCATAAAACCTGAACAGAGGACTGAGCACTGGAAAGCTGCATTCCCAGCAGCGGGATGAGATGTGACGCTTCAGTAACTCAGCTACTCTGTGTGCCCTGAAAGATGAATCAGGACAAGCAGAGAACTGAGCATCAGAAAGCCGCATACCAGCTATGACACCCAGAGGCTGGATGGGATTCAGCTAGGTAACTCAGCTTCTCCTTGTGCCCTGAAAGATTAAACAGGATAAGCAGAGGACTGAGTGATGATGCCTGGCAACTGGATAGGATGCAGGTAAGGGGTGGGGAATCACTCTTTTCTGAAGCTGGAGTAAGTTTCAGCATGCCGTATACCTGCATATAAAATGACCCCGATTTTTTAAGAAGTTTTTTGTGGATTAAAAAGTCGTCTTCAGGCTTCAAGATTCCTGCAGAAAATGTTGAGGATGAACTCAGCAGACTTAATCCCATCAAGGAATACCATCAAGTTTCGCCTGGCCAGGTAATAGGTCCCAGCCCACAAGGTGGGTACCATCTCCTCCCTTGTGCCTTTAAAAGCCTCTGCATCTCTCCATTTTTGGCTTTCTGAAAACTGCAGGAGACTGCTGAGGAAGACTCTAGTGAACTTAATCCCATCAAGGTTTGCCAGCCAGGAAACAGAGAAGCACGGCCTCTCTTTGCTCTGTGGCTATGCACATCTCCTAGCCCACCACTACCTGCAGTAAAAGCTCTGCTACAAGTGTGTCAATGAGGAAACAACAGAGGACATTATGCATAGAGAATGAAGATGGCAGCTCTGATGACTCAAAAAATGCCAACCACCAGGGCCGGCGAGGTGGCGCTAGAGGTAAGGTGTCTGCCTTGCAAGCACTAGCCAAGGAAGGACCGCAGTTCGATCCCCCGGCATCCCATATGGTCCCCCCAAGCCAGGGGCGATTTCTGAGTGCTTAGCCAGGAGTAACCCCTGAGCATCAAACAGGTACGGCCCGAAAAAACAAAAAAATAACTAAATAAAAAAAATGCCAACCACCTAATTAACCTCTAAGATAAGGAGTTTAGAATAGAAATATGGAGGATGTTCGTAGAACTCAAAGAAAGTATAGATCGTTCTGAACAGACCATAAATATAGACAACAGAAAACTCCAAACTGAAATAAAGGGACTGAAAAATGCAGTAGAGGAAATGAAAAACTCCATGGAAAGCCTCTCCAATAGAGTAACAGCAGCTGAAGACAGAATTAGTGAGCTGGGAGATGAAATGCATAATAACTCCATGCAGAAGAAGAGATTGGAAAAGAACCTCCAAGCAAATGATCAGACAACGGAAAAAGTACCCAAAATGTACAGCCCAACAGATGAGAATGACAATGAATGTGACAATGAATGCCCTAGCAATGGAAATCAAGGAATCACTAGCCTGCGATATTAAGAAATCTATAGATGGGGCCGGGCGGTGGCGCTGGAGGTAAGGTGCCTGCCTTGCCTGCGCTAGCCTAGGACGGACCGCGGTTCGATCCCCCGGCGTCCCATATGGTCCTCCAAGAAGCCAGGAGCAACTTCTGAGCGCATAGCCAGGAGTAACCCCTGAGCGTCACAGGGTGTGGCCCAAAAACCAAAAAAAAAAAAAAAAAGAAATCTATAGATGAATAATTTAGCCAACTAAAAAACTTTTAGAACAAATTAAAGAATCCATACAATTGGAACTAAAGAAAATAAAAAATATGTTAGCAAGCTATAATATCAGAATTATACAGTTATAAGAACATATAGATGAACTTGAGGAAAAAACTGAAATTGAGCTCCCATATGATACACCTATACCACTCCTAGGAATATACCCAGAAACACTAAAATACAATACAAAAATCCCTTCCTCACACCTATATTCATCTCAGCACTATTTACAATAGCCAGATTCTGGAAATAACCAAGATGCCCTTCAAACAGATGAATTGCTAAAGAAACTGTGGTACATATACACAATGGAATGTTATACAGCCTTCAGGAGAGATGAAGTCATGAAATTTTCCTATACATGGATGGACAGATAAACTATTATGCTGAGTGAAGTAAGTCAGAGGGAGAGACACACAGAATAGTCTCACTTATCTTTGTGTTTTAAGGAAAATAAAAGACATTATTGTATAATGCCCAGAGATGTGGCCTGAAGGAGAGGTGAGTGCAGTTATAACACTAACAACTACCAAGACAATGTTAATGAGTGAGAGAACTAGAACGCCTGTCTTGAATAAAGGCAGGGGGTATAGATGGAGGGAGATGGGGTGCATTGGTGGTGGGAATGTTGCACTGGTGAAAAGAGGTGCTCTTTTTGTGACTGAAATCCAACTACAGTCATGTTTGAAATCGTGGTGTTTAAGTAGATATTAAAAGTTTATAATACAGTATCTCTCCTTTCATTCTTGTCTATCAAGTTGAAAGCATAATTTTCCAACTGTACTTAGAGTTGGAAATACTTTCTTTTCTTTTCTTTTCTTTTTTTTATTTTTTACTTTTTTGGGTCACACCCGGCAATGCTCAGAGATTACTCCTGACTCTACACTCAGAAGTTGCTCCTGGCAGCTTGGGGGACCATCAGGGATGCCAGGATTTGAACTACCATCCTTCTGCATGCAAGGCAAACGCCTTACCTCCATGCTATCTCTCCAGCCCCAGGAAAGACTTTCTTGATGCCTTCCTCAGTCATATACTCACCTCAGTCATTACAAACTAGAACATAAGACCAGGAACAATTCATGAACCGTGATAGCTCTATGCATGCTATTCCTTTAGCCATATGTTGCATAAGTAGTTCAAAGACTGCCCAACTAATCCCAAGTTTTTGAGCTAGTGAGGACAAAACTAGGCTACCATAGCTGGACTTGGTGAACATGTGTCCTCATGAGTGGTTAAGGATGTGCTTGAGAAGAGGTGCAGGCAAGCTATTCTGTCATCCCAGAGGAGTCAGAAAAATTTTCAGTGGGGTGGAAATTTTCAGCAAGTAAAGGAGACATAGTGGGGAACAAGGACTACAATGACCAGACAGTAGATAGTAGCAGAATGAGGAGATGCTCAATCATAGACGGGTGACTGGTTCAGGGGAAGTTTGGAGAAAGTGTGTGGTATGGTGTAGCTTGGTGCAGTGTGGTGCATGACACCTGGAGATAATTTGTATGTTGGAGGTGAGAGGGGTGTCAGTGAAGGCAGCCTGGACCTGGCAGCTCAGGCTGCCCTGCAATCACTGCCATCAAGTGAACACTTTTGAATCAGTGTTCAACCACTCTGGTAAAGTAGAGGACCTCAGTATATCATGTTCATCAGATTTGAAGGGCTCTGTGTCAACAGGTGTTCCTAGTGAAGCAAAGATAAAAATGTTATACCAGTATAGTTTCAGGTCTTCAGCGTTTTGAGGGAGTGCATATGCCTCCTAAGTTGTGAAGTCATGCTACTGCACATTGTCCTGTCCCTTCTCCCTAGTTCTCATTGACTCTTTGGAATAACCAAATGTGCAACTTCTGGGTGCCAGATTATTTCCCATACTGGTCTGTCTTTAGAACCCACTCTTCATGAGTCCCCTGACCCCTTTGCCTGCACACCACCAATGATGTCCTCCATGACAACACCACTGAAGCATGAAGTCATCCGAAGTGTTGAAACTAACTGGTAAAGTAGGCCAGTATTGCAGTGTTAAGTGTAAAGTAATTCAGACACAGATGTCTTTCTTTTCAATCCTGGTGGATGGGGGTTGACAGCTGGGAAGGTGACATGGAGCGCTTGTCAGCAAACAGTCTGTTTAAAGGGATATCAAATAGGCCAATATCTGAAGGGTAAGCAGTAACCCCTTGTCTCACTTGCTGTTCCCTATGACTCCCATGTCCTTCCACCTGAAAAATACCAAGTTCCTTTTCAAACTTGCCACCCAACTTCTCATGCTTAGCTTCTTCCTGCAAGCCTATCGTGAAAGACTCAGCTCCCTCCTAAAAGCCTAGGCTCAGGCTATCTCAC
Source organism: Suncus etruscus (assembly GCF_024139225.1). Taxonomy (NCBI): domain Eukaryota; kingdom Metazoa; phylum Chordata; class Mammalia; order Eulipotyphla; family Soricidae; genus Suncus; species Suncus etruscus. The sequence continues at coordinate 51,679,206 of NC_064868.1, read as the reverse complement.
CCTCATGATTAAGACTGTGATGATCGGGCCCAGAGAGATAGCACAGTGGCGTTTGCCTTGCAAGCAGCCGATCCAGGACCAAAGGTGGTTGGTTCGAATCCCGGTGTCCCATATGGTCCCCTGTGCCTGCCAGGAGCTATTTCTGAGCAGACAGCCAGGAGCACCACCGGGTGTGGCCCAAAAACCAAAAAAAAAAAAAAAAAAAAAAAAAGACTGTGATGATCTCATCCTTACTTTGGCTCTCTTGCCAATCTTCTGAGGCCCAGTCTATGGAGGATTGTCACGTTCCCAGGTCTTCTATCTTCCCCTCCCAGACAGATTTTGAAATTTTGGTGTGTGTTAGAGAGAGAGAGAGAGAGAGAGAGAGAGAGAGAGAGAGAGAGAGAGAGAGAGAGAGAGAGAGAGACTGCAACAGGCTGAACCTTTTCCCATGCCACTTAGTGCTGTGGGAAATTGCAGCTAGTCAATTATCCTGTGAGATAACTCTTTCCAACTCAGCCTTATGACACTCAGAGTCATGTGCATACTTCATGAAATCACAGAAGAATTTCTAGTCCCAGATGTTTGCTGACCCAGCCACAAAATAAATATTGTGGAATTAGAGTTAAAGACAAATGTTTATTTTGTCATGTCGGTGTGCCTCCATTTTTCTTTTTTTTTTTTCTTTTTTTTTTTTTTTTTTGGTTTTTGGGCCACACCCCTGTGACGCTCAGGGGTTACTCCTGGCTATGCGCTCAGAAGTTGCTCCTGGCTTCTTGGGAGACCATATGGGACGCCGGGGGATCGAACCGCGGTCCGTCCTAGGCTAGCGCAGGCAAGGCAGGCACCTTACCTCCAGCGCCACCGCCCGGCCCCCCATTTTTCTTTTAGAGAAAAGGTAATCTTGAGCATTATTCCCCACACCCTCCTGCTACAGCTGTCCTGAAGGTTGGGGGTTAACTGAACCTCTGTGCCCTCTGAGGTGCCTGTTTACATGCATACCTTTGGCTTACTTCCTCTCTCCACAAGGTTGTCTCTACTCTGTTTTAACCTTTTAAAAGACTGGGGTGGCCGCCATGCCGAGGCCTTCCTAACCAGGACTAGTGGGGGTGCGGGACTTGGGTAACCCCAGCACCCCTCTACCACCATGCTCCAGATCTCCAGGGCTTCCCCGGGCCACATGCCTGGGCAAGCCGGTGAGTTGGGCCCCTTGGTGGAGCTCCAAGGTACCCTAGATTTTCCCCCATTATCCATTCAGCTCCTTAGGGAGGGGCTGGGTGGGGCCCTGAACTTCTGGCCTCCCAGCTTCTTGAAGTCACTGGTAATCTCTGTCCAGTCTATATTTTCAAAATCGCGCGGGGGCGATAGCCCTCGTGCGCACAAGAAACATTAATAGTACTCACTATCATTGAATTATGTTTTTATATATGCAGAATGTCCATTTTGTACTCTGCCCTTTTGTATACCCCTTCATAAGATCATATTTCTCTTTAACTTCCTTAACTCCTATCATCATTACTCCTCATTTACCCTTTCTAACTTAAGTACTGTAGAGTCCTAAGTCACAGATCAAAGTGGTGCCCTGGAGTTAACACCCAACCAACTATTTTAAAAGGCATAAAAAGGACACTTATGTCTTTTCAACATTTTATGGGTGTTTCCTTTGACGGCTATAACTTGTACTGAATATTTTCTTATACAGTGATGATCCCCCCTCATGTTTTTTATCTTCTCTTTGTGAACTGCTCAATATGAAATTTGGTGTGAAAGAATCCCTCAGTTTAATGCTTATGTTTGAACCAAGTCATGGGTATTGTTGGAAATGTTCTTATGCCCCCATATATCTGATAGCACCACGTGGCTTTATTTCTTGTTTGCTTAGGCACACTAAAATGGGAAAATACTATACATACCAATAAGTTCTTATCTAATAGAGATGGGAACAAACAAATCTTGTAGTGCAATGAGACCTTACACCCTGAACATTGACATAAAGACCTGGTACAGGCCTCAGAAGAATGGGCATTCTCCATTCACCCCTGATCTAGAGAAGACATCTACAAAACATCCAAGGTTGTATATAACATCACCTGGAGGCATTCCTTTACCAGGGAAGACCCTACAGCTGCTCTGATATCGATCTACTAAAAAAAGACTTCCCTTAACATTGAGAAGACTTAACAAAAACAATGACCTGCTTACTGGACAGGGCTTGCTGTATTGCCCCTTAATTGTGAGGTTTGTCTATAACATCACCTGGAAGCAATCCTCTACCACGGAAGACCCTACCACTGCTCAGACATCGTCCTGCTGAAAAGAGACTTCCCTTAACAATGAGAAGACTTAACAACGACCTGCTTACAGGACAGGGCTTCCTGTATTGCCCTTTCATGGTGAGGTGAAACGAGAAGACACTCCACATCATGACTTCAATTTAGGATATGCAGATTCCAGAATCTTTAATACAGAAACATGATACCAACAACAGAGACTGTGTGAAAAGTGTGTTGGCACTACGGACAATGTCTTGGATCGAACGATAACTTGCCTGAAGCCTAGAGTTGGTCTTATGCCAGGAAACTTCAGGGGTAGGATCTCTTTGTATTTAGGCCAAGGTTATTCATTTCCATGCCTCTCATATTTTGGTGGGCCTATGCAAACAACAATTGCCACTCTAACACCGTTTTTACTGTGCTCCTTTGACTCTAATCCTTAAAATGCACCCACTTAAAATTTGAGGTTAACTTAAGCTAATATGCATGTACATGGAAATGTAAAAAATACTATGCCTCTCATGTTTAAGGAGTTACATAAGTTTTATGGCTATAGATTGCCTTGTGTGCTGTTAAGAAATATTATAATGTGCTACAATCTGGGGACTTGAGGGACAAAGTAATTGTACATGGATTCTGTTTTATTTATCTTAACGTTCTTTGGCTGAAAGTTCAAAGTTAAGATATCAGCCAGGGGACTTCTGAGAATTATGTTATGGGTGATTGTCCTTCCACTGTAACTTTACCTTGTCCTCTTTCTTTGCATCTTTTGTTCTCATAATTCAAAATAAAAAAAATTAAACAAAAAACAAAAACAAAAAAAAGAATGGGGTGGCAGGGAGCTACCCTTTATAACTTTGGGCTAATACTCCAGGCTCCAAGGATCTAAGTGCTCCCTATGGGGCTTTAAACATGTGATTCACAAACTCTAAGCCCCAGTTTCCTTCTCCCTAACACAGAGAAGATAAGAACTCTTTTTTCCTAGGTGGTGAGTCAAATACGTAGAGAAAAAATTGAAATAACGTCATCCAGGACATTACTCTGACCTACAGATATTGTGATGGTATTCTTAAGAACATCCCATACTTCCCACTGTCCTCATATTCATGATTAATGTGAATCTCTATAAAGCATTTAGAATCATTGTAGATTTTAGTAAGTTATCTATGATTATGAGAATTATTGCATCTTCATTACTCTGTACTAGTGATTTTTCAGGGAAGAATTTCCTCTAATTTTCATAATGGCCCTAGCCCTATAGTTGTCATTTCTCTATTGTATAGATCAGAAAAGTGTAGAGTTCTTGACTGACTTGCCTATGATCTGAATATAGGATACGTTCTAAGCTGGGTTGCGATCCTGTATCTGCCAGCCTTATTTAGGTGCCCCACACTGTCTCTCTGGATCAGAAGGCCAACTTATGGCAGAGCTTCCAATGTTAAAGATGACAGGAATGAATTTCTGTGCTTGTCCATTTATATCTTAGAGCATGTAGGTATGCCAGCACAGTGCTCTGCTAATTGGACAGACATCAAATTTATCTGCAAATTCATTTATTAGAGCAAAGAGCCTGGGACACTCTCTCCAACCTACTGAGCCATTCTTCAGAAGCAGTGCATGCAGAAATCTATATTTCTATCAGTTCACCTATTTTTATGATGTATATATTCTGGCTTTCAAAGAATTTTAGATAATTTTGAAGTAAAGTTGTCATCCATGATATATCTCTGACATAATTTTGTGATGATATTTTTACCAGTATCCTGTATTTCTTGCTATGTTCACCTTAATCATCTGTTCCCTGCAGTGATTTTTTTGGAAAGGAACACTTTACTTTGGCTTCTGTAATCCCATATACAATAAATGTAAAAAATTTATCTTAAGGTGCTGGAGAGATAGCATGGAGGTAAGGCGTTTGCCTTTCATGCAGGAGGTCATCGGTTTGAATCCCGGCGTCCCATATGGTCCCCCGTGCCTGCCAGGAGCAATTTCTGAGCCTGGAGCCAGGAATAACACCTGAGCACTGCCGGGTGTGCCCCCCCCCAAAAAAAGGTATCTTAAGGAAGTCCTTATTTATATTTTCTCCTAATTTACACCTAAATTAACTTTCAATTTATGACCCCAATCTTTTCTTTTTTCTATTAATTTTTACTCACATTTTATATTGGTGCCAATGACCTTTTTTCAAAATCTGATGACAGTCAATGAATGAATATAGTAAATTTGTTAACATAATTTTGATACAAAATTGAAACTTTTGTTCCAATAATTGCATGAACATAAGTTTTTTTCCGACCTAGAAAAAAATTGTGGTCTGGAATGATATCACAATATGTAAGGCTCTTGCTTTTCCTTCAGCAACTCTAGTTTAATCCCTGGCATTACATTTGATCCCTGAGAATCTCCAGGAGAAATTCCTGAGTGCAAACTCAGAAGTAACTCAGAAGCATCACTCAGTTTCACCCCAAAAGAAAAAAGCGGGTATGAATTAATTAATTTGATAATAAAGGAGTCACATTCCAAGTAACTTTTTGGTTACTGTTAGAAGAATAAAGAAACTTCATAGCAACATACAGCAGAAAAGAAGGTGTTGGATCCCCATGACACTGTTCCTGAACTGCCTGGCAGACAGAATTCCAAAGAGCAACTATTCCAGGGGATTCTGTAAAGTAACTGTCCCAAAAATTCTCCTTGAGACAAAGCTTTGGAGAGACATAGCTTCAGATGAGGAAGAGCAGCACAAAGAGTGATACCTTGTTCCTAAACAGGCTTGACTCAGGGACATTCCTCCTTTCTCACGGAGCACTCTGGTTAAAGGAGATATTACCTGTCAACATTGTGTTGCTCCAGACATATTCCTAAGCCCCAAAGTCTATGTTTATTTTTCCCAAATGCCTCTTCTCCCACTGGCTATGCTTCTGCTATCCACTGTCACCCTCCAGGTATCCCAATTCCTTTTATCCTATATAAATATTTTTGGAATGGAATGAAGTGTCTCTGGTTATAATATTAGGACCCATTCTTTCCTGGGCATTATCCCTTGCTGGCTAAAAAAGTCAGAACATCTGGTGCCTAAACAGAAACATGAATACAGGGATGTAAACATAGAAGCACCGTGTTCACTAAACCCCCACATAAAGAGGTGAGTGGGTAACAGTTTTTCCTGAGTACTGGGGAATTAGAGTCATAGCTCTTCCTCTTTGATTAAGGTGGGGGCAGAACTACTCTGGCATTGACTTACTCCAAAAAGTGTTCTCAACACCCAGACGACTTAGCAACAGCCTGCTAACAGGCAGATCACTCCACATCTAATGGTATGCTGAAACTAGAGGATGCTCTACATCAGCCTGACTTCGATGAAAGAAATGCATAAAATCCAGAATCTTTAAATATAGGAACCTGATACCAACAACAGCTAAAGTGTGAAAAAGTTTCACCGGGACCACAGAGAATGACTCGGGTTTGGACAGACTGGTTTGCCTGGAGCCCAGAGTCTGTCTTATGCCAATAAACCTTGGGGGTGAGGTCTTTTAGTAATCAGACCAAGAATATTTTTTTCTGTTTTCCCCATATTTTTCTGGGCCTATGCAAACAACAGCGATTGCCACTGTCACATTTTTACTATTTTTCTTTAACGCTTATCCTTTAAGAAAAAAACAATTTACTGAATTTAAAAACAAATAACTGTAGTAGAATGCCTGTCTCGAATACAGGCAGAAATTGGGAGGGGGAATGTTACACTGGTGAAGGGGGGGTAATCTGTTTGTGACTGAACCCAACTATAATCATGTTACTTAAATAAAATATTAAAAAATTTTTAAAAAATTGTAACTACTTTGCTTAAATAAAGTAATTATTAAAAATATGAAAAAAGATGGGGGCAGAAACTATGCAATGCTAAGTCCTATCCACATCTCTTGCTCAGGACTGAACGTGCCACACCCATTATTTATTTGATTCTGCATTTTTGCACAAAACTGTAGGTAATATTTCCTGGGACCAACTCAGGTCCTACCTTAAAATTGCCTGTGAAATTAATCCCTGATTCCCAGACGAGGGCACTTTGAGACCAAAATTTGAGATGGTTAAGAACATTGTTTATAGGATATTTAAAGGGGAGACCTAGATACTTTCACAATTTTAGGTAACTTGGCAATTGGTGACTCCATTATCCTGGTTTAGAATCAACTAGATAAGGGAATATTAGATATGAGAAAGAAAAGAATGAGTTGAGTAAAGGGACTAGTAAAAGGATTAAAGATGAAACAGATAAAGTTTCTCCTACTGAAACCTTTAAGAGGATAAGTGACTAAACAGACAAGGCTCCTCTGACTGAGAAAATTAACCCCTCATACCTCCCATGCCCAGATCTTGAAGAAAGCTCCATCTGTGGGCCATCCTATTATCCAGGATAAACTGGAACAAGACAATATCAAAATCTCCTTCTGTGCCTTTACCCTGACAAAAGAGAAGTGCCTTCCCAGTGAAGATGCATTCTCAGTCTAAAACCCTTCCCAGGGCCAGTGATTTACCATTCACTACTGATGTCAAACCAGAGCGTCCTCTGTCTCCTGCAACATCCAGTCCATGGGGTGAGGAAGGTATATATGAGGCTACCACCTCTTCAGTCTGAGTGAAAGAGGCTCTGTAAAAATACTCCCCCATTGAGATTACCCCTAACTCATAGTTCGGAGTGAAGTTTTTGGTTAAAACCGTTATTGCTCTATGAGATTTCTCTCGTTTTCCCTATCCATCTTGGAGGAAAATCAGCCTCTGACTTATGAAGGCTTAAAGTGTACTTACTCAGTCATTTTTAAAAAAGCCTGTGCTTTATACAGATATCTTCTCCATACTGCAATGAGTATTTTACAGGCTGGAGTGTAAGTGCACCTTGGATTCCTCGGGTCTTTCATGTGTTTGCTAACAATTCCCCAAACCCTTCTCAATACACACAATGAAAAAGAAAAAAAGAGAAGCCCCTATAACTTTCAAGCAGTGAGGAATAGACCCTTCAGTGGTTTCTAAGAATTGTGTGAGAAAAGTTGCAAATTATTGTGAAAAGATTTTTTTCTTTTCAGATTACATTGCTAATTAATCTGCCAGGTTCATGTAAATGCGTAATAGTAAATTATTTTGGTTTTTGGGCCTCACCTGGAGGCACTCAAGGCTTATTCCTGCCTCTGCACTCCTGGAAGGCTTGGGTCACCAGTGTACAAGGCAAACACCCTACTGCAGTGCTATCATTCTGGCCCCTTTGTTTTTCTTTTCTTTTTCTATATTTTTGGGGAGTCATGACAGTATTAAGGTAAATTTATTTCAAGCCAGTTTTGTCACTAGGTATATATGTTAGCCCCTAATCTTCCTGGCAGCTATAGCAGGAAGTGGATGGAGCATCATGATTGTTCCTTGTTTACCTATCTTAATATTTTCCTTCAATTCAAGTTTTTTCCCATAGCATTACTATACTAAAATCTAGGTCACAGGTATGGCTACCAGTAAACCTAACTTGAAAGTGGCAGCATTTCCCTGCTGAATGACTCTTGACAGAGGTTATAATACTCCTAATCCAATATTCCTGGCAATTCTTAACTACAGTTTGGGGACTAATCCTGTCAACACTACAGCTGCTCTGGTGGACACAATTTTTCAAACTTTGGTTCAGTTGTATGATTTCTTCAAATCATGGAGATTAATTTATACCACCTCTGGATAGTCCAGGACATGAATTGTACACTTCACAACAAGCACTACTCTAGCTGCAGGAACCATTCAATATTTTAGAACAAAAAATAAACTGGAAATATTTTGTGACTGAAATTGTTTCTCCTTTTGTGTCACCCCCCGAAAGTATAATGGCTCTGCTCATACATGGGACTAAATCAGATAACACCTGCAGGATTTGAGGGAACTATGTCTCTAGAAACACATGCCCTTCAGAATATTCAAATGTTTAGTGTTTAGAGATTAACTTGCAGGTGCTCATTGTGAGAATTTAGCCAGAGCATTGCAGATGTATTATAGGGCCTGACAAGAAGTTGTGGTGGCAAAGCCTCACCCAAACTACTGGCAACTTTGACACTGCCCTACGTATCATGTTTATTTTATTCTGGGATCCTGACTCCTGCAGATAAAATTAGTCAATGTGGAGAGGATGACCTATCAAGCCCATCTCAATTTATTTTGTTTTGCAAACAAAATATGGGGAGATGTTGAAACCCTCTGTGATGTTCTGGTTCAGACAGTTCCTGAACTGCCTAGCAGATCGTATCCTATAGAGCAATGGTTCAGGGAACCCTACAAAACAACTGTTTCAGGGAGTCTCTGTGAGGCAAAGCTTCAGAGATACACCACCAAAGACAGAACAAACTGCACAAAGAAGGATGTTATTTCTCCATGATTAATGGTTCCTAATTGGCTTGACTCAGTGCTGTCCCTCCTCCCTCACAGGGAGCTCTGATTAAGGGGGAGATTATCTAGCAATGCTATGTTGCTCCTGAGAATTCCTAAGCCCCATTGATTATGCTTATCCATTCTCAGATGCCCCTTCTCCCAAAGGTAATGCTTCTGCTATGCCCTGTCACCCCTACAGGTATCTCAGTTCCTCTTGTCCTATATAAGAATTGTTAGAATGTAATAAAGTGTCTTTGGACATTATATGGGGACCAATTATTTCCTGGTCATAGGGGGAACATCCTCTCTCCAGAACACACTGAAGGGGGCAGAAATTGGCTCTTGCCAGCTGACAGGGTTGGGACATCTGGCACCTGAAATGGAACATGAACATAGGAATGTGAACATAGAAGAATTGCATTTACTGGTCCCTCAAATAAAGAAGTGACTTTCAATATACTTCAGTGTATAGAAGGTGTTTTCTCCAAAATGAATTTATTAGAAGCTCCATTATTTGGCTTCAGTATGGGTGTCCCTTCTTCAAGTAGACTCTGAACTCAGACTCCCAACACTGTTGATGTCAGAGGCAAGTAGATATGTAGCCCCACTCTATCTGCAGTTTTGGTCTCTTGTCTTTATTACCTTAGCTATGACCTGCCTTATACAGATCAGCGCTAAGGCTCATATGGCATATGTCCTTCACAAATGTACAAGTATATATACACCTGTTTTAACATTTATATTCATAAGCATATATTGAGCAGTTTGCAAAGTATTTTACCATAAATTATCATGATCATCAGTAGATTTCATCTACTCTGTACCAGAAAACACAGATGTGGGGAGCCTAGCTGATGAAACCTAGAACATAGGACACTTCAGTAATTCCTAATCTTGTCACCCACGTGACCAAAGGCGCCCATGCCTTGAGAACAAAGGAAATAGACAAATACTAAAGTAATTCAAAGCAGCCCAATACATCCAGCCAGAAAGAAAAATATAGAGCAACTTGCCTTTGTGTTAGCAAAAGGTTATTATGATTACAACTGATGTTTTTATTTATGCTTGCTAAGTAAAATTTATAGAACTCTGTTTGAATCTTATGCTTTCAGATAAAATGTGCTCTCTACCTCTTTGCCCCTCCCTATTACCTGCCCCAGCTTATGCTAATGAATGCTTGTAAATGTAATTGGTGGAAAAACCCGTAACACCCTCTGACGTATTTCAGCCCTTAAAAGCTGATCCCCCAACAATAAACTTCCCTTTTGAACAGCATGTGTTTTCTTGAGGGCCCTTACTAACTTCTCAATTTTTTCTTTACAGGTCGGTTCTGCTCGGGCAAACCCGCGAATAACTAGCAACCTTCATTTCCACACCCCCGCGGGTCGGGGGTCCCCCACGGGAGGTTGCACACAAAGACAATAAAAGAGGTAACTTGGGGCCCGGAGTGATAGCACAGCGGCATTTGACTTGCAAGCAGCCGATCCAGGACCAAAGGTGGTTGGTTCGAATCCCATTGTCCCATATGGTCCCCCATGCCTGCCAGGAGCTATTTCTGAGCAGACAGCCAGGAGTAACCCCTGAGCACCGCTGGGTGTGGCCCAAAAACCAAAAAAAAAAAAAAAAAAGAGGTAACTTAAGTTTGAGGTAGTTTTACTCTCATTTCTCACCTCCCAGATAAGTAATTCACCAGAGATCACTGCTAGATGACTCAAAATCCACAATTATATAATGTATATAATACCTATGCTTGACATATAAATGTGTGCTTCTTTTTTTTGTTTGTTTTTTTGGGGGCCACACCCGGCAGTGCTCAGGAGTCACTCCTGGCTGTCTGCTCAGAAATAGCTCCTGGCAGGCACAGGGGACCATATGGGACACCAGGATTCGAACCAACCACCTTAGGTCCTGGATTGGCTGCTTGCAAGGCAATCACCACTGTGCTATCTCTCCGGGCCCTAAATGTGTGCTTCTTTATATATATGTTTCTGATGTACTATCAGTGGTTTATATCATATCTGTAATTGAAGATGAGTAAAGCTCTTGCTCATATAGGATCCTTCAGATTTTACTAGTTCATTTCAGTGCTTTCATTGTTTACTGTGGGGAACTAGAGTCCTAGTAAGGCCAGAGCTAAGGATGTCCTGATGGAAAACTTTTCTGAGCAAATTTCACAGAAGCAGTTAATGTAACTGCAAATGTTTTACCATGGTTGGACGATGTCCTGTGACAATGGGCCCCTGACAAAACCCTGACCTTTCCTGAAAGAAAACATGTTGATAGCTTAATGTACAGTGGAATTTTTATGAGTTCTTGTTATTATAATCACCCAGGAACATCTTGCCTGCCCATATTTGCCTGTTTGTGCAAGATAGCTAGTCTGCAACCTATTTAAGGTGCTTTTGGTGTTCAAATAAATGGAGCTTCTCCCACTTGCAGTCTGTCTCTCTTTCTTTCACTTGTGTACTCTCTTCCCAAAACCCCAGAGTTGGTAAATATTGAAGTAATTGTCCATTTTTTAATTATATATTTACTTTTTCTTTCTTCTTTTCTCTTCTTCCTCCTTGCGCCTTGTCATATTTCCTATCTCAAGACCATGGCAACTATGTGGTGCATATTTTTATGGTTGCAGTGCTCACTGAATATCTTATTTGATTCCTCTTTTGAACTGCTGTGGTGTTTCACCTTCTTCTTTTCCCCATCGTCTCTCAAACCAAGGATGAGAGCCTCTAAAATGACTCTGCTCATAGTCGGCGTAGTCAATTTTTACCCCGTTATATTACCTTTCTCTTCCTCAAACAAATCCAAATAACTTGATCTTTCTAGTCCAGCCTCCCAACTAGAGGGGGCAATAATGGAGGCACCAAGACTAAACAGTTATAAGCCCACTAAATAACTAACTAGACACAGAGGGGACCACGCATTCTAGCAGCCCCTGGGGGGAAGAATGGAGGATATGGGAGGCAGGATGGAAGCGATTGTAAGAGGACAATTTGGTGGTGGGAGTTCCCCTGATTCAATGTAAATATGTACCTGGAATATTACTGTGAACGATATGTAAGCCACTACAATTAAAATAAAAATTATGTTAAAAACAAAAAAATAAAAGTTTAACCTTGTTTTATCACCTAAAATAAATAAATAAATAAATAAATAAATAAATAAATAAATAAATAAAACCCCAGAGTTGTACGTTCTGTGGATCAAGACATTTTGGCACCTAACATGGGCCCAAAGCATAAGAGACTTTGTGACGAGCACCAGGGAAAACAGTGGTCACTAATTGCAGCGAAGTCACTATGCACGATGTGAGTGAAGACTTCTGAAAAGTAAGTGATGAAATTCTGTTCAGGATTTAGACTTCCTTCGATTGAGGACATTCGCTTTCAGAGTCTATCCTTCCCCAGATTAGGGTATATAAAATTTCGTTTCTTTCTCACCCTTAACTGTCATCCTCTTTTCAGCCCCTCCACAAGGGCCTCCCATAGTCATGGATTTTTGGAATTAGTCGGAATTTAGAGGCTGACAAGGGGAGAATCTGTCCTCAAACCTCATTTTTCCTCTTTCACAGTCAGATTTTGCATCCCTCCCCCCCCCCGGTAGGGGTCCTCCACTTAAAAGCCAAAGGGCAGAGGCCGGTTGAAGACTCCTCTGATGAGATAAGGGGGTCCCAAACAAGTCTCTCCAGATAAAGACTTGTCCTCAGCAGAAGAAAATTCCAGTCACGACAGGCACATATTGGTATAAGTAAAACATTGTCCCAAAGATCTTATGACAGACTGTTTCTGATCTTATTGTATCTCGACCTTCTCTTATTTTTCACCTCTGTAATATTTTTTATTGTTTTTTTTCTGTTTAATTTGATTTACTGTGAAATCTCAAAATGGAACTTAGCATCCATGCGAAACCCATAATAGGAATCCAAAAATCTTTAAAGAAAAGGGGGGGTGTTAAGCTTAAAATAAAGGATTTAGTGTCCTTTTTCTAGTTTATTCAAGACATCTGCCCCTGGTTCCCCCAAGAGAGAATGACTGAGGATTGAGAATGGTTGGAGGTGTCATACAAGACTGTTATAAAATATATGGTCCTAACAAAGTTCTCATTGTTACTAACGATGCTTTAAGTGTTAGAGATTGGCATCAGGATATTCAAACTACTATTAAAACCTTTGAGGGAAACTGGAGAGGGAGCTCACAATTGGACCCAGCAGAGCGCACATGCCAGGAAAGCCGTCCCTCTGTTTCTCTGGTATGTTAGGGTCGCTGGTCGGACAGTGGGCCACAGATCTCCTGGGCTGAACACTTGGTCCAGGAGACTGGGACCCCCCCATGCCAGGCAGGTCTTCATGGCAGGCCCTGGCAACTCGGGCCCTGGGGGACGGCTGGAGGAGGAAAACCCCTCCCCTATGTATATTGGACCCCCTGTTTTGCTTGCTAGTAATAGCAGGCACAAGTGCGCCCACGCGACAAATATACTTTTTAATCATTATCCAAAAACGTTCCTGATACTAGATTGCTCCTAGGAATAGAATCAGGATGCTCAAGATTCTGACAAAACACTCAAATTGATCTTTATTGTTTAGTCTTTTATGTATTGCCTCTCCCCTCACCCCTTTGTCTCTCCTACCTCCTCATACCCAAACCCTGAACCATTATCTTCCCCTTATTCAACCCTCCTTATCCTCAGTTCTTAATTTGGTAGACACCAAGACTGACCTTCTGCCCCAACACCACCATCCAGCTCCTCATTGAATGACACCCTCTTGGTCCCCAGCTCATGCCTATGCAAACAACTACGACCAACACGCCTGTTGACCCATGCTTGGTGGCCCCTTATGTCACCATCAAACTATGGACTGTTGTATGATACCGGAATCAGCTTCAGCATAACCCCTAGTTCAAGGACAATATAGGGTTCCGTAATGCCGAAAAATATGTCGCAAACTAAACTATCACCTGTTGTCTTCAAATACCCTTGTTTTCTTTTTTTTAAACATAAAAGGGTCACATGTATCTCTTTTGTATATCTCAGATGTATTCCCTTAACATCTATAACTCTTTTAAAATATCCTCATTTGTGACAATTTTGCCCACTAGATTAGTTATTTGATTGCTTGATTTTCCCCTATGAGATCTGTTTTATAAGCAATACTGGTAGAAGAGTAACTATGTATAGATTTCACGTTTATACCAAGTTACGGGAAATGTTGGAATTTATTCGTTGGCCCCCAGATGCACCAACAATATCTTGTGGTATTGCTTCTCCCTTGCATAGGCACATTAAAATGGGAATATAATACATATGTAAACAAGTTTTTATCTAATAGAGGTGGGAATACAAATTTGGTAATGTAATTAGGCCTTTTACCCTGAACATTGGCATAATGATTTGGCTCAGGCCTCAGAAGAATGGGAATCGCCCACACACACCTGAACTATGGAAACAACCACAATTGTCTTTAACATTCCCAGGATCCAAGCCTCTACCAGAGAAGACCTACTACTGCTTTGGCATTGACTTACTCCAAAGAGTACACCCAACACCCAGGTGACTCAGCAACAGTCTGCATGCAGAGCAGATCGCTCTGCATTTAATGATATGCTGAAACTAGAGGATGCTCCACATCAGCCTGACATCAACAAAAGAAATGCACAGAATCCAGAGTCTTTAAATATAAAAGTCTGATACCAACTATAGCTAAAGTGTGCAAAAGTTTCACCGGGACCTTGAGAATGACTGGAGTTGGATAGACTGGTATGCCTGGAACCCAGAGTCTGTCTTATGCCAATAAACTTCTGGGGTGAGGCCTTTTTGTAATCAGGTCAAGGATTTTTTTCTCCCATTTTCTCCATTTTTCTGGACCTATGCAAACATTGGCGATTGCCACTATCACACCTTTACTATATTTTTTACTCTTATCCTTTAAGGAAAAAAAATACAACTTACTGAACTTAAAAACAAACTACTGTAGTAGAATGCCTGTCTCGAAAACAGGCAGGGGATGGGAAGGGGGGAGGGGGTAATGTTGCACTGGTGAAGGGGGGTGTTCTGGTTATGACTGTAACCCAAATATGATCATGTTACTTAAATAAAAAATATATTTAATAAAAAAAACCTTTGAGGAGTATATGAAGGCAGGTAGTGAGCACGAGTCAGTAAAAGGCTCCACAAAGGGGTCTCCCTCTTCCTCCCTGCCAGAATCAGAAAGTGAATCAGGAATAGCAATCCAGATAACCATCTGCAGCCTTATAATTTCCCATTCCTTGTAACTCTCAAGGCTCCCCTTCTCCATACCGTTCCCTGTCCCTAAAACACGCTCCTTCTACCCAGAACCTATATAAGCAAGTCCAAGAGTTAAAAACCCGTTTGAAATTAAATAAAGAAAAGGCTCAATTGGAAAAGGAGCTACAAGTTCTAAAAATACAAACTGAAACCAAAGAAAACGAGCTTGATCCTAGTTCCCTACCAATCCCCAAACATCCTCCCTGCCAGGAATCTAAGGTTCAACACAGACCCCTAAAGGGTCCCCTCTGCCCATCACTCTAAACCTTTATCCAGTAATAGAAACCCCAATTGCTGATAGGGATGGAGGAGATAATAAAGTCACCCTTAGATCTTATACAAGAGCTTTAAGAGAATTAAAAACTGCAGTAATGCAATATGTCCCCGTAGCCCCCATTACCATACAAGTATTAGAGACCCTAGAAGATATGTGGATGACCCCTAATGATTGGCACTAAGTTGCCTGAGCTGTCCTAGAGGGCGGAGATTATATACTTTGTAAATCTGAGTTTTATGAAAATTGCAAAGAAACTGCCCAACATAATATTGTAGCAGGAGGGCCAAGTGCAGACTAGTTTCTGGGAAAAATGGTGGAAAATAGACTTTATGGCACCAACAATAGTCAATGTGAATACCCCACTAGGCTTTACTTACAAATACAGGTGTATGTCATGAAGGCCTGGAAAAGGCTACCCCAAAAAGTGCAGTTACAACCTTTATAGCTAAAATAAAACAGGGCCCAGATGAACCAATTTATAAACTGCCTTATGATGATGGCTAAAAAATTATTTTGGACAGGTCGAGGCAGACACTCCCTTAATTCTACATTTGGCATTTGAAAATGCTAACCCTGCGTGTCAGGCAGCTATTTGACCACATAGGGAGGGAAAAACTGTCTGATTACATTCATCTATGCTCAGGAATCATCCCTTTACATAATATGTATGGGTCTAGCTATAGGAGCAGAACTAAAAGAAGCAGGGCTTACTGCAGAAAAAAAAAGATTTAATTGTAAGCGAGGTCATTTTGCTAGAAATTGCTCAGTCCCTAAGCAAAGGGATAATGTTACACTTCCCCAGGTTTATGCCTCAAATGTAATCGAGGAAAACACAGGGTGTCTGCATATAAATATAAAACAGATTATCGAGGCAACCTTTTGTCTTCGTTTTTTAAATATTTTTTCTTTATTTAAACATCTTGATTACAAATATGATTGTGATTAGGTTTCAGTCATGTAAAAAGCACCCCCATTCACCAGTGCAACATTCCCACCACCAATGTCCCAAATCTCCCTCCATCCCACCCCACCCCCACCTAGACTCCTGACACGCTTTCCAGTTTCCTCATTCATTCACATGATTATGGTAGTTCTCTGTGTAGTTATTTCTATAACTGCACTCACCACTCTTTGTGGTGAGCTTCATGAAGTGAACTGGAAGTTCCAGCCCTCCTCTCATTGTTTCTGAGAATTGTTGCAAAAATGACTTTTATTTTCCTTAAAACCCATAGATGAGTGAAACTATTCTGCGTGTCTCTCTCCCTCTGACTTATTTCACTCGCATGGTAGATTCCATGTACATCTATGAATAGGAAAATTTCATGAATTCATCTCTCCTGATGGCTGCATAATATTCCATTGTGTATATGTACCACAGTTTCTTTAGCCATTCGTCTATTTTTTTTAATTTTTTATTTTGAATTATGAGAACAAAAGATGCAAAGAAAGAGGACAAGGTAAAGTTACAGTGGAAGGACAATCACCCATAACATAATTCTCAGAAGTCCCCTGGCTGATATCTTAACTTTGAACTTTCAGCCAAAGAACGTTAAGATAAATAAAACAGAATCCATGTACAATTACTTTGCCCCTCAAGTCCCCAGATTGTAGCACATTATAATATTTCTTAACAGCACACAAGGCAATCTATAGCCATAAAACTTATGTAATTCCTTAAACATGAGAGGCATAGTATTTTTTACATTTCCATGTACATGCATATTAGCTTAAGTTAACCTCAAATTTTAAGTGGGTGCATTTAACCTCAAATTTTAAGTGGGTGCATTTTAAGGATTAGAGTCAAAGGAGCACAGTAAAAACGGTGTTAGAGTGGCAATTGTTGTTTGCATAGGCCCACCAAAATATGAGAGGCATGGAAATGAATAACCTTGGCCTAAATACAAAGAGATCCTACCCCTGAAGTTTCCTGGCATAAGACCAACTCTAGGCTTCAGGCAAGTTATCGTCCGATCCATAGTGCCAACACACTTTTCACACAGTCTCTGTTGTTGGTATCATGTTTCTGTATTAAAGATTCTGGAAACTGCATATACTAAATTGAAGTCATGATGTGGAGTGTCTTCTCGTTTCACCTCACCATGAAAGGGCAATGCAGGGGCTGGGCGGTGGCGCTAAAGGTAAGGTGCCTGCCTTGCCTGCGCTAGCCTTGGACGGACCATGGTTCAATCCCCCGGTGTCCCATATGGTCCCCCAAGCCAGGAGCAACTTCTGAGCACATAGCCAGGAGTAACCCCTGAGCGTTACCGGGTGTGGCCCAAAAACCAAAAAAAAAAAAAAAAAAAAAAAAAAGAAAGGGCAATGCAGGAAGCCCTGTCCTATAAGCAGGTCGTTGTTAAGTCTTCTCATTGTTAAGGGAAGTCTCTTTTCAGCAGGACGATGTCTGAGCAGTGGTAGGGTCTTCCATGGTAGAGGATTGCTTCCAGGTGATGTTATAGACAAACCTCAAAATTAAGGGGCAATACAGCAAGCCCTGTCCAGTAAGCAGGTCATTGTTTTTGTTAAGTCTTCTCAGTGTTAACGGAAGTCTTTTTTGAGTAGATCGATGTCAGAGCAGCTGTAGGGTCTTCCCTGGTAGAGGAATGCCTCCAGGTGATGTTATATACAACCTTGGATGATTTGTAAATGTCTTCTCTAGATCAGGGGTGAATGGAGAATGCCCATTCTTCTGAGGCCTGTACCAGGTCTTTATGTCAATGTTCAGGGTGTAAGGTCTCATTGCACTACAAGATTTGTTTGTTCCCATCTCTATTAGATAAGAACTTATTGGTATGTATAGTATTTTCCCATTTTAGTGTGCCTAAGCAAACAAGAAATAAAGCCACGTGGTGCTATCAGATATATGGGGGCATAAGAACATTTCCAACAATACCCATGACTTGGTTCAAACATAAGCATTAAACTGAGGGATTCTTTCACACCAAATTTCATATTGAGCAGTTCACAAAGAGAAGATAAAAAACATGAGGGGGGATCATCACTGTATAAGAAAATATTCAGTACAAGTTATAGCCGTCAAAGGAAACACCCATAAAATGTTGAAAAGACATAAGTGTCCTTTTTATGCCTTTTAAAATAGTTGGTTGGGTGTTAACTCCAGGGCACCACTTTGATCTGTGACTTAGGACTCTACAGTACTTAAGTTAGAAAGGGTAAATGAGGAGTAACGATGATAGGAGTTAAGGAAGTTAAAGAGAAATATGATCTTATGAAGGGGTATGCAAAAGGGCAGAGTACAAAATGGACATTCTGCATATATAAAAACATAATTCAATGATAGTGAGTACTATTAATGTTTCTTGTGCGCACGAGGGCTATCGCCCCCCGCGCGATTTTGAAAATATAGACTGGATAGAGATTACCAGTGACTTCAAGAAGCTGGGAGGCCAGAAGTTCAGGGCCCCACCCAGCCCCTCCCTAAGGAGCTGAATGGATAATGGGGGAAAGCCTAGGGTACCTTCAAGCTCCACCAAGGGGCCCAACTCACCAGCTTGCCCAGGCATGTGGCTCGGGGAAGCCCTGGAGATCTGGAGCAAGGTGGTAGAGGGGTGCTAGGGTTACCCAAGTCCCGCACCCCCACTAGGCCTGGTTAGGAAGGCCTCCAGCATGGCGCTGGCCTGCCAAACCCCCTCCTGCTAGACTCCTGGCTCCCAGGAAGGAGAGATCCTTCAAGAAGCTGGGAGGCCAGATGTTCAGGGCCCCACCCAGACCCTCCCTAAGGAGCTGAATGGATAATGGGGGAAAGCCTAGGGTACCTTCAAACTCCACCAAGGGGCCCAACTCACAGGCTTGCCCACGCATGTGGCCCGGGGAAGCCCTGGAGATCTGGAGAAAGGTGGTAGAGAGGTGCTGGGGTTACCCAAGTCCCGCACCCCCACTAGGCCTGGTTAGGAAGGCCTCCAGCATAGCGGTGGCCTGCCAAACCACCTCCTGCTAGACTCCCTAGCCATTCGTCTGTTGAAGGACATCTTGGTTGTTTCCAGAGCCTGGCTATTGTGAATAGTGCTGCAATAAATATAGGTGTGAGGAAGGGGGGTTGTGTTGTATTCTTGTGTTCTTAGGGTATATCCCTAGGAGTGGAATAGCTGGGTCGAATGGGAGCTCAATTTCCAGATTTTGAAGGAATCTCCATATCACTTTCCATAGAGGCTGTACTAGGCGGCATTCCCACCAGCAGTGGATAAGAGTTCCTTTCTCTCCACATCCCTGACAGCACTGATTGTTCTCATTCTTTGTGATGTGTGCCAATCTCTGGGGTGTGATATGGTATTTCATCATTGTTTTGATTTGCATCTCCCTGATGATTAGTGATGAGGAGCATTATTTCATGTGCCTTTTGGCCATTTGCATTTCTTTTTTTTTTATCAAAGTATCTGTTCATTTCTTATCCCCAATTTTTGATGGGATTAGATGTTTTTTCTTGTAAAGTTCTGTCAGTGCCCATATCGCTTTCCATAGAGGTTGGACTAGACAGCATTCCCACCAGCAGTGAATAAGAGTTCCTTTCTCTCCACATCCCTGACAGCACTGATTGTTCTCATTCTTTGTGATGTGTGCCAATCTCTGGGGTGTGATATGGTATTTCATCATTGTTTTGATTTGCATCTCCCTGATGATTAGTGATGAGGAGCATTATTTCATGTGCCTTTTGGCCATTTGCATTTCTTTTTTTTTTATCAAAGTATCTGTTCATTTCTTATCCCCAATTTTTGATGGGATTAGATGTTTTTTCTTGTAAAGTTCTGTCAGTGCCCTGTATATTTTGGATATTAGCCCCTTATCTGATGGGTGTTGGGTCAATAGTTTCTCCCACACGGTGGGTGGCTCTTGTATCCTGGGCACTATTTCTTTTGAGGTGCAGAAGCTTCTCAGCTTCATGTTTTCTCATCTGTTGATTTATGCTTCCACTTGTTTGGAAAGCGCAGTTTCCTCTTTGAAGATGCCTTTAGTCTCAATGTCATGGAGTGTTTTACCGATGTGTTGTTCTATATACCTTATGGAATCAAGTCTGATATCAAGGTCTTTAATCCATTTGGATTCTACCTTCCTACAAGATGTTAACTGGGTGTCTATGTTCGCTTTTTTGCAAGTGGCTAACCAGTTCTGCCAGCACCGCTTGTTGAAGTTTTCCCTGCTCCACTTAGAATCTCTTGCTCCTTTGTCAAAAATTAGGTGATTGTTTGTCTGGGGAACATCATCTGAGAACTCAAGCCTATTCCACTGATCTGAGGGTCTGTCTTTATTCCAATACCATGCTGTTTTGATAACTATTGCTTTGTAGTACATTTTAAAGTTGGGGAAAGTAATGCCTCCCATTTTCCTTTTCCCTAGTAGTGCTTTAGCTATTCCAGGGTGTTTATTGTTCCAGATAAACTTCATAAGTATTTGATCCACTTCTTTGAAGAATGTCATGGGATCATACACTATGACCAAGTAGGTTTCATCTCAGGAATACAAGGATGGTTTAACATCCGTAAATCTATCAACATCATACACAACATCAACAACAAGAAAAATAAAAATCACATGATCATATCAGTAGATGTAGAGAAAGCATTTGATAAGGTCCAACACCCATTCTTGATCAAAACTCACAGCAAGATGGGAATGGAAGGAACCTTTCTCAATCTAGTTAAAGCCATCTACCACAAGCCAATGGCAAATATTATCTTCAATGGAGAAAAATTAAAAGCCTTTACTCTAAATTCTGGTACAAGACAAGGCTGTCTCCTCTCACAGCTCCTCTTCAACATAGTACTGGAAGTGCTTGCTATAGCGATCAGGCAAGAAAAAGATATCAAGGGAATCCAGATAGGAAAGGAAGAATTCAAGCTCTCACTGTTTGCAGTTGACATGATACTCTACTTAGAAAACCCTAAAGACTCTACCAAAAAGCTTCTAGAAACAATAGACTCATATAGCAAGGTGGCAGGCTACAAAATTAACACACAGAAATCAATGGCCTTTATATACCAATAATGATAGGGAAGAGATGGACGTCAAGAAGGCAATCCCATTCACATTAGTGCCACACAAACTCAAATACCTTGAAGTCAACTTGACCAAAGACATGAAGGACCTATACAAAGGAACTATAAAGCCCTGCTCCAAGAAATAAAAGAGGACACATGGAAATGGAAACACATACCCTGCTCATGGATTGGCAGGATTAACATCATTAAAATGGCAATACTCCCCAAAGCATTATACAGATTTAATGTGATTCCTCTAAAAATAGCCTAGTGCCTTCTTTATAGGGAAACATCAGGTGGGGCCAGCCCTAGGCCCCTTATCCAGCATGAACTGTGGGGCAGCAGGCTTCATGTCAGCCACCCAACCCAGTCTCAACTCGGTGTACTCCCCACAGTTTCCTCCCTTTTTCAGGTCACTCCCAGAGAGTGCAGGATTGGACCTGTTCTACTTCCTCAACAATATTAATTGCCTCCCAAGGACCTCAGTTGGTGTCCATCAATGCTAAGGGTCTGCTGCCACTCGAAACATTTGTTCTTATTGAAAGGGGCAGGATGTTATTAAAAGGCTTGTAAACTTTTTCTGGTATAATTGATGCTTATACTGGCCAATTCAATATTGGTGATAACCACTTCCCAATTTCTTATGATAGAATCCCAACAAAGGGTTGCTCAGCTGTTCTTGCTGCCACTACATATCACCCAATTTCCAATGCTTTCAAGCCAGCAAGGAACTAACTGCTTTGGCTCCTCTGATATTTTCTGGAAGCAACAGGTATCTCGTGATAAACCCATGTTCAAGCTAAATATTAATGAAAAAGATTTTACAGGTCGGGTGGACACTGGGGCAGATGCCACCATCAGGAGACACGAGGTATGGCCCTCCAATTGGCCTCTAACCACCTCAGTCACCCACCATCAAGGTATATGCCAGTCCCCAAATCCTCTAGTTAGTATAACTTACTTGCATTGGAGGAATTCTGAAGGAAATTCAGACAATATCTGCCCTTACATCATCCGGGGCTTGCCCATTAACCTCTGGGGAAAAAACATCTTGGAGTAAATGGACCTTATACTTGTAAATAACAAAGGTCTGGTCCTTATGGTAAAACAAGGTTATGTCCCAGGGCAAGGGTTAGGAAAATTTTCTCAGGGACACATTAACCCTATCCCCACCATCCCAATAAATAATAGGCTGGGGTTTGGGAACTTATGATGCTGACTGCTGACAACCCTATACCCCATGCAGATAAAATCGCCTGGCAGTCAGACCAGCCTGTGTGGGTTGATCAGTGGCCGTTAGTCAGTGAAAACCTTGCAGCTGCAGAACAGTTAGTACAGAATCAACTCTCTGCAGCACATAATGAATCAACCTTATCATCATGGAATACTCCCACTTGTCATTAAAAAGAAATCTGGAAAATGGAGGTTGCTTCAAGATTTGAGAGAGGTGGGGCTGGAGAGATAGCATGGAGGTAAGGCGTTTGCCTTGCATGCACAAGGACAGTGGTTCAAATCCCGGTATCCCATATGGTCCCCCGAGCCTGCCAGGAGTGATTTTTGAGCATAGAGCCAGGAGTAACCCCTGAGCGCTGCTGGGTGTGACCAAAAAAAAAAACACAAACATAAAAACAAAAAACAAAAAGATTTGAGAGGGGTTATTAAAACAATGGTCATTCTTGGGGCCTTACAACCCTGCCTCCCCTCACCAGTGGCAATTCTACCTAATTCATATAAAATAGTTATATATCTTAAGGGTTATTTTTTTCTCCATTCCTCTGTACCAGGTGGATAGAAAAAGATTTATGTTTAGTGTCCCAGTTACCAATTTTAAAGGCCCAATGAAGCGTTTCCAATGGAAGGTTTTGCCACAGGTATGGCCAATAGCTCTACCCTTTGTCAGAAATATGTGGTACAAGTTATTGATTCCATTCGTTCCATCTAGCCACAATTGTATTTGATTCATTATATGGATGACATCCTGATTGAGGGTTCATCTTCTGCACAACTGCTTGAGTGTTGTCAGTCCTCATTAAAAGACTTGTATATGCAGAGTTCCAAATTGCCTTAGTTAAAATACAAGTCTCTGAGCCTTTTTCCTTTTTGGGATTTCAATTGTATAATACCCCGATGTTAACTCCTCCCATTTAAAAACTCCCATTTAGGGGCCGGAGAGATAGCACAGCAGCGTTTGCCTTGCAAGCAGCAGATCCAGGATCTAAGGTGGTTGGTTCAAATCCCGATGTCCCATATGGTCCCCCGTGCCTGCCAGGAGTGACTTCTGAGCATAGAGCCAGGAGTAACCCCTGAGCGTGGCCGGGTGTGACCTAAAATAAACAAACAAAAAACTCCCATTTAAAAACTTTAAATGATTTTCAACAATTGTTAGGAAATATCAATTGTCTGCGGCCATATTTACACCTGACTACAGGTGAATTCAAACCCTTATTTGACATTCTCAAGGGTGATTCTGATCCCAAATCTCCTTGGGAACTGAATTAAGCAGCTCAGCAAGCACTGGCTAAAGTAGAGGAGGCCATTTGATCGCAATTTGTGTGTGCCCTTGATTATGCATTACCTTTTAGTTTTATAATATTTGCCTCCCTACATACCCCTACAGAGTTTATTTGGCAAAATAATTCTATCTCTTGGATACATTTATCTGCATCTCCTAAAAAGGTCCTGGTTCCTTATTATGCAATGGTCACTGATCTCATTATGTCAGGACGAGGATTTTGCAGAAAGTATTTCGGAAAGGAATCTAATTATAATAATATACAACCCTATCATACGCAACATTTGTTCTGGCTGTTTCAAAACACGGGTGATTGGCCATTAGTTTGTGCCTCCTTTGAAGAAAAAATTGACAATCATTATCAAGCCAATAAACTTGTTCAATTTTTTAAGATGCATATTTGAATTTTCCTGTCATCACTCAGTCTCTCCTATTACTGGAGTTGTCATCATATTTACTGACAGCTCATCAAACAGTTGCCTCCTACGTTATAAATATTTCAACTATTACCATCCATACAGAATATACCTCAGCCCAGCTGGTTGAATTTTGTGCTCTCCTATAAGTTTTTAAGCAATTTTCTAATAGTTCTTTTAATTCGTATACTGATAGTGCCTATACTGCCTATTCTGTACCATTATTGGAGACTGTTAGTTATCTTAAACCCATTTCTAACACCACTAAATAGTTTAAGGAAATCCAAGGTCTGTTTCATAGGCCACTTTAAGAGCTCAATCTGGTCTTCCAGAACCTCTGGCCTTGGGCAATTCCTTGGCTGACAAAGCCACAAAAACCATTGCCTTTGTTTCGCTTGAGGGTACGATGCAGCTATTCAAGCACGTTGTCTGCATCATTTTAATGCCAATACCCTTAAACTAATGTTCAAAATCTCTAGGGAACAGGCCCGGCAGGTTGTTAAGCAATGTTCCACTTGTGTCTCTCAACTGCCTGTTCCCCATCTGGGGTTTAATCCTCGTGGCTTGGTGCCAAATGAAATTTGGCAAATGGATGTTACTCATATTTCAGAATTTGGAAAACTTAAGTACCTCCATGTAATGGTGGATTCTTGTAGCGGATTCATGTATGGAACCCTTCAAATAGGAGAAGCCTGTAAAATGTTATTGCTCATGTGTTGTTATGCTTCTCTGTGATGGGAATGGCCAAAATTATTAAAACAGATAATGGCCCTGGGTATACAGGAAAAAGTTTCCAGTCCTTTTGTAAATCCCTTTCCATTACCAATGAGATTGGAACTCCCTATAACCCACAAAGCCAGGGCATAGTGGAACATGCCCATCAAACTCTTAAAAACAATATTCAAAGATTAAAAACAGGGCAATTATATGCCATCAGAGGCTCGCCAAAATGTGTTGGTCCATGCTTTTTTATTATCAATTTTTTACAGCTGGACCAGTCTGGACAGTCAGCAGCTGACAGATTATGACACCCTTCAACTAAAGAAAATTATGCCATAATATTATGGAGAGATCCATTAACTGGCCAATGGCAAGGCCCAGTCCCAGTACTTATCTGGGGAAGAGGATCCATGTGCATCTTTGATATGAAAGAAGGAACTATGTGTTGGCTCCCAGAAAGGCTAATAAGGCAAACTAACCAAACTGTCTTCAGGGCTACAGTCAACCCTGAGAGTCCTCCTTTTGTCTCGTCCACAGATTCCAAAGAAGATAATGAAGAAGTTGGATCGTCTTCTGAAAATGATCTTTTGCCTGCTCATGATAATGAAGGGAGAACAGAATCTCCTGCTGAGAACACCACAGGAGGAGTCTCCCCATTTCCCACTTAATAGGACCTGGTGATCACCAACCCTGAGACTGGAACCACGTTAATTCTGGCCCAACAGATAGGCCCCTCCATATCATGGTCCCCCTCACTTAGCTTTAACCTTTGTATTTTAGCAAAAAATTCTTGGACTGCATCAGAAACCGATCATACCCCCGGTGATTCCCATTCTGATTGTGCCTTTAGAAATTTCTATATTTGTTCTGGAAGAAAAAGAACGTTCAAGTGTGGAGGCCCAGAGGCATACTATTTGTCACCCATAATTGCAAAACTTCTTTTACCTGCTCAGGGTGGAAGGCTGGTGGGCCAGAGGATTTGATTACAGTTACCAAAACATAACTCAGATAAACTACACATCACCTTCATTGACTCAGAAAAATAGGCCTTTAGCTGGGATGCTGGAAAAAGCTGGGGGCTGTGATTATATCGCCCTGCTAAAAGTCATGTAGGAATTCTTTTTGTACTTAAGCTTGTTCAAACACCCATTTACCAACCCATAGCTGTAGGATCAAATAATATCCTTCATATTCCCAATCTCACACCCAAGTCCTCCCTGCCTAAATCAGTTGTGTCTGATAATCAGTCTTTGGAGGGAACTGGTTTCATCCTTGCTCCCACCCTTCATCATCATCCTCATATGACACCAGATGGCTCTGCCGGAGTAGAAACTGAGCATTCCTTGCTCAAGTTAATAGATAATACTGTTAAAGCACTAAATCATTCTAAACCTGAATTAAATGCAGCTTTGACATGTCACTGATGGAGAAAGGAGACTGTGTGTCACACTCAAAGAAGAATGCTGTGTCTATGTGGACCACTTGGGGCAGATTAAGGACTCAATGGCTAAAGTGCAGGAGGGCTTGGAAAAAAGAAAACGCTTGAGGGATCAAGAACAAAGCTGGTTTCAAAATTGGTTTTCCACTTCCACTTGGCTCACAACATTGCTCCAACCATCCTAGGACCCTTAGTGGGATTACTTCCACTGGTCTCCTTTGGGCCCTGGGATTTTAGAAAGCTCACCATTTTGTGAAGAAACAAATTGATGACTTACAGGAAAAACCCATACAGGTTCACTACCACCACCTGGACCTGGAGGACCGAGGCTTCTTCGAGAAACTTCCCCAACAGCAGTAACCTTTGTCTTCCTACAGAGTACTGGTTCAGGTAGCCCAATCCTTAAAGGGAGGCCCTGGGATGAGTATGCAGCCCCTTTGGACCTTTTAACTGAGAATTTTTGTTGACTGTTCGCAGTGGGATTCGGAAGCAGTAACGCACCAGGGAAACTCCCCATCTAGGTGACACGAGAGAGGTTTCCTGGCACGGGTATGCAGCCCCTTTCAGCCACTAAATTGAGGATTGTTGCCACCCATTCCCAGCGGGATTCTGAGGCAATAATTCAGTCCCAGTGGGCTACTTAACTGGAGATTGTCACAATTTCCACCAGATTTCCACCATTGAAAGTCCCCCCAATTCACCTAGAAACCTGGAAACCTAAAAAAGACTATCGACTCTCTCCTTTATATAATAGAAATAGAGGAGATTCAGGGAGCCAGAGTCCTAGTAAGAGCTAAGGATGTCCTGATGAGAAACTTGCCTGAGCAAATTTCACAGAAGCAAAGTAACTGCAAATGTTTTACCATGGTTGGGCAATGTCCTGTGACAATGGGCCCCTGACAAAACCCTGACCTTTACTGAATGAAAACATGTTGATAGCTTAATGTACAGTGGAATTTTTATGAGTTCCTGTTATCGTAATCACACAGGAACATCTTGCCTGCCCATATTTGCCTGTTTGCGCAAGTCTGCAACCTATTTAAGGTGTTTCTGCTGTTCAAATAAACGGAGCTTCTCCCACTTGCACTCTGTCTGTTTCTTTTTCTTTCACTAGTGCACTCTCTTGGGAACCCCAGAGTTGTATGTCCTGTGGGTCTTTAAATAAGTTTGTCATGGTATGATAACAGTATTAAGAAACATGAACACTTGAGTCACTATACATGCTTGTTTAATGAATAAATAAATGAGAGAGCTGAGTGTCTGTGACACATTGGGTACTCAATGGAGTCTCTGACAAACTCCAACTGAAAAGTATAAATGCAAACTTTTGGGGTAAAACAAATGCACTTTACCAAATAACTTCCACCTATTATAGAAAGGTTTTAGCACCTGCTGATTAATTTAGCAAAGTTAAATTACTGGCCCTGGTATTCTGTGAATATCTAGCCAGAGGTTAAAAGGCAACCCTGAACCATTGGATCTACATGGTCTACATGTAGTCTGAGCTTCTCATTTTGGGTGTGGTGCCATCTGATCCACTAAGACATGAAGTCAAGCATGAAATAACACTCCATCACCAAAGGGCAGCATATAAACAACCTAAGTCTGGAGGAATTTATAAATGTAAAAGTGAGTTACTGGAGCCACCTACTATCACACTGCTGTTCTCCCTCAGTTCATATCTAGGTCTTCATAATGAGTTCTCAATAACCAACAAGCAATTGCTTTTTGGCATTTTGGCTAAAATCAAGTGTAGTTCTGATCTTATCAGTTGAATATTGGAAGCATCCTCTAACCAACAGATACACCCTCTAGCCAATAACCAGCATGCTAAAGAAAAGAGAAAGCCAGGGAGTGTAGTTTGTCACCAATAAACTGAAATGACTAGATATTGGAAGTTATTGTGTTACAACTCTACTTGATTTAATGACCTTTATAGAAAACACTTAAGGAAAATTCTTCTAGAAGACAGAACTTAGAGAGCAGATGGATTTTATAGTCCATAAAAATACCTAACAACAATAGATAGCAGACAGTAAATTAAAAGAGTGTTCTCTAGACTACATTAGGACCCTATTATTATGGACTAGATACCAATCTATTTAAAAATATCATATATTATGATTGGAATGTGCCTGTTTACCCTGATTTAATATGCACCATGATCCAGGAATTTTCTAGTTACTTTCTATGACTTATATATTTCATACACTATTTTCTTCTGGTCAAATAATACATCATCATAGGGTTGGAGCGGTGGTGCAAGTGGTAGGGCGTTTGCCTTACATGTGCTAACTTAGGATGGACCACAGTTCGATCTTCCAGTATCCCATATGGTCCCCCAAGGCAGGAGCGATTTCTGAGCACATAGCCAGGAGTAACTTCTGAGCTTCACCAGGTGTGGCCCCAAAACCAAATAATAATAATGATAATAATAATAATAATACATCATCAGTGAAAATAGGAAATATTGTGGTCTAACAAACATGGATTTTTCTGTTTTTATCATGTATATCATCACTCATAAACAACTGTCCATATATAATGGTGGGATGGAAGATTTAGTCATGGACACAGAAAACATTTTGTGAAATCTAGAAGATAACCATAATTTTTAAACAAAGAAATATAATGTTCCCTGATGAACATGTTTAGTAATATAGTGTCAAAACACCTCTCATTATCAAAGTACTTTGCTCAAATTCAATTAATAGTAAGTTGAAAGTTATCTGATTCTTGATTATACTAAACTAATGGGTAATTAACTATATAAATAGGGTGGCATTATTGTTTTTAATTATCGGGAAGAAGTAATTAATATGATATACTATCAGTTACAAAAGAGCACCTCTGGAACTTTGGAAACACACTGTGTAAACCTAAATCTGCTATGTTCGTTGAAAAAAGCTCAAAATAACTTAAAACTTGAATCTCTGAGATCTAGGAGTCCATATAATAATAAAGATAGCTTCTAGGTTCCCTTAAAAGTGCAGCATAGAACTTGTTCCTACAAGGTATACTCAGAATTGCCAGACTCACTTGAGCAGGTTTTAATCTATCTTCAATATATGAGTTCTAAGAAGCTTCCTAGATGCTTTCATACATGCTATTTCTAGTGATAGAACTTATTCAAAGAATATAGTAGCCATATACATAAAGAAATTCCAAGTGCCTCACACTACCAAACAAATAACCATGAACAGTTAAGATGTTTGTTAAAAGCAAGGAGTCTGAAGGAGTTTAAAAGTAAGATAAAAACAACAGCTATGGAGTGGTTTCATTAAGTTGATATAACTTCTTGTTTTCTTCCATGCTTTGTGTGTGCATATGAATTATTTACTTTTTTTCATTTTAATCCTCTGTAGAATTCAATGTGTGACCAGTGGTTAAATGTAAGATTTATTTCATACCTAATAGTATATCTATAAAAAAACCGCAAGGTAAGGAGAAAAGAATAGTTAATCATGAATACATTATTGAGTTTCATAATAGAGAAGGTAGATGACAAGATTTGGGGTAATAGCCTTTTGGAAAATGGGCTAATGGCAACTAGATATAGATTTCTAGCATACTTCTGGATCAAGACATATAAGTGTAAATTTGGGCTGGCTCACCTGCACCACACTGGAGAGTGCTACTGTGGTAGCCTATGGAACCCAGGAAACACCCCAAGAAACACCCCAGAAACCAGCCTCTTATCATCTAGATACATAAAGGACTATAATTCCTGCCCAGACCACTCTCCCTGCCTCCTGTTCCACTTCTCCCTCTCTCACCCATACTGGAAAGCCACATGCCACCGCATGACTCAGAACCCAAAATTGCATGAATATAAATATATCTGCATGACAACTTCATTCCTTCTACCCTATTAACTCAAAGTTTTTCTGATTTTGATATATTTTCCTGAAATACCTCCACAACTGCCTTCTATGCAAATGAGATCACTAATTATTTTCCTGCATAAACATTAAGACAGCAAGATAGAGCACTGATATTGTTATATTAACAGACAATAGAGAGTAATCTATGCTGAAATATAAACAGTTTATATCCAAGACAATTGCGTATTTGAAGATCAAATCACAGTGCCAATAAATCTTTAAAAACAATGAAGATACAAATGAATCCAAATGTTCTAATAGATAGGGATTGTTGTCCAGTCAGATACTGAACTCAAACAAAGCTGCAAACCTCACCGATGAGGAACCTAAAGCAATGTTCCATGCAATGGCCATAGAAATAAGATAAACATTGGAAGAATAACTCAAGCAACTAAAAGGTGAACTGATCCAGGATAGCAAAGAGTCCATTCAAATTAAATTAAAGGAGTCAAAAAGTAATATAACCAGGGGCCAGAATAATAGCACAGGGAGTAGGGCATTTGCCTTGCACATTTTTGATCTGACTTCAGTCACCAGTATCCCATATTTTATCCCAATTTTGATCTCAGAACCAGGAGTAATCCCTGAGCTCTGCTAGGTATGGCCGTAAAACAACACCATAAAATAGCCAACCACTAAAACAGAATTCAATATGTGGATGACCATTTCAATGATACTGAATACAAAATACTGACCATCATCAAGAATGAAGTGAGAAAAGAAAAGAGAGATAAACGAATGGAAGAAAACATAAGATGTGATAGATAATAGCAAGAACAATCTCCAAATCATAGAAATGTCAGAAGGAGAGAAAAAGTGAAAAGGAATGAATTATTGGAAGAAAAATCACCTAGAACTCTCCTAATTTCTGGAGAGGCTCCTGCACAGATTCTAGAGGCCCAAAACATACCAAACAAAATAAATTCAATCAAAACAAAACCAAGACACATAGTAACCAAAATGGTACAGTCAAAAGACAAAGATTACTTAAATCATCAAGAGTGAAAAAATGGGACTGGTGAGATAGCATGGAGGTAGTGCATTTGCCTTGCATGCAGAAGGACTGTTGTTTTAATCCCAGCACCCCATATGGTTCCTCGAGCCTGCCAGGAGCAATTTTTGAGCATAGAGCCAGGAGTAACCCCTGAGCGCTGCCGGGTGTGACCCCAAAACAAACAAACAAACAAACAAAAAAGAGTGAAAAATATCAAATATAAGGAAAACAATATAAAAGTAGCATATGATTGATTGAAGTCTCATCCCTCCATTCTCCCTAGGTAACTTGACCTTACCTGCAAGACCCCGCCCATTCCTGGGAGGGGTCTTGGAAAAGGTAGATAAGGCCTTTGACACAGGGGATTAGCTCTCTTTTTGGTCTTTGGCCAGCATGGAGGTCAAAGGGAAGATGGCTGACAGGAGTTAAGATGCAGGGCTAGCTAAGAATGACTGAATGCTTGAAAGGTTATTATATAGGCCACACATGTGGTGGATAGGGCATGAATAAAGTTGATGCTTCCTGATGCTTGTCTCTGGATGAGTCTGATTCCACTGTTCACCTAAACCTGGGACCCTCCAGCTGAATGGAGATTGCAGAGCCACGTGGCCTGGGATGGCAGAGAAAAATCCATCCATCCACCTCCATCCAGCTCCATCGCTAATTATTTGATGCAACATCTAATGCTACATCTGGCGCCCATCCATCCACCTCCATCCTTCACCATCCACCTCTATCCAGCCCCTTCATTAATTATTTAATGCAACATATATCTTCCATATGGTATCTTACAAGCCAGGGAAGAGTATGATGGTATATCCAGCTTAGAATCAAATACCCTGTGATTTTATTAATTAAACTTGAGGGAGAGATAACAACCTTTTTGAGTAAAACAAGAACTGGCAGCATTCACAAAAACTAAACGAATCCTCCAAGAATTACTGAAAGGCCACCTGTAAAAATCAATCTCTTAAAAAAAAGCTAGCTACATATACATTTATGCATATACATATACACAAATGGCAACATAGCCCAATATATCTTTAATGCCATTGGACAAAATTTCACTATAAAAAGACACAGAGGAGGGCCAAAGCAGTGGTGCAAGCGGTAAGGCATCTGCCTTGCCCGCACTAGCCTAGGATGGACTGCAGTTTGATCCCCCGGCATCCCATATGGTCCCCCAAGCCTGGAGCGATTTCTGAGCACATAGCCAGGAGTAACCCCTGAGAGTTGTCGGGTGTGCCCCCCCCCCAAAAAAAAGAAAGACACAGAGGAACTGGATGTGTTAGAAAGAAAAATCCATTCTTCTGTAGCCTACAGGAAACACACCTAAACCTAAAGATTCTAAGTGAAAGGATGAAAAACAACCAGTGCGGGCGTAAATGCAAGGAGAAAGGGACTCTTATTCATTGCTGGTAGGAATGACATCTAACACAGCCTTTCTGGAAAACAATATGGATATTCCTCCAAAAACTGGAAATTTAGCTCCTATAATATCCAGCAATCCCTCTCTTAGGAATATTCCCTAGGAACAAAAAACACAAACACAAAAATGCCCTCTGCATTCTAATATTCATAGCAGCACTATTTACAATGGCCAGAATCTGGAAGCAATCCAGGTACCTGACAACCTATAAATGGCTAAAGAAACAGTGGTACATTTACACAATGGAATATTTTGAAGCCATTAGAAAAAATTAAGTCATAAAATTTGCTTTATACATGAATGTACATGAAGATTATTATGCTGTGTGAAATCAGTCAGAGCGAGATGGATAGATATAGAATAATCTCACTCATCTGTGGGATCTAAGAAAAATCAAGACAATGTGGCAATAATATCCAGAGTCAATAGAGATGAGAATCAGGAGGACCAGTCCATAATGGGAAGCTTGCCACAAAGAGTGGTGAGTGTAATTAGAGTTGAGAAGGACCTACCATGACAGTGTCCGTTAGAATTGATTACTCTGGACAAGATCTGAGTGATAAAAGGGGATAAAGTGACATGCATGGGACCCCCTCATTAACAAAAGTGCAGATCACAGTGTCAGAAAGAAAAAAGAGAGAATGAAAGAGAAAGAAGCAAAATGCCTGCCACAGAGATAGGTGGATGTATGAAGTGGGAGGGAAATGTGGACATTGGTGGCAGGAAAGTTTTACTAATGAAAGGTGTTGTACATTTTATCACTGAAATCCAACTATGAACATATCTGTAACCACAGTGCTTAAATAAAGCAGTTATATATAAAAATAGAATTTAAAACAACAGTTCAAAAATAATTTTAAAAAGTAAATGGAAAACCAAAGAAATCTAGGACAGTCATATTTATACCAAATATCATTAAATATAAAGAAACTAAAGTCAGAGATGGACACTACCTACTGATTAAGAGAATAATAGATTGAGAAATACTATCAACAGGAGCCAACTGTGTTGTCTGCCCAAGTGGCCACTGTCATAGACTCAGCTAAGTCTCAAAGGAGAGGCAAAACTAGCAGGAAGAACTCATGGATATATCCGCCTCATAGCCAATCGTGATGGGGCCCCTTGGGAAGTTCTTTGCTCTGCTGAAGCCATGGCAGCTGCACACTTAGACCCACTCTATAACTGCTGTTACACAATGACCCAGCTTCACCACACTTCCACTAACATCTACAGAGAATCCTAGCTGCCAAAAACTCTAGGTATTTTGGTTTCATTGCTATAACTCTGGGGACTCTTAGGAGTCAGGGAAGGTGACCTCTCTCCTGCTCCCTGTACTTTCAGAAATTTCAGCAGCCATGCATATGGCTATCACTATATATACCACCACTATCAATATATGAGCTCACTGACCCAGCTCTACAAACTCTCAAAGTCCTGTTTTGTGCATTCACTTACATGACCATGTGACACCCCTATAATTTTACTGCTGACTTCCCAGTAGAGATACAACTAGATATGAAGTAATTTTAAAAGCCACATAAACTCAAAAAACAAAATCAACAAGAGAATGTCAACTAGCAATAAATAACTTAGTAAACATTCAGATAATGGTATATTGACCCCATTGCAAGATATGACAATTCTCATAAATTTTCTCTTAATTAATTTTCCAATAATTCATTACCATTTAGTTTTACTAAGCAATGTTAAGTAAATTATTTGTACTTGCCAAGAGACAGGTTTTGGTGAGGTTGAGAAATTGGTCACAAAGTGGAGGGAATGTTACACAGGTGATGGGATTGGTGTTGGAATATTTAATGCCAAAGGTAACTGTATGATGAACAACTCTGTAAGCCATAGTGTTTAAAATAAATTATTCAAAAAACAAGATACAGTATTGGCTCTCAGAGACATGGTATTTTCTTTCTTGCAGTATATAATCTGAAGACATGGACCACAAATTACACCATGGAAGATAAAGATAAATACTAATATTTTAGGTCTTATGCTACTCAAGTGAAGGACATTATATTGTTGTTTATATCATGATTTACAATGTAAAATTCATTTCATCTTATCAACCAAATGACTTGTAATAAAAATTCATTACTCTGAAAAAAGAAATACTATCATCAAAGTTTATGCACCGAATAAAGGTCCAGCAAAGTTCATTAAGCTTCTGATAACAAACCTAAAGAAACACACTGATGGAAACAAAATAGTAATTGGGAGACTTTAACACTCAACTTTCACCAATAGAAAGATCAAGCAGATGGAATATCAGCAAAGAAATGAGAATAACTGTGTAACTGAA
Source organism: Suncus etruscus (assembly GCF_024139225.1). NCBI lineage: Eukaryota > Metazoa > Chordata > Mammalia > Eulipotyphla > Soricidae > Suncus > Suncus etruscus. The sequence continues at coordinate 51,644,308 of NC_064868.1, read as the reverse complement.
ACAACTGGGATTGTGGGACATATGCAGGGCTCTTCATCCTCCAAAAACAAGAATATACATTCTTTAGTGCACATTGAACATTTTCCAAGATAAGTCACATCTTAGTCATAACTCAGACAGATATAACTTTTAAAATACCAAAATTTTCCAAAGTATCATTTCAGAATATAATTCTATGAAAGTAGAAATTAACCACAGAAAGAAGATAGAGAAACCTTTCAACACATGAAGCTGAACAAAACACTACTAAACAGCAATTGGAAAGAGGAACTCATGGGAGGAAAAATATATTCCTTGAAACTAATGACAACAAATATACAATCTGTCAGAATTTATGGGATACCACAAAACGTGTAGTATAAGGAAATTAATAGCACTGAAGGCTACATTTAGAAAGAAGAAAAACAACACATCTTAAAAATCTGGGGAAGGAACAGCAAACAAACCCAAAATGTTTGTTTGAACTAGGGGAATAGTAAAAACAAGAGCAGAAATGAACAACATAGATACCAAGAAGTCATTCAAATAATCAATGAAACCAGGAGTTGGTCCTTAAAAAGAATACAAGACAAATAAGCCTTAAGATAGATGCAAAAGAAATAAAAGAGAAAATGTTCAAATAAACTGGATAAGAGATAAAATGGAAGAAATTAAAATGGACCTTTCAGTAATTCAAAATGTAATTATATATTATTATAAGCAACTAACAATCCTAAACTAGAACTGGGTAGATTCTTAGAGTCATTTGTTCTTCCAAAGCGCACCGCTGGGTGTGGCCCAAAAAGAAACAAAAAAAGAATCTTGCCAAGAATAAAATTCCTGGTCCAGTGGATTCACTGTTGAGTTCTAATCTTCAGATTAGTATTACCTTTATTTGTTAAACTCCTACAAAATATAAAAGACATCAAAATCTTTCCTAACAACATCTATAAAGCTACCATTACACAAATACCTAAAGCAGAAAAAGACATTTTTAGAAAAAAATTTCAAACAAATCTCCTGGATAAATATCAATGCAAAATTCATTTTGTTAATTCCTTTTCATACTTAATGAAATCCAGCAACCTTTTCAAAACATGTTACATCCTGAGCAAGTGGAATTTATGCCAGGGATGCAAGAATGATTCAACATAATCAAATCAATTAACAGAATACAACATGTCAGTAAAAGAAAAGATAAGAACCATATGATCAATTAGTAGATACCAAGAAAGTTATTGAAAAGGTCCAAAATCCATGCATGATTAAAACCCTCAACGAAGTAGGGTTGAGGGAAACTCTTCAAGGTAATGAGGGCCATCTCATAGCCAGTATCATTTTAATGTTATCATTAAAATGGTATTTTTAATGATATCATTTTAATGGTAAAAACTGAAACCATTTCACCTGAGATTAGGCACACACCAAGAATGCCCACTGTCTCCACTTTTATTCAATACAGTATTAGAATTCCTGGCTATAGCAATCAAGCAAGAAAAGCAAATAAAATGAATCCAAATTACAAAAGAATTTGTATAATCACCATTTTCAGATTACATGATAATATACATAGAAGACCCTAATGAGTCCACAAACAAAGCTCTGAGAAACAATAAAACAATATAGCCAAGTAGCTGGCTATGAAGTTCATACACAAAAATCTATTACAGTCATATACACAAAATGAAATCAGAAAAAAATTGAGTCAGAAGAGAGACAAAGGAGTCTATGCCATTTAAAATACTATCCAAAAGTATCAAGTATATTAGAATCAACTTAACAGAAGACAGAGATCTATACCATGATACTTTAAATTTAAATAAGATAAGACCTTAGGAAATGGAAAATATTCTGTGCTCATGGTTTGGGAGAATGAATATTGGTAAAAATGATTATACTACCTAGGCTGTTATATAAATTCATGCAATCATCATTCAAATTCAGCTGACATTCTTCAAGGACCTAGAAAAGTCAATAATAAAATTTGTATGGAATCAGTGAGACCAAACATAGCCAAAGCTATATTAAACTATAGGAAAAGAAGAGGTATCTCATTACCTAATTTGGAATTGTATTATAAACCCATAGTGATTAAAACTGCTTGGTACTGGAATAAAGCTAGGATCTCTGATCAATGGACCAGAACCAAATACCTACTGGCATAATCCCATATCTATGCACAGTTAAATTTTGATAAAGGAGCTGATATCATGAAATGGTGTAAAGATAGCTTCTCCAACAAATGCATCTGGGAAAAGTATATAACTACATGTAAGAAATTAATTCTATCCATATTTCACACCTTACACAAAGGGGATCAAAGACCTATAGATAAATAGACAAGTAAATATAGGCAGCATGCTCTAATATATGGGCCTCAAAGGCATCTACAATGATATACCAGTGTCAAAAACTGACAAACTGTACTACATCAAAGAGTTTCTGCATGTCAAAAGAAACAAATTAAAACTAAAGGCCATCTAAAGGAAAGGGGAAAATATTCTCATTCAACACTTTAGATAATGCTCAATAAACTGGATATATGAAGTACAAAGTTAAAAAAAAAACTTCAAAAATCCTATAAAAATGTGGAAAGAAAATAGACACTTCTCAAAGGAAGACAAGTGGATTGCGAAAAGGTACATGAAAAAATGCTTAGCATCACTACTTATTGGGAAAATCCAACCAAGACAACTATAAGATATCATTTCAGATCAGTGATAATAATATATATCAAAAATAGTAGGAAGAATCAATGCTGACAGAAGATGAGGTTCGAAAGAAAATCTCATCTGCTGCTGGTGTGTATGTTGTCTGGTTCAACTGCTGTGAAAAATGGTATGGGAAGACCTCAGTAAACTAAGAACTGCACTTCCTTAACCCTTAACCCAGAATTTGACTTTGGGGTATCTTACCCCAGGCTTTCAAAATTTCATTTAGAATGATATATGCACACAATTATTCATTGCTGCAATGAGTTCAATAGCTAAGATATGGAATTAAGCTATGTATGCATCAAGATGAATGGGTTATGAAGCTCTGTAGATATGCACAATGGAGGGGCCGGAGAGATAGCATGGAGGTAAGGCGTTTGCCTTTCATGCAGGAGGTCATCAGTTCGAATCCCGGTGTCCCATATGGTCCCTCGTGCCTGCCAGGAGCAATTTCTGAGCCTGGAGCCAGGAGTAACCCCTGAGCACTGCCGGGTGTGACCCAAAAACCACAAAAAAAAAGATATACACAATGGAATACTATGCAGCTGAAAGGAAAATTGAAAGCCTTGCCAGCTACACACAATCACCACTTCACCAATGGGCCAGCTTCAATAATTAACCACTAATTTCTGAAGAGGTGCCAAACCAACCAAAACTCAAGGTATGCTAGTATTTAGGCTGACATTACCAGGATTTGTTGGAGTGAATTTAGTCACCTTCCCCCACCTTCTCGTATATTTGGAAGGCCTGTCATCCAAAACCATACCCTACAAAGTCTGCAATATCAGACACAGATCTTGGAATTCCTGTTCAGCATAGGCTCATCAGTGGCCATGTGACATCTCCAAATTTATTAATACTGTCATCCTAATAGGAATACATCACTTTAGACATTAATGTAGATGAAAAGCTCCCTAACGTCTAGATAGAAAACAAATAACAGAAAGATCAACTAGCAACAAATAGCTTAGTAAAAATTCTGACAATGTCTTAATGAGCTCATTGCAAGGTTAAACAAGTTCCACAAGTTTTCTCTGTGGTATATTTTTTCTTTAATAATTTCATTACCACTTAGAATATAAATATATCATTTTGTGCCTGCCAAGGAACAAGCTTGAGAATGGGTGGAAATTTGTAGACAATAGTGGGAGAGGGAACTTAGGAAACTTTACATTGGTGGTAGGATTCATATTGGAATATAAAGTAACAGAAACAAATCTATCATGAGCAAATATGTAAAAGATGGTCTTTAAATAAAGAAATTTATAATGAAAAATTTTGATAGAATTTTTCAAAGCCTTAGAACAAACTCTTCAAAAACTTGTATGGAATCATAGTAATCCAAAATAAGCCCAAACTGTTCTGTGAAAAAGGAAATTGGGAAGTATCATATTTTTGATTTGAAAGTACTGTAAAGCTAAAGAAGTTAAAATAGCTTGAAAAAAAATAGCTTGGGACTTTAGTAAAGATAGACTTGTCAATGGATAATAGTTGAGAAATGAGATAAAACAGTTCTATGACTGACAATCTATGACAAAGAAGCCAGGTGTATGAAGTAGAGTAATGATTGTCTTTCAAAAAATGCTTGGAAAACTGGATAAGAGATGCAAAAATTAAAAAAAAATTGAATCTATGTCTCACACTAGAAGCAAAAGCAAATTCAAGCTAAATTTAAGATTTTGAGATTATACAGAATTGATGAAATACATTACAGAAAATATAGTCCAAAATTTGGACCTCAAAGTTGTCAATGGTCTGATTGTATTGACAAAGAAAACAGAAACTAATATATACAAATTAGATTGTTTTTGCATGGTGAGAGATACTTGGGCTATGATTAAAATTACTTGATTATCTAGCTGATCTGTCCCAAACAAAAGAACATGTCACCCACACATGTCAGAGACCAGGCCCAAATGCTAGGCTTTCTGAGCTGAAGCAGAGAAAAAGAGCACCAGAACTGAAGGTGAAGGTATATGATTTGCCTGAACTAACATCACAGCCGAACCCATTACAGGACAGAAGCCACGCACAGGGTTAATGCTTCCCAAGTGGAAAGTGGAGGGAAAGAGCACAAGGACGGAAAGCTAAATTAGTTAATCTGCTAAAAAGTCTCCCACGAACATAAATCTCCCGAGTCCTCCTGGTAGTGGGTAAGACTCTGAATATGAACTAGTAAAGAGACTTCTTGAGAATACAAAAGAAACCATGCCTTGTTAGTATAGATTGCAATCCTGCAGACCCAATCAATACTAACACCTTATATAATCTGTTGAAATGCATTTCAGAGGAAAATACTTAGAATGTTCAACAAGCTGAAAGAAACATTGAACAGACTGCCAAAAAAAGAGAGGATGCTAGAGCAGAAATGAGAAGAATATAAACAGTAATGTCAGAATTGAATAGTTTGGTAGGCTAGATAGAAAAATTCATGGGAAGGCTTCACTAGCAGAGTTAACAGCTGCTGAGGAGAAGAAAGCTCAAAGATAAAGTGCAAATAATCTACAGACAGCAGAAGATGCAATAATTCTCAAAATAAATGAACAGAAGACAAGAGAACATTGAGATGAAGTCAAGAAAAACAACACAAGAATCATTGAGGTCCCAAAGAGTCAGAAAGAAAACCCCTATAAAGAATCAACAGTCAAAAACATCATTGCTGAGTTTACAGAGCTGAAGAACACCTGCAGCAACATCAGGGAGACCCAAAGAGAATTAGCTAAAAGAGATGCAATAAAAATACCTGAAGGCAATACAAATCATAATAAAGAAAATCATACATATAGAGTACTGAAAGCAGCAAGATCAAGAAAGAAAATTACATACAAAGGAGATTCCTTATGATTTTCAGCATACTTACCTAAGGAAACCATATATGCTCAAAGTAAGTAGTCAGATGTAGTGAAAAAATTTAATACTATGAAGCCTTAAGAATACTTTATGGGGCCCGGAAAGATAGCACAGCACCATTTGCCTTGCAAGCAGCCGATCCAGGACCAAAGGTGGTTGGTTCGAATCCCGGTGTCCCATATGGTCCCCCGTGCCTGCCAGGAGCTGTTTCTGAACAGACAGCCAGGAGTAACCCCTGAGCACCGCCGGGTGTGCCTCTCCCCCCCCAAAAAAATACTTTATGGAGCCATACACTCATTCAAATTTGAAGGAAGGATACATAAATTCATGGGCAAACAATAGCTCATGAACGTCATAGACTCAAAACTACCTTTAAGATAAGCAAATCCCATAAGCATACCAAAGTTCTATAGAAGGATAGCACAAAAATTTATGGCAATAGTCTGTCTCATTGTTAATGGGCTAAGTGCATCAATGAAGAGATACACTGGCAGGATGGATTAGAAAACTGAACCAACATTATGCTGCCTGCAAGAAACACAGTAGAACAGAGAAAACAGACTCAAATTCAAAGACTGGAATAAAATTCAACCCCTCATAAAGCCCAGTGTGAGTATAATTGTATCATATGAAAATTTAGGCTTAAAAAGGTTATAAGAGATAGAAAAAGTCATTTCTAAATGTTTAAGGGACATGTACACCACGAATAACTTGCATTCTTAAGAATATATTCAGCAGGGGCCGGAGAGATAACAAGGAGGTAAGGCGTTTGCCTTTCATGCAGAAGGTCATTGGTTCGAATCCCGGCATCCCATATAGTCCCCCCAGCCTGCCAGGAACGATTTCTGAGCTTGGAACCAGGAGTAACCCCTGAGTGCTGCCAGGTGTGACCCAAAAACCAAAATAATAATAATAATAATAATAATATATTCAGCAAATTAGGAATGAGCAAAATATTTTTAAAAATGCTAATAAACTTGAAGGTAGATATTGATAGCAGCACAATAATAGTAGGAGGTATCGACACCACTCTGTCACTTCACAATCTATAAGCTAGACTAAATCTCCATAAGGAAATACTCATAAAAGTCTTTTAATCTCCAAAAAGCCAAATACAATTCTTCTCAAATGCATATGGAATATTTTACAGAATGGACCACATACTGGGAAAAAATCTCTACAAAATCAAGGGGGTAGGTATCATACAAACTACTTTCTCAGACCATGAAACACTGAAACAGAATTTAATTATAAACAGATACAGGCAAATAATGCAAATATTTAGAAACTAGATAGCTCATTAATGAACAATCAGTGGGTCAGTGAGAAAAATCAAAAAAATCCTAGGAATAAATGAGAATGAGAGACTTGAACTTCTAGACACAGCAAAAGTAGTGTTAAGTAAAAATTTTGTATCTATGCAAGCATTCATCAGGAAGGAAGAAAGAGACAACATGACTGTACAACTTGAGAAACTGGAAAATAACCAAGAAAAGGACCAAATAGGCAGGAGGAAGGAAATAATAAAGGTTAGAGAAAAAACTTATGATAGGAAATCCCCCCAAAAAACAATCCAAGGGATCAATGCAACTGGTTCTATAGCTGATTCTATGAAAAAATAAACACAATCAATGAGCCACTAGAAAGACTCATAAGGAGAGAGAGAAAACTCTTATAAACATAATCAGAAAGAAAATGAATAAATCACAACGGACAGAAAAGATATTCAAAGGGCTATCAGAGATTATGTTGAGAAACTTTATGCCATAAAACAAGAGAACCTAGAAAATCTGAATATATTCCTAGACCTTATATCCTCCCAAGATTGAACCAAGAGGATTTGGAATACCTGAACAGACCTATTTCCATCAAAATAGAAATGTTAATCAAAAGTCTTCCCCAAAACAAAAACCTAGGCCAGATGACTTCATTAGTGAATGCTAACCTACTTTAAAGAAAAACTACTGCCAATCCTTTTCAGGCTTTTGCAGGAAAATGAAGTGTAATGTATCCTCGCTGTTAACTTTGCTGGGTATTTGTGAATCCAAGAACAGTCCCCAGAATGAGAAATTACTTCCCATCCCCTTGTCCCCTTTCGGGGGAAGACCTTGGTAATATTTCTCCGCAGCAAATAATAATCCACACAGACAAGAAGGATAGGGTGTAAAAGATTGGGCAAGGAGAGCCAGAGAATCCTCCTGCAGCCAGCAGCTTTCACAGAAGGACCCTTCTCCCCTGTCCTTCAAGCTATTTATTGCCAACTCCACAGCGCCCCACCTGGAAGGGCTAGGTGGGGCAATAGTCACAGAACAATCCTAAGGAAACACTTTTATATACAACAATTCCAAGAATCATCTTATGGAAACTTTTTCATATACTACAATGAAGAAATAGAATCACCCCCAAATATATTTTTTGGTTTTTGGGTCACACCCAATGGCTCTCAGGGGTTACTCCTAGCTCTGCACTCAGAAATCTCCCCTGGCAGGCCCGCGGGACCATAAGGAATGCCTAGAATCAAACAAACCAATGTCTTCTGGGTTGGACGCATGCAAGGAAAAGACCCTACCACTGTGCTATCTCTTTAGCCCCCTTAAATGGTATTTTATGATAAAAAAAAATCAACCTAGGGGCTGGAAAGATAGCACAGTGGTAGGGCGTTTGCCTTAGATGCAGAAGGATGATGGTTCGAATCCCGCATCCCACATGGTCCCCCAAGCCTGCCAGGAGTGATTTCTGAGCATAGAGCCAGGAGTAACCCCTGAGCACTGCCGGGTTTGACCCAAAAAACAAAAAACAAAATCATCCTAATACCAAAAGCAGGAAGAATCACCACAAAAAAAGAGAAATACAGGCTCCTTCCCTTAATGAACACAGATACAAAGATCCTTAACAAAATACTAACAATGAACTTCCAACAATTGAGCCAGAAGTTATATATATAAATATAAATATATATACATACATACATATATATGTATAAAAATATATAACACCATGACCAAGTAGAACTTCATGCCAGAAATGCAAGGATGGTTTAAAATATGCAAATAAATCAATGCACTATTCTACATCAACAAAATAAAAAATAAAATAATATGATCTTATCTACAGATGCCTAAACCTAGTTTAGGTTCAAATTCTCAACAAAATGGAACCAAAGAAACTTCCCTCAATATTTCCAAAGTCATTCAGTACAATCCCACATCAAACATCATATTCAGTGGGTAAAGACTCCTGAAATTCATATGGAACAATAAACCTCCATGAATAACTAAAGCAATTATTGGGAAAAAGCAGATGGGGGCATATGTCCCCCAATTTCAAACTGTACTACAAATCAGCAGTCATTAAACCAGCAGGGCATTGGAATAATCAGTGCAAGAGAAATAAATATACTGAAACATATCCCTGTGTGTATGATAAGTTAATTTTTGATGAAAGAGCAAAAATATTTAGCGAACCAAGGACAGTCTCTTCCACAGTGCTTCTGGTTAAACTAGTCAGCATGTGCAAGAAAATGAAATCAGAATTCTTTCTCACACCATGAACATAGGTCCTATCTAAATAGATTAAAGGCATTGATATCAAGCCTAAAACCATAAGATACATAGAGAAAAACATAGGATAAATTCTTAATGACATTGAAGCTAAAATCTTTGTCAACAATGAAACAATACTGAGCAAACAAGTAGAAGCAAAGATAAACAAATAAGACTAAGTTAAATTAAAAGTTTTGCATATTGAAGGAAATGATGACCAGGATATAGACCACCCGTGGAATAGAAATTAGTCACCAATAACCATCTGAAAGGGGGTTAATATCTAAGCTACATAAGGTACTGGTAAAGCTTAACAAGAAAAATAATCTAACCCCATCAAACAATGGGAAGAGATGAACAGAGGCTTCCTCAAAAAAGAAATACACATATCCAAAAAGTACATGCAAAAATGCTCCACATCATTATTATCAAGAAGATGTAAATAAAATCAACAATATTATATCACCTCACACCCAGAGACTGGCAAATATCAAGAACAAGAAAAGGCAATAATACTGAAGATGGAGGAAGAAAGGGACTCTCATTCACTGTCAGTGGTAATGTAGACTATTCCTGCTTTTTTAAAAAACAATATGGACTTTGCTCAATAAACTAGAAATTCTGCTTCCATTAGAACCAAAAATACCTTTCTTAGGAATATACCCTAGGGCCCCAAAACACATCTGCACTCCTATGTTCATTGCTTCTCAACTTGCAAACGCCAGAATCTGGATACAACCCAAGTGCCCAAGAACAGATGAGTGGATAGAAATGGTGGTACATCTAGACAATGGATCACTATGCAGCTTTTAGGAAAAAAATGAAGTCATGGAATTTGCTTAGACATGGAAAATATCATGCTGAGTGAAATGAGTCTGAATGGGACAGACATAAAATATCATACACACATATGGGATAAAATAATATCAAAATAATGACCAAAAACAATAGAAACAATGGATGTAAAGTGAAGTTGACAGAAAAGGGACCATTATGACTACAATACTTTGAAATAATCACTCTAAGACAGGAACTTGGAATTAAAAGGAAGTATGATACCCATTCAGTGACAGTATTGCAAAATATGGCACTTAAAAGGAAAAGAGAGAGAGAGAGCTGGAGAGCTGTCTGCCATAGAAGTGATGGAAGGTTAATTGAGTAAATTGATGGTGAGAAATGAACACTGGTGAATACTGGGTGTTGGGATATTTTACAACCAAACCTTCACTATCAACAAATTTGACTCTGTATGTTATAGTGATTTAAAAATTAAAACAACAGTAAGACATTATCTCACACCAATATAAATGGCATATATAAAAATGATATATCTAAAAATGTGGGATTTTTTAAAAAGAAATTCTCATTCACTGCTTCTGGGAATGTTGTTTGACTCACCCCTTTTGAAAAAGTTATGGTGCTTTTCTCAGAAAAGCACAATCCATTGATTCCACTTTTGGGCATCTACCCCCAAAACACAAAAAGCATTAATTGGAAATATACACGCCCTCCTATGTCATTAAAGTTCAATAACTAGGATGTGGAAAGTAAACAAATATCGAATTACGTATGAGTGGATCAATACCTGTAAAGGCAATCTGCAGCCACTAGGAAAAATGTTGCAGCTTGCTGCACCTTAGACAGAACTGGAACATACAATTTTAAGTGAGAGAGGGAAGCTGATACAGTATTCTCACTTATTTGTAACATATAAAGTAACAAAGCAATGGAAAGTGTACCAAAATGGGCAAATCTGTAGGCCTAATTTACAGAAATGAGAGTGTCAAGGAAGGGAGGCACTGTTAAGACCTAGACCGGTGGTAACATAGGGAACATTGTATTGATGTGTATTTGGACACTTCAGTGAGATATTTGTACACACAAAACCATTAACACCAAAACTACT